>NC_085141.1:282907542-283636292 GCF_024139115.2 Armigeres subalbatus
TCCCGGTCGACTGGATACAAGGTATCTTAGTAAAGGTGCCCAAAAAGGGTGACCTGACTATATGCGATAACTGGCGAGGCATTATGTTGCTGTGTACCGTTCTCAAAGTTCTGTGCAAAATTATCCTTGCCCGGATTCAGGAGAAGATCGATGCGACTCTCCGGCGGCAGCAAGCCGGATTCCGTGCCGGAAGATCCTGTGTGGACCATATTGTCACGCTCCGCATCATTCTGGAGCAGGTCAACGAATTCCAAGAGTCCCTTTACTTGGTATTCATTGACTACGAAAAAGCTTTCGACCGTCTCAATCACGAGAATATGTGGGGCGCCCTGAGACGCAAGGGAGTTCCTGAGAAAATCATCGGCCTCATCGAAGCACAGTACGAGGCCTTTTCGTGTAGAGTGCTGCACAATGGGGTCCTGTCCGACCCTATCCGGGTCGTAGCTGGTGTGAGGCAAGGATGTATCCTATCACCGTTACTGTTCCTCATCGTAATCGATGAGATTCTGGTAGGTGCGATTGACCGTGAACCAAACCGCGGGCTGTTATGGCAGCCTATAACCATGGAGCATCTAAACGACTTCGAATTGGCTGATGACGTTGCACTCCTCGCGCAACGGCGCTCTGATATGCAGAGTAAGCTCAACGGCCTTGCCGAGTGCTCCTCTTCGGCAGGTTTAGTCATCAACGTCAACAAAACCAAATCGTTGGATGTAAACACGGTGACTCCTTCCAGTTTCACAGTAGCCGGGCAACCAGTGG
Source organism: Armigeres subalbatus (assembly GCF_024139115.2). Classification (NCBI taxonomy): domain Eukaryota; kingdom Metazoa; phylum Arthropoda; class Insecta; order Diptera; family Culicidae; genus Armigeres; species Armigeres subalbatus. The sequence goes on from NC_085141.1 coordinate 282,908,305, forward strand.
AGAATGTTGAAAGCTTCCAATATCTTGGTAGCCAAATGGCGTCGGACGGCGGTACCAAGATCGACATAGGCGCACGGATCAAGAAAGCAAGGGCTGCCTTTGCGAGTTTAAGAAATATCTGGAAAAACAGGCAGATAAGTGAAAGCACCAAAATACGAATTTTCAACTCTAACGTAAAATCTGTGCTGTTATACGCTAGCGAAACATGGTGTGTATCAGTGGAGAACACTCAACGGCTGCAGGTGTTCATTAACAGCTGCCTGCGGTATATAATTCGGGCCTGGTGGCCTCACAACTGGATCTCAAACAATGAGTTCCATCGTCGTTGTCACCAGAGGCCGATAGCAACAGAAATTCGGGATCGGAAGTGGGGCTGGGTCGGCCACACTCTACGTAGGGGCGGAAACGAAATCTGTAAACAAGCATTAGACTGGAACCCAGCGGGACATCGCAGCAGAGGCAGACCCAGAGGCTCATGGCGGCGAAGCCTCAATAAAGAAATAAAAGAAGTCGACCGAAATCTAACCTGGCAACAGGTTAAAGCGATAGCCAGGCAACGCTCAGGATGGAGATCTTTCAAGTCGGCCCTTTGCACCACCGGAGGTGTACAGGATCCGTAAGTAAGTAAGTAAGTTTGAGTAACACATTACTGTGGCAACCCATTTTGATGGACTTGAGTGGTGGCCACCGGAGGTCCTTTGGAAGATCCGGAACTTCCGTAAAAGTGGTCAATTAATGAAACTCGTCATAGAAGAGCGCGTTTTTTCAAATCTTTTCATTGTCGTACAATGAGTAACAAATGATTGCCATGACCCATTTTGATGGACGGTGAACAAAGAATCAATCGAATTTTGTTTCAAATCAACAATATTTTTGTATTGATTTATGAATAACAATATTTATTGTAGATACAACTACAAATAGGTTTTAAAGTCAACCATACGTGATCTTCTTTTTCTTCTTGGCATTACATCCCCACACTGGGACAGAGCCGCCTCGCAGCTTAGTGTTCATTGAGCCAGGTTACCATTTTTGCATTCGTATATCATGAGGCTAGCACGATGATACTTTAATGCCCAGGGAAGGCGAGACGCCAATTTCCAATCCGAAAAATTACCTAGACCGGCACCGGGAATCGAACCCAGCCACCCTCAGCATGGTCTTGCTTTGTAGCCGCGCGTCTTACCGCACGGCTAAGGAGGGACATTCAAATGCTTGTATCTTTTGTGATATTCAAGCAGCGCTTAAAGCTCTATTTACGGTAGATGAGCTTTCAAAACAAGGTTCCGATTTACAGTTTATCGGCCCAGAGCATTTTTGTGGAGTATCGTATTGTGCGATAAAATTCGAACTCAAATGTAGACGCATAACTCATTAATTACTAAAAGGCTTACAATAATGTATAACAAAACTATAACAAGGTAGTAACCCGATGAATAATGCACAACAGAATTATAACATCATTGACAAAGATCTGGTCTGTAAGCTACAACCTGGGTGCTGCGGATAGAGCCGCTGCGCTCAACCGAGTAGAGGGATATTTTGAAATCACTCCCATGAACAAAATTATTTTGCAGTTACTACGCTGTCAAGCATTTCCCGCTCTTCGAATATCTCATACCATACTTCATAAGGGCGCACAAATGCGCTAGACTCTACATGACTCTACGATTGTTTATATACATTCCTGCTCCATTCCTGCTTTTATTTTTTCCCCAAATAATAACAATACTTCTCAATATTAGATCAGAAACGAACATAACCACAATCTTCAATGTTTGGGTCCGGCAGAATAGAAAATTTTGGCTCCAGTTTGACAACCAAATCGATTCTATTATGTTGGCAACTTGCATTTTTGTTCAACCCTTCAAGTGACTTCACGGGAGTGTTCACTTCTAAAGCTTTCAAATTCGATAATCAGGCTTTCTATAGAGTGCAAGTCAGTTTCTTGTTGCTACTTTATTAGGGGGTGTATTGAAGTGTTTTTACGCTGCTTCTACAACAAATCTAACACATTTTAGTTCTTGTGTTTTAATTTGCCATAATAATCATTAGGCGATAACAATACTTCCGCCTTACCAACAAGCATTTGTTTACTTTGCTCGATAGGTAGACGGTTTGACAGTTCCATGGGTAGATTTGGCTTCACTCTTTGCGCAACTCTATATAATAGACTCTGGCTACAACGACGGACTTCCATCCATAATGTAGGCAATTAACTTTGTTAGGGTATCGAACATGATTCAAGTTATACTGAAGATGATTACCTCCGATTTTTTCCAATATCTACAAAAAATTGAAAGCAACTATTTTGGGAAAATATACATAACTAATGTTTCTATGGCTGAACCTAGATTTATGCATATGCACAACATGTGATAGATTTAGTTCGAAAAAGATATTGAAGGGTAACCACTCCTTTCGGTGGGGTTTGATCCCACGAAACCAGTGCGCTCGACAGGTGCTTTCCCTACTAAGCTACGAAGGACCTCCGTCGCCCTCCGCAACTTAGTGGGTACTGATGAAACCAAAATCTTTCAGACATTAGAATAAGTCACGAAAATAGTCTGTTACTCAGAGTACGATACTCAATAGCTATGGAAAAATAGTGCTCTTCTATGGTGAGTTTCATGGATTGACCATTTTCACGAATATTCCGGATCTTCCTGACGATTTCCGGTGGCCACTCATGTTCATAAAAATGGTCAACCACAATCATCTGTTAATCGGAATACTTTGATCAAGAGCTTTAAAAAAACCGCGTTTAAATAAAATTTTAATAAAAGTGATAAATTATGAAACTCAGCATAATTTATCACTTTTATTTATGTTTCGGATCTTCCGGAGGACCTTCGGTGGCCACTCAAGTCCATAAAATTGGGTCACCACAATCATTTGTTACTCAGAGTACAATAATCGAAAGCTTTGTAAAAACCGCGATCTTCAGTGATGCAGGTTCGGATTTCTCACACACTCACGCGACAGATTGCTCCACCATCCATTTTATCCGGAAGAATTACAGTGCGATAAACTCTGGCACAAGCGAAGGTACGAAAATTTATTATTCCTCTTTCCATGTTTCGCGAAAATCAAATGCTGCTTACATTGCCTTTCCAAACTGATTGAATCTGACGATGCGTCACGATAAGTAGAAGGTTCTTCTTCTTCTTATTGGCATTACATCCCCACACTGGGACTGAGCCGCCTCGCAGCTGAGTGTTCATTAAGCACTTCCACAGTTATTAACTCCAAGGTTTCTAAGCCAGGTTACCATTTTTGCATTCGTGTATCATGAGGCTAACACGATGATACTTCTATGTCCAGGGAAGTCGAGACAATTTCCAATCCGAAAATTGTCTACCGGCACCGGGAATCGAACCCAGCCACCCTCAGCATGGTCTTGCTTTGTAGCTGCGCGTCTTACCGCACGGCTAAGGAGGCCCCCCTGAAGGTTTCTATACAGTAGTTTTTCTCTTTGTCTTAAATTAGTTCAGTTAATGTCGTGGTTACAGTGGGCACTCTAAACATTTCGAATTAATTTGTTTTAGGTTCGAATCCCGTAGCGGTCGTAATTTTTTGTTAATTTGCTGATAAAATTTATCTTGAGAAGCGACGAGAAAAAGAATTTGGTGGAGTAAAATTAAATTATCCGGCGTGCCGGTGCTCACTAATTTATCAACCGTTATTCTATCCGGATAGAAATGATGTATGAGAATACTTCTTCACAGGAGAATATGAAAAATCACACTCGGCTAAATGGACTAATCCTAGGTTTTTATTCATATGAGTTATAATTCCAAAGCCTGGTGATGGTTTTTATGAATTGACCACTTTTACAGATGTTCCGGATCTTGCGGATGATTTCCGGTGTCCACACCTTCAAAAGGAGTGACCATTTGTTACCTGGAGTTTTATATTGGAAAGCTTTGAAAAAACCGCGGTCCTCTAAGATGAGGTTCATGAATTGATCCCTTTTACGAACGTTCCGGATCTTCCGGGGGGACACTGGACCGTGGAATAATCAGAAATTGTGATGATCCATGGAAATGGCTACGTTTTATTGGGATAAGTGCTACAGAAGTCGAAATTACTTTTCGAAACGCAAAAAAATTGCGCCAAAAATTGGTCTAAAAACCTATGTTTCGTCGAAACCGATTCCTGGGATTCAATATGGCCAAACTACAAAAATGAGTCCATAACGACATTCGCGGACCTTCAATTTGATTCAAAAGGATTGAAATTTGGTTTGAAAATAAACTTTTGGTTAATGTACAATGCGTCACCGGGAAGGTTTTGTTTTTATCAATGGAAAGTTTCAACTTTTATAGAATTCTGCATTTTCATTTTCAGTTTTTACATTAAAAATATTGCTGGGAAATATAGTTGATGGAAATTTAGTCAAATTCTGTTTCCATTTCACCTAAATATTTCCACATCAAATCGGATTGCGGAAATGACGGATTTGGTATTTTTTTTTACCTTCAACCATTGTAGATGAACAAAGCATCTGGTCAGTGGCGTAGCCATGGGGGTGGTTTTGGACATAAAACCCCCCTAGAGACAACATTTTTAGAAGAATTTTTTTTTCGAAAAGAAAAATGTTCAGAAAAAAGACCAATTTTTTGGCTACGCCACTGCATCTGGTAGATACACAAAAATCCTTAGAAAATAATAAAACAAAAATGGCCTAGGCCGGTATTTTTTCTAATCTGCTACAAGACGGCGTTTTTGGATGGCTGAAGAAAGACTGTTTTGAACCATGGTTTCGCTTATCTTCATGCAGTTTGATGTGGTAGTTCTAGCTTTTTATAAAACTGCACGATTGTCTATTCTCTAGTCTATTCTCTAAAGTCTAAACTCTAAAGAGTCTAAACGCACGAGCTATATGATGGTTTTGTGACGGACTTGTACGACTTGTATTAAACGGTGTAGTTCTTTGAGGATTAGTGTTTTACAGACAATATTTCCTTCGTGTTTAAAGAGTTACGTTACGGCGCAAAAAAAAAACTGTACCAACGTGTCATTCTGATCATTAAATAATATTGTAACTAAATAAATGAATAGTTCCTTAAAAAACATAATGCGAAGATTGATTCAGATTAGAGATAGGAACTCTCCAATAAACAAGCGTTGTTCCTTTTCAAACGCATTTCATGCACAGATATAGCTATAATTATCAACACGTTATTTTTTATATCGTCGTTATTTTATGCAAACATTAAATCGTCGTCAAAGTCATGCGCTGATGGTGGTCTATTACCCATTATCGCATGTCAGTCCCATCTTTGCTGAGTTTCCTATTTATATCGGACTGATAGGCAAAATAGGTGTCTTCCTATCTTCAGTCATAAAAATCTTCCAGTAGCTATTTGCGCTTTCAAGTTGGCATAAAAGCTGGAAACGGTTTCATAGTTCTATTTATTTATGATTCGTGCACGTGGCAGGTATTTCATTTTTATTGGCCTGCTTTCTGCACGCGAATTGATACCGAAGTGAAACTTAGATTGTCAATCATGTTTATAAAAATAAATAAATCGATTCGTTCTCCTTGGCGAAGGTTAATTCTTTTTGCGTCTTCATTTTGCTCGGCAGCCATATTGGAAAACGGAAAATTTTGTGAAAATTTCGGATGTTTCTCATATTTGTGGTATTATCTAGAAAATTTCGGTGGTTTATTTCTTTCTTTAGTATCCAAATAGAGTTATCCATATATCTGCGTAGGTTTAATCCATATTGGGTAAGTAATCCTTGGTTGTAAAACACTTTCTATAATTTGCACTTTTACACTTTTTTCATATTTTTTAAAGGCTTTTTATAGATTATATTCCCATAATTTCAAGTTGACCTTAAATAACCACAAAATTCTCTTATTTGTGGGCTTTTTGCTAATTTTTCACTTTGGACATGTTACGTAATACTTGAAAATACTGCGCACATACCTAAAAATCACTATTTCTCTTAAATTTAACAAATTATTTTGATTTTTTCTACAAATTCAACTAGTATCACAAACATTTTATCACAATTTATTCAAAATTTGAGGTTTTTCAGAGATTTCCTATTCTGACGATCGTGCCCAAAATGGGTCCGTTCCGATTAAGGTCCGCTCGAAGACTAGCGAAAAGTTTGCTCGCGAAACTTCAGCGAAGTGACATCCCAGGCCTTCCGTGCACGAAGTTTGCTTATGAAAATTATTTTTCATAAATAAAATCCGTATCTATGGCAGTGCTTTGTGTGCCAGTGTTCCGTTCTATAACCGGTGCACGAGCTCAGATGGTCGGTATGTCAGTATCATAAATACCTATCTGGAATGATAGAATGAAGACGGTTGGTTGTTTAGTCGATGTGTCAGCCTTGGGTTATGACATCGCATCATAGGGTCGAATTATTGTTGAATGAATTCTACAAACATGCTTCGTGCCCAGACCCGGTTGAGCCTATTTCGTTGGAATAAATATGCCGGGTCATGAGTAGTTGATGTTCGATGGAAAAGCGCACACCAAAGGCAATGAATGAAAAGCTCAAACAACGTTTCGTCCATTCAAGTATACCGATTTGTGAGTTTTGATGTTTTATTCTGTCCGCCATATGCCTTCGTCAACAAGTAAAGGTCTGCTTCACTTGTTGAGCAGAACATGATATTGAAAAGGGAACAAAACAGAACCATAGGAGGTAGTCTGCAGGCTATGGAGAAAATGTCTATTGAAAGGTTATTAGATTTATTACCCTTATCGAATCAATTGGCAGAAGCATTGATGGTAAGTCTCTTTTCGGTAGTTAGTGAATGAATAGGCGAACCGATTGGATTAGAACTGATTGCAAAGGTTCCTGACGTCAATTTCACAGGATGATGGATATGCTAGTGTGGTAAACTATAGCTCACTCACTTTAAATGTACACATCTAGTACATATTGATTTTTCTGGCTTACATTCGATGAAGTTTTCATCTATTGCGGTTCTATAAAAGGGCTTGAATACTTGAACTAAATAACACAAATCGTCGAAAAAGTGGACAAAGAAACAATGTCTTTGGCTAAATACTGTAGGAAAAATAGCAGTAGTTAGCCAAGGTCATCGCGTTCCAGTTTCTTTTTTCATTGAATGGGAATTTTACTATGTTTGTTATTATTTTGGAAACATATATCTAGAACGTTTAAAAATTGACCAGAAATGAATCGCGGAATCAAACAAGTAATTCCCAGTATTTAAATAAATTCAGCCTTAATCACTTTATTTAATCTTTGTAAGGACGGGCTACTATGTTTAACTTTCACATAGGTATTTAAGTGTTACACATTTTTATTTACACAAGTTGATATTTCCGAAGTTATGTCATCGAGTGACAAAGCGTGTAAATATAAGGAGGAAATAGATAATTTAAAAAGGTGCCTGAATAACTCACACTTAGAGGTAAAATTCCTAAAGGTAAAGCGGATATTAGATTTAAATTTTCCCAATTATATAAAATCTATACTACTAGGAAGCGCTGAACGAAATGGCCCTATCAAAACAATGTCTGATCAATGACTTGCATCAAACGATATTCGTTAACGATAAACTTTCCAGGAAATTGGACAGACAAAGGTAAATTCAGTTCTCGTAGGCTGCATATTGGTGCCGAGTGCCTTTAATTGTGCTCCGCAGACATTACTTCACAGAGGAAAACGAATTGTTAAAGTTGGAGATGGAGCGCTTAAGATTGTATCTGCAGTCCATTCAGGTACGTACTCAGTACACCAAACTATCTGCCATCTAACTACCACACCATAATCATGCTCAGAGATCGTTACATGTGTCCACCCGCAAATTGGCACGTCACACGCGCGGCTGTGCCGCCACCCGGATTCGGATGGGTGCGATGTTCCTCCGGATGCGGTCTACTAAGCGCCAGTACAAACGAAGATGGAACAGCTACCAGCAGATGTGTCTTCAGTTTGCTGCGTACATTCGAGAGCAGAACTGCTATATGGTGGACGCGGTTGAGGCAAAGCTTAGCAACGAGAGTATTACCGCCTGCCATCGGCAGTATCTGGAGCTGCTGACGCGTTGCTCTCAGCTGTTGCATGAAAATATGAACCTAAGATTGCTGGCGTCGAACAGAAGGGACGAACATCAGCCAAGGAGCGACCGGATCGGAGGAGGAGGAGTGGTGGGAACATCTGAAGAGGTATGATTCGTAGATAAAATGAAGGGTGACAGCTTTTCATTGCCAGAATTTATTTTTCTTCAAGGAACGTGGTACAAGTGGATCTGACGAGACAGTGTTTAGGACGTACATAAAGGGTCCTCGAAAGCAACGTTGTCAGTCAGTATGAGTTTCGGAAATGAGGACTTGGAATAAAAGTATGCTTCGCCATGTTCGATGACAATGAATGAAATTTTCGTGTTTTGTTAGATATTTGAAAATATAAATAATAATATACACTCATGAAACGTTGTAAGCAACAATATGCGTCATTACTATGTTTTCACATAATACACTGTTTTGAAGAATTTCGGTAGCGAGAATAAAACAAATATATTTTACGGATGTAACATAAATGTCGATTGATTTTGACGGTTTTGTGGTGAAAGATATGTAAGGTATAAGCGTTGTGCCCTCCTGTTGAGTCGCAAGGAAGTCTTTATTTCTGTAGAATCGCAGTAAGGCCATCTGCTGTGTCTAGTACGTGACTCGTTATCGGTTCGGTAATTGGTTATCGATTTGCAGCTGATTCTCTTAGTAGGCACTTTTCGATGTCTCAAAGAAGTCACAGAATTCGATTAGATTTCATTATAACTTTTATTACAGTAATAAAGCTCTTTGTATAATTTTGATTCAAAATCCGAACACTATAGCTTTTAAATGGCCATTTTGATTTTCCGTGGGATATTAAGTTCGTTGGTAATCTTGATACCAATGCAAATTTGGAAAACTGGTTAAAACGGTATGAATCTTTTTTTTTAACAAATTCAAAACAAAACTAGATATTAACGTATTTTATTAATTTAGATCCGCAGATTTGTTGAAATACAACTCAAAAAACATGCAAGTTTGCTTCACGATCCGTTTGAGGATGGTTTCCGATGGTTTTGGATTCTCAAGAACAATGGTTTTCAGACATTTTGTTGAGTGGTACCCACTTTTTTTTTTAAAGTGAACCAGGAGTATTTTCTCACAGTCAATCTAGGAGCTATTCCAGAGTTACAAGTTATTGAGAACTGGTGATGTACAGAATTTCTTCAGGACTCAATTTATTTAAAGTTTTTCCTGGTATTACAAATTCTTCATGGAATACAGGGTCCGGCTATCAAAGAGCTACAATAGAATGATCCGAAAAAATGATCAAAAGTAAAATATTTCTTTTCAATTTCGTTCAATTTCAATGGAAAACATATCACTTTTTGATAGTTCACTGGTCAAGTTCATCTTTTTCGTCCTTGTGCTTATCCACTTGTCGCAGACAATCGAGGAACGCATGGTACGAGGCCCATAGGTGCTCTTGCGGTATTTTACCAGATATCGCTTCAGGACCTGCACAAAAAAAAAATACATACATATTTTAGGGCAGACGCGACCTCCAACATACTCCAGATAGACCTGTGCGCCGGTCATATCATCGGCGGCGGCGGCGTGGTGGTCACTTTTGCCCCGGCGGCGGCGGCGTCACGGCGGCGCGCCGTTGACTTTTATCGGCGGCGGCGGCGGCGGCGTGAACCGGCGTGGATGAAAAAATCAATTGCTGAAAAAATCAATTTTACCATGGATTTTTGGATTAACGCGGTTTGAATCACACGGTAGGAATCGCCGCACAAAAACCGACTTCAGTGGATTGAAATTGCAATATTCTGCGTTTGCTGATCATCAAACAGCACATTCAAAATAGTCAATTGCCGGTGATAGTAATCAATGCCTAATTTCAAAATGTTATTTGAATTACCACTATTTTGTTACTCTTTGATTTTGATTAATCAAATTTTAACAATAAAATTTTTCGTGACTCCAAAGTGTTAAGAATTAGATTTCGGTGTCATAGAACAAATTGGTAATAACTTTTTTCAAAAGTTATTTCCAATTTAGGATTTAGATACATTTCAGTGGTTTTGATCTCAATATAACAAATTTAAAATTTTCCTGAAATTTGCCTAAATATGCCAACAAAGCTCTTGGTGAAGTTTCTGAAAGAATTTCTGGAGGGAACTATGATTTTTTTAAAATTTCTACAGGCATTTCTCAGTAAATTTCATTAGGAATTCCTTCGTAAAATCCTATGACAATGTCTGCAGAATTTTTCTATTTCAGAAAGAATAATCCATTCAGGTTCTCTTTGGGAAATTCATTTAGTAAAACATAAAATATTCCTGCAGGAATTCATTCTGAAATTTTTTAAAGAATGAACTATTTTCTGATGGAATTCCTAAGAGAATTTTCTTAAGGACTTTCCGAGAAAATTCCTGAAGTAGTGTTGGAAAGTGTAGTAGGAACCTTTTAAGAAAATTTTGAGCAAATCCCCACAGACATTTCGAAGGAATCCCTAACAGTATTGACAAAACGCATCAGCGGCTGCTTCCGCATCTTCCTCGATTACACACCCCAGAGCCAACGTCCTGTTCCAGGTTCTCTGCAAGTTCTTATGCTGGTCTCTCTTCCTGCATACGCACTATATGTCAAACCCACTGCAATCTGCCTTAGTTTATCAACCTGCCTATGTCTGCATTTTTGTATACTTGGTTTAACTCGTGGTTCATCCATTCATCTGCTCCATTTACCATTTTCCACCACGCTGCCAAGTATTGAGCACAGTACTTTCAAATTTTCAACACTTTGAGAATTTGATAATCTGCATCTTTTAACGTCCATGATTCATGGCCGTACAGGACGACTGGACGAATCAACGATGTGTACAGAGCTAGTTTTGTCAGTGTCTGTAGGTAGCGTCATGAAGTTACCAAAGAATTTTCTGGAGGAATTTTCAAAGGATTACCCTGAGAAATTCTATATTAAATTGCTTAAAGTAGTTTTGGAAGAATTCCTATAGAATTTCAAGAACAATTATTGTCAAGGAACTTGCTAAGGAACTCCTAGAGGAATCTATATACATAAAAATGAATTTCTGTCTGTCTGTGCCTTATAGACTCGGAAACTACTGAACCGATCGACGTGAAAATTTGTATGTAGAGATTTTTGGGGCCGGGGAAGGTTCTTAAGATGGTTCGAGACCCCTCCCCGCTTTGGAAAGGGGGGGTCCCATGCAAATGAAACACTAATTTCTTCATAACTCGAGATCTAATCAGAAAATAAATCAATTTTAGGCGAAACGAAGTTCGTCGGGTCTGCTAGTTACTAAATAAAAATTTCCGAAGGAATATCAAATTGATTTTCAAAGAAATTCCAAAGCAAAATTCGAAGCTGACAGAAATTTCCGAAGTAATCCGTTAATAAATTTCTGAAGGAATTTTTAGAGATTTTGAATTTTAAAACAATTACCTGAGGAACTCCTAAAACATTCTCTGTAGATATTTCAAAAAGAAGGATTTTCAGAAGGTATATCCGAATTTCTGAACGAAGTCTTGACAGAATGTCCAAAGGAATTTTCGGAGATATCTAAGACTGTCAGAAGTTTCTTCAGGAGTCACTTTGAAAAAAAACCTGCAGGGACTTCTACGGATATTCCTTCAGGAACTTGTTCAGGAATTCTTAAGGAAATTTCACCCAAGAACTTTTCAAGGAATTCCAAAAGAGTTCTTAGAAGAGTTTCTTGAGGAATTTTCGGGAAAACAACTTAACGATTTTCCCAAAGTTTTCTAAAACAAATTTCTGAAGGAACTTTTTCCGAACTAATTCCTGAGAAAATTTCCAAATATAGTTGAGAGAATTTTCGAAAGACTTTCTGGAATTCGTTTCCGGAGGAGTTTTGTAGAACTTCTTGAGGTAATATACGAGGGAATTCCTGGACGAATCTCCATAGGATTTTTGGAGAATTACTAAAAAAAATCCTGTAGGCATTTCCTCTGAAATTCTATTAGAAATTTCTTCATAAATTCCTTTGAGAATTCCTCCGGAAATTCCTTTAAATGTTCCTTCAGAAATTCCTTTAGGGTTGTCCATAAACCACGTAGACTCTTGAGGAGAGGGGTTCGAAAAAGTCTACATCAGTCTACGAAGGGGTATACGAAAAGTCTACGTAGACTTTTTTTATTTTATTTTTTCGGAAAACATTTCATACGGCAGTGCAAGTTCACTTGTTTAATTTTTTTAATATCGAAAAAAATCAAAATTTCCGCTTGGATTACATTGATTACATTGTAGATTCTACTAAAATATCTTTTGATTTTCGGCAGGAACTTCTTTAGAAACTACAAGTGATTCTTTAGAATTTCCACGGGGAATTATATCGCACTTCGATGAAAAATTCTTTAGAATTTACAAAGGAAGCATTTTGGAATATCCAAGAAGAAGTCTTTGGAATTTCCAAAAGACATTCATTTGAACTTTCAAGGGGAATTCTCCGAAATTTCCGTGAGAAATTCTTCAGAATTTCCACTGAATATTTTCTGGGAAGTCCCCGGGAAATTTTTCTTAATTTCTGAAACTCTTGGAATTTTTGCGAGGAATTCTTTGGACATACATATAAGCGAAATTATTCGAAATTTAACGGCAATTTCTTCGGCAGTTCTAATGAAAATTCTTTGGAACTATCGATGGAAAAAGAAATTTTTGAAAACTTTCACGAGAAATTATTTAAATTTCCCACCAAAAACTCTAAGTTTTCACAAAAAAATTATTGCAGTTCTTGTAAGAAAGCATTAGTAATTTTCATGAAAATTTATTCTATTTTTTTACGATAAATTCACCACAAATTCAACTGAAATCCTCCATAATTTCCACCGAAAATTATCTGGAAAACTCTTTGGAATGTCCATAGGATTTTTTTAAATTTCTTCAGGAAATCGCTTCTACTTTGCAAGAGAAATGTCAAAATATCGTAGGAAACCTTTAGCATGGTTTCAACGGGAAATAATTCAAAATTTTCACGGAAAATTACTCGACGTTTTAACGGAAAAACTTTTGGAAATTAGAAAAAACTCTTGAGATTTCAACGGAATGGAATTTTCAAAAAAAATATCGGAATTATCACAAAGAGTTCTTTGGAGTATTACCTGGAAACTTTGAAGGTTATCAATCGGGAAATTCTACGGAATTTCTACGACAACCTTTTTGGAATGTAGACTTGACGTTCTCGGAATTTCAACTCGAAATTCTGAAAATTCCTGGGTTTTCTACAAATTTGAACCGGCATGCAGAATTATAATTCAGATGCGTGACAGATTTTAAGCAGTGGCACGCCTATGCAAGTGTCGGTGGCGGTGGCGCACACCTCTAGGAGGAATCAAATCCAACAGAAATTATATTAATTGGCTTCGAGATTTGGTTTCACGAGCTATGGACAGAGGATTGAATTTGATTTCGTTTTGAATTTTTAATTGATATTGAGTTGGATTTTATTCAGTTTTATTTTGTTAGCTTTGAAATTTGTATATCTGAATTGCTGAAAACGTGGCTGATTTCCAATTTTTTTTCCAATCACTTATGACATTTTGTTAAATTTGAAAAAGTCTACGTATACTTAAGGGGGGGGGGGAGGGGTTTTGGAAAAAGTCTACGGGGGGGAAAGGGGGGGTGGGTTTGAAAATGTGAAAATTCGGCCTACGTGGTTTGTGGGAAGTTGTTTAGAAATACTTTCAAAATCTCATAAAGTAGTTCAAACGGGAATTATTTTCGAAAATCCATCCAGGCTCTCTTTAAAATGCCTTCGAATATATTTTGAAATTCCTGCACAAAACCATCCAGGAATTTCTTCAAAAACTTCTCCAAAAATTCATTTAAGAGCTCCTCAAAAAATTTTCCTTGAATAATCTAAAAAAAACTCCACCAAGAATTCTTTTGGATATTTCACCAGGGGTTTCCTTAAAAATTTCTTCGAAAAGCCTCCCGGATTCCTTCTTAGATTTATTCCAGGAAATCCATTGCAAATTAATTAGATAATGAAATTGTTTTCGGTGGAGTTGCTAATTGAATTTTATAAAATAAATAAATAAAATCAATAAATTGAACAACTAACACTGAAAAAATCCGAAGGTATTACTGAAAGAATTTCGTAAAAAACCCATGGAGTCATTTTCGATGGAATTCCTGCAGGAAGTTCTGGAAAAAATGTCGAAGAATGTTTTAAAGAAATTGCTGGAAGAAGCTCTGAAGAAATTCCTTAGGAAAATTTTGAAAAATCCCTTATGCAATCTCTGGAAGAATTTATTTGAAAAATTCATAGAATAATTGCCGAAGAAATTCATGAGGAGGTATTCCTTTAAAAAATTGAAAAGTTGCTGAACTCCGAATGGAATTTCTTGAGAAATTTATTAAGAAATATCCGGAGGAATCGCTAAAGAAACTTCCGAAGGAATCCCTTAACGATTCTCCTAAGGAATTCTTAACAACATTTTTCGTAGAAATTACTGAAACATTTTTTTGTATGCATTCCATAAGGAATTTCCTGAAGAAATTCCTGAAGGATTTTTTGAAGAAATCCGTAATGGAATTTCTGAAAGAATTTTCAGAGAAATTTTATAAGACATTTCCGGAAGAATACATGAAGTAATTTTTCAAGGTTTTTTATTGAAACTTTTCGGAGGAATATCTGGAGGAATTTACTAGGAAATATACCAAGTGGTTTTGGCGCTTTAGGGATGTATTCAAGCCTTCACAAAAGCGTATGTGCCACAACAAACACAATTTGCGAGTCACCTACAGAAAATTCAAATAGCCTTCTATTAGTTGCACTTACTTAGTTAAGATTGAAAAATCTTTTGGATGGAGAAAAATCATAGAGCAGAATTTTTTGTACAGAGTGTAGGACAACACTGCCTACAGATTTAGGTGCCCGACTAAATGAGGTTTTGGCTTAGACGAATTCCAAAGACCATTTCAACATTTTTTGTATTATTCTACTTAGTAGATTAAATCTACTAGATACAGCCTAATTCAAATTCACAACTAATCAATCATAACACGAGTTAAGTACTATTCCAATCAATTCCACCACGTTGTATTGTCTTACAAATACGTATTTCGTCTCTGTAAGGCCATCTTCAGTGTCACTTATTTTACTCGACTCGACTCAAGTTAATTGATTTTTTTTATTGCGATTGGTCATCGGCGTGGCAAAATTATGATCGGCGGCGCGCCGACTCAAAATCGCCGGCGGCGGCGGCGTGAGTAAAACCACCGGCGGCGGCGGCGCGGCGCGGCGGCGCACAGGTCTAACTCCAGACAGATAAATTTATAGGGTTCAGGTTCGGCGAATTCGCTGTCCGCTCTTAGCTCGAAATGAACCCTGAAAACCTTTAGTTGGGTTTTCTTCACTTTTTGAGCCGGCGTTTATTCCCGCTGTAGAATCCAACTCCTGCTAGCAAACGAACGACGTGCCTACGATTCGACGACGTTTTGTAGAGCCAGTTCCCAATACGTATTTTGTATTATATTATATTTACTCACTTATGCAGCAGTTCAATTGCCGGAATCTGTAGATATTATTTCGGTTTTATAATTCCTTCTGTTAATTTATTTTGTTGAAAGGGTTTATAGACGATTTCTCTGGGTGTTGCTGGATAAGTTTCTTCTGAAATTTCTTCAGGGAAGATCCTTTTTGGAACGGGCTTTATGGTCATATGGCTACCACTTCTGTCTCATACGCAGAAGGTCATGCGTTAAATCCCAGCCCCGTTTCATTCCTCCTACTTTGTATATAATCGATAGAATTGGAAATGGGCTCACAGGCTAGCAGGTTTCGGCATCCAATTAGAATATACCACCCTTTCATTACTATCACATTGGAAACCCGTTAACCAAGACGGCCATTAGGCCGAAGGCCATTTGGCCGAAGGTCATTAAGCCGAATTGTCACTAGGCCGAATGGTCATTAGGCCGATTAACAAAAAGTAAAAAATGAGAAGTTCTTTTTTCACCTTACCTCTTCTTCTTTCTCCCTTCTTTCATCTTCCTTCTTCCTTCTTCCTTCTCCATTCTTCTTTCTTTCTTCTTCCTTCTTCCTTCGTCTCTCATCCTCCTTCCTTCTTCCTTATTTCTTCTTCCTTTATCTTTTTTCTTTCCTCTTCTTTCTTTCCTCTTCCCTCTTCCTTCTTCCTTCTTCTTCCTTCTTCTTTCTTCCTTCATCCTTCTTCCTTGTTCCTTCTTCCTTCTTCCTTCTTTCTTCCTCCTTCTTTCTTCTTCTTCCTTCTTCCTTTTTCCTTCTTCCTTCTTACGTCTTTCTTCTTCCTTCTTCCTTCCATCTTGCTTCTTCTTTCTTCCTTCTTCCATCTTCCTTCTTCCTTCTTTCTTCTTCCTTCTTCCTTTTTTTTCCATTTTTCCTTTTTCCTTTTTCCTTTTCCCCTCTTCTTCTACATTATTCCTTCTTTCTTCTTCCTTTTCCTTCTTTCTTCTTCCTTCTTACGTCTTTCTTCTTCCTTCCCCCTTCCTTCTTGCTTCTTCCTTCTTCCTTCTTCCTTCTTCCTTCTTCCTTCTTTCTTCTTCCTTCTTCCTTCTTGCTTTTTCCTTCTTTCCTCCTCCTTCTTCCTTCTTCCCTTTTCTTTCTTCCTTCTTCCATCTTCCTTTTTCCTTCTTCCTTCTTCCATTTTTTCCTTTTTCCTTTTTCCCTCTTCCTTCTTCCTTCTTCATTCTTCATTCTTCCCTCTTCCTTCTTCCTTCTTTCTTCTTGCTTCTTCCTTTTTCCTTCTTCCTTCTTCTTTTTTTCTTGTTCCTTTTTCCTTTTCCCTCTTCCTTCTTCCTTCTTCCTTCTTCCGTCTTCCTTCTTCCTTCCTCCTTCCTTATTGATGCTTCCTTCTTCCTTCTCACTTCTTGCTTCTTCCTTCTTCCTTCTACCTCTTCTTTCTTCCTTCTTCCTTTCTTCCTTCTTCCTTCTTCCTTCTTACTTTTTCTTCCTTTTTTCTTTTATCTTCTTCTGTTCTTCCTCACTTCGCACTACTCACTTCTCACTCCCCAGTACTCATTCGGCCTAATGGCCATTCGGCTTTTTTTCTCGCTTTTCGCTTTTGGAGTGTAAGGTGCCGCGGACAATACTCGGCGGTAAACTGGAGGACGGTATCTGGCGGCGTCGCATGAGCCACGAGTTGTACCAGGTGTATAAGAGCTGAATATTGGTAAGCTTATACAACAAGACAGACTACGGTTGGCTGGACACGTTGTTCGTATGGCGGAGAAACGTCAAGCGAAGCTAATATTTAGTAGCGAAACCGGAAGAGGCCGTAGGCTTCGTGAAAGGTCGCGTACACGATGGCATTATGCAGTTGACGAGGATCTGAGGGCGTTTAACGTTCAGGGAAGCGATTGGCCCAGAATCGAGTCCAGTGGAGAAAGGAAATTCGGAACACATATTCTCTACCCGCTATGACACTCCTACCTCGGCACAAGCAGATCACTCGCTCTACTGCCAAAGCAGCCCACGCGTTACCCAACCGAAGTAGGGACAGTCCCTTTTAGGGTGTCCCAAAAAACACTATGTTCGAAAACTCATGGTGCTCAAGCCTTAAATGAAAGATTTTCGCATCTGCAGCATTTCTGTAGAACAATCCTTAATGCTAAAAACTAGTTTAAAGGCTCCGACAGAGTGATTTTTGGAAAAAGATGCTTTTTGCACTTATCGTCATATATATTTGCTACTTTCGATTTAAATAATTTTTGTTATCGTAAAATATTTTTCGAATTCTATGTACATTATAATGAGTATCTTCTTCTTCTTCTTATTGGCATTACATCCCCACACTGGGACAGAGCCGCCTCGCAGCTTAGTGTTCATTAAGCACTTCCACAGTTATCTACTGCGAGGTTTCCAAACCATGTTACAATTTTGCATTCGTATATCAATGAGGCTAGCACGATGATACTTTTATGCCCAGGGAAGTTGAGACAATTTCCAATCCGAAAATTTCCTAGACCGGCACCGGGAATCGAACCCAGCCACCCTCAGCATGGTCTTGCTTTGTAGCTGCGCGTCTTACCGCACGGCTAAGGAGGGCCCCAATTATAATGAGTATCCTACATGTTAATTCGGTTGGTATTATGCGAGTATATGACCTCTACAACCATAAGAATGCAATTTTTTCGATATTTTTTGTAGAAATTGGCTATTTCAACAATTTTGACGTATTTGGCATCAAATTAGTAGTGCGCACACCGTTACGCACTACCTCAGAGCATCCATATCCTAGCGTATCGAGATTGATCCAACGTGTCGTGTCCTCCATTGTCCAACAGTCCAGACAGAAATTCGTTTTTATCATACCGACCATTAAAAGAATAATGCAAGTCTTTAATGAAAAATGCAATCCATGTATAAATAAAAATGAATGTTGTTCGACGCCCCACGCTGGATTTGCTTTAACCACCTCGATATAAATGGATAACAGCTTTGTTTTCACCTATCGGATGCTTCTTTCTCCCATCGTTCTACAGACAACAGGGAGAACATTTTATTTTTATTTTGGTCATATTTGAAAAGTTGATGATGTTGCTATGTCATTCAAAGTTCGGAATTTGTCGAGTGATACTAAATGGACTTTAGTTCCATTGTCAGCACGAATTATTATCGATTTTATGAAAGTTTATATTCCTTCAGTTCCATTTTTTCACCACGAGAACTTTATTCGTTATTCTTCAAGCCTTCTTGAATTTCAAATGTGCTGCATATGCTCTTGGTTCAAATTGAGCAGCGGAAGAATTCAATTCGAAACGTAGCACTCATCGCAAGCATAAGCAGTATTCCACGAAAAAGAGGCCTTAGTGGTTTTTCACCAGCATCTTCCGTAGGTGCCACTTGTGTGTTGATGTCATTACTGCTATCAGCACATTGGATGCTGATGGATAGGAAGAGTTATAGCAGATATCTCGACATTCGACTTGCCAGTGGAAATCACATTTGTCATCATTACTGCAGCAGCGATACGAAAAGGGACAACAATGTTCAGTTTATTGATCCGTAGTGCCGCCGTATATTCTATCATACCTATCGGAAGTATCCTGTTGAGATAACTGCTTTCACATCCACTTTTGGTAGGATAATTGGATCACTTTCATATATTCTCTTGTGTTTCCCTTGACAACGCAGTGCAGTACCTATAGTTGTGGGTTTGGATGTGATGGCTGAGCGAGTAGCTATTTCCTTTATGACTGTCTACGCTGACGACGATGATGACAACGAATAGCTACCTACATTTCGCCAGCATATTAGACTCAGTCAGTTGCCATGCAATGGAGCTCAATCATGGCATCGCTGACTCTAATTCGATTGCTATCGAATGCAATCAAAACGCAGTGAAAGGAATTTTATCTTGTGGTAGGAAGCATTTCTTATAGCCGGTTTAGATTATGAACGTTATTACTTGATATCACTTTCATTGATTCAAAATGGGAAGTGCAACTCATGAAAACAAGAATGGAATCTGTAAAATCAGGAGCCGGTCGCAATGCTGGAAAAGTTTTGTACCGCTATGTGCTCTTAATTTGAATAATCTTTTTGGCCTCAACCACGAAGGAGATGATGGTCCAATATGTATCCATTAATATGCCCTAGCTAAGCAAAGACAGCTTTAATGTCTTAGTTGTCAATATTTCATTTCCTAGCCAACATAGAAAATTCCGCACTGACAGCCATAAGAAGAATCATGGGAAAGAAAGAGATAGGTGCGTTCCACACTGACAGTTCCATAAACGACAAGCAGAAGAAACGAGACTGCATCTACACTACGAAAACACAACCAAAACATCAGACCCCCGCATGAGACAGTTGAAAAACATAGCTAGCTAATGCTTTATGAAAATTGTTGTAAATGTGAAACATGTTGATGATATTCACATTTCGAAAAAATGGTTATACAGTCGACTCTCTACATCTCGATGTTCTTTATCTCGATATCTCTCTCTATGTCGATGGCTTCCTCGGTCCCTTCAATCCACATACATTTAGGCATTCTACTTCCCGATAACCTTCCTATCTCGATATTTCTCTATCTCGATGTGTTCTGATCATATTTTTCTTTAGAACCACTCTCCCTATGTCGAAATGTTCACATTGTTTGGCTACTAGACCATTTTTGGACAATAACAAACATATCAACAACAAGAAATGACATTTGTTTTGTTGTCGTTTTCCATAGCAACGACCTTTTTTGGGACTAGTACCCATTAAAATTTCCCTTCCATTTCTCGACCTCTCCCTATCTCGATGGTTCCTTGAATATCGAGATGTGGAGAGGCGACTGTACTTACTTTGTTGCCGGAAAACTCATGAGGCAAAACGCCATTTAGCTAGCAGCTCTTAAGGAACAAAGCATCACACGTAGGCAAATCAGCAACTCTAGTATGAACAGTGCAAGTTTTACCTCGCCAAAGTGTTAGATGTTTCACCCAAAAGTGAAAAGTTCCGGTTTCCCTACCTTCTACTGTCTAATCTATAGGGCATATGCTATATCTATACTGTGTGCTCAACAGATCCTATTTGATTTTGCTGGGAGACGGTTTGAAACGCAATTTTCGTTACAAAGCATTTCCCAGCAAAATCAAAGGGTACTGATGGATACACGAACTGACCAGCAAGTGGTCTGAATCTTGTGTGCCAGCACAATGGATACATTATGCTCAGGGAGTCGAGAATGTTTCCCACGCGAATCGAGGGTCAAGCCACAGTAGAGGGATCCACAGTAGCCATATTTGTTGTTCGTCTGAGCGAATTGAACGAAAATCTTTCGAGTAAGTTTAAAAAATTACGACTGTTGAATTTTAGTGGCAATCAAGGAATTACAACAAAGTAGGGAAAAGAGGTCGGTTGTTAACACCAGACATCATGCACGCGTACAAAAAAGGATGAGATTGAGCAACGACTGCTAGGCGCACATAAAATTTAGCGCGCGCGAGTCTCACGAAGCTTGTGTACCTCACATTAACATTGGTGAGTCGGATTGAGACATCACAATGCGATCAGCTCATGCGCTGTTTGCCATGGCAAACCTTTGCAAACAACAGCGGAGATGCGTAAAACAGCTTGAGCGGGAAATTTTCATTCAATAATATCGTCGCCTAAGTGACGCCAGCTATGCATTCCTAGCGCATGAGATGAGTCTCATGAGACGTACATTGAGACACGCTCACTTAGTTATTTTATTCGTGCTAGCTTCTCTCGTCGCACTGAATCGGTGCTACGTGAGCTTTTGTAGCTCATGGCACACTGTCTCATCCAAGTATACACGAGAATTAAGAGACTCTGGTCAACACCCTTTTGTGCTTGGTTCATAACTTTCGTCTAATTGAACAAAGTGGTGATATTTGCATACCAATGGACATAAGCTAACAACTGGAGTAGAAATTTGATTTATTTTGCCTGTTAAAATTTGTAATAACAATTTTGTTAGGTGTTGATTTTATGCCGTTTAGAAACAGGTGGTAGGTTGTCGGCATCCCGAAAAAATCATTAAAAACTGAGGGCGTTATGGCTAAACATATCAAGATTTATTATGTAAATAGTAATGAAATAAATTACATTGAAAAACATTATACATATTTAATAATGCTTTCAAAAATTGTTATTTTTGCTTACAACGTGGCTAATAACTTGAAATTTGGCAATTCGCTTTGATTTATCATCATATCTTCCTTGGAAAATGGGGTGCCGACAACCGACCATGTATGGTGCCGACAACCGAAATTAGCAACCATTTATGCAGATACGAACGCGGACAATTTTATTATTATATATGTACATAGATTTAGCGATTGTCTTCATGCTGAAAGTCACTTGACCCACGAATGCACTTTTAAATACTCTCCCTAACCTATAAGTAGGAAATAGAGCTTCATTTCCGCGCTATTTCCGTTCATTTGCATATCCTCTTCTATACCGAACGCCATTCTTGACGGCATTAGAACAAACACGGTGTCTCTGGTTAAATAAGCATAATGTTGAAAAAATAGTACCCATAACTAAAATGAAACCCTATCGTTGTCACTTGATATCAAAACGGAAGTTGTAGAAACCTCGCAGTTAACAAATGTGGAAGTCTCTAATGAAAGCTGCGAGGCGGCAATCTACCAATGGGGGATGTAATGCCAATAAAAAGAAGAAGGACAAGACGGATTCAGAAATCGACTGTTATAGGCTATTCAGATTATGAACATTTACGAGGTATTTGACGTGATATCACATGGAATGAAAATAAGATGAGTGAACTTTGTCATCAACATACTCTTCATCATATCATTGAACATTCAGACTACGGAAAAGGCTTTTAGAATATTTTTGAGAATAGTTTCCATTATTTTTATTTTTAGTACCATTTAGTACACATCAGTTCTCATATTTATTTCGAAAGTTCTGATAAAAATTAACAACAAAAATGGCGTACTGATTATTTTGCCAAAACTCGGCGGTATCACTAATACCGATTATTTAAAGATTATATCATTCTATAGGGGCACCGTGAAATACGTAGGTACGCGAAAATGCTAAATTTATGTGCAAAACATTTGCATAAAATCAGATTTCCATCAAAGTCGGCGTTTGCCAGCCAGGTCCTTGTTTGGGGATCGGGGCATGAGCCAACTGTTATTTATCTTCTTCTCTGGCATTATTTGCTTTTTTCTCGTATTATTTCTTTTGAATGGATACGCAATGGAGGTCTTCTGTTTGCGTGTGCTGCAGTAGCAGCCGAGAGTAACCAGGGTAAAGTGTTTGCAAATTTCCCAGGCAAGTGCTATTAAAATTCAAATTTGCGTCCATTTATTTCACTTTCTTTTTTATTTCAACAAGAGAAGAGGGTTCGTTTTGCAATATAGACACTGTACATATAGGAAGTTTAACCACATACAACCCAAGTTATAGGTAAAATAAAGTTTTTATTAACATGTGTCATTATAGGTAGACGGAAACAAATCCATGGGAATGGGTTATGAATAGAAAATCATGAAATTCTAAAATGATTATCATGATTATAGTTCATTTTTTCAGGAACTTTCTTCATGTATAAATCGTTAAAATGGATAACCAGTTACACTTCAATTGTTGTGCTCCCACGAAGCAAGGATAACCGACAAGCAGCGCGTTAGGCTCTCACTCAGTGGACTCGGGATTAATCCTGGACGTTGTTGAAGAATCTAATGTTATTGTAAATTTAAAAAAATAAGATAGTGAGATACATCTTCATCAGGCATAAAAATCTATTTCATACAAAATTTACTACGATGTATGTCACGACCATAGTTGGTCCTGCCTTGCTTATGCAGACCACACAAGCGGAAAAGCTCCCGAGAACCTGATGAATAACAATGAAGATAAATCTCGCCGTGTTTTATGTTAAACGCCAGCATCATCGTTGGCAAGACGGGTAGAGCAGAAGTCAGTAAAAAATCAAAAACGTTGCAGCATGATTGGATTTATTCAGTTTTCCCGATCCATATTTTTTTGCGGTATGAGAGCTAGTGACATTTAACATACAAACGCAGATACGGTGCGGTATTTGCGCATAAAAAACCGTCCAGTTCGCCGAACCGGTTGACACCCTAGTACAGGATGATATCAATGAGTTTAACCTTCAGGAATTTTCGTTCCAGCTTCAGGATTTCCAACCAAATCTTATTGTATTTTAATGTTTTTAGTTCTAAGTTGCTTTGGTAATTATTATGTATTGTATTTTATGATTGCGGGAGGTTCCTAGGTTGGGCGTGAGGGTCATTGCTTTCAGTCCTCTCCCCTGCCAGGTGCTCCCTTAGAACTGGCGATATGATGAGCTCATGACAAATGAGGAACTGAAGTCAAAAATTTGGTTGCAAATATTTCCAAGCGATAGTAAAGCTCAACCTTTACTGTGTCGTGATTTAAAGCGTGAATCGTTTCAAATCAAGTTAATATCATTTCACAATCTTGCTGTGGAATACCTACATACACGAACAAATTTAACCCCCTGGTGTTAGCGAGAATTGCTTCGAACACTTTTTGTGCTCTGCAAACACTAGAGCCAATAAGCAAGGATAAAATTACCAAATCAATAATATCCCAACAAAAGCGCCGATGATGATTCAGTTGACGGTGTTTCACTGCACGGATCCTAATGATACCTAGACTGTATATTTGATTTATTGCCAAACAACTAGATCCTGTAGACATCCTTCGCTTACAGTAACCTGGTCGGAAAATGTGATTTTTTCTGTCACTTCTTTCTCACTTTATCCGTGTAGATACCTACCTTGTGTATAGACATGTACGGTGTACCAAAATCAACAGGTCCAGTGGGTAAACGAGTGGGAAATTCCAGCGAGCCCAGAGTTTACTGCTCGTTGGCATGACACAGAATGGTAGTCTAGGAGAGAATGGTTCAAAATGTACTTTTGAGGCTTTCTTAATGTTTTAGTGATTCGAACATTAAAATGGTCAATAACAGTTCAGACCACGGCCTCGTTGAAGTTAGTTAGGAGAAGACGGAATGGATATCAGCACTGGCCCAGTTAAACTAAAACACGATGGGGCGCTTGACCCTTAAATTTTCATATTTTTCCCAGAAATTTGTTTTTTATCTATCGTTTATTCGGGAGTCTCATTTGCCGTGAAGCGTGAGGGAGCCGAAATCATGTTTTTCAGTTCAGTTTTTTATGTTTCTTGTAAAATAATGTTGCTTAAGTAATGCTGATGTTCACATAGCTGACATTCTTAGCGAAGTTTCACAAATGTAACGGGCCAAACAAACATTTTCTTGGGAGACAACTACGAGAGGAAAGGAATCAACGACAGGCATTAAAATTGACAACAGAAGGAAGACATTCGTTATTGGGTACGACAGACAAGGGAATGGACGGTATATACTTACAGTCCAACATCAGGAACTTTCATAAATTGGTAAACAAGAGACATGTATTTGATATCAAAACCCACCAACACTTCCCTAATAAACTTTGGTTGTTTTCTGAGGACCGGAGATGTTCAGTTAGCACAGATCTGGAGCCACGATGCTTCTCGCATGCCCACACGTCATGGCCAATATCCTGATAATCTACCCCGCAAACAGATAGGGTTACTGCTCCTGGACTTCATCTCATAGCTCCGATATTGGTCCTACGAAAAACAAAGCAACGAAAAGGTATTTGATTTGTTTATTATTTTTGTGATTTTTTCAGCAGTGAGCATGTATGTTAGCAAAAAAAAGGAACGAAATTTGTGCCGTATTTCTTTGTTTCGCGATGATATGAATATATGAACCGGTGCCAGCAAAAGTGGAACATGTTACATTGAGTAAATTTTTCAGGAGACGCATTTTCCCAAAAACATCGAATAATAAATTCACATTTGCAATTTTTTTGCAACAAAACTATACCAACATGTTATGACTGATGTATCTAAAGATAGTAAGAAAAAATAAACAAAGTTTATGACAAATTTAAAGTTTATTGGAGCAAATTGCACATGTACCACTATTAATGGGAACAAAAGGAAACAGAAACCGAAAAACGTTGACAGTAAGAGTGGTACATGTACATTTTTAAAATCATTCTAAACGGCAGAAAACTATCTTGAAATTTAAAATAGGATTAAAATCTGTTGTGAAAACAGTCTTGTTGCCGAATTTTCTTTTAAATAAGCTGATTTTAGTGGGTGGGACTGTACATGTACCACTTTTTCTGGCAACGAAATGGCCATTGTGATATATACCAGAAAATAAAATGTGCATATCTCCAGATTTATTTGCCAAAAATCACCTTTTCGTTAATCACTTACTAGATCTTTGCAAATAGAGGCCGTTGATGTAAAAAACTCAAAAATGACAAAAATGGTTTATGTACCACTTTCGCTGGCACCGGTTCATGTACAGTGAGATTGAAAACGGAGCAGTTCCCCTAGATTGCCTTCCGAAAGCCCAGAAAACATGTACTGTTGAATACGCCCCTAGCGTAAATGCGCACCCTATCACCCAAAACACACATAGATGCAAAGTAGTGATTATGACACACCTTCCCATCCATTATATTGCCCATAATTGAATGCCTTTGTAAGAGCTAGCTTTGTATTCGATCGAGAATCAAAACACGCAGTTTATCGTTCAAAGATTACAATAAAACTCATAGCTCCTTAGCTCCTAAATTATACTTACTCTATAAAGAAGTGAAATTAAGAAATCGTGCTAATCTACAGAAATTTACTAGGTAGTATCTTAAATTGAACATGCCTTAAAATATTGTTATTCTAAACTAAATATCTATTTCACAGTGCTTGCCTAAAGTATCTAAATACTTAACCTAAAATCCTTTCTATATCTATATCTACGTGCAAAGGTAACTACTATTAATCGAACCATTTACATGAACTTATTCAACGGCTATTTTAGTACGGATTTATTTTGTCACGCAGCACTAGTTTGTGACTAGTAGCAAATACGACCCCCGGTGATTCGAAGCCTAAATTCTTTCCCGTAAACGTAGGACAAACGGGACTAAACGTAAGTGCAAATAGATAAAAACAACATTGAACTTGATTCAGGACGGTGTAAAATCGTTATTTACATTGTAACGATTGTAGTCTATAAGATGTAATATAATTACAGGAATATATTAATACTAGGATAAGAACATAAATCCTCTCGTTCCGGTCGTTCCTCACCTATATTAATATCTCGGAAATTCACCCGTCAATTGGTTGGCTAATCTCCAACATGTACTTTTAGCGTGTAGTGATTTGCAATTAGATGACACATGGTTCGAATGAAGTTTTTTTCCCATATTAAATTGTTTGAACTATGGACGCTTCGAAACCTGAGGAAAAATTTAATATAGTGATCTATCCAGCTCCTTTTTTTGTC
The DNA here is from genome assembly GCF_024139115.2 of Armigeres subalbatus. Taxonomy (NCBI): domain Eukaryota; kingdom Metazoa; phylum Arthropoda; class Insecta; order Diptera; family Culicidae; genus Armigeres; species Armigeres subalbatus. The sequence goes on from NC_085141.1 coordinate 282,935,189, forward strand.
AAAAAAATTAATAAATATATACGTAGCAATATGTTGAATGCAAAATCATATTGAAATTTGACCTTACTGTCAAGTTGAACCGCATGCAGAGCAAGACTCTAGCCAGGATGGTGGCTAACTACATACATACATACATCTTCTTCTTCTTCTTCTTATTGGCATTACATCCCCACACTGGGACAGAGCCGCCTCGCAGCTTAGTGTTCATTAAGCACTTCCACAGTTATTAACTGCGAGGTTTCTAAGCCAAGTTACCATTTTTGCATTCGTATATCATGAGGCTAGCACGATGATACTTTTATGCCCAGGGAAGTCGAGACAATTTCCAATCCGAAAATTGCCTAGACCGGCACCGGGAATCGAACCCAGCCACCCTCAGTATGGTCTTGCTTTGTAGCCGCGCGTCTTACCGCACGGCTAAGGAGGGCCCCACTTAGCAAATCGGATTCAGTTCTATGTGATAAATTACTTTATTCATTTAAAACGTGTTCAGATTCCAGATAATTTATCAATTTGTAGAAAATGCATAAATATTCAATGACTAATATTCAACCGAATATTGACAGTCCAGAGCCGACTATGAATGTGTTTGGAAGTGAGCTGACAAATGAAGAAAGGTGGACTTCACCAAAAAATTTCGATTATTTTACACTCTGCATCTGACTATGTCATTCTATGTTTTGAATAATCATGCGATGTTTGTCAATATTCGGACTGAAGTTGCTTCATGAAGATGAATATTTTAAGCTCTGACTGTCACTGTTCGCCGGACAATTCATCAAGTTTCGGAAACTTCATGTTGAGACTGCCGCAAACCGGAGATATTCTGGATTATTTGAGGGCATTTTAGTAGCATTAGTGAAATATTGGCTCTTTATATATTTTTTACAGAAACTAGAGCTTTTCATGATATCTTGATGTCAGATGTCGTTCGACAAACACCTAAGTTATGGCCGTTTCCGTGAAATCCAAAGATTGTACATAAAAAATAAGCAACCTCACCAAACTTTTTTATAAATATTTTGTATACTGAAACTACTCTTTTATATGCATCGTTTCAACTTGCCCCGCGTATCGGGGCAAGTTGAAACACTGTACTATATACAGACATAAGCTTTTTTTCCCGTATTAAAATCACAATATATGTACTCATTGTGACTCAAGATGCACGAGGTTGTAAAGGTGACCAAATTTACATAAGAGTACCATGTAATTTTTTTAAGATTTTGATTTTCTTTCTAGAAATTAGCTTAAAATTGTCTGAAAAATTGATGCAATAGTAGGCTTTGTTCTAAAAATTTGAAAACCAAATCCCAAATTGTGTTGCTTTATCTTGATATTTACTCGCATAAAAGTCATATTCCAGATAATGATACTCTTTTACTCTAAAAGAAAACATGGTCCATTCAATTGTGTCATATCAAAGTATACAAATAAAGAATATTATGTACAATTTATGGAAAGATTGCATTTTTTTTCAATTTTTTTTTGTATTTCTTCATGCAAAACATGTTTGGCAAACGGCAAATTACTCAAGCCGGAGAAAACTGGCATGGGACTCTTCTGCGAATAAGGGCAGCATACAACAAAGTCACAAGGGTAATTTTCAGGGACCAAATTCTAGAGAACGCACTACGCTGGAAATTTATCAGATTGATTGCCTCCTACTGGTGACCAATCGGATTACTTTTCAGGATGGTTCATCTTTGGTTCACTTGAATTGTGCGCTTCATATATTCGGTTGTGGCTTCTTAATAAATTCACATTAATTAACCAGCGTATTTCTCATCAACTCCTCGATTGGAGAAAGAGGGGGCTGATGAAGTGAAAGGTAGAGTTAACGTAATGTTTACAAGCCAGTGCTAACTACGAGGAAAAGTAGATTGAGAATCTCAAAACTAGATCATGCGGTTTAAACATGACCCCTTTTCATTTTACTCTTTAGTCGAGATTGTAGGAGGGTTGGATTCACGGGATGGGCGGATGGGTGGGATGGGCGTAAATTTATTAAATTTGTTTTCAGCAGTTTGGACCTTTTTATAAATTTATGTTTTCCGAATGTATTGTTGAATTTTAGACCATGTTTAATTTTAGAAAAATAAATTGCGAGGGTGACGTTTTGAATCTTTGTTTCAACTTGCCCCGCATCGCACATTTCTATTTGCCCCGATGGGTTTGAATTACGGAGCGATTTCAAGCGACCGACATACACAAATTAAAACGGATCTCCCATCGATTTTTCATAATCATAATGCTTTTTCAACATTGAATGATTACTTACCGTGCAAATTTGGTGAAAACACTCTTCCAAACATCATTTTGAGACCTGTTTTATTGGCATGACAAAAAGTTGATTAGAATTTTGCAAAGGGCAAAAAATAACATAGGCAGGGATTGCTTATTTGTAACTGCAATCTTCTGGGACTGGCCGTCAGAAGGTGCGTTCAGGGGAGTAGTTTGTTGTAAAAAATAATCAGGGCATTCGGTCATTTTCTTTCCGAATTACAGCTTCCGTTTCAACTTACCCCGCATTTAAACTTGCCCCGGTGTACCTTAGGGTTAATAGAAAGATATATGAATTTTCTAAACGTCATGCCAAATTGTCAAAAAAAAAAATGCGCACCAAAGAGCCAAGGAACGCGCGTGCTGAAAATACAATCCAGAGAAAACACTCAAGTATCCCTTCATTAGTTGCACTTACTGAATTAAGATAAAAAAAATGTTTAGGTGAGGTAAAATCAGAGAACAGAATTTTTTGCACTTTGATTTTAGTGTAGGACAGGGGTCAGGGCCAGGGGTCATATCTTCTAAATTTGATCAAAATTTGAAAATCATAAAGAGGTCCTCAAGTGAAAAATATAAGCGATAAAAAATAGCATTTTTGAAATGCTCCGAAACAATTCCGAATATCTACGGCATCTGGTAGCCTGAACATGAATTTGACCATATTTTCCAAAACAAAGTAAATTTTCTTATCGAATAATGGCAGAACCAAAGAAATCGGTTATGGTCATTTGAAGTATGACAAAACTTTGCCTGTCCCGATCATTCTGTCCATCCCCTGCACTTCGAAAATTCTTTTAGGAACTCCTTTGAAAATTTGAATTTCTTCTTTGAGATTTCCTTCGAAATATTTTTTTTTAATCCTGCAGAAATTGTTTCAGAAGATCCTCCTGGAATTCTTGGAAAATCCTAGGAAGGAATTCAATCAATTTGTTCGAATTTTTCCTCAGGAATTCTTTTTGAAACTCGTTTATGTAGCTATACAAAATTCCGAATGAATGCTTTTGGATATTTATTATGGAATTCTTCGGTAATTCTTTAAGGATTTCTTTTAGGCTCCGAGATTTTTTTTCTGAAATTTCTTCTTTATTTTGCGTTCCGTGTAAAAAAGTTTTCAGTTCAAAATTCGAAAATCCGTGTAAAAAAAGTTTAATGATTTCTCGACGAATCATGCAAAATGGAGCAACTTTGCAAAAAATCCGTGTAAAAACAGAATCGGGTGCACTTTAGAAATTTCTTACAAATTTCCTTCGGAATATACTTTGGGAAATATGTCTAATTCTCTTTGAATTTCTTCAAAAATTCCATTTGTATTTTTTTCAAAATTCTCAGGAAATTCCTTCGAAAATTTCTACAAGAATTTCTTCGGAAATTTATTTTGGAATTCATTCGGATGATTCTCCCAGTAATTCCATCGGAAATTTTGCCGGAAAACTCCTTACGAATTCTTCCCGAAATGTTTTTTCTCTTATTTATTTTCTTCATTTATGAATTTTCTACAGGAATCAATGAAGGAATTTCCAAAGAAACTTCTGAAATAATATCCAAAAGGATTTTTTTAACGAATTCCTTATGGACTTTTCAAAAGGATTCCTGAAGGAATGTCCAAAGGAACTTCCAAAAGGTTTTCCTTATTAATTACTTAAAACAATGGGAAGAAATAGATTTTTCGGAAGTAATACTGAAATAATTTCTGAAGGTTCCCTGAAGGAATTCTTAGAGGGAATTTCAAAAGAATTCCAAAAGATTTCGAAAAGGGTTTTCCGAAGGAATTTATGAAGCAATTTCCGAAGGACTGTCTAAAGAAATTTCCTTTTGGATTCCTAAAGGATTTTTCGGTTCAATTCCTGAAGGAATTTCCCAAGAAAAATATCTAAAGAAAAACCCGGCAGAATTTATTTAAAAATTCTTAAGGTTTTCCTAATTAAATTGCTGAAAGAACTTCTATATAAACATCCGAAGGAATTCTTAAGGGAGTTTCTCCTAAAGAAATTTCTCCGTAAGGGATTTGTAACATTCGATGTTATCAAATCTTCATAATTTCAGAATTATTATGGAAGTCACCTTAAGTATAAACAACGTTTTATCTTATTAATCTATACTGCCCACACTCGCATATTTGTTTGCTGGTGCCTCACTATTATTGACGCAACGAGTGATTTTATGTGCTTCCCCAATGATGCATCCTAGATCGTTCTTCCCTTCGTCACATGAGCCTGGTTTGGAAAAACCAATTTTCGCCACATTCTTTGATGCTGTTGTGTGGGCAGTATTCCTATCATACTGGATAACATCATGTGCTGAATGACTCAGAAAAAATTAATACATTTTGAAAGCTTCCATTTATTTGAGAAAATGTTAGTTTGTGTGGTACAAATTATTGAATTAAAGTATGAGAAAACAGAAAATCGCTAACCTTGATCTTCTCATTACTAATATTTGAATAATATATGTACACCAAGTTGGAAACTGAACCATTGCTAATGGCAAACAATATTATCCCCTCTTGTAAATTTCAGGATAAACTCAATTTGCGATTGTCCTAAACTGCAACAGAATATGACAATAATCGTTTGCCGCGTGTCAACAGAAGTAGCCGGTTTTTGGTGTACTTTTTCGATAAAAGATCTACTGGTTGTCAATATTTAGATAAAAACACAGGCCCTTCTCGCCACCATGATTTCAGTTTTGCCTTAGAAATATACAAATAATCGCAGTTTGAAAAGTTCACAACAAACATCTTTTTTTTTTTCTTTTATTTAAGTAAATTTTGGTAGGAGGCCAGTTCGTCACTACTCATATGAATTCAGGATCCACGCGGGCTCCAGAGCAAGACGCAGACGGAGCATCTTCCTACCATATTGAAGAAAGATAACATACAATTTTAATCCCTGATCACAGAGCATACTTAAACTACACTTTAAAATGCTCTTCAGGGTTTGCTGATCGAAGTAGGAAACGGAAATAAAAATAATGAAAGTACTTCGGGGGTCTCGTGTTGGCATCTAAGCTCTGTCTCATGTCCCGAATTAAATTTAATTTAACTTAAAAGAGACAGTTCGGAAAAAATCCAGATTATAAGAACTAGGGGAAGGAGGGGCAATATGCCCTAGCTAAGCATAGACTGCTTTTGTGCCTTAGCTATAACGCTTTTCATGGGTGTTTCTACCTTAGACAACAGTTAAACAATATAGCTAGCTGATGCCATATTAAAATTAGAAAAAATCTCAATCATATTGATAATATTCACATTTCAAAAAAGTGGTGATATTTCGTTGCCGGAAAACTCATGAGGCAAAACGCCTTTTAGCTGGCAGCTCCTAGGGAACAAAGCACCATGCGTCGGCACATCAGCATTCTGGTATGGATAGTGCGTGGAGACGCGAGTACATTGTAAGATAGTTCCACTAGGGCGTTTTGCCTCGCCGAAATGTTAGATGTTTCATCAAAATGTGGAAAATTTCAGTTTTTCCTACATTCCTATATATTATTTTGACACTTTTGCGAAACGTACATAATTTCGCCTAACGTACCTAATTTCACGTCTAGTTTTATTAAGGCTATCTCAAACATGGTAAATATAAGTGAACACCTGAATGTTGTTTTGCCCCGGGGGGGGGGGGGGGGGGTTTGGGGCCTCTTCCCCTATGCTACCCATCAAGAATGATTCGACCATTCCAGGTCGAGCATCCGAGCGAGACGGTTATAAGTCCACGTATGGTCTGCTTCTCTTTTGGTTTTTTTCCTGAACTACAGGTAGAGGTTTTTTTTCCGAAAGTGTTTTGAACAGGGAATCAATATTCGAGCAACGCCTAACAATATACTCTTTGTCATCAATAGAGTTTGTTACTGACAAACGTACCTAGCGGCAAACCTTTATCAGAACCCGAACACAATATAACAAGAATCATTTGCCTTGCATGCTCTGATATTTCCGAAAATACGATGCTACTTTTGTAATCATTGTTCGATTCTTGAATATTTCCATAAAAGCAGAAACTCTGATAGCATAAAACCTAAATTTTCTCTAGAAATAATGCAAAACAACGGGATGAAAACAAGATTGTCTTCTTTTTTGTTGGTGATAAAATTTTTCGGATCTTTGTAATTATTGTCTCCGACAAAAACAAAGCTTTGTCGTTGGTTCGCTTTTGTCGCTTGTTTCGCATGCGGATTCCAAAAAAAAAAAGATTCCCTGGTTTTGGAGCATAGTACTTGAGTGGAAGTGGTGCTTAGCTGGAGCAGTTAAGTAGCCATTTCGTTGCTTTTGCAAGACAACGCAAAATTTTGCAATTTCTTCGGCGTCCATCGCAGGCGCAGGCATCATCGCCCCACGCCGACAGTCATCATCCATCGTGCGTCTCCACCAACGCCCCTCTCTTCTGCCATCCTGCCACCATCCATCCACCCAATTGAAGTGTTGTCTGCGACGAGAACACCAACAACAGCGTGGTTCGCTTTGACCGCACCACCGGCGAGTGTCCATCCAGCCAGTGTGTGCTGCCAGAACCGTTAGCCGGCAACACAGCAGTGTGAACGCAAGTACATATTTACTTGAGCTCCCTCTCATTGTTACCTTTTTTTCTCCATCTCACTGGAATAGTTCTTTTCCTTTTTATTTTACTCGTCTTCCCCTCATCTCTTCATTATTTTGTGTGTGTATGTGTGTTTTTTTCTGTCCTTGTGATAATTCTTTAGCTTTAAAATAGATTGTGCCTTGCTGCAGCGGCGCATTTCGTGTCCGCAATGCGCGAAGGCGAAGTTGGTGGGGGTACTTTGTATTCCATGTCAGATGTTTGGTTGCATTCGGGTGTTCCAAACCAAAACTAGTGTTGTTTTCTTTCGACCCAACCCAAAGTCAAACGTTTGAATATCAGCCAGATCAGCAAAGATCCGGAAAAGCGATTCTCGTCTGTCACGACCGTTGACATGGTTGGATCCAGTAAACTTCGCGTCACGGTCAGTGATCGCAAACAGGCCAACGAGATTGCCACCTGCGAGCTTTTCACTCTCGAATATAAGGTCTATTTACCGTCAGCAGTGTGTGAGATTGCGGGGGTGGTGACGGATGGAAGTATGACATTTGAAACAAGGTTTCGGTCGTTTCAAGAACGTTTCTTTGCCTCCTGTTGCGATACTGGATTGCAAACAAATGATTTATTCCCCGTCTGACTCTTTCTGCGTCACCTTTTCCGGGTCCGCACTGCCTGACTACAAAGTAGGGACGTTCCGATACTTCCGATATATCGGAATATCGATATTTTTGTATCGATATTTTGCTTTCAATATATCGGTCATATCGATATTTTTGCTTTCGATATCGATATATTGAATCAGAACAAAGTAACACAAAAATAACAATTGCAATGTATTTTGTGAAAGAAAATACTTCAAAATGATGATGGCTTTGATGATTTTTCTCGTTAGTGTGGGTGGTGTGAGGTGTGCACTGCCATCACAAATAGTGGCAACTCGACACAACATACAACATCTGGTCCTTGAATCCTTACGTGAATTCAATTAAATATTTGACGTGTTCCTATGATAAATTAGATAAATTACCTTTAGAAATTAGGATTAGATCTGTAAAATTGAGAATTTAAAATCTGGAAAATTTTCTTCCGTTTATTCAAAAGAATGCCTCGTAGAAATTAAAGATAATTTCCTTCAAATATTTCTACGGAATTTCTGATGAAAATTTTGATTTTTTTTCTGATTGAAATTTTTGCGTAAATTTTGAAGTGGAGGTGGTTATTAACTGTAATTAACTCGTTGAAGTGTTCATCGGCTACGCAGTCTGATGACCAGCTAAAACGCTATATTAATTCTGATCCGACGTTTCGGTACCTTTATTGGTCCCTATTCAATGGATTACGCTGAGCGATTTTAATCCGTTGAAAAAGGACAAATAAAGATACCGAAACGTCGGATCAGAATTAATATAGCGTTTTAGCTGGTCATTAGACTGCGTAGCCGATGAATACTTCAACGAATAAATTTTGAAGAATATCCGTGAAAATTGTAGAGAATTTCCGTAGAGAATTAAGAATATTCCAATGGATTTTTTCTTGAATATTCTGAATTTTCTTTGAAAACTAGAATAATAAAAACTTCCGTGGAAATTCTTAAGAAAGAATTTTCTGTTGATAAGAATCAGAATAACCCGAGGAGAAATACAGAAAACTTGTCAGTGATATTTCAGCAAATTTGTCAAAACTTCAGTTGATTTTTCGAGCGAACGGAAAATAGCGAGTATCATGCCGAAAATGCTGCCGCTACCGGTTAAAACTACGACGAACGCCGCCGCCGATGATTGTTCGACCAGATTGGATTAAGTAATGAAAAAAAAGTAATTTATAATCATTATTGTAAAGGGATAATACGGTAATACGATAGTAATTGAATAACTACAACAAATAAATTCCAAATATTCTCATTTCTGAAATATCATACGATTTTCCGATAAATCGATATTTTCATTCCAATATATCGGTGATATCGATACTTTGATTCGATTATCGGATCGAATCAAATATAGATATTTTGAAGTATCGGAACGTCCCTACTACGAAGTAATTGGCAAGCTTCGTCTACCTCTTCGGTTGTATGTATCGAAGGTGATGAATTGTGTTAATTACAAGCAGCTGGGCTACACCGCTCAGTACTGCTGCAATAAACCTCGCTATGCATCATTCGGAGAGAAGCATGTGGACTGCGGAGGGGGCGTGCAAGACGGCACCGAAATGTGTCTATTGTAACGAAAGCCCTCCACATGCTCTTGAAGCTTTCCCAACGTACATACAGCAGAAGCGGTCAAGCGGCGAAGTTACGCCGAAATGTTGAGGAAGGCCACTTCTCCAGTCGTTTCTGACACCGTCTACTTGTCCCTTCTTTTGGACGATCAAGGTAGCTCTGACTCCGAGGCTGGAAATGGGGTTCCCTTTGTTTTCAATGGCTCAATGAGGAAGAGAATAAAACAGAGCCAGTGATCCTCGAAGCCTAGAAAACAGCCTCAAAGTGAACCCCAATCCAACATGGTCAAATTCAAAGCGGGTGGAAATACTCAAAAACGTTCAACTTTTGTGGTTTCACATCGGGATGATTTAGAGTTTCCACCGCTTCCGGGAACATCTAAAATCCCAGATGCCCCAATTATTGCGATTTCTCAGTCGGGAAGAGAGCATAGAGAGCGAGCAAAAGAACTCCGGAGCGCTCCAATGTTCACACTTTCTGGCTTCGTGGAGCTCATCCTCAACTTCTTTGATGCTTCCGACCCCGTGAAGAACATGGTCAACACCGTTCTTCCTATTCTGATCCCTCTACTGAAGCAGCTGGCTTCAAAAATGCCCCTTCCCGAGTCATTTGTATCCTTCGATGGCTAACTAAGTCAATAAGCGTAACATGATTTCGATTCTACAGTGGAACGGTCGAAGTATTCTTCCCAAATTAGATATTTTCAAATTTTTAGTTAACAAATTACAATGCGATGCTTTTGCTATATGTAAAACATGGCTAACACCAAATTTAAACCTTCACTTTACTAATTTCAAAATAATCCGCCGCGATCGGGCAAATCGGTGCTTTTAGTGATAAAGAACATCACTCCTTCTAAGTGTCCATCTTGGTCCGATGTCAGGCACCGAAGTTGTCGCATGTCAGGTGACTATTCGAAGAAAAGACCTCAGTATCGCCTCGATATATCTTCCTCCAAACACCGCGATATCACACATCGCGGTTATGCCCGAGCCACTGCTGCTCCTGGGAGATTTTAACTCCTACGGAACAGGCTGTGGGGAACTGTACGACGACAACCGTTCAACAATGATATACGACCTTTACGTCGACTTTAATATGTCAATTTTGAATACAGGAGAAGTTACACGAGTGGCTCCTCCAGCAAGAGATAGCCGTCTTGATCTTTCCACTTGTTCGAGTTCATTATCGTTGGACTGTACTTGGAAGGTGGTAAGCAATGGACGTAATTCTGTTTCTATCGACCTCCCATATGACCTTACGAAGCACATCAATTGGGGAAAATATGCGGAGGCCATCATTGATGATGTAATGTCGATAGAAGCACTTCCCCCGCGAGATGAGTACGAGTTTCTATCCCAGTTGATTCTTGACAGCGTCCATCAGGCACAACGGCGCCCAGTGTCAGGAGCTTCGATTCGCAGGAAACCACACAGTCCGTCGTGGGATGTCGAGTGTACACAGCTTTATCGCAAGAAATCCTCCGCGTTTAAAGAATTTCGGAAACATGGTTCGATCGTACTTCACAAACGGTACATCGCGTTCGAGATCCAATTCAAGAAACTGGTCACGCGAGACCTCAATGAAAACTCTGTGGACCGTCGGGAGAAGAATGCGCAACGCGTCGTCCGTAAACGAAGATCGTGAAAGCTCGTCGCGATGGATACTCGACTTCGCAAAGAAGTTTGTCCGGATTCGGTGCTGGTGAAGCAAGTGCCACGTGATGCTTTTGCTGACAGGGAGGATATGGATCGTCCTTTTCGATAATTGAATTCTCGCTTGCTCTCCTTTCATGTAACAATTCCGCTCCAGGGATGGATAGAATCAGGTCCAATTTGCTTAAAAACCTCCCAGACGTCGCGAAGAGGCGCCTATTGAGCTTGTTCAACCAGTTACTTGAGTGCAACATTGTTCCGGATGATTGGAGGCAAGTGAAGGCCATCCAGAAGCCCGGAAAACCCGGATTATAATTCTTATCGCCCCATCGGGATGCTGTCCTGTCTTCGGAAGATCTCTTCTGGGGAGACAAATGAAATGAATCGAATAGTTTCTTGTCAGATACATAATTTCTCGCGCTTAGTTTCATAGGGGCGTAACTGTATTGATCGATTTCTCTTAATCGATTTTATATTTTGAAAATAACTACAACCGTGATTATCGATTCTGGTGCAAGATACATTCATCGTTTATAGCACCAAACCATTAAATCATCGACAAACTTGCGCAATTCGTTACAATAATAAAAAGAAAACATCGACGAAAAAAATCGATGAATTCAGTTACGTCCCTATGAAACTAAGCGCGAGATTTGGTTTCCACAGGTTTTGCGTTGCTTTCTTCAAAAATTCAGCTTACTTTCGCTAAAAAAGAGCAAATGGGTTCAGTGTTTTGGACATTAAGGGGGCTTTTGATTCAGTTTGCGTCGATGTCTTATCCGACAAACTCCGCTCATGTGGACTTTCACCTATTTTGAACAATTATTTATACAATTTGTTGTCAAAGAAGCGTATGAGTTTTTCTCATGGTAACTCGTCAACTTTACGAATTAGCTACATGGGTCTCCCCCAGGGCCATACTTTATAATTTTTACATTGATGAATGTCTCATGCCGAATTGCTCGTTAAGACAGCTTGCAGATGACTGCGTTGTATCCGTTTCGGGGCCAACCGTAGTTGATCTGCAAGGACCATTGCAAGATACTCTGGACAATTTGTCCATTTGGGCTACGAAGCTGGGTGGGTATCGAATTCTCTCTGGAGAAAACTGCGATGGTTTTCTTTTCAAAAAAACATGGAATGAGTTATTGACAAACTACTAAATAATCGAACGCAAATTACTAAATGGTCGATAACATCCTTGTTGAACGCTGTTCACAGTTATGCCAAAAGTTCATGGCGTTATGAATTATTGCGCATTCTGGCAAACGGCTTTCTGGGGAATGGTCCATTCTGGCAAATTGATTTTGGAAAAAGCCGTCTGGCAAATGACTTTCTCGCGAATGTCATAAAAATACGTTTCCGAATTCGTGAAACAGCAGAATTACAGCAAAATTACACCGCGAGTTAAGTCAAGGATTCGGGAACACCATTCACGTTTTCCATAACGATCAAGAAAACGTGACTGCTGTTTCCAATACCATGATTTAAAATATCTCGTTAATTCACTACTTTATGAACGCTTTTTTGCGTGCGTAATCTGAAAAAGTGAGCGCACACCAAATTACAACATACAAGTTTTCATTTCTCTGGTAAAAAAATAATTATACGTCCCCTTTTCAGATTATGGTGGATGGTTTCGCTTTTGATTTGATTTTTTCGGATTTTTCTGCTCTACGTGTATAAAAATTGAACAATCAACCATCTATGTATAGTTCAAAGAGCATTCGGGGCAAAACCCCTGCTGTATGTTACAATGAATACTTACCCTTTAATCTTTCTCGTTTATTGCAACAGCCTTTCTCGATCCACGATGATTGCATGCATAGGAAGCTTTCTACACGATTAATACCATTTCGAGATAAATAAATCGAACCTACCAACAACCATTTGTGGTTGAAAAGGGTTGTGAATAAAAGAAGGAATCCCATATCTGCCATGGTGAAGGCATGTGGAAAGGTATGCTGCAAAGTGTACACGTGATCGAAATATTGTATATTCTGCTTCTTCTGTAGTGAGGGAGTTTCTTTCATGTGAAAAAATCGATTCTGTTTTCCACGTTTGAATTTCAATTGACATTTTTATTTTTTTCCTACACTAGCATCTTACATGCCGTGTTATTTGGTGACAATAATTTGATCGAAAAAATGGACAACCTAATTGAAAATTTCTTATTTAGTTATAAAACACTTACGAATCAATGTAGCTATCTCTGACTTTGTATGGATTTACTACTTCCTATCTTACTGGATTTGTCTTGTGGTTTGACATACTTTGGTTGAAGGATTTGTATGGTGCATTTTTGTTCTGACCATCGAAGGTTGCTGATTTTCACCTGCGGGGCATATATACTGAGAATTACGTCACGCTCTGAAATCTATCTACGTTATATGAAATGCTTGTTCTGGGGTAATGTATGCGGTGTGAATTATAATGAATGATGGTGTGGCAATAAAGTATTTGCCTGTGCCGGAGGGTGTGTAAAGTGGGTGTACAAAATTGGATTTCACTTCCGGTTGACTGATGAGGGCTAGGCCTAAGTTTTCATCCCACTATCAGTATGCGCGTGTGATACTCATTCTGTTTATGTTAGCTTATTTGTTACGTCTATTACTGACAGCCTCTAGATATTTAGTATGTTTTTTTCATGTAGACGATAGCTGTTTTGATTGGTTTATTATGATATCATGTATGCATATGTCTATCTGTTGTCATTAAAGGACATCATTATCATCCAGTGCTCTTACATGACGACACAGATAATGAAGCTTCAAGCTCATCATCTGTAGTTTAGAAAGTATTCAAAGATACACCACTTGTCTTTAAAGAAACATAGCAATAATTTTCTTATAGTGTATCATATTCCAGAAACTGTAGTTCAACAACAGCATGCAGGAAAGTGCATGATCTCTAAGAGTAGATCTATTAAAGTTTTCTCGTAAAAAAGTATACCAAAATTAGTGCAAATCAATCAGAATTAGAAATGCGGACAGATGATAAGAGTTCGTCTAATATTTGAAAAGTAAATTTCAACATGTTTTTTTAGTTCAACGGTGTATGTTTATAAGGAGCAGTAAAAAATTAGAATATGCCAAATCAAACATTCAGTAACAGAAGCCCACATTTGAATTTCCCATCCTTCCTACTATAAATAGTTTAAAAATAGTTTTATCATGTATTACATTTATCAATAATCAAATCATTTTCATAAAAAATATTTAAGAATGTGAGATCACATACATGTGTATACAAAAAAATCCATGTAATTGCTGTTTTGAACCATCTAAAACAGAATAAATAACCTTTTAGGTTTTAACAATGCGAATATTTCAAAATCTCATTATCGCTTGGGTTCTTTCTGTCTCTCCCCTTTTCTAGATTGTGATCATTCAGTAACCATTACCCCTTTTCAGATTCTTGTGCTTTTTTGACATGTATTTTGGTTCTGACATCTTTCTAATTGGTGTTGTTACATCAGCGATGGGTCATCCTGTTAAGAAAACTTTTATACCTCACCAAATGTATGTTTTCGTTCCTACAACTGTTTACATCCCATTAACACTCATAACTAGCTATGTGTCTAACTCACACACAACGCAACAACGCTTTAACCCCGTTTTGGGTAATTAAAACTAGATTTCTCACTCGCTCGTCTTCAGCCTGGCTGATATTGCACAACTTTCCACAAACACTGGGAGCAGTCTGACGTGGATGGTAATTATTTCCGTTGTCCCTTCCGGGTCGGTGATGATGATGATGCAGCTCTTTCACGTGCTGGCCCGCTGAGGTTGGACCTCCTCTTTATACCTTTTCGTCGAATGGTGTCTTCACGAAGTATGTCGTGAGGATGCCCTTACCTTTTACCGGAATGGGTCCACGACACTCACAGGAGTAGCCGGCTGCCATCAAAACTTTGGCTGTGTTTTCACTCACCTGGATTCAGAGTAATGGAAAACGGAAGATTTTAAAGTGATATAGGATTAGAACAACGGTAGGTTCGTTCGGATGGAAAGTTGAGAAAATAATTCAATGGATCAGATTTGCATCTAGGTAAGTGATACAAAAATATAGAAATAATTATTTTGTGGTTTTTGTATGTGCTTTCATTTTTACCTATTAGTCAGATGTTTGAGGTTAACGAATGTTTTGAAGTGCATATTAATCAGGTACATATTAATCAATATATAATTTTTTGCTTAATATAATTTTTTGAAGCATAGATCATTTAGATCTCTTTAGTTCCAAACAGTCTTAATTCTCCAACAGTCTTGGAAATTAAATTTAACGAATTTTGAATCGACAAATTTTTCAAATTTTGAGATGACGGGGAGTTTGGCCGACGACTGCTAGTCCGAAAGTTGTTTGGATGAATATACCATCTGGCCGGAAATCATTTGGCCGAACGGATTATACGGTCGTGAATGTCGTTCAGCCGAATAGGTCATTTGGCCAAAATGCTGCTTGGCTGGAATAGTCGTTTGGCAGGAAGAACCATTTGTCTGAACGGGTCATATGGTCGATAATGCCGATTGGCCGAACAAGTGATATTGCCAAAAAAGTCGTTTGGCCAAAACAATTGTTTGGCTGAAAAGTGCATTTGGCCGAACATGCCTTGGTCGTTTGACATGTTTAGCCAAAAATGTTAATTGGTCGAACCGGCCAAATGGCCGAAAAAGTAGTTTGGCCGAATGGGTATTTTGGTTGAAATGATCGTTTAGCAGAAAAGGCTATTTGACGGAGCGGGTAATACGGCCGTCATTTGCCCGGATAGGTTGTAGGGTCAAAAATGTCGTTTGGTCGTCCGGAAATGTATAAAATAATCAATGATAATTGAGAAGTGAGAAGTAACAAATGAGAAGTGAGAGATTAGTCTCGCTTCTCGCTCTTCATTGTTCACTGTTCGCTTCTCACTGTAAAAAGAAATGGCACGGCAAATGCTGGGTAAAGCGTACCATTGGTACTTCGCATACCTGAAGGAATAAAATAGACCCCATCTCGCGGTCCTTAGCCTCTTACCCAGCAACTCCTATCCCTACCTCCCCGCGGTGCTGGCCGGGATACGAGCAACCTTAGGGAAGATCGGGTAACCAACCCCGGTGGGAACTATGGTCGTATGCTGACAGTGAAGGGGGGGTTTGCTCCTCTCCGGAGGTGCAAATCTTATTGAGCGTCTGTTCTCCATGTCAGGATCGGCTCACTACAGCGTCTGTTATCCATGTTAGGGGCGGCTGACCATCGTCCGAGTGCCAGCGAGGGACTCTAAGTGAAACTGTGCACCATGGTCCGCCGGGAATAAGGAGGAATGGTCCTCCGGAAATTTAGGGGGTTTGGTGTCAGGCCCTGCAAGCCAGCCTTTAAAAAGCATAAGCAACGAACAATCAACAAGAGAGTACGGACCGGAACCATCGGCGAAGACCACTGCGACGAAAAGGGACTAGCGATTGGAAACTCGGTTCGTGGAACTGCAAATCTCTCAACTTCATCGGGAGCACACGCATACTCGCCGATGTGCTCAAGGACCGTGGATTCGGCATCGTAGCGCTGCAGGAGGTTTGTTGGAAGGGATCAATGGTGCGAATGTTTAGAGGTAATCATACCATCTACCAGAGCTGCGGCAACACACACGAGCTGGGAACAGCTTTCATAGTGATGGGCGATATGCAAAGGCGCGTGATCGGGTGGTGGCCGATCAATGAAAGAATGTGCAGGTTGAGGATCAAAGGCCGGTTCTTCAACTTCAGCATAATCAACGTCCATAGCCCACACTCCGGAAGCACTGATGATGATAAGGACGCATTCTACGCGCAGCTGGAACGTGAGTACGACAGCTGCCCAAGCCACGACGTCAAAATCATCATAGGAGATTTGAACGCTCAGGTTGGCCAAGAGGAGGAGTTTAGACCGACTATTGGAAAGTTCAGCGCTCACCGGCTGACGAACGAAAACGGCCTACGACTAATTGATTTCGCCGCCTCCAAGAATATGGCCATTCGCAGCACCTACTACCAACACAGCCTCCCGTATCGGTACACCTGGAGATCACCACTGCAGACAGAATCACAAATCGACCACGTTCTGATTGATGGACGGCACTTCTCCGACATTATCGACGTCAGGACATATCGTGGCGCTAACATCGACTCTGACCACTATCTGGTGATGGTTAAACTGCGCCCAAAACTATCCGTCATCAACAGACGATCGCCGCGGTACGACCTAGAGCGACTGAAGCAACCTGATGTCGCCACTGCATACGCGCAGCATCTCGAGGCAGCGTTGCCGGAAGAGGGTGAGCTCGATGGGGCCCCTCTTGAGGACTGCTGGAATACAGTCAAAGCAGCCATTAACGACGCAGCGGAGGACAACGTCGGGTATATGGGTCGAAGTCGACGGAACGATTGGTTCGACGAAGAGTGCAGACAGATTCTGGAGGAGAAGGACGCAGCGCGGGCGGTCGCGCTGCAGCAAGGTACCCGGCAGAACGTGGAACGTTATAGACGGAAGCGGAGACAGCAGTCCCGCCTTTTTCAGGAGAAGAAAGCCGCCTGGAAGAAGCGGAGTGCGAGGAGATGGAACAGCTGTGCCGTTCTCAAGAAACACGCAAGTTCTATCAGAAGCTCAACGCATCCCGCAAAGGCTTCGTGCCGCGAGCCGAAATGTGCCGGGATAAGGATGGGAGCATCTTGACGGACGAACGTGTGGTGATCGCAAGGTGGAAGCAGCACTACGAGGAACATCTGAATGGCGCGGAGAGTACAGGCAGTGAAAGTCAAGGCAACGGAGGAGATGACTACGTCAGTTCAGCGGGCGATGGAAGCCAACCAGCCCCCACCTTGAGGGAAGTTAAGGATGTCATTCAACAGCTAAAAACCAATAAAGAAGCTGGTAAGGATGGTATCGGAGCTAAGCTCATCAAGATGGGCCCGAAAAGCTGGCCACTTGCCTGCACAAACTGATAGTCAGAATCTGGGAAACCGAACAGCTACCGGAGGAGTGGAAGGAAGGGGTTATATGCCCCATCTACAAGAAAGGCGACAAATTGGAGTGTGAGAACTTTCGAGCGATCACCATCCTTAATGCCGCCTACAAAGTGATATCCCAGATCATCTTCCGTCATCTGTCACCATTAGTGAACGAGTTTGTGGGAAGTTATCAAGCCGGCTTCGTTGACGGCCGCTCGACAACGTACCAGATCTTTACTGTACGGCAAATCCTTCAAAAATGCCGTGAATACCAGGTCCCAACGCACCATCTGTTCGTTGATTTCAAGGCGGCATACGACAGTATAGACCGCGTAGAGCTATGGAAAATTATGGACGAGAACAGCTTCCCTGGGAAGCTTACCAGACTGATCAAAGCAACGGTGGGTGGTGTGCAAAACTGTGTGAAGATTTCGAGCGAACACTCCTTCGAACGAACGAATCGCGCCGGGGACTAAGACAAGGTGATGGACTTTCGTGCCTGTTGTTCAACATTGTGCTAGAAGGTGTCATGCGGAGAGCCGGGTGTAACAGCCGGGGTACGATTTTCAACAGATCCAGTCAATTTATTTGCTTCGCGGATGACATGGACATTGTCGGCCGAACATTTGCAAAGGTAGCAGAACTGTACACCCGCCTGAAACGTGAAGCAACAAAAGTTGGACTGGTGGTGAATGCGTCAAAGACAAAGTACATGCTTGTGGGCGGAACCGAGCGCGACAGGGCCCGCCTGGGAAGCAATGTTACGATAGACGGGGATACTTTCGAGGTGGTCGAGGAATTCGTCTACCTCGGATCCTTGCTAACGGCTGACAACAACGTTAGTCGTGAAATACGAAGGCGCATCATCTGTGGAAGTCGGGCCTACTACGGGCTCCAGAAGAAATTGCGGTCGAAAAAGATTCGCCACCGCACCAAATGTGTCATGTACAAGACGCTTGTAAGACCGGTTGTCCTCTACGGACATGAAACATGGACAATGCTCGAGGAGGACTTGCAAGCACTCGGAGTATTCGAGAGACGGGTGCTTAGGACCATCTTTGGCGGTGTGCAAGAAGACGGTGTGTGGCGGCGAAGAATAAACCATGAGCTCGCCCAGCTCTACGGCGAACCCAGTATCCAGAAGGTAGCTAAAGCCGGAAGGGTACGATGGGCAGGACATGTTGCAAGAATGCCGGACAGCAACCCTGCAAAGATGGTGTTCGCTTCCGATCCGGCAGGTACGAGACGGCGTGGAGCGCAGCGAGCGAGATGGGCAGATCAGGTGCAAAACGACTTGGCGAGCGTGGGGCGTATCCGAGGATGGAGAGATGCGGCCTCGAACCGTGTATTGTGGCGTCAAATTGTTGATTCAGTGTTATCTGTTTAGATGTTAACTAAATAAATGAAATGAATGTAAAAAGAAATGACCAGTGAGCAATGAGAAATGAAAATAATGACTGAGAAGTGAGAAGTAGAGAGGTTAGGAATTAAAAGTGAGAAATGGGATGTGAGAAGTGAGAGGTCTTTTCAGCCATCACTTCTTACATCTCATTTTTCTCTTCTCACTTAAAATTTTTCAGAATTTCCTTGGGAAATTTTTCGGAGTTTCCTTGGGAAACGCTTCAAAATGTCTTAGGGAAAACTTTTTGGAATTTCTTAGAAAAAACACTTAGGAATTTGCTCTGGAAAGACTTCGGATTTCCTCTGGAAACGCTACCATAATCCTTGAGGAAGTTTGCCGAAATCTCCTCGGGATATGCTTCTGAATTCCCTGTGTTTATTCTTCGATTTTTTCTCGGGGAATATTCCGAAAATTGCTCGGAAAATCGTTTCCGAATACCTCGAGGAACTCTTCCGAATTTCCTCAGGAAACTAATCCAAAATATATTCGGGAAACTCTTTAGAATTTACTTGGGAAAATGTTCGGAATTTCCTTGGAAAACTCTTTAAAATTTCCTCGGGAAAATCTTCGCAATTTTTTTGGGACTATTTCGTTATTTCTTTGGAAAATTCTTCTAAATTTCATCGTGAATGTCTTCGGAATTTATTTGGAAAACACTTCATCTGGTAGAGGTGAGCGCCGATCCGATATTCGGCGGCGTTTGCCAGACTTTTGGCCGACAACGGCGGCGTTTTAAAGATTTTTTTTTTTTGCTTTTTCGGGATATTTTCAAAACATTAACGGAAGAATCTTTCGAATTTCGTCTGAAAAATCTGATGAACTGCTCCAGGATTTTTTTTAAGTTTTCCCAAAATATTCATTTGAAAATTATTTTCGGATTTCCCACGAGACCTACTTTCAGGTTTTAATTTTTTTTGGAATTACCAACAGAAGCTCTTTGGAACTCCCAAAGAAAATTGTTTGGAGTTTGGTAGGAAATGCATCGAAATTTACATTAGAAATTCTTCAGAATTTAAACGACAAATTGTTTCAAATTTCTACCGGAAAATGATCCGAAATTACTGTTGAGTTTGTGTGGGTATTTTTCGAAATTTACACAGAAAATTCTTCATAATTGTAGAATAGTGCGGCTGGTAGAATTGGTGTTTTACCGCTGGCTTGCTCAGTCTAGAATTATTATGACGGCTGGTTTGGGATGTCCAATGTTAAAACAGAAAATTCTTCGAGAGAGGAGGAGTTTTCAAGGAAAATACTTTGGAATTTTCACGAGGAATTATCCGGATTACTTTGGATTTCTACGAGTAATCCTTTGTACAGTAGACATTCAATAACTGGAAGTCATTTAGTTGCACTTTTTAACTGCAATTCGATAGATACAACCGTTTAGCAGTTATGACGTCGAATGACAGCTATTTAACGTCTAGAATACGTTGCAGTTATCGAACGACATTTGCTAACTGAAACGTAAACATGTTGCAGTTATCTAACGACTAGTGTATTGTCCATGAGAAAATTCATGGGGAATTCCATTGGTTGAAAGCAAAATTCGGCCGAACTGATAATTTGGCCGAAAAAGTCGTTTTCTCTAACAGGTCGTTTGACCGAAATAGTCGTTTGGCCGAATAGGTCATCAGTCCGAAATTGCCGTTTGTCAGATTGGGCCATTCGGCCGAAAAGGTCGTTTGGAAAACGTCTCATACGGCCAAATGTTAATTCTTCTTCTTATTGGCATTACATCCCCACACTGGGACAGAGCCGCCTCGCAGCTTAGTGTCCATTAAGCACTTCCACAGTTATTAACTGCGAGGTTTCTAAGCCAGGTTACCATTTTTGCATTCGTATATCATGAGGCTAACACGATTATATTTTTATGCCCAGGGAAGTCGAGACAATTTCCAATCCGAAAATGTCCTAGACCGGCACCGGAAATCGAACCCAGCCACCCTCAGCATGGTCTTTGCTTTGTAGCCGCGCGGCTTACCGCACGGCTAAGGAGGGCCCCAAATGTTAATTACGGCCAAATGTTAATTACTGAACGGATAATATGGTCAAAAATGTGCACCTGTTCGATCAAACGATATCTTTTTGTCAAACGACCATTTAACGAAATTTCGTAACCTCTTTACTTTTTAAGTCGATACTGGCCTTTAAGCCAAAAGTCATTTAACCAAATCCAAGTCGAATTGAACGTATGTCCGTAACTGTTATCAGGTTAAACATGGTTTATTCGAAAATGTAGTTTGGCCTAAAGCAACATATAGGGACATTCTGCTGAACTGGTGATAAGGCCGAAAAAAATCATTAGACCGACCACATCATTTAACCGAAAATGCCGTTTGCTAGGAAAGGTAATTTGGCCCAAAAATGTTTTTTTTTTGCAAACAACCATTTCGGCCAAGCGCATTTTTTGTCAAATAGCCTATTCGGCAAAATTATCAATTCAGCCGAACGACACTTTTCGATTGTTTTGCAGAAAAGACAGTTTTTGGGCCAAATGGCTCTTTCTACCAAATGACCATTTTGCTAAACGAGTGGCTATTTTTGACCATATTATCCGTTAAGTAATTGACATTTAGCCGTATGCCAAATGACATTTTCGGCCAAACGGCATTTCCTGCCTAGTGACTTCTTCGGCCAAACGATCGTTTCGGCCAGATGACCTTTTTGAGCAAACGGCTTTTTCGGCCAAATTACCAGTTGAATTTTTCAAGAATTTCTTAAGGACAATACAAAGAATTCCGAGCAATTTTTCGTTCAAAACCAAAGATTTTGTCGTTGAAATCTACATTTTGAACAATCTTCCGCGGAAACTTTGAAGAATTTTGCGTGGAAATTCCGGAGAATTTCTCGTGAAACTTCCAGAGATTTTCTGTTTTATTGTCGGCTATGCCAAACTAGTCGTCTCAATTAATCTAGATTGAGAAAGTCAATGTTAAAGCATCCCTTCTACCAGTCACAAGCTCTTATAATTAGGAAGAATTTTCTGTGTAAATTTTGAAGAATACTCAACAGAAACTTAACTGGAACTTTCCGCAGATATTCCGAATATTTTCCTGTAGAAATTCGGAACAACTTCAATTGAAAATTCTGAAGAGATTCTCATGTAAAATCCGAAGAATTTTCCGTGGAAATTTCAAACAATTTTCCTAAAATCCTAAAAGCTCCTCTTGGTAATTCGAAACAGCTCTCGAAACTTCAAAATAGTTCCCGTAGAGTATCTGAAAATAAGTTCCAAATGAATATTCTGGAAAAACTTTTCAAAAAAACCTGGGGAAGTTGATCAGATTTTTCCTACAAAATTCAAAATATTCTTCCGTTA
Source organism: Armigeres subalbatus (assembly GCF_024139115.2). Taxonomy (NCBI): domain Eukaryota; kingdom Metazoa; phylum Arthropoda; class Insecta; order Diptera; family Culicidae; genus Armigeres; species Armigeres subalbatus. The sequence continues at coordinate 282,957,563 of NC_085141.1, forward strand.
ATGTCTAGAAAATATTCAAAATTTCCAATGTAGCCGAACAAAATTTTCGGTTGACTGTCCATTTAGGCACTTTCTGCCAAACGACCATTCCGGCCAAAGGGCATATTCGGTAAACCGTTTTTTTTCTCAGCCAAATGACATTTTCGGCCGAATAACTTCAGGCTAGATAATCTACCAAATGGTCTATTCGGTCAAACGACATATTCGACCAGATAACAAATAAGCCTCGTGGTCTCCGGCCAAATGGCTTTCTGATAAACGACCTTTTTCCGTTCAAAAATTCAATTTCAACGATAAACTATTTGGATTTCAACGGGGTGTCCTTTGCAATTTCCACACGAGTTTTTTCTTAGTTATTACGGAGAGTTTTTTGAAATTTTAACAAGAAATTGTATGGAATTTTCAAGTGATTCATTGGTATCTTCACGAAAAATTCTCTGGAGTTTTAACGTGATGTTAACCACTGAACCTTCGAAGTGCTTCGAAATTTCCTCTGGAAGTTCTGCGGACTTCTTCAGATTTTAATCGGCGTGAAAAATTATAGATCAGCGGTGTGGCAAATTTTAAACAGCGGTGCGCCGATGTAAAAATGTCGGCGGCGTGGCGCGGCGGCCCAAACCTCTACTCTAGAGAATCTTCAGATTTTTTTGGGAAGCTCTTCGAAATTTCTTTGACAAACGGAATGTTTCTGGTAAACTTATTGGAATTTCCTCGCCAAATGCTTCGAAATTTCCTCAGGATTTTTTTTTTCAATTTCCTCAGGAGTTCTTCGGAATTTGAACCGGCATGAAAAATCATAGATCAGCGGCGTGCAGATACAAAATGTCGGCGGTGGTGTAACCTTTAGTTACAATCAAACGACTTTTTCGACCAAATGACCTATTCGGCCAAACGACATTTTCAGATCTCATCGGTTGATCAGCATTTACCTATTCGGTCATACGACTTTTGCAGCCAAATGGACTAGTACGGCTGTGTGTCTCTTTCCGCTATATCTCGCTTTCGATCAAATTGGTTTTCGGGCTAATAACCGTTTCGGCCAAATCTACAATTCAGCCAAAATTAATTCGGTTAGATGACTTTCAGCCTAACGTGCTACTCTGCCAAATAACTTTCGGCTGAATGAGTTTTAGCCAAACACGGAATGCGAATGTTGGAATTTTTTTCCTCAGCAGATCTATGTACCATTTGAAGCTTCCTTGAGAGATAAAATCGGGCCCCTTTTTGCGATTCGGGAGTACGTGATTGTTATGAAGAAAACTTATTTTTACGATTTTGTAGAATGTAAAAAGTCTTCTTATTAACCTTTCCGTTCCTGACGTCTGTTTCTAAGGGCTTTCAAAAAATAAAACTGCTGTATAAACCAGATTTCTTGACCGATTCCTTCGAAACAAGTTGTATTCATTCCGGGTGGATCCCATCCCAATTTTTGATTCATACTGGATTTGACTCAGTCCTCCCAAATTTTATGCCGTCGACTAGCACCAATTGCAAGGGAGTTCGTGGGTCAGTACCAAGCGGGTTTTATAGGCGAACGCTCCATCACGGACCAGGTGTTCGCCATTCGCCAAGTACTGCATAAATGCCGCGAATACAACGTGCCCATACATCATCTATTCACCTACTTCAAAGCCGCATATGATACAAGCGATCGAGACCAGCTATGGCAGCTAATGCACGAACACGGATTTCCGGATAAACTGACACGGTAGCAATTAATTGCATATTATTCGGCAACTCGGCCGTACGAAAACCATTTTTTTGTTAAATATCTTGGCTGTGCATATGCACAGCATATGTTTCGAAATGGACAAATTGATATGAAATTTGCGAAAAAGAATCCACGTGTCTTGGAGGGACTCGAACCCTCAACCTCCTACTCTCTAGATAGGCGTGATAACCCCTACACAACAAGACCACTTAAAGGTCACGTTTGCGGAAAAGCCATCAGAATCCGAGTACCAACCTCCACCGCGGTTAGCTCTCTTTTTTGCAAATTGAATATCTTTCGGATGCTTGATTTGCCCAATCTCCACATTTGCTTTACTGTTGTATATCCACAGCCAAGCGAGTGCACATTGTTTATTAAACGAGAGGATCGCACTCCATGCCCCCCAGCAACGGACTGGGCGGGACGGTATAGAATGCGAATTCAATCGCACTCTGCTGTGCCAAGCAAAAAAGAGAGCTAACCGCGGTGGAGGTTGGTACTCGGATTCTGATGGCTTTTCCGCAAACGTGACCTTTAAGTGGTCTTGTTGTGTAGGGGTTATCACGCCTATCTAGAGAGTAGGAGGTTGAGGGTTCGAGTCCCTCCAAGACACGTGGATTCTTTTTCGCAAATTTCATATCAATTTGTCCATTTCGAAACATATGCTGTGCATATGCACAGCCAAGATATTTAACAAAAAAATGGTTTTCGTACGGCCGAGATGCCGAATAATATGCAATTAATTGTAATCAAGTGTCGGTCTTTCACCGTCATTAGTCGTCTGAGTACACGCGACCGTTTACGTAAAGGCAATCAAACTCATCAAATGCTTTAGCCAAGCAAGCCTTTGGCACAGCAGAGTGCGATTGAATTCGCATTCTATACCGTCCCGCCCAGTCCGTTGCTGGGGGGCATGGAGTGCGATCCTCTCGTTTAATAAACAATGTGCACTCGCTTGGCTGTGGATATACAACAGTAAAGCAAATGTGGAGATTGGGCAAATCAAGCATCCGAAAGATATTCAATTTGCAAAAAGAGAGCTAACCGCGGTGGAGGTTGGTACTCGGATTCTGATGGCTTTTCCGCAAACGTGACCTTTAAGTGGTCTTGTTGTGTAGGGGTTATCACGCCTATCTAGAGAGTAGGAGGTTGAGGGTTCGAGTCCCTCCAAGACACGTGGATTCTTTTTCGCAAATTTCATATCAATTTGTCCATTTCGAAACATATGCTGTGCATATGCACAGCCAAGATATTTGACAAGGTTGATCAAAGCGACGATGGATCGGGTGATGTGCGTTGTTTCTAGTTTCAGGGGCATTCTCGAGTCTCTTCAAAACGCGCAGAGGACTACGGCAAGGTGATGGTCTTTCGTGTCTGATATTCAACATCGCTTTGGAAGGGGTAATACGAAGAGCAAGGTTTAACACGAGTGGTACAATTTTCAATAAGTCCGTCCAGCTATTTGGCTTCGCCGACGACATAGATATTATGGCACGTAACTTTCAGAAGATGGAGGAAGCCTACATCCTGAAGAAGCCTACACTGAAGAGGGAAGCCAAGCGGATCGGACTAGTAATTAACACGTCGAAGACAAAGTGCATGATAGGAAGAGGTTCAAGAGATGACAATGTGAACCACCCACCGCGAGTTTGCATCGGTGGTGACGAAATCGAGGTGGTAGAAGAATTTGTGTACTTGGGCTCACTGGTGACTGCCGAAAATGATACCAGCAGAGAAATTCGGAGACGCATAGTGGCTGGAAATCGTACGTACTTTGGACTCCGCAAGACCCTCCGATCGAATAGAGTTCGCCGCCGTACCAAACTGACAATCTACAAAACGCTCATTAGACCGGTAATCCTCTACGGACACGAGACCTGGACTATGCTCGTGGAGGACCAACGCGCACTGGGAGTTTTCGAAAGGAAAGTGCTGCGTACCATCTATGGTGGGGTGCAGATGGCGGACGGTATGTGGAGGAGGCGAATGAACCACGAGTTGCATCAGCTGTTGGGAGAACCATCCATCGTTCATACCGCGAAAATCGGACGACTGCGGTGGGCCGGGCACGTAGCCAGAATGTCGGACAGTAACCCGGTGAAAATGGTTCTCGACAACGATCCGACGGACACAAGAAGGCGAGGTGCGCAGTGGGCAAGGTGGATCGATCAGGTGGAAGATGACTTGCGGACCCTCCGTAGACTGCGTGGTTGGCGACGTGTAGCCATGGACCGAGCCGAATGAAGAAGACTCTTATATACCGCACAGGCCACTTCGGCCTTAGTCTGAATAAATAATTAAAATAATAATTGAGTCAGTCCTTAGTACGGTTTCAGAATTATTCCAGAATCTGTTCGGGTCCGTTGTCCCCGGAAATAGTGGCCATTTACAAATAGTCAAAACAGATCGTGTGACACCTCAAACTTTATGATTTCACAAAACAATGATGGGAATGATATTTTTAGGGTCCCTGGGTCACTCGGGTTTAATTTGGCCAAAATCCGGGGGACTTCCGGAATGGCCATTTCTTAAATTGAGCCAAAATAGGTCGTGCGACTTTTCAAACTTAATGATTTCTAGATTAACATTTAAAAAGGGCGTAACAGCCAAAAATTTTTCCTTCTGATTCTTTGTCTAAATATAGAGCTTTATATGTAGACGAAGAATCAAAAGGAATAAGTTTTGGCCCTTTTCAAATGTTGGTCTAGATTTCACTAAGCAATGTTTGGAATGGCATTTTAAGGGTTCTAGGGCTATTCGGGCTCAATCCGGCCGCATCGGCCATATTCCGGGACCTCCAGAACGGCCATTTCCTGACTGAGTCAACATAAGTCGAGTGACACCTCAATCTTTATGATTTCACAAAACAATGTTGGGAATGATATTTTTAAGGTTCTTGGCCACTCGGGTTCAATTCGGCCACATCGGTCATAATCCGGGGGATCTCTAGAGTGGCCATTTATCAAATTGAATCAAAACAGTTCGTGCGACCCCTCAAACCCTCAAATGATTTTACAAAGCAATGATGGGAATGACATTTACAGTGTTCCTGGGCCACTTGGGATTAATCCGCCCACATCAGCCATAATCCGTGGGACCTCCAGAATGGCCTTCTCCTAAATTGAATGAAAACAGATCATGTCACACCTCAAACATCATGATGGAAATAATATTCTAAGGGTTCCTGGGCCGCTTAGGTTCAATCCGGTCACATCGGCCACAATCCGAAGACCTACGAACAGGACATTTTTTAAATTCAAATAAAATAGGACGTGTGCCATCATTGCTTTGTAAAACCATGAAGCGGTGTCACACGACCTGTTTTGACTCAATTTAGAACCATTCCGTAGGTTCTCAAATTGAAGCGTATGTGACCGGATTGAACCCAAGTGGTCAAGGAACGCTGAAAATATCAATCCCATCGTTACATTGTGAAATCATGAAGTTTGAGGTATCACCCGACGTACGTGGACTCAATTTAGAAAATGGCTTTTCCACAAATGCTTCGGAATGTGGCCGATATGATTGGATTGAGCTCAAGTAGCCCAAGTTGTAAATTCATGTCTAATTGATCTGGGACATACGATGGATGCCCACTGCGGGACGTCAAAATCGTCATCGGTGACATGAACGCTCAGGTAGGAAGGGAGGAAATGTATAGACCGGTCATCGGACCGGATAGTCTGCATACCGTACCGAACGACAACGGCCAACGATGCATAAACTTTGCAGCCTCCCGCGGAATGGTAGTCCGAAGCACTTTCTTCCCCCGCAAGAATATCCACAAGGCCACATGGAAATCACCTAATCAAGTAACGGAAAACCAAATCGACCACGTTCTAATCGTCGGTAAATTCTTCTCCGACATCACGAACGTACGCACTTACCGCAGTGCGAATATTGAATCCGACCACTACCTCGTCGCAGTATGTCTGCGCTCAAAACTCTCGACGGTGATCAACACGCGTCGGAGTCGTCCGCCGCGGCTTAACATTGGGCGGCTACAAGACGGTAGACTAGCCCAAGACTACGCGCAGCAGCTGGAAGTGGCACTCCCAACGGAAGAGCAGCTAGGCGCAGCATCTCTTGAAGATGGCTGGAGAGATATTCGATCCGCCATTGGAAGCACTGCAACCGCTGCACTAGGCACGGTGGCTCCGGATCAGAGAAACGACTGGTATGATGGCGAATGTGAGCAGTTAGTTGAGGAGAAGAATGCAGCATGGGCGAGATTGCTGCAACACCGCACGAGGGCGAACGAGGCACGATACAAACGGGCGCGGAACAGACAAAACTCGATTTTTCGGAGGAAAAAGCGCCAGCAGGAAGATCGAGACCGTGAAGAGACGGAGGAACTGTACCGCGCTAATAACGCACGAAAGTTCTATGAGAAGTTGAACCGTTCACGTAAGGGCCACGTGCCACAGCCCGATATGTGTAAGGACATAAACGGGAACCTTCTTACGAACGAGCGTGAGGTGATCCAAAGGTGGCGGCAGCACTACGAAGAGCACCTGAATGGCGATATGGCAGACAACGGTGGCGGTATGGTAATGAACCTAGGAGCACGCGCGCAGGACATGCGACTTCCGGCTCCGAATCTCCAGGAAATCCAGGAGGAGATCGGCCGGCTGAAAAACAACAAAGCCCCTGGAGTTGACCAACTACCAGGAGAGCTGTTTAAACACGGTGGTGAAGCACTGGCTAGTGCGCTGCACTGGGTGATTACCAAGGTTTGGGAGGATGAGGTTCTGCCGCAGGAGTGGATGGAAGGTGTCGTGTGTCCCATCTACAAAAGGGCGATAAGCTGGATTGTAGCAACTACCGCGCAATCACATTGCTGAACGCCGCCTACAAGGTACTCTCCCAAATTTTATGCCGTCGACTAACACCAATTGCAAGAGAGTTCGTGGGGCATTACCAGGCGGGATTTATGGGTGAACGCTCTACCACAGACCAGGTGTTCGCCATACGTCAGGTATTGCAGAAATGCCGCGAATACAACGTGCCCACACATCATCTATTTATCGACTTCAAAGCCGCATATGATACAATCGATCGGGACCAGCTATGGCAGCTAATGCACGAAAACGGATTTCCGGATAAATTGATACGGTTGATCAAGGCGACGATGGATCAGGTGATGTGCGTAGTTCGAGTTTCAGGGGCATTCTCGAGTCCCTTCGAAACCCGTAGAGGGTTACGGCAAGGTGATGGTCTTTCGTGTCTGCTATTCAACATCGCTTTGGAGGGAGTAATACGAAGGGCAGGGATTGACACGAGTGGTACGATTTTCACGAAGTCCGTCCAGTTATTTGGTTTCGCCGACGACATTGATATCATGGCACGTAACTTTGAGAGGATGGAGGAAGCCTACATCAGACTGAAAAGCGAAGCTAAACGGATTGGACCAGTCATCAACACGTCGAAGACGAAGTACATGATAGGAAGAGGCTCAAGAGAGGTCAATGTGAGCCAACCACCACGAGTTTGAATCGGTGGTGACGAAATCAAGGTGGTTGAAGAATTCGTGTACTTGGGCTCACTGGTGACCGCCGATAACGATACCAGCAGAGAAATAGTGGCTGGAAATCGTACGTACTTTGAACTCCGCAAGACGCTCCGATCGAATAGAGTTCGCCGCCGTACCAAACTGACTATCTACAAAACGCTTATAAGACCGGTAGTTCTCTACGGACACGAGACCTGGACGATGCTCGTGGAGGACCAACGCGCACTGGGAGTTTTCGAAAGGAAAGTGTTGCGTACCATCTATGGTACGCAAGTGGTCTATTGCAGATGGCGGACGGTACGTGGAGGAGGCGAATGAACCACGAGTTGCATCAGCTGTTGGGAGAACCATCCATCGTTCACACCGCGAAAATCGGACGACTGCGGTGGGCCGGGCACGTAGCCAGAATGTCGGACAGTAACCCGGTGAAAATGGTTCTCGACAACGATCCGACGGGCACAAGAAGGCGAGGTGCACAGCGGGCAAGGTGGATCGATCAGGTGGAGGACGACTTGCGGACCCTCCGCAGACTGCGTGGTTGGCGAAGTGCAGCCATGAACCGAGCTGAATGGAGAAGTCTTTTATGTGCAGCACAGGCCACTCCGGCCTTAGTCTGATGATAAATAAATGATCTGGGAAATGGCCATTCTACCAATATTATTTCCAAAATTTCCCTTTTATGAAAGTATGGAGTTTCTGGTGACACACGACATATTTTGATTCAATTTTAACCTTTCCGGCACGGACGTCTGTCCGTAAGGAATCTATGACAAAAGGTCGAAAGACAAAAGGTCGAAAGGACAAAACGTCGAAAGACAAAAGGTCGAAAGACAAAAGGTCGAAAGGACAAAACGTCGAAAGGGACAGAAGGTCGAAAGGACAAAAGGTCGAAAGGACAAAAGGTCGAAAGGACAAAAGGCCGAAAGGGACAAAAGGTCGAAAAGGACAAAAGGTCGATCAAGAACGATGGTCGATGAAGAATGAGCCATTTTCAAAGAAGGAGTAATGACTATGAAACAATATTAAGAATATCTAGATAGTTCTGTTAGAGATAAAAAAGAACGTTGTAATAAAACCTGTATTCCACAAGACAGAGTTGTCCTATACAGTTTGCAAAAATATTGCTCTTTTATTTTCACCATTTTTAATAATTAAATATAATTCATTCAATGAGTGCAAACATTAGATTGATGTCTAGGTTTTCTAAATGTTAATTTGATCGGTCAAATAAGTGCACGCCTCAGCCATGCAGACGCGTGCATTAAAAACACCTGCGTGTAATACACGCCAGTGTATTTGATGTGCGGTGTGCGCCATTTTGAAAAATCGAAGTGACATTTAGAAAACTCAAACATCTATCTATTACCCTAGTAGCACAGTTCTGGCAGATTTGGTTGCAGCAACTCTTATATGACCCAATTTGATCACATATGAGTCATAGGAACTCCTCTATAACAAGTGTGTTGCTCGGGTAGTTGTACTCACTGAATGAATTTTATCTAATTGTAAAAATAGTGAAAAATAAAAGAGCAGATTTTTTGCCAACTGTGTAGGCCAACTCTGTTGCGAGATTGATTCTTTCCGTTTTAGTTTCTTGTCTATTTCGACCTTTTGTCCCTTTCGTCTTTTTGATCTTATTGACATTTTTTTCTTTCGACCTTTTGTCCCGTTCGACGTTTTGTCCTTTCGACCTTTTGTCCCGTTCGACGTTTTGTCCTTTCGACCTTTTGTCCCTTTCGACCTTTTGTCCTTTTCGACCTTTTGTCTCTTCGACCTTTTGTCTTTCGACGTTTTGTCTTTCGACCTTTTGTCCTTTCGACCTTTTGTCTTTCGACCTTTTGTCCCTAACCCTATCCGAAGACCTTGATTGTGGTCGATGTCACCAGTGGCCCAGGAACCCTGAGAATATTATTCTCTTAAATCATGATGTTTGATGTGTTACATGATTTTTGACCCAATTTAGAAAAGGGCCATTCCGTGAGTCCTCCGGATTGTGCCACTTTTGAACCGGATTGAACCCTAATAGTCTAGTACCTATCTCATCATTGCATTGTGAAATCATGAAGTTTGAGGTGTTATACGACATGCTTTTACTCAATTATGGAAATGCCTAACCTGTCATCTGGATTGTGGCTGATGTGACTAAATTGAACCCAAGGTACCATGAAGTTTGAGGAGTCACACGACCTGTTTAACTCAATTTAGGAAATGACCATACCGGAGGTCCCCCGGATTGTGGCCGGATTGAACCCGAGTGGCCCAGAAACCCTGAAAATGTCATTCCCATCATTGTTTCGTGTAATTATGTAGTTTGAGATGCTGCACGACCTATTTTGACTCGATTTTTGAAATAGCTGTTCCGGGGGTCTGGATGGGAGGATGACCCAAATCTGATACGAATCAAAATTGGGGATCCATCCAGATGGAATCAAGAAATGCGGTTTTAACAAGTTTTGAAAGCTCTTAAAAACAAACGTCAGGGACGGAAAGGTTAAGGAAGGTTCGTTTTGTCGGATACATAATTTTGTCAAGAAGTGCTAGTTTTAGCAGATATTTCCTTTCCAATGTTTGTTTACAAAATCATGTACGCCCAAATCACAAAGTGGGGCCAACATGTTAACGCAGCATTAATGGTGAATATAAATTTACTCATGTTTATTTGAATGAATTCTTCATTTTAAAATCAAATAATAAGTTTTATTTTGAGCAACATTCGAACAAGCTGATTATATTGAATGCGTTCGTAACATCATTACGCCTATAAAAAGACTTCTGTTTTTGCCTATATAAAATTGAACTAATTGATTTTTTCTTCCATAAACTTTGGCAGTAACCCAGTTCTTGGCCAATCTTGGAAAAATTCAGCAAAACATTTGATGTTGTGGCAGCAGAGCAAATAAAAAGGTTATCCAAAGTAAAATAACCTCGTCGGAATTGATATCGACGGAACAGCAATTGTACAAACAACTTTCACCTCTAGACCTTTCAAATCATCACCTAAACCCACCATAAGAAAATTTCAAAGCATGAAAAGGGTAGCCCCGCATCTGGAGAAGGAAAAGCCATGATTAGCAGCACAGGTGCTAGTTTGTGCTTCGGCGGAATGATATACGGGTGAAGAGTCCTAAAGTGCGGAGCGAAATTGCGCTTTCTTTCCGTTGAAAGCAGCTTCAACACACAGTATCCCAGTCGGCACTCAAGTGACAAAAGAACATTGTTGCTGTGTCACTCGTTAATTAGAAAGTGCTTTTTGCCTGACAGTGAACAGGTGGTGGTGGCCTGGGCTCGAGAAGATAAAACGGCTATGGAGCTTGGCTTCGGTTCTATCTCAGTGGTGCTGTTCTCGAGACATTCACAAGTTGTACAATTTGTCAAAATGTCAGTGTTCTGCCAAGTGTGGTCGCCGTTATGAGCTGAAGGTGAACAGGCAATAAATCTTTTATTACTTGCAGCTGATAATAATGGTGATGCTTATTAGACGGGATGGATGTTTTTTTTTCATAGATCAGAGGTATATAAAAGAATTGCAGATGAAACATAATTGGATATACAAGTTTGATAGAAAAAGATTTTACTTTAAATGACATACAAATAGACCGAATTATATTGAATTTTCGTTTGAATAATGCATAAAGAATAGATGTCATTTTAAAGCAATTTGGAATCCATGTAACATTCTCTACAATATTCTAACAAACTTGCGTCGCAAGTGCTTTCTGCCTTGGTGATTTTTTCAGATAGTGACGAATTTTTTTAAATCTCTTTCTTTCACATTGTTCAATAGGACTTAATTAATATGATCACACGCCACTATTACTCACCTGCACCCGACCCATCACGCCACAGGAGTCCATCCGGGAGGCCACGTTCACCGTGTTGCTCCAAATGTCGTACTGTGGCTTCTGGGCGCCAATTACCCCCGCAATCACCGGTCCGTGATTGAGACCGATTCGTAGCCGAAACCGTTGGAATGATTCTCGATTAATTTGATCCAGCGCCGTCATGAGGGCGATGGCAAACTCCACCAGCACCACCACGTTGTGCTCCTCGGTTCGTTTCTCGTCCTGTTGATTGGAAACCCGAACCAAGACAAATAAGAAATTAATGCCAGTGGAAATGTATCGGGCACAGTTATAAATACGTAATTGAGAAATAGATCCAATCGAGCGTGGTTCGACGTAAATTCATCCGAATGAAATTGAATTCATTTTTTCTCTAGGCGAAATTTGTAAAAACCGAGAAAAGGACATTCGGTGTACAATTAAACTGCGGAACACTTACCAACTCATTATTTTTCTGCCGTCATGAACATGAAAGGAAAACGAGAAAAAAACGGAAACGATATTAATCCGAAAAATGTCTTGAAGATACATTTCTATTATTTCGTACGATATGTGAGCTGAATAGGAGATATGCATTCGCCAAAAAGGTACCGCCGACAATGTAGCAAAGAGGTCCGGCCGAAAACGGAAGGACAAGTTTACATCGTTTCCAACGAGCAGTATCCACGTTTGTGGTTTTGGAAGACGAATGAAAAAGGATAAGAAATGGCGAAACATTTTTCGCTACAAAGTAGAATATATATGAGTTTAATGGGTACAGCATTATCCACTGAAGATGAGATTTATTTTCCCGTCTACCTTTGAACCAACCCAGGACTTTTTCTCCGTCGTTTTTTTCTTCAGCTGTGCAGAATATGTACCAGTTGTTGTGGAAAGGAAATAAATTGAATCTTGCTGAAGGATTTATGAGGAGAAAGTTAGTGAAGATGCAGAAGAAGTCGAGAGAAAATCACCAAAATTATATGTTTCAAAAATGTCTCAATCATGATTTAGATTCGTTGGACGGACACCCGTTTCGCATAAAGGCTGTCGTCCGTAATTGTTCGTTTGAAAATTATGGAGCTCGATAAATTCCGTTATGTACTTAATTTAAAATTAATGACATATTTTAAAATTTAACCAGATGCGTTAAATGATGCTGATTTTTTAGAAATATTTACATATAATCAGTGATTCATTGTGTTTTAAACTTCATAACCTGACAGGTAAATCCAGAAGAATGTTGAATGCAGTAGAATTTTTCATTAAAATCAGTAAAATTTAGTAGCATTTTCCAGTGAAAATATTTCTGTGAAAGCTTTATTATTCTGAAAGAAAAGTATTGAAGTCTTTCCAATTTTTTAGTTGCCACCCGTTAGTAACGTATGTATGTTAATTATTATGGTCGGTATTGTATGTCATGATATACAAAAAAATAGTAAGGTTGAAAGATTTGGATTTGATTTTTTTCAAAGTAAAGATTTTTGTCTCTACCATTTCAAACCATTCAACGGCTCAGTAAAATTTGATTCTTGGTTGAATAGAATCGAAAAACATTCGAAAATGACTGAAAATTAAAAAAAAACGGGATACAGTCAAACCTCCATGAGTTGATATTGAAGGGACCATCGACTCATGGAAATATCGAGATGTGGAATAGAAATTCCTTGGGAAGCAGGGTGTTTTTGCTAAGGCCCTTGGCAAAAGTTGGGCTAGAGTCAAAATGGCAAACCATGCAAATTATGTTATTAGATCACAAAGAATGTATATGCAAAATTATACGAAAAATAAATCGACCTTCGATTTCACAGAGAATTGCTGAAGAACAAATAATTAAAAAAATAAAAAAGAAGAAAATAGGAGGAAGAAATAATGAAGAAAAAAGAAGAAATAAGGAAGAAGAAAGAAGGGAGAAGAAAGAAGGAAGAAAGAAAAATGGAAGAATAAATAAGTAAGAAAGAAGAAAGAAGAACGAACAGAGAAGGAATAAAGAAGGAAGATGAGAGAAGGAAGAAGAAAGTTGGAAGTAGAAATAAGGAAGAAATAAGAAGGAAAAACGAAAAAAGAACAAGAAAGAAAGAAAACGTAAAAGGAAGAAGAAAAAAAGAAAAAAGAAAAAGGAAGAAGAATTCTTTCGAAGAAGAAAATAGGAATAAAGAAGGAAGAAGGAAGAAGGAACAAGAAATAAGGAAGGAGAAAGAAGAAAGCAGAAAGAATGGAGGAGACAGGAGGAACAAGGAAGAAAGAAGCAGTAATAAGAAAGAAGGTAGTTTGAAGACGAAAAAAGAAAAACCCAGATTAATCCACCTAGCGGTGATGGTGCCTTTCTCGTTCGTTCAAAAGGTTTGGAAAAAACTCAAATAACACCAATATGTGGATTGATCTTATTTTTCATATTCGTTTATATGCATAAAAAAAATTCTCGCCAAACGCAATTTGTTGCAAACAAATCGGATGAGCATAAGAGCAAAAAATGGCATTTTATTTTGTAGTTTTAAAATTAGTATTTTCGCCATAACTTTTGACCCAATTGTACGATCCGGCCAAGTTTCTATAGGAAACAATGGGACAAGATTCTGTGTCGAATGCAATCTGTTGCGAGCGACCTGAGAAGCACACATATTGCACATCAATCACAGTAACTTATATATGACCGGATTCAGTCACAATATGGTTACTGCAACCAGATTTGTTGAACTTGTGTTGCTTGGGGAATACATGAGGTCTTAGTGCTAAAAAAGTGAGCTAGGCTTTTTTGAACTCTTTTTCTGCCTCGAATGCAATTTAATGCGAGCAAATCGATTGAGGAAAAGTGCCTGGAAAATGAGTGACATTTTTTTAGCGATTTTTCCATAAAAAACCCAGATTAATGAGTGACATTTTTACGCGATTTTTTCGTATGAATTTGTATTTTGTCCATAACTTTTGATCCCATAGTCCGATCTGGCCAATTTCAAATAGGAAACAATGGGACAGGATTCTGCGTCGAATGCAACTTGTTGCGAGGAAATCGGTTGAAGATAAGTGCCCGAAAAATGAGTGACATTTTTTACGCGATTTTTTCGTATGAATTTGTATTTTGGCCTTAACTTTTGATCCCATAGTCCGATCTGGCCAATTTCAAATAGGAAACAATGGGACAGGATTCTGCGTCGAATGCAACTTGTTGCGAGTAAATCGGTTGAAGATAAGTGCCCGAAAAATGAGTGACATTTTTTACGCTATTTTTTCGTATGAATTTGTATTTTGGCCATAACTTTCGATCCCATAGTCCGATCTGGCCAATTTTAAATAGGAAACAATGAAACAGGATTCTGCGTCAAATGCAACTTGTTACGATCAAATCGGTTAGGGCTAAGTGCCTGAAAATGAGTGACATTTTTTACGCGATTTTTTCGTATGAATTTGTATTTTGGCCATAACTTTCGATCCCATAGTCCGATCTGGCCAATTTCAAATAGGAAACAATGGGACAGGATTTTGCGTCGAATGCAATTTGTTGCGAGCAAATCGGTTAAGGATAAGTGCCCGAAAAATGAGTGACATTTTTTGAGTAGTTTTGCGCACACACACACACACACACACACACACACACACACACACACACACACAGACATCACCTCAATTCGTCGAACTGAGTCGATTGGTATATAACACTATGGGTCTCCGGGCCTTCTATAAAAAGTTTGTTTTTGCAGCGATCATATAGCCTTTACCGTATACTTAGTATACGAGAAAGGCAAAAATGGCATTTTATTCAGTAGTTTTAAAATTAGTATTTTCGCCATAACTTTTGACCCAATCGTACGATCCGGCCAAGTTTCTATAGGAAACAATGGGACAAGATTCTGCGTCGAATGCAATCTGTTGCGAGCGACCTGAGAAGCACACATATTGCACATCAATCACAGTAACTTATATATGACCGGATTCAGTCACAATATGGTTACTGCAACCAGATTTGTTGAAATTGTGTTGCTTGAGGAATAGATGAAGTATAAGTGCTAAGAAAGTGAGCTAGACTTTTTCGAACTCTTTTTCACAATAAATAGTAATTTGACCATAACATCTAATCCCATAGTCCGATCTGGCTAATTTTCAATAAGAAAATATGAGACATTCTGCGTCGAATGCAAATGCGAGCAAATCGGTTGTGGAAAAGTGCCTGAAAAATGAGTGACATTTTTTTAGCGATTTTTTCATAAAAAAATGGTATAATTTTCGATCCCATAGTCCGATATGGCCAATTTTCAATAGGAAACAACGGGACAGGATTCTACGTCGAATGCAACTTGTTGCGAGCAAATCGATTGAGGATAAGTGCCCGGAAAATGAGTGACATTTTTTACGCGATTTTTTCGTATGAATTTGTATTTTGGCCATAACTTTCGATCCCATAGTCCGATCTGGCCAATTTTAAATAGGAAACAATGAAACAGGATTCTGCGTCAAATGCAACTTGTTGCGAGCAAATCGGTTAAGGATAAGTGCCCGAAAAATGAGTGACATTTTTTACGCGATTTTTTCGTATGAATTTGTATTTTGGCCATAACTTTCGATCCCATAGTCCGATCTGGCCAATTTCAAATAGGAAACAATGGGACAGGATTTTGCGTCGAATGCAATTTGTTGCGAGCAAATCGGTTAAGGATAAGTGCCCGAAAAATGAGTGACATTTTTTGAGTAGTTTTGCGCACACTTACACACACACATACACACACACATACACACACACACACACACACAGACATCACCTCAATTCGTCGAACTGAGTCGATTAGTATATAACACTATGGGTCTCCGGGCCTTCTATAAAAAGTTTGTTTTTGGAGCGATCATATAGCCTTTACCGTATACTTAGTATACGAGAAAGGCAAAAATGGCATTTTATTCAGTAGTTTTAAAATTAGTATTTTCGCCATAACTTTTGACCCAATCGTACGATCCGGCCAAGTTTCTATAGGAAACAATGGGACAAGATTCTGCGTCGAATGCAATCTGTTGCGAGCGACCTGAGAAGCACACATATTGCACATCAATCACAGTAACTTATATATGACCGGATTCAGTCACAATATGGTTACTGCAACCAGATTTGTTGAAATTGTGTTGCTTGAGGAATAGATGAAGTATAAGTGCTAAGAAAGTGAGCTAGACTTTTTCGAACTCTTTTTCACAATAAATGGTAATTTGACCATAACATCTAATCCCATAGTCCGATCTGGTTAATTTTCAATAAGAAAATATGAGACATTCTACGTCGAATGCAAATGCGAGCAAATCGGTTGTGGAAAAGTGCCTGAAAAATGAGTGACATTTTTTTAGCGATTTTTTCATAAAAAAATGGTATAATTTTCGATCTCATAGTCCGATATGGCCAATTTCCAATAGGAAACAACGGGACAGGATTCTACGTCGAATGCAACTTGTTGCGAGCAAATCGATTGAGGATAAGTGCCCGAAATATGAGTGACATTTTTTACGCGATTTTTTCGTATGAATTTGTATTTTGGCCATAACTTTCGATCTCATAGTTCGATCTGGCCAATTTCAAATAGGAAATAATAGGGCAGGATTCTGCGTCGAATGCAACTTGTTGCGAGCAAATCGGTTGAGGATAAGTGCCCGAAAAATGAGTGACATTTTTCACGCGATTTTTTCGTATGAATTTGTATTTTGGCCATAACTTCTGATCCCATAGGTCGATCTGGTCAATTTCAAATAGGAAACAATAAGACAGGATTTTGCATCGAAGGCAACTTGTTGCGAGCAAATCGGTTGAGAATAATTTCCCGAAAAATGAGTGACATTTTTTACGCGATTTTTTCGTATGAATTTGTATTTTGGCCATAACTTCTGATCCCATGGTCCGATCTGGCCAATTTCAAATAGGAAACAATGGGACAGGATTCTGCATCGAATGCAACTTGTTGCGAGCAAATCGGTTGAGAATAAGTTCCCGAAAAACGAGTGACATTTTTTACGCGATTTTTTCGTATGAATTTGTATTTTGGCCATAACTTCTGATCCCATAGTCCGATCTGGCCAATTTCAAATAGGAAACAATGGGACAGGATTCTGCGTCGAATGCAACTTGTTGCGAGCAAATCGGTTGAGGATAAGTGCCCGAAAAATGAGTGACATTTTTTGAGTAGTTTTGCGCACACACACACACACACACACACACACACACACACACACACACACACACACACACACACACACACACACACACACACACACACACACACACAGACATCACCTTGATTCGTCGAACTGAGTCGATTGGTATATAACACTATGGGTCTCCGGGCCTTCTATAAAAAGTTTGTTTTTGGAGCGATCATATAGCCTTTACCGTATACTTAGTATACGAGAAAGGCAAAAAAGAAGAATGAAACAACAAAGAGGTGACGAAGAAGAAGGAAAAAGTTAAAGGTAGAAGAAAGAAGAAGGATAAGGAACAAGAAATAAAAAAGGAAGCAATAAACAAGAAGAAAGAAGGATGAAGGAACAAGGAATAGGAAGGAGAAAGAAGAAGAAAGAAGGAGAAAATAAGAAAACTTATAAAGAAGGAAGAAGGAGGAAGAAGAAGGAAAAACAAAGAATAAAGAAGATCGGTGGAAGACTAAAGGTAGAAGGAAGAAGATAGATAGGAGACAGACAATAGCAGGAAGAAGATAGAAGGAAGAAAGAAAGAAGACAAAAGAAGGAGGATAGAAGAAGGAAGAAAGAGGAAGTAGGAAGAACGCAGAATGAAGAAGGAAGAAAGAAGAAGAAAGAAAGAAGAAGAAAGAAGAAAGAAGATACGATGAAGGATGAAGGAATAAGCATAAAATAAGAAAGGACAAGGAAGTAGGAAGAAAGAAGATAAATGAAAAAGGAAGAAAGAAGGAAAAAGGAAGACGGATGAAAGAAGAATAATGAAAAAAGAAGGAAGAAGAGAGAAAGAAGAACAAATAATGAGAAATATAGAAATTATCTTGGCATGAATCAAAAAGCAAATGGTAGAACCAAGAACAATAAATTAAGAATTGTTCCTTTCTATGCTACCTCCAAATTTGTTGTGCGGTACGGACAAAAAAAATCTGAATCAAAATTGAAAGAAAACAATGTGTCGCAAGAAGAGTTCCGTTTGTGCCCCCATTTTCGTCAAATGTGAATTCAGCCTTTCGAGTTTCAGCTTTTGTTAAATCAGCCTAATATAAGAAATTCACTTTTTCAGTCATATACTCGTCAGTCAGCCTTATGTTGAAGTCCTTATACATAAGTCAGTCAGCCTTATGTTGAAGTCCCGATTTTGAATACAGAACGAAACAATCTAAGTTGTCTCTCACTTGTTCCGATTAACATAAGGCACACAAGAATTGCTCTGGGCCGCTTTCCAATTTTCCTCAGTAAAAATTGAAGTATATAAAAATAGGTAAGATAAAACATCGATTAGTGGTATTTCAAATGAGAGAGTCAGATCAGATGAGAGATCATCAATTTACAATCCATCAATTCATAACGACTCGTTTAAAACTATTATGCTGTAGGTTAAATAATTCTATATTCTAGAACAGATATGATCTTATCTCCCACTTTCAAGCCATCTTCACAAGCTTTATATTTCGGGAAAAAGTGCATAACGCACCTACGCGGAAAAATGGCCTTACTCATTTGACCTGTTGTAGGACATTTATGAACGAATTTTACCATAATAATTCAATATTAGTTATTCATTATTGAACTGCTATTGAAAAAAATTGTCAAAATCCCTTCATGTTCACTCAAATTTAACGATTTGCTATTATTCCACCTCACCCGTAAGATTGTCGTTCAATCCATCAAGAAAAAACAAACAACCATGCGTTCACCATTATTTGACATGCAATTGAGTCATTTTACACCATGATTCGAGCGTTTTGGCCCAGGCCATTTTTTAAAACATTTTTAAAATGCGTTAGAAAGTCATGTAAACCATGTTGTTTTGAATAAGAGTTTTGAAAATGTTGCATCTACACGTTGACATGGTTCGACATTCTTATTTATATTGGTGAAAACATCAAAAAAGCTGTTCTGTTCTCCCCTAATTCAGGTATTTGTACCGTAAGACAGGGGATTTTTGAAAGTTGTTGAAATTAAGAACAGTTTCCAGAGGGAGCTTATAACATTTTCCCGTGGAAATTCTAAAAAAAATCCCAAAGAAATTTGGAAATGCACAAAAAATGCCCATAGAAATACGAAAAAAAACTTTTCGTTGTAATTTGGGGGCATTTCCCGACTAAATTCATATTTGGAAGGATTCCTCCTGGAGATATGATCGGAGCATAAGAGACAGAGTCACTCCTGACTTGGTTTGACAGTAAATGAACATGCCCCAACTGCGGCAGGTGTGAGAAATGAGAAGCGGGTGATGAGAATGGCAAAGTGTAAAGTGAGAAGCGAGGAATAAGAAATTTTTCACCTCGCACATCACATAAGAAATAAGAAGATGTCGGAAGTTACAAATGAGAAGTGGAAAGTGAAAAATTACATGTGAAAAATGAGAAATAAGAGGTGTAGAGTATGAAGTAAGTAGTGAGAAGTGAAAAGTAACAATGAGACGTAAGAAGTTCGAAGATGTGAGAAGAACTGGTTAGATCGGAGAAGTTAAACGAGAGAAGCTGGGAAAGAGAAGTGCGAAGTGAGGAATAAGAAGCAGAAGTGAGAAGTAGGAAAAAATGAAAATGGAATGAAAAATACGTGAGGAGTGAGTAGTGAAGAGAAAAGTGAGAAGCGAGATGTGAGATGCGTGGTGTGAGATGAGAGTAGTGAGTAATGAGAAGCAAAAATCGAGTGACAAATGAGGAATACGAAGTAAAAAATAAAGAAATGGAAAATTATAAATGAGGAGTGTGACGTGATAAGTGATTAGTGAATGAGAGAAGTGAGAAGTTCGAAATGAGAAATGGAAAGTGACAAATGAAATATCCGTATGTTTTCTTTCTCCTGTTCCCTTTTCATTCTTCTCTTTAACTTCTTTAACTTCTATTTTAATAATTCAATTTTTTTAGTAAAATTTTAAAACTTTAGAAAAAAATAACATATCTCCAATTTTTTTGACATAATAAATATTTTTTCTGTTTCGCCCTAACCGGAGATATCAACTTTTGAAAAAAAAAATGTAATTTTGACTGAAAAACGATTATAACTTTTGATCAAAAAAAGATCGTGCGGAGCTTCTTTTGACTCCGGGGGCTACTTTGGATTTTCGATTTCTTGAAAAATTTAAACCGAAAAAATACCAAATTTGAAACAGAAAGTTGCCATCCAACTATCAACTAGACACCCGATTGGTGATAAGGACAATTTTATAGTTATTTTCGTTATAATTCTTGTTTTAATATGTCCAAAGTAGCCCCTAATTTGCAAAAGAAGCCCCGCACAACGGTATTGAGCATATTTACCCATCAAAAGTTGCATTTTTTTAGCTCTAAAAGTCACCTGAAGACGACTTTTTCGAGAAATCTAAAACAAAAAAATAGATCAAAAATATTGTTTTTTGAGGTACACCCTAATCCAATTAGGTAAAATTGCTCTTAATCAGCCAACTTATGAGCTACAGGAAAAGCTTTTTTAGCAAAATTTATTGGAAAAAGGCTGCGCTACAACTTTGTAGAACATAACATGTCAGTATTACTGAAGTACACCCAGGTTTTTTTTTACACGGTTTGGTTTTGGTCGTTTAAGACCTTCAGGGTCAATGAAGCAATGAGTTAACCCCACCAAAAAATTCACAAAAAATCAAAGAAAATTCAGAGGGTATTTGAAAAGCTGTAAAAGTTCAGGTGAACCGAGAAATTAATGAATTCCAACCGCGTAAAAAAAAACCTGGGTGAAAAAAATCAAATTTTTTTTACGGTGGGCAACCCTATTTTTTGGTAGCACCATAACGATGGCCTTACTATTTCGAACAATTTTGAAGAACATCAGTTTTTTCTAAAAAATATAGTTTTGGAGTAAAATGCATCTTTCCGCGTAAATCTGTGTCCTGGACCATTGTGCATTGTGCTCAATTTGTGTCGTGTTTTGTGGTTTACCGGTGTGCTCACTGCTGAAAAAATTCACAATAATGAGAAATAAAACAATTAGCGCACCAATTATTTGTTTTCGAATGGTATTGATTTGGGTACATGGTATGAATTCAAGGAGCAGTTCCCCTATATCAAGTTTTATAAAATATTTCAAGTGTATCATCTTATCATTGCCACCCTGTACTTCCGTCATGTCGATGAATGTGTAACAAATTCCTCGAGAAAATAGAAACATCCAAGATGAATTCCCATATGGTGTGGATATTTCTCACTGCATTAACTTTTACCGGCATACAGCATGTGGGGGCAGGGCACATAGGAAAATTTCCGAAACTAGCACTCTATATTCTCGCCCAGCCAGGTAGGTATGCGAACCCATACTCACCGTTGCACCTTCCTCCTTGCCGGGCCGCAACCCGGACGCAATCATGTACGTGCTGCCGATGGTTTTGATCTTTTCGATCCCGCTGAACTTCGGTTTGAGCAGCAGCTTATCAAAGTCGCAGATAATCTCATTTAGCAACCGCAAGCATTCCAGTCCCTGTTTGTTAACGTCGGTTTCGTCGTAGAATTCCTTGTAGTTGGGTATCGAGGCGAACATAACCGCCACCGACGAGTAGCTCTCGTGGTACAACTCCTGCACGGCACGTTCCTTCTTCAGGAAGTGCTGCGCTACGTGGGCCGGCAGGATGTTCTCCAGCAGAATCTGTGGGTACGCGCGCACACGGCGGTAGTGTGGTGTGTCGGTGGTTAGAACCGCGAGAAATGAGAGTTTGCACGACGGGTGGAAAGCGAATGGAAAAGTTATGATTAATTTAAAGTTCACTAGTCAGTGGATTGTGTAAATGTCGATAGAGTTGAAAAGTTAATGTTGCTTTCACCGGTGATCTATACGGTAGATGAGTGTGAAGCAATGCAAAGTGTTCACCTTATTGATTCCGCGCATCGTTTCCACTTCCTCCTGTTCGACCTTTAATTTGGCTTTCCACAGGAAATCAGTCCGCGAGACGTACTCGCCTTGGCGGTCCAGAGTATGTAGGACGGAAGCAATTAGCAGCAGAAACAGGCCACCCTGGAATGCTAGAGGCCATCTGTGAGAAATAAGAGAATAAAATGAGGAAAAATAATTAAATTCCTTGTTATATGAGCTTGTTGTTTGCGGATGGATCGTTTGATGTGTTGATGCATCGTTCTTATCACTGTGAGGGATATGCCGAAAAACAATTAGCTGGAATCACTTTGTCAGAAAACTATTGTCCAAAATAAGAATAAGATATAATAGATCGAAGACCAATTAAAGCAATATTATTTTGCTGTTGCCAATTAAAGCAAGCTCCTGAAGTATGTTGATAGATTATATTGAAGGCAAAAAATATTTTTGGAACATAACAGTGATAAAGCAATTTAAAGTGCGTTGGTGCTTTGCTGTGACAGTACTGTGGCGTTGATATATGGGCTATAGATGTTGGACAAATGCTACACAAAATGTTCATATGCTTAAATGTAAAGCAAACTAAATTAATACAACGAAAACATGGAGCTTCTTGCTATGTATTTTTTTCCATTGACAACTCGTGTCTGAAGGAAATGTTTTCTTGCACTGGCGAAGCTGAGCTGGGGCACGATGGAGCACGTGACCCAACAAATCGTATATTTTCCTTGAAATTTTGTTATATACGCCAAAATTGCTCTGAAAAAATAAAACTGATTTTTCGCCAAATTTTAAAATTACTGATGGAGCTGAGCTGGGGCAAAATGACGCATGTGACTCACCAAATCAAATATTTCCCCCAAAATTATGTTATATACGCCAAAATTTCTCTAAAAAAACCCAGATTAATCCACCTAGCAGTGATGATGCCTTTCTCGTGCATTATAAAATATATTGAAAAAATCACATTAGAAAGGTCAAAAAAGCTCTTTGGGGGAATAGATCACATTTTTTCGATCATTTTTAATATTTTTGCCTTGCCACCATTCAAAAAAATTGTTCTTTGAATTTTCAAGGGGGACCTTTGGGGAAAAACAATGTTTTTTCAATAATTCCGAAAAGCAATGATCGGGCCCATTTCCAATAGCAAACAATTCCCCGTCGAATGCAACTTGTTGCGAGTAAATCGGATAATTCTAAGTTCTAAAAAGTGTGCCTACAAAATTTGTACACATACACACACATACACAAAAAAACAGACGTCACCTCAGTTTGTCGAGATGAGTCGATCGGTATATAACACTATGTGTCTCCGGGCCTTCTATCAAGTTTTTTTTAGCAATCATATAGCCTTTCGGTACAACTTTGTTGTACGAGAAAGGAAAAATGCATATGTTACAAATATGCGATCGTGCGATAGTACAATGATTAGCGATATACAATGATTAGCGCAACGGCGCGTTTTGAAAAATACATATGGATTAAAATTCGATATGTTTCCAACTTTCTTGATTCCCACGTAGTGTTTTTTCACCAATGTAATATTAAAGTTCAATAATACTAGTTGTATGTCATACATTGATTTTGCATCCCTTTGTGTAATAATTGTACAAGTACATTTGTGAAAATGAAACCAACAATTCACATAAATATAAATGAAAAAAGCCGCATAATATGGAAATAAGGAGGTGTATGAAAACGAACGTTATGTTCAAATCACCCATATGCCCAAACTACACCATCATTCCACCCAAACCAACCAAACCACCCAAACCAAAAAGCAGTTAGCCTTAATGACACGCCTCTTCTTTCCTTCCAAAGCATGAAACAAAATGGCAGCAAACGTAACGAGCGCACGAGAAAGCATGTACGTAGGTATGCGATTTTTATTTCCAACGATGAAACTTTTACAGCTGTGTTGATGCGAGCGGATGAAGTCATCGGCTTCGGGTCTCTAGCGCGTGTGTGTTCGTCCATTAGTTTTCGTGTTCCACATTTGAAGTTTTGGAAAACTTTGCTTTGCTGAAGATATAAAGCACGAAAGAAGCAACACAAACATTCATGCTGTCAGTTATATACACGGTGCGAAATTCATTCACCGCATGCAGAAATGCTACACCCTTAATTTGTTTTACTCAATATTGTGCGGTTACTTGCTAAGTTTTTTTAAACTTTATTAAAGTGCTATTTTAATCTCCAGATTATGTTCAACACCGTACTTGCTAAATGGACACGGTCGGTTAAAGTAGCTGTTCCTTAAATAGTTCGTTAAAGTAGTCGCTATATTATTCGCTGTTGGTTTGAGCGAAACAGAGTATATGCCAAAAATAAATTAACCAGCAATCTGCGGTGTATTGTTCGAAATGAACGTTTATCAGCAATGGACTTTCTGCTGTACTATAGATCTCGCATAATTTATCAAAAGGACCTAAGTAACATTTTTTTCATGAATTAATTTGAGTACTGCAATCAACAGAACAACATGAAAGCTATTGATTGCAGTATTCAAATTAATTCATGAAAAAAAATGTTACTTACGTCCTTTTGAAAAGTTAAGCGAGAATTCATGAAAAAAATTTACTCAGGTACTTTTGATAAGTTATGCGGGAAATGTAATAAAATGCGTAAAGCCAAAATAGAACTTTTTGGGAACTTGCAAGTGTTCTGATTGTTTAAGTTGACTTTTTGTAAATTTATTGGTCAATATTTAAGAAGTGCAGTTAAAAGAAAAGTGCATATTTATTTTTTTCAAATTTGATTCAGACTATCTTTTGAAAAGGGTCAAACTTGTTTTTACTGATTTTTTCAAATGGATATAATCGAAAACGACCCTTCCTACAAAAAAAGTGTTGTATGGGTGACTATCGCAAAATCAGTCAAACTTTCTAATAATTTTTTGAAAAACTCAAAATTGAATTTTACACTAAAAAAAATCGATTTAAAAATTAAAAGTCGATTTGCAAAAAAAACGCCCTTTTCGATTTGGACGAAATTTTGTCTCAAGATAGGTGATTATGTTCCCTACCAACCGTCCATACATCGCAAGCTGGGCACTTTGAAGGGAAAAAAAAATTTCTAACAAAAACTTTTTGTTGACGGAATTGATTTTTTCAGAGTCTTTAAGGGGTGGATTAAACATATGTATACATAATATACTCATATTAAGTATTCCTGTACAGTCAGGCAGAGTACAATGTTTTGGTCGTAACTGGTCGCAACTAAAGAAGCTAATAATGGAATATAATATTTTTTTGAAGATATAAACCCCTTCTTAATATTACTCTTAATTTAAAAACAAACTATATTTAGTGACTAAATTAGACAATGTATCATAAAAATAGATTTGCTTGGGGTTCTATAACGATGGCTTTCATTGGTTTAATTTCAGATGAAAATACACTGAAAATAATTCCGACAAGAAACAGTTTTTGTTAGAAAAACTTTTTTTCCTTCAAAGTGCCCAGCTTGCGATGGTAGGGATGGTTGGTAGGGAACATAATCACCTATCTTGAGACAAAATTTCATTTAAATAAAAAAGGGCGTTTTTTCGCAAATCGACTTTAAAATTTTTAAACTGATTTTTTTCAGTGTAGGGATCAATTTGGATTGTTTCCGATATTTTCACTAGAAAGTTTGACTGATTTTGCGATGGTCACCCATACAACACTTTTTGTGAGATGCGTCGTTTTTCTATTATATCCATTTGAAAATATTAGCAAAAATTTCAGCTCTTTTCAAAGGATAGTCTAGATTAAATTTGGAAAAACATTTTTGTTTTTTCGGATCATCTGGTGATTTTTCATTTCTCATTTTTCATTTCTTACTTCTTACTTTTCACTCCTCACTTCGCACTTCTCACGTCTCACTTTTCACTTCTCACTGCTCACATCGGCCCATAGGGGAAAGAAATGGCAGAAATGACGCTTAACGTTTAAAAGAACATATGTCACCTTTTTTCATGAATTAATTTGTGTACTGCAATCAAAAGCTATCATATTGGTCTGTTGATCGCAATATTAAAATTCATTCATGAAAATATGTTTCTTAGGTCATTTTGAAAAATAAACGAGAATTTTCAGTGTATACATGAAATCTTAAAATAGGTACTTTTAACTCATTAATGGGTTTCTATGTTTCTTTGTGAAGTTTTTTCTTCCGTGTAAGCTGTGTATTCTATGCTGTCAGTGTGCCGGTTTCGAATAAATTGTGTCTTGGGAGAACATAACCTAGAAAATCGATAGCTTATTTGTTACGAAATAATGATGTGTCATAACTCTTTGAATATTTACTATTTTTTTAGAAGTGCCATCATTATGAAACTCAATAGTGAACAAGACGAAAACATTCCTCATCGAATGCAACTTGTTGTAGCAAAATCGATTCAGGTTTAGTACTAGAAAAATTGGCTAATGTTTCAACGTGCACACACACACACACACACACACACACACGGACAGACAGACATTTGCTCAGTTTGTCGAGCTGAATCGAATGGTATATAATACTATGGGTCTACAAGCGCTCTATAAAAAGTACGTTTTGGGAGTGAAATGAAAGCCTTTCTGGTACAACTTTGTTGTACGAGAAAGGCAAAAAGATCGTCTTAGAATTTCTTAGTGCTATTTCAGAAAGAAATTAATGATAAATATTGGATTTTCTTTGGAAATTCTGATTGGATTTTTGCTTTGGAAATTTGTTTGAGAATTAGGGGAACTATTCCGTTTTCCATCTCACTGAACATATATTCATCTCATCGTGAAACAAAGAAATACGGCACCAATTTCGTCGCTTCTTTTTACTAACATGCGTGCTCACTGCTGAAAAAAATCACAAAAATAATAAACAAACCAAATACCTTTTCTTTGCTTTGTTTTTTGTGAGACCAATATCGGAGCTATGAGATGAAGTCCAGGAGCAGTAACCCTAATTCTGAAATTTCTCCCGGAATTTATTTGCTGATTTGTTTTGGAAATCCTTCAGAAATTCTTTCTACTCAAAGAATTCCCTCCGGAAATTAGAAAACTACGCCATTAATGCCTTTTGTCATTCCTCCAGCGATTTCTCCAGAAAATCATTTGAAGAGACCTTTGTAAATTTATTCTGACATTTCTTCGAATGATTCTTAAAAGAATTTCTGATTTCCAAAAGAATTTTTAAAGGAATATTCGAAAGCCCTAAGGCCCTAATTAAGTTTCCGGAGGAATTTTTAATAAATTTTCTCATGAATTCCTGGGTGAAATTATGAAGATATTCCTAAGAGGAATTTCGAAGAAATTCCAAACATTTTCTTCTAGAGTTTCGGAAGGGATTTCTTAATGAATAACTAGAAGAATTTGATTGAGAAAATCTTGGAATAATTGCTGATATAAATAATTGAAACAATTATTCAATTTCGGCTGGAATTCCTAAGCAATTTCCGAAATAATTCATAAAGAATTCTCCTAAAGAAATTTTGGAAGATTTTCCTGAAACAGTTTCCGTATGTATTCTTAAAAGAGTTTCAGAAAAGGTTTCAGTAGGAATTCCAAACAAATTTCCAATGAAATTTACAAATTTCTAAAAGAATTACCGAAGGAATTTTTAAAAGAATTTCGGAAAAAAATCTTAAAAGAATTTGCAAAGGAATTCTCGAAGGAATCTCTAGAAGCATTTCCGAGGGAATTTCTAAAGGAATTTCCGAATAAATTTCGCAAGGCATTTCCGAAAATAATTTGGACTTTCCAAGGATTTCCTGAAGGATTTTTCCTAAAAAATTCCGAGGTTATTTTTAAAACGATTTTCGCAGGTATTCCTAAACAGGAGTAGGGCCGTTTGGCCGAATATTCTATTAGGCCGAATTGGTCATTTGGCCGAACAAACCATTAGGCCGAATAGGTCATTGGCCGAATAGGACATTTGGCCGAATAGGACATTTGGCCGATTAGGACATTTGGCCGAATAGGACACTTGGCCGAACAGGACGTTTGGTCATAGGACATTTGTGGAGAATAGGTCATTTGGCCGATCAGGAAAGACGTCTAACTACTCATTTCTCATTTTTCACAGTTAGAAGTGTAGAATAAGTAGTGAACAGTGAGACGCCTCACTTATCACTACTTATTCTCCACTCCTCACTGTGAAAAGTGAGTAGTGCGAAGTAAGAAATGAAGCGTCTCACTATTCACATTACGCTTCTCGCTTTTTACAGTGAGCAGTGAGAAATAAAAAGTGAGTAGTGAGACATCTCATTTCTCACTCCTCATTTCTCACTGCTCACTGTAAAAAGCGAGAAGCGCAATGTGAGTAGAGAGACGCCTCATTTCTTACTTCGCACTACTCACTTTTCACAGTGAGAAGTAGGGAATAAGTAGTGAGACGTCTCACATCTCACCTCGCACTACTGACTTTTTACAATGAGAAGTGGGGAATAAGTAGTTAGAAGTGAGACGTTAAACTTTTCACTACTTATTCCACACTTCTGACTGTGAAAAGTGAGCATGTAGTGCAAAGTGAGAAGTCAGGCGTCTCACTACTCACTTCTCACAGTGAGAAGTAAGAAATGAGGAGTGAGAAGTGAGGCGTCTCAATTTTCACTCCTCATTTCTCACTTCTCACTGTAAAAAGTGAAAAGTGAGAAGTAAATAGTGAGACGTCTCACTTTTTACTTCGCAATATTCACTTTTCAGTGAGAAGCGAGAAATTTAGAGTGAAAAAAGAGACATCTCACTTCTCACTCATCACTGTAAGAAGTGACTAGCGCAAAATGAGAAGTGAGACGTCTCACTACTCACTTCTCATATCTCACTTTTTACAGTGAGCAGTGAGAAATGAGAAGTAAGTAGTGAGACGTCTCACTTCTCACTTTTCATTTCTTACTTCTCACTTTTTACAGTGAGCAGTGAGAAATGAGAAGTGTGTAGTGAGACGTCTGTCATGTTCGGCTAAATGTCCTGTTTGGACAAATGTTCTATTTGGCCAAATGTCTTATTTGGTCAAATGTCTTATTTGGTCAAATGTCTTGTTTGGCCAAATGTCCTGTTCGGCTAAATGTCGTATTCGGCCAAATGCCACATTCAACAAAATGTCATATTCGGCCAAATGACCTATTCGGCCTAATGTCCTGTTCAGCTAAATGTCGTATTCGGCCAAATGTCGTATTCGGGCAAATGTCGTATTCGGGCAAATGTCGTATTCGGGCAAATGACCTATTCAGCCAAATGTTTTTACTTGTCCTAAGACGAGTTTATACCATCCCATTGAATTCCACCACTTAATTGTATCTTGACAGATACGTATTTCGACCTCAACAGTAAGGCCGTCTTCAGTGTCTCGTACTTGACTCGATTTGAAGAAAATGATCGCAGCTTACACTATTTATACTATGCGTAGGTATAATAATTTATCTAGGTACTTATCTAGTTACATTTCTTTCGACATATTCCTAAAGAAGGTACAGCGGGCCGAAGAGTGTGAAGCGGACAGGAAGAGGAGACTGCACAAGAAGAAATTGACCATTCTACGAGGGAAATCAACGACGGAAGGTAGAACGACTAACCCCACAGTACAAATGATCGAGGGATTCGTTGTTAACCGTTCGACACAGCAGTTTACGGAGGAACAATTAGCACATCTCAACAAGGGGTTAGGGTATGCGACAACCCAGAAAGCGGACCTAGAGCAGATAATCGTGGATACTGAGACAGCGATTTCACGAAATGTTGATCAACGGGATCAGAATAGTGTGAGAAACATCGTAGCAGACGCCATCAAAGCAGGACAGCATGGGACATCGAACAAAGACGAGAAGAGGATTTTAAAGGAGTTGAAGGAGAAACCAGTTTACTACATGAAGGCGGACAAAGGAAACGCAGTGGTGATAATGGACAAAGAGGACTACGATGAACAGATGACGACAAAAATCAACGGAGGACCATACAGGCATTTGAGAGTGGACCCACTACCCGGACTAATCCGACTTACGGACAAAACGATAAAGGAATGCAAGACGATCATCGGAGAAGCCCGGGTTAAAATGACGAACCCTGTGTTACCAAGGATCAAAGGACTACCAAAGATACATAAGCCAGGTACAGAGATGCGAGAAATAGTTTCATCAGTGGGATCCCCTACTCAAAACTTGGCCAAGTGGTTAGTCAAGGAGTTCCAAAGTATGCCGAAGCCGTTCCCCAGCAGATCAGTTGTAAACACCCAGGAGTTCACCAAGAGGATATTGGAATCAGGAAACATCGGAGGACATCATGGTATCATTCGACGTAGCGGCATTGTTCCCAAGCGTTCCAGTGAAGGATGCTCTGAACCTTTTGGAGGATTGGCTACTAGGACAACAGACGGATACAGCATGGCGAGGAAAGGTAAAAATGTATCTCAAGCTTGCAAGATTATGCATGAATGAGAACTACTTTACATTCCGTGGGAGCTTCTACAAACAAACGAAGGGTGCACCTATGGGAAATCCGTTATCACCGTTTTTGTGCGAATTATTCATGGCAAATTTGGAGGACAACCTAGAGGAACAAGGAGTACTACCCGAGAAATGGTGGAGATACGTGGACGACATTTTCAGCATCATCAACCGGAAAGATCTACCCAGGATTTTGGAAGCGATAAACAACGTGCATAAAGACATCAAATTCACCCACGAGGAGGAAAAGGAAGGTAAATTACCTTTCTTGGATCTACTGGTTATCAAGGGAACAAATGCAACATTAGACTTCGAAATCTACAGGAAGCCCACCAACACCATGAGAGTCATCCCATACACATCAAATCATTCGTATCAGCATAAAATGGCAGCTTTTCATCACATGATCCACAGGATGCAGACGATTCCCCTGAGCGAAGAAGGAAAAACGAAGGAGCTACAACACATCTTGGAAACAGCGAGGATCAACGGATACAAGGAAAGAACAATACAAGCAATCATCAACAAAAAGCAGAGGAACCTACGGAAAACGAACTGACAACACTGACACCGATCGATGAACCGCTGAAGAGAGTATCGGTCCCCTATGACCGACACATCACCCACCAGCTACGCCATCGACTGAGGAAATTCGGCATCGATTTAGTATTCTCCAGCAGAAGCAATCAACTGAAGACAATTTTGGGCTCTACAAAGGATAGAGTAGAAATGTTAAATAAGGCCGGGGTTTATCAAATTAATTGTTCACAGTGTGATAAAGTATATGTAGGTCAAACAAAAAGATCGTTAGATGTAAGGTTCAAAGAACATATTGCAGAAGTAAGTAAGGCTAAGAGGGAAACTGATAAGGGATTGAATTATGAGTTTAGGTCTAAGGTAGCTGAACATGTATATCAAGAAAATCATTCAATTACGACGTCAAACATTAAAATTTTAAGAAATGTCTCTTCTCCGTGGAAACTTGATGTTGCTGAGAGCTTGGAAATCTACCGACAGGTACAAACGCGGTTGTTGAATAAAGATCAAGGAAATGGTAGCTCCTGGGTCTTCAAATTTATACCTAAGCATTAAGCGCAACAAGCGAGTAGAAGTAAGCACCGTACGAAATGTAACTAGATAAGTACCTAGATAAATTATTATACCTACGCATAGTATAAATAGTGTAAGCTGCGATCATTTTCTTCAAGTCGAGTCAAGTACGAGACACTGAAGACAGCCTTACTGTTGAGGTCGAAATACGTATCTGTCAAGATACAATTAAGTGGTGGAATTCAATGGGATGGTATAAACTCGTCTTAGGACAAGTGAAGACATTCCACTAAAAAGCTCAAAATAATTTTCTTATCAAATGTTTTTGTCGGCCAAATGACTTTCGGCCAGATGGGTTTCGGCTTAATGGTTTGTTTGGCCTAGTGGCATTCGGCCGAATGAGTTTCGGCCAAACAACCCTTCACCTCTTAAAACAATTTCCGTAGGCATTCCTAATAGAATTCCCGAAGGGTCTTCCATAGGTATTTCCGAAGAATTTTCCAAAGGAATTATTCGAAAAGGAAATTTCTTGGGATTTCTTCAGAAATTCCCCCGGAAATTGCATCGGAAATAAATCCAGTATTTTCTTAGGATATTCCTCATAACATTCCTTCTAAAATTAAAAAAAAGGAATTATAAGAAAATTTCGAATGATCGAGATTTTTTTCAGTACCTGCAACACCTTCGAAAATTATTTCAGTATTGCTTTTTATGATTCCTTTGGGAATTTCTTTGGAATAAATATTAAGAACTTTGACAGAAATTCGCAAGAAATTCTTTCGAAACTTCCCTCAGGGATTTCTTTAGAACTTTCTCCATGATTTCTTTTGGGAATTGTTTTAGGTATTCCTTCAGTTATTATCTTACGGAGTTATTTGGCAATTCCTACAGAAATTCCTTTAGAAATTTCTTCCTCCGAAGCGTACATTTGAAATTCCTTCGTAATTTCCTTTGCGTATTCTTCCGGAAATCTTTTCAGAAAAATATTTAGAATTTCTTTCAAGAATCCTTCGTAAATTTCATTTGGAATATATTTTAGAAGGAATCTTACATTGGAATTTCGGGGGAAATTTACAATGGCCTTTCGGGAGGTTTTACGAAAGAATCCCTGGAGGAATATCCAAATGAACTACAGGAGGATATTGTTTGGAACAAGAATTTCTAAACGAATTTCTGAAGGAATTTCCAAAGGAATTATTTAAAGAATCCTCGGAAGCATTTCCAGTGGAATTTCCAAACAAATTCCTAATGCAGTCTTTATATATGTTTTTAGATTTCTTCAAGAATTGTTTCTGGAACATCTGAAGGAACTCTTTCGGAAATTCTGCCAGGAGTTTCTCCGGGAATTCCTTCGAAAATTCGTACACAGGTACCAAAAAACCCTGTTTTGGATCTGAAATTAAGACTTCCCAAAATAACTAAAATCGGTATTTTAGTCAATACATCATCATCTTCTTCTTCTTCTTATTGGTATTACATCCCCCACTGGAACATTGCCGCCTCGCAGCAGTTATAAACCGCGAGGTTTCTAAGCCAAGTTACAATTTTTGCATTTGTATATCATGAGGCTAACACGATGATACTTATATGCCCAGGGAAGTCGAGACAATTTCCAAACCGAAAATTGCCTAGACCGGCATCGGGAATCGAACCCAGTCATCCTCAGCATGGCCTTGCTTTATAGCCGCGCATCTTATCGCTAGGCTAAGGAGGGCGGATATTTTAGAGAATTCCTTAGGAATTTGATTCAGGAGTTGCTTCGAAAATTTCTTCAGTAATTATTCTTGTCGTATTTCATGAATTCATTCAAAAGTTCGTTCGGAAAATCTTCCCCCAGAAATTCTTTCAGGTATACCTTCGAAAATTCCTTCAGGAATTCCATCGTGAATTTCTTCTCTCTCCTGAAGGAATTTCTTCAAAAATACTTCGCAAATAAATCTAGAAATATGTACCTGCAAAAATTCCTTGAAGAATTCTTTTAAAAATTCCTTTACGATTTTGTCTAATAATTATGTTAAGAATCCTTTCCGGAGGGGGGGGGGGCGTAGCGTAGTTGGCTACACGTTCGCCTTTCAAGCGAATTGTCATGGGTTCGATTCCCAGCCCCTCCACCAAAAGCCGCGTCAGTCGCCGGATGCGCAGTAGAGTGATTCAAATGTTGACTTTTTCGCTCCACTATCCTTAAACGATTGTTTATGCTATTTTAATAGTCCTCCCAAATTTTTAGCTGATTTGGATGTAATTTGGTTGTGCACGTGCCGTTTGAAGGTTATATGAAAATTACTATGAGAATTGCCACTTATGTAAAGGATCGTTTCGTGAAGCAGCCCAGAATCTATTTAAATATATTTAACGCATAGCCATCATAGAATAGATCCTAAGCTGAAAGTCAGTTGTTGTTGCGAAGCAATCTGATTTTTGTGAGCAAAATTATAAAGAAAACAGAAATGCTCATTATTGTTATTGATGTTATTCTTTTACGTGTTAAATTGAATTTCTCACAATTCAGTTTTTCCCTAATAACTTTTGTTGCCAGCATCAAATCGTTTAGCAACAACGACGATAATTTCCCTTGTTAAATTTTCTATGTTGCTAACGTATTCATACATTTTTAGAGCTTAATGGGCAATGATGGGGAACGGTTTTTCACAAAAGTTACTGTTTTCATAGTAATTTTCATACAAGCTTCAAACTGCTTGTGCTCAATCAAATTACATCCAAATTAGTTAAAAATTTAGGATGATTATTAAAATGGCAAATGCCATCGTTTAAGCATAGAGGAGCAAAAAAGTCAAAATTTGAATCACTCTAATGCGCAGCCTATGCGGTGGCGTATTGGGATGCACGCCTCACCGTCACGGCTGCCTGATGACGACTGACAACTTGTTCTTCTCGGAGGCATTCCTCCAACGTTACCCGGATAAATGGCAACCGGACAATGCAACGATCATTGGATACACGACATGGACAAAACGAACACAACAAAACGACTCACGACGAGATGGACCAGCAACGAACAACAATGAATAATGGAAAAAATCTAAAAATAGATTCTGTGTGGATTCTGGCTGCAGAATACCACAGTAGATCTCGGCACAGTAGCGGTTAAGTAACACAGAGTGCCTATAAAGGAATAAAAAAAAATCCTTTCCGGAATTTCCTTCAGGAATATACTTTCAGAAATTCTTTCAGGTATTCCATCGGAAATTCCATACCATCGGCTCCCGTAATTCCGCTGGGATTTGTTTCAGGAATTTCCAAACGAAATCATAAAGGAATTTCCGAAGAAACTCCTGAAGGAATTTTCGAAATTCTTGAATTTCTCTGCCAAATCCTCTAAGAATTTCTGTGGAATTTCCTCGAGGGATTCTTTCGGCAAATTCTCAGAAAATTACTTTAGAGATAGATTCAGATATTTTTTTTGGAAATGCGTCAAGATATTCCTTCAAAAATTCCTTTAGAAAAACCTTTAAAAATCCTTAAGGAAAAGCGTTGTGACACTCAAATTTCTGTGTGATTTTGTCATAAAAATCATCAACCATGGGATTTGTAGTGGTGGAAACTTCCAATGGTCCAATGCACCGAATGAACACAATGACGTTTGAGACGAGCGCTGTTTACTAAAAATGAACACTTGGATGAACTCGATGAATGAAAAAGTATTCATTCTAAGTAAACAGCGCACCGCTCAAACGTCAATGATGAACTCGGTGCATTGGACCATACCAATTCAGTAAGCATACACGTGGGATTCATTTTTTGTTAACATCCGACAACAGTAAACATTGCACGTATTCGGAAGAATTCAGCCCAATTTAGACGCAGTATTAATCAATACGGTCTAAGCATGGGATTAACTGATGGAATTTGTCAGAAAAGCATCAGTTTTTAGGTTTAGGTTTAGGTGAATATTTATGAATTATGTTTTCACGATGCTGGCTGTTTATGTTTACATCTTAAACTGTTGTTGCCAGCTGCTCAAACACACCAATAACAAGATCATTTCTTGCTCCGATTTTTCAGTTTTTACAATGCACTTCAAAACAGATTCAATAAGATATTATTACTGCATCAATACATAATGCGTTAGGAAAAGATTGATTAATTTTATCGATATTTTACATGTTTCCGCTATGATTCCACAATAGTTCATATCGACATCACTGTCTGTTGCTGATCAATGATTGCTTGCATACGACGCTACCGACGACGTGCAGAGTGTTGAAACCGGCGACGTCGTTGGCATGGTGCGTTACTGGGTGGAATTTTTTCACTTTTTTCACTTGCTTATATATCTTCCCTAAATTAGCGCTATGTGGTGATATCATCATACCGCCGCGTAGATTGAACTTCGAACTAAGTCCAGATTTACTTTTTTAGTGAGAAGATGGTCAGGTATGTAGTCAGTATATGAATTAAAATTATCGGTGCATATCCGAGTGGGTGGGGTGGGTGATTGTTTGACTGTGTTGGTAAGCCGCAAGGCAGCCATTCTGAATGACATGTCATGAAGCCTTAAGGAATACTTGCGTCTTGAGAATTTCTTTACAAATTCCTTCCAAATTTTTGTTGGGAAACTTCCTTCGGGAATTCCTTAACAAATTATTTGAAGAATTTCTTCGGATTTTTTTAGAAATTCGATCGGAAATTATTTGAAAATTTGGTCGGAATTCCCACGCGAATTTTTTTGAAAATACCTACGGATATTGCTTCAGTAAAATCATATGAAAATCCCTTAGGAGAATTCCTTAGGAAATTTTTCTATGATTTCTTTTGGAAATGGCTTTAAGAATTTCTGTAGAAATTGGTCTAGGAATTCTTTCGAACCTTTTTTAAGACTTGGCTTCAGCAATTATTCAAGGAATTTCTCAAATAAATTACTCCAGTATATTATCGTAAGCCTCCAGTATATTATTATTATTATTGGAGTTCTTACGAAATTTCTTCAGAACTCCATCCAGGAATTTTAGTTTTTTTCAAATTTCTTCGGACAAATTTAATGTCGTAAATGCCTTCAGGAATTTCCGATGGTATCCCAAGGAACAACCGAAATAATTTTTGAATTTGATGTTTTTGGATAAACATTCCAAAGAATTTTATAGACGATAAAATGCAATAAAAATTTCATAATGTTTGAAAATGCCTGACATTTTTTTAATTAATTTACCGCTTATCTGATTACGCCCCCAATTGTAGTTCTTACTACTGACGCCAAATTATCAACGAACCAATTACGCCAAAAATGATGGTGGCCTACCATTACCGAAGCTCTGGCGCCGCCAGTGTTTTCTTGCGGAAACATATTTTTTATTTTTCGAAGCTGCCTGTGACGTTTTATTGGGGAGGTGGATTTTTGACGAGTGTCAGTAAAGGGATTTCTGGCGTATTACATAAAGCCCAGTTGGTTGATAATTTAATAAGCAAGTGTGATATCAATTACAAAGTATTGTGGGATGATCAAAGAAACTAAAGCGCCCGAGACATGCAATATGTTCAACAGCGTTACTCACGAATTGTAGAGTATCTGGTAGGTTTCGAAGAGTGAGCTCTGCCAAAGCAGCGAGCACTGAACACCAACGAAGAGCAACATCAGCAGCAGTTTGATGATGAAACCCGACTTGAGGAAGGCCGATACGGCTGCCAGGCTGATGGCACACATATATAAATATACCGGAGCCAGGGGTGCGAACTGCACATCGTACGTGACCGTTTCGGTGCCGTTGTTAACCAGGAGAACGTTTGCTATCACTAGGTCGTCGAAATTTATCTGGAAGTTTACAATGGAAATTTGAAATATTAGATTGGTTATTAGATTTTGATTTTTTCATTAGTTTTATTTAGTACCGTTTTGTAAATCACCCAGTACAGGATACTTACCACACTAAATATGGCACATGCAGCTATCAGAGCCGTAGAAATAATAAATATTGCTATCCGGAGAGAACGATTGGCTGCTATCACCTGACCGGGACCGTTGCTATCCGTCGATGATAGATCCGACATCTGATGATTACTTAAATATAAAAATAGACCTAACGTTACGGTAGTCGCACTTAGTGAGCCAATCACGACTACATTGCTGGGGATGAGACAAAAAGAAATAAATTATGGAAGATTAAAGATTTTCCAGAAAATATGAGGGAGTCTCAGATTAGAAAGTGCTATCATTGCTAGGTTTTACAAAGCAGCTTACCTTTTAAATACTACTATTTGTATCAGTCCGATAGATAAAAACAAAATAAACGTACAGATGAGATCGTACCGGAAGCTGCTGTCGGGTTGCGTGCGATACATAGCTTCCCGGGAATCGTTCCGGTACCACATTGTTACCGGTTGTAGCTCCTTCGGTGGGCCCCAGCATTTGCACTCGCCGCAATGACCATCCACCGGCAGCAAATTAGACTCAATCATGGCAATGCTCTGTGGAAAGATGGATGTTCTCAAACTCAAATACGAATGATATTGACGTTGATGGTGGATGGTTGATTATAATTTTACTTGATGATATGGATTTATATTAAATCAAACATGTTCATGTATCCCAGGCGTAAATGATTGCATAATCAATCCATTACTAAAGCCTCAATCAAATGCTTACAAGTGACAGGCTTTGAATTAGTTCCACAATTACAACATATTGGAAGCACCCCGCTTACCGCCAGGCCGATGTTTTTCGCCATCTTGGAGTCCGTAATGTTGGCGAACGGTTTGTCCGCACCCCAGCATTCAACGTACTTTGTCATTTTGGACGACGGTCGGTTGCGCATCAGTGGGCCCGGGGTGGCCACCATCGGCGACCGTAGGCTGTCGATATTGTTAATCGACATTTTCCGCATGTCGCCGAAAATAGAACTGGACGATTTCCGCCGTTCAGCAAACGCCATCAAACCTTCGGAAAGATCGGAAAAAAAGAGGGAAGGAAAATAATGGAATAAGGTAATTACGGCTTACGAGACGGACAACCGGGTTGTTGAGAATCATATTATTCGTTGAAAAAGGACTTTGATAAGACAACTGTCATAATAATTAGAGCAATTTCATAGATTCGGCAAGGAAACCATCTGTGTCGCACTAATACCTACTTTTTTATATGATTTACATACATATTTCGAAAGAATAAAGGTGTAGAATGCTTGCATTCAAGAGTTTGTAACAGACTTGCGTGGAGGATTTTTACGTAAATTATAGATCTAAAATTATTGAAAGACAATAGCAAAATATAATATGTAAAACTTGCAATTCCTTTTAGAGTCGATAGATCCGCGAAGAATTCATTTCTAACATTAATCAACAATAACTCTGTTTTATTCTGTGCTTGACTCAATTTTCGTTGTTTTACTCGAGACAAACTACAGATACGATCACTATTATTGGATTACAACGAAATTGGCTCTCATCATTTCTTATATTCAAACCGTGTGCGGATCTCACGTAGCAGAAAACAATTGTATAAGTGCTTCAATCTATATTTCAATCAACCTTCCCTTACCTTGCACGGAGAGCTTCCGGCTCCCGACACGCTCCGGTAGGTGTCCATTGGTGGTAATGGGCTCGACCGGCAACGTGAGGCAGGACTTTTTACAGTGGTCCTGGTCGCCGTCGTCGCCGTTTTCAGTCATTTCCTCGTTGATTGTGGTGGTGGTGATGGTGATGCTGGTTTGCTTGATGAGGGGCAACGGTGACGGCGGCGCTGGCAACGGAACGGAAGACTGCCGGGGAAGTAGTCGCTCCTGCTCCTCTGGAATGACGCTGGATGCGATGGACGTGTGTGACCGGCGCAAATCCTCCGGTGTTTTGGGAGTCCGTGGCGTTTTGGGTGTCTTCGGTGGTTCGCCAAGCGAGGTTGAATCGACCAGATCCGGTTCGGTTATCTGTATGGTGGCGGTTGTAGCCGTGGGCGAGGGTGTGTGCATGTTTGATGAAGGTGATCGTTTCGGTGGGTCGTTGGCAGAGGGTTTCTGCGTTGGAGTTTTCGTGTAAGAGAAGAAATTAAGGTTGAGATTAATTGGATACCCTTTGATGGAATCATGTGGAGCGCCATAAATAAGAGTATACCATCTTGACCACTAACACGCCTTAGGAAACAAATGATTAGAAGAATTATAAAAGTTTAGCCTTCATTAGCCGATCTAATCATAAAAATTCAACTTGACGATCAATCTTTGAAGTCTACATAACAACATATTTTTTCATAATTTTACTCATCTAGCACTATTGGCTTATCGCGTAATAAATTTATTTCATCCCAAAAAATACACACCAAGCTTTAGTTCTTTTTCCTAGTAAATGTGCTCACTGTTGTAAAATTAAGAAATAAATCGTTTTTGTTTCTTTTCTTCGATATGATGAAAATGGGATGAAAAAACGGAACAGTATTCTCTAAATGTCAGAAAACTCTAATTGTTAACAAACGTTGTTATATATTCCGTTGCTACTAAAACGAACAACTCAATCGACAAGAAAAGTCATTGGGCGTTCGAAATCCACTTGGGAAGTAGGGGGAAAATAACAAAGAAAGTTAAGTAAATTCCC
The DNA here is from genome assembly GCF_024139115.2 of Armigeres subalbatus. Lineage (NCBI taxonomy): Eukaryota > Metazoa > Arthropoda > Insecta > Diptera > Culicidae > Armigeres > Armigeres subalbatus. Next base: position 282,997,579 of record NC_085141.1, read on the forward strand.
GGAAGCGGTGCAGATTCACGAGCGAAGCTCTCAAATCCACCATGCTTCCATTTACATAATTTTTATTGCGGGCTTTCACCTCATGGCGAATCTAACTGTGCTGCAAGGATGTTGGACGGCGAATGAGTGAATTTTAATTAAAATCTTTGGTTTATTGCTTCAGGGTAAATACTTGGCAAATAATTACTCGTTTTGGGATCAAATTATATCCGGTTGTCTGAAAATTGATAATTTGATAATATGTATATTGCTAGCTATTAAAAGCTTGACAAAGTTAAAATGCGTGTACATCCTGCGAAATTGAGATGAATTTTCATTCACAACATGGATAACAATAACGGAAAAACAGTTTTACCTTAAATTCTTTATAATTGTATGAATTATATTTTGCATAAATAAATACCGTCAAAAACTTACATAACCCATATGACTGGTATGTAGACTGGCGGAAGAATTTCGAAAAACAAATCATGTGTCATATTTACTTTTTCTTATTTGCCAACGCCAAACGCATCGTATGAAGATGAACATTTACCGTCAGGTTCTGATTTGCCGGACATTTTATATTAAAGTTGGTAAATCTCATTGCCAAAAACGGTAAATTTCTTTTAGTCTTTCGTTTATTTTGAAGGCTCAATTGCCGTGAAGCGTCACGGAGCCGAAACCAAGTTTAACAATTCATTTCTTAAATCTTATACATAATGTTAGTTTTGGGGAACCGCGGTTTAGTCGAGGTTAGGGAATACAATAATAAAGTAGGAAAGGAAGGAAATTTAGGGTGCTTAGGTAATTAGGTTGCTGATGTTCACATAGTTGACATTCTTGGCGATGTTCCACATCTGTTACGGGACAAACGTTTTTTTGGGAGACAACAATGAGAGGAAGACATACGAAAGGGGTTAACGGCAGCAGGAACTTAAAAAGTAATACAATTAATTGCATATTATTCGGCACCTTGGCCGTACGAATTTTTTTCTTGTTAAATATCTTGGCTGTGCATATACATAGCACATAGAAATGGACCAATTGATATGAAATTTGTGAAAAAAATCTGGTGAGGGCTATCCAAGTTAGTTTTTTTTAATACATTTTCGAAACGGCTTGTGTAATTTTGTAGGCAGGAATTCGGACGTTGATTCGTCGAGTATGATGGCGTGTTGGTTTGCGTTGGTGTGATGTCCGATTCGACGGATTTACTTTTGAATCTTAGGTTGCAGGATCATATGTGTCCGATTTAACATCTGATCTAATTTAACTAAACAACATCTGATTTAACTTTAATTGTACTAACCTGTGAACGACTGTCTTCAATAATTAAATTTCATCTACAAACATAGCTTTAAATGAAATTCTGATTAGCGCATTGTAAATTCTTTCACTTGGTTGTACATGGAGCCACGGTTCCTTTTACTCAAATCCGCCCTTGCGTGGAAATACGGTGAGTACTTTACCTTTACTCCCGTGTTGAACATTCACCCACTATGAGGTTTCACCAATTTGTATTTTTGTTATTTTCACTCACTCGGACTATGGTTAAAACAACTCAAATTTGCCTTCTTCCATAGAACACACCTTGCATACTGTCTCCTTCCAGGGCAAACGTGATCAAAATTATTTTGGCGTGTAGAGAAGCATTTTAGATCTATACGTTCTTTATCAAAGTGATTCGAATAAATATTCTTGATTTTTTGGATGTATCTATTTTGTTATCAATCCACCTGAAAGTGAGAAATGATGCTCTTAAAATTGTGTTATAATTTGGATCATTCAAAGTTATCGCATTAGGTAATTACATTTTAGCTATGAAGTGTCTTATTTCACAGCCAATAATATTTATGCAAAAATGCAAATATTAAATTGTCATTTTATGATATGGCATTTCAATATATTTTCATCCTGACAGGATAAATTTATTGATCAAAATTGGATGATGATTTGAATTAGAAACATATATGGGAAGAAGGTTTTTTTTTAATTTATTTTTGCTCTTTTTTGTTTCAAATAGCAAGCAAAGGCGCTTACAGTTAGGCTAATTAGCTAGCTAGGGCAAGACTAATACCTTCGCCCCATCCGAGGAAAATCATCAGCCAGGATAACAGAGTGATATAAACTTGGATATAAATTTCTTAGCAAAGTCACTTACAACGTCTTTTCACCAATTTTCTATCATTTGCTTATTATGATACTCCTAAACCACATACCCTACCAATCATCCAACTTCTTGACATCTATAAGGCCGTCGGTGAGTCACTAGTCTCTCGTTAAGTAGATGTTATATCATCATTTCCTTCCTTTCCTAGTAACGGAAAAGATGGGTGTGGCCGTGTTTCATCGTTTGGACCTCCAATTGGATTTCCATTAAATCCCAAATGGAAACTTGACATATTGACATGCAATCTACGAAATACTCCGTTACAACGCAACGCAATGCTAATATACTCACAATTATTATATCTGGATATCATCACTCTACTTTTCTTGCAAAATGTTGGAATTCTATACCCTTTTTTCAATAGCATGTGATTTTTGGAAATGGCTGATTTCGATGCGAATGTTTCCACCAAAGCCTCGGAACAGACTCAAGGAAGGTCAATATCACCGGAATCATAGAAGTAGAGGTGTGAATCAGTCCGGAAATCGTGAGTGGTGGCGTTTGTTGTGATTCTTCTCGGCGTGGCAATAATTTTATTGCATTTAATTCCCGGAAAATTTTCATGATTTATTCAGGTTTTTTTTTTCTGAAATTAAACGAATTATAAAACGACCATATCATCGTGGAAAAAATTTGAAATTACCTCGGGAAATTCGTTAATAATACCTTAGCATATTTATTTAGGATTTCATCGGATTTTTTTTAGAATTTCTTTGGACATTCTTCGGAATATCTTCGAAAAATTCTTAGAAACATGATTAAAAAGTTCTTAGATATTTTCAATTTTTCGGGACTTCTTTCGAAAATTCTACAGAACTTCTTAAGAAATTTCTTAGAAAATTCTTCAGAAAACTCTTTGGAATTTCATCGGAAAATTCTTTAGAAAGTTCATAAAAATGTCCTTGAATAATTATTAAAAAATTTCCCAGGATTTTTTTCGAATTTTCTTTGAAAATTCTTCGGAAGTTTCTCAGTAAATTCTCAGAGATTTCCTTGAAAAAAAAAATCATCAGAACGGATATTTCTTTAAAAATACTTTTGATTTTCCTGAAAAAATATTTGGGGTTTTTGCACGTTTTTTTTTGAGTTTCTGTGGTTTTTTATGGGCAATTTTTAATCCAGCGTTGTAGTAATGCACTTTTGAGTAAAATAGGCCGATGAAAAATGTCGGCGGCGGCGTAATGCCAAGAACTGCCGGAACTTTGCCAGTGACTATTGGCCAGTGGCAATTGGTTTAACATCTTTTTTAAGTACCCATTTCAGGGTTGGTAGGGATCAATGTCGCTCAAAATAGTGACTTCAGTGACCAACGCTTGTGAAAAAAGGGACCAAATAGTGACTTTCAGCTGCAGAAAAAGTTACCTAATAGTGACTTAAAATTTTATGCAGTAACAAAATATATGAAGTTAATAAGGCCGATAGAAATAGTTTTCAAAAATTATGTCTCCCTCTAATATCCTTTGGCCGAAAATTTCAAATTGAAGGAGCAATAAATTCCACAAAAATTATGAATTGCCAAAACATTATTCAACAAAACCGATGAAAAGAAAATTGTGTGCTTATTTAGTCAACAGTAATGACGGTAATGACGTCTTTACTCTTTCTAGTCGAGTCAAGTATGATACACTGATCAAAGTTTACAATTCAACAATTTAATTGGAATAGTTCGTCTTATGACAATTGTGATTTAAGGGAAATCTGATGAGTTTGTTTTATTATTTTTTTTAAATATTTGTTTTTGTATTTTCCGCTCGAGAGTTGTGAAAAACACAACTTTGAGGCAAGTCATACAGAATAAAGTGCAATAATATTTAATATGGGTGTGAAAATGGCACATTTTATGAGAGAAATTCATTTAAATAATTTATTTGACATATATTTAATTTGGCTCATAAAGTTTATAAATTTGAAACCCAAGAACCATTTCGAAACCAAAAAAAAAAGTTTAGTATTTCAAAAGCTTAAACAAGAAATTCGATATACGAGATGGGCGAGATGGTTAATAAAGACAATTATAAAAGATCGAGCTCCCAACCGGTGAATCAAACTCAAAATATTAAAAATCTCGCTTAACTTTTCATAAGAATCTAAGTAATTTTCGTGAATTACTTTGAATATTACAATCAATATGAAAAGTTTTAATTGCACTACTCAAATTAATTCACGAAAAACATGTTACTTAGGTCCTTTTGAAAATAAGAAAATTATTTTGAGCTTTTTAGTGGAATGTCTTCACTTGTCATAAGACGAGATTATACAATCCCATTGAATTCCACCACTTAATTGTATCTTGACAGATACGTATTTCGACCTCAACAGTAAGGCCGTCTTCAGTGTCTTGTACTTGACTCGACTTAGTCGACCCTTCAACTAATTGCTGCTGTAAATCCAATAACAACTCCGATATTCGTATCGATTTTGGAGTCACTGTGACGTTGCGAACAGCTTTTGGGCCAAAAAGTACTAAGTGGTCATTTTTTCTAAATCCGTCATTTCATATCTGTCACGAATAAAGCATTTTCTGACGAATAAAACAAAATCAATTTTTTTTTTACATTTTTTTATTTCGCGTAGATGCTCTTAATGAAACCTAGTCAGTAGTTTTAAAATAGTTGAAAATAGTGACTTTTTCCAAGAAAAAGTGACTCTAGCAACTTGAGGTCGAAAAAAGAGACTTTAGTGACTGACCCGAAAAAGTGACAAAGTCACTAAGCAACGACATGCGACCAGGCCTGCCATTTTAGCATAAGGCAATTGTTTCCAGCTCCATGTCTCTGCTCTGAGTAACATGATCAACCCATGTCAAAAAAATTGAAGAACTAATTTCGGCTGTTCTTCTTGTCAACTCACGCATGCTTATTGCTTACTGCTGAAAAATCACAAAAATAACAATCAAATTAAACTGCTTTTAATTTTGTTAGTTGTTTACAGAGTGAATATGGGGCTAAAAGCAGAAGAATGATAACAAACTGCAAGGAAAACTTGATTCTGTTTTTACACGATGTACGTTTTCTCAATTTTGCACTCTTCCAGTTTTGACAATGATAATGATTTCCATTTTATACAATAGCTCTATATAACTAAAATTAGTTGAATGTTATTATCATTTGCATAATATAAATATTGACAGAGATAACTTATCGTGGGGAAATATATACAATTTATGTGAAAGAGAATCATTTTCTTATTATTACACATACATTATCATTATGTAAAACGAAAAATAAACTTAAAAAATCGTTAGATTTACATTTTAGTTGAATTCAGTCAAACTGGATTCAAAATTGATGTTGATCAAAATTCCTTCAAGAACCGTCAGCTTTTGGAACAGGTGCACGGAAATTGGCTACTTCACGGTATGCGTATTTACAGAGGATTCTTTCGACGGATCGTCAGGTTTATTAATGGTGAAAGAAGGGTAAGAATTTGCCCTTTTTTGGCGGTTTGTCGAAGTCAGTACCAGCATACGCATGAACGAGGGAAGGATAAATCTCGACGATGCTGTGCCATATACCTACTAAGGAATGCGGAGTGCTCAATCCGTAGTAAAATTGGCCTACCTTTATGCCTATGGGCTTCATGATGGTGGATTTGATGTGGGAATAAATAAAAGCTGGTACGGTGAGAAAAGGAATGCTATCATATAAACAAGCTGTGTATTCATCGATGTTTTCATTGCTTGTTTCTGCTAGACATAATCCAGAAAGTGTGGATTTTTTCATAAGAGTAGCTTTCGTGGAAAACGTGTGTACAAAAGCAAGAGTTTTCGGGTTATGGATTAGCTAAATTGTTTTGAATCGTCTCAATGCACGCCTTTTTATTCTAATTGCAGGTTGCTGTAAAACTACCGAAAGTTATATAGGGGGAGATCCCCCAGTGCCGGACACATAAGCCATTTAACGAAAAACTCTCTAATTATCCGGGTTATGTTTATTTGTACACCATATACACAAAATATGATCATTAATGATTCATACAAACTATATTTGATCATTTGAACACGTTTTTGGACGATGTATTTTGATGATGAATTTTGGTAAAAATTTTCACCGTTCAGAAAAGTGTCCCCGAGTACCGGACACTATTGCATCATGTTCAAATATGTCCAAGTTCCTATTACATGAGTAAAGACATCATTCAGATTAGAATAGTAATATTCTTCACTTGCTTCAAGATGTACACTGAGAAAAATGAACGTATGATTTTCAATCAATGAAAATTTGCCAAAAGAAATCGGTATGAATTTCAATATGTTGCCTTATGAATGATGATTTACATTAAAAAAATTGAAGTGCGGCAGACTGGATTCGAACTATCGGCGTTGGGGTCGATGAGCACATGCGCGTTTTAACACATCAACTGGCGCATCTAACCCCGCATGGTTTCAAAATCATTTTGTGTGGGTACTTTTTAAAATTCAAATTTCTGTACAATAAAATGCTAAATTAGATGTCATCGGTAATCAGTAGCAGATAGGCTGTTCATCAGTAGGCGCTGGTGAAAACTAGCTGAACCGGTGGTTTTCATTGATGTAAACGGCATTTTTCTTAACGTGGGCGTCCTCATCCCAGTTCCCCAACATGTCCTGCTAAATCACGACGGATGGTATTCCTAACTTTTGCTGCCAATGGTGGTGGAATAGATTCATGATCAAAGGTTGGTTGATCACTAGTTTATTCTAAAAGGGATGTTTTAAAATACACCAGTTATTAAACAACTTTCAATCAATTGTCCTTTAAACGAATATGTTATGTAAAATCTGTAGCTAAATGTTTCTGTCGTGCTTAGTGTGACATTATTCCTTCATAAATCCAGTTACGTGCCTTAAAGTGCAAGAGAATTGCGATATAATGTTCCGCAACAGATCCTTCAGATTCAGAAGGTGTCCGATTGAACTAAAAGTCAAACAATCCTTAACTATGAAAACGAGACTGCTGGGACGCCCATAATTCACCCGCCAGAGGATTATCCTCAAAACAAAGACCCACTTCTACATCCTTCAGTCCGATACAACCCATGTCGTCCTCCCCCCGTTGGTATGAATGTGCTCTGCTCGTGCCCACAACACACAAGTGTACCAATGAATAAACCGTAAAAAAGTGGACGGGGTCAGTTTACCTTCGGTGGCACGATAAGGTAGGTTTCGATTTTATGATCCGCTAGGTACGACTCCCGGCCGGCTCCTCCTCCCGGTTCCACCTCGAACCGGTCGCCCAGATAGTCCAGGGTGGCTTTGGTGATGTGGACTCGCCTTTTTGTGGAAAATGATGCAACGAAAGAACATAAAAAGGGAAGAAAGCAATCGTTAGTGTAGCGAAAATAATCCTTCCTGTGGAACAACGAAAATAATGACCGTGAATTTAACGCTCATTTGAAATCGGGAACGGGTTCATTGTACCATCGGGAGCAATGAACATTCCGGGTAAAATTGTGGGTTTATTTGTCTTTTATTTATGGATTATATCAATGAAAAAGAAAAATCTAATAGAAAAAGTTTCTAAAAATGAACATAAAATTGAGTATGCCTTTGATACAAATAAATCTCTGATTACAAAGTTAAAAGAAAATTGTGAAAATAATCATGTCGGATGAATTTGGATGGCTCTGAACGGGAGAATCGAGCAACTTCAGTTCTTTTATGAAACAGTTCTTTTCATTCTATATTTTCTGATTGCCTGGTTGCCTGATTGATGTATTACATGAGTTACATGAAGAAACCAAGATCAATAAAAATGAACATTAAAACCATGAAGTGCAGAAAGTTACTTGCGCAGTGCACCCGAAACAGACCCTTACTTTTTTATGTAAATTTATACTTTTTTGTGGTTAAAATTCAGTTTTATTTTGTCATTATATGTACAGTTATTTACAATTGTAATTCAGCGTTTTCAAATTAGTTTAAATCTAATTGGAACATTACCCGGGCAGAACCCATGAACAGAATACAAAACATGTTATGGACTTGATTTATATAAGAGATAAAAGAACAAGCAACAATATCAAAAATTTGCACCAGAATATCATTTCAATATCAAGATGCATAAGAACAAACTAATGGCACATGATATTGATCACTTCTTACAAATAGCACAACTTGATCTCCTCATGATATTTTAGTGCAAAATATTGATATTGTCGTCTGATCTTTTATGTCTTATATCAGTCATGTCTATATCACATTTTGCCATCTTATCAACATTTGATATTATTGAGCTATTTTCGTCTACTCGGGTAAAGCATCTACATCAATTCTATCGTTACACTCGTTAACAGCCGATGTACTTCACAAACAAGCGGAGAATTTCCACTCGCGCAGCTCTTCCAATTCCTGGCAAAACAGGTCTCGTGAGATCCTCGAACGACAGTAACCTCCAACCATTCGTGTAGCCAGCTAGCCTCTGCTGTAGGACCGTCCAGGCCGGGCCGACACGAGGACAGCTACAGAACTTGTGCTGGAGCGTTTCAGGTGCCATTATGTCACAGTGTTGGCAGTTCTGGTCTGCCACCCGTTGCATAACGTGGAAAAGTTTCCGATGCTCGATTTTCCCATTAACCAGCAGGTAAAGTTGGGATCGCTGCGATGAGGAAAGTTCTTTCATCCCAATATTTCGCCACGCGCGTGGCCAGTCAAGTGCTGGACTGTTTCGTTCCACCTTTGGCAGTTCGGTTTACTGGACGAAGTGCCGGTGAATCAGATCGGCGGAGGGGTTTTGTTGGATATGGTGGGGAATTTGGGATAAATTTAATAGGATGGATTTTAGGTCAGGATTGTCTATAGAAATTGAGGGGCGAGGAATTGCGTGGAATATAAGGGATTATAATAAGGAATGGAGTCGATCTCTCTCAAGTGTCTGTTGGTGGCCAGACTACGACTTTTGCATGCCAAAACATGCAAATGTAAGCCGCCGTTCTACTTCTTGCGTACCAGCTGCATAATGGGAACGCGCGCAGGCATTCCTTTCGACACGAACGTGCCCATCGTTGCTATTACTTTCGCCGTGTGGACACCAAGCGGAGGCAGTACAGACGAAAGATACCATAGTCTCGATGTGCCAAACGTGTTCAGCATAATCACTCTCTGGTGAAGAGTTAGTGTGCGCAAGGACTGCAGCCACATTTGCTGTGAAAACTTGCCCGCCAGCGCATCCCAGTTGAGTGTAGTCATCAGCCTAATCGAGTTGGCGAAGGTAACACCCAGAATTTTGACTACGTTGGCTGTTTGTAGCCACTGGGTACAAATTTCGTTACCTTCGAAAACGCCAACGTTCACTGCAACCGTTTTTCGCAAATTCAATTTTGCGCCGGCGGCAAGCCCAAAGCGTCGAAATATTTCATTCATCGCTTCTATTTGCCATGATAACGTCACAACCACGCTGATATCGTCGGTGTAGGCAACGAGCAGATCATCCCCACACCTTGCTCAAGCCTACACACCAGAGGATGGAGATAGAGCACGAACAGATTTATGGACAATGGGTCGCCTTGCCGTACCGACTGTGTGATCTCGAACGATCGAGAGAGGTGCCTATTGATAAGCAGCCGGGATGTGGACCGATTGGCTATGTTCGAGAGGAGAGAGATGAGTTCCTCGTTGAACCCGAGCGACCGCATGGTTTCGAAAAGGAATGAGTGCCGCACCCGATCGAAGGCGTTCTCCAGATCGAAACTGATGAGCTTACCGGCGCGACGGTGCTGAATGAGACTGGCAATCCGATCTATCAAAGCGAGAGTGGCCTGGAAGATGTTTCGCTCTGTGTTTGAGCATTTCTGTCCGTTGCTTAGGACGCGATGGGCCTGTATAATGCGTTCCATACTGTTTTTCAGGATGCGGGAGAGCAATTTATAATCGCTGCTGAGCAGCGATATGGGCCGGTAAGCTCGAGTTGTGCTGTCGCCTCCCTTCTTCTTCACTAACACGATAACGCCCTCCACGAAGGCATGGGAGAGATTTCCGTTGAGTGCTTCATTCATAAGCATGTTCAACTCACGATGGATGACATCGAATGTCCGCACCGGAAAATCATTTGGGTGCGCTCGCCCTGATAGCAGACAGAATTTCTGCTGTTTGTACCTCCTCCATGCACGCTTCGTTCGCAAGCAAAACCGTCCCCGTTGTTGGCATTGCCGTCGTTTTCTGCTGTTTCTTCTGAGTAAAGACTCGAGAAAAAATCAGGCTCGATGATGATTTCGTCTTCTCCCGTCTGTAACTGCGTGATCGTGGTTTTCTTTCGTCTTCTATCCCCCAGTTGGAAGATTGACATTGGCTCCCTTGCCACGTGCGTCTCGTTGATGCGCATGAACATGTGGGAGAAATTTTCCTTTCAGCCGGTTGATGGTGGTTATGGTTTGTGGCTGCAGATAATAGCCGCCGTACGCTAGCCGTAGTTGCGCATAAAGGTGCTGTTGCGCGTCGCGGAACTCCTCGAAGACGGTTCGAGATTTCCACTTGAAAAAGGACTTGATATTTGGCTTAGCGTACGACAGCCACCATTCCATCCACGACCCGTAGTTTCTGCGCTGCCGGGTCGAATATTGCCACTTATATCGGAGATCGGCAACGTTTGCTTCGGTTAAAAAATGTGGTCGAAGAGCCCAGAAACCGCGCCCGGGCTCATGTCCCAGTGGAGGGAGACAGAGTCTGAGCGTTAGCGCTTTGTGGTAACAATAGAAACAATAGACGTGCGTGTAGGCGGACTGCAATTTGTCGCGAAGACCGCGGCTCACGTAGATCCGATCGAGGCGAGATCGCGCGTTTCGACAGACATATGTAAAGCCGGTATCACGTGGACATAGCTTCTCCTACACATCATGTAGCTGCAGCTGCTCTACAGCGGTTTTAAGAGACGGACCTGTGTTCGGACTGGACGAATCGCACGCACGCAAGGCAAGCGTGCCATTGAAGAACTCTTCTTCAGCAGCGCGCTGTGCAATGCCGGAGGGAGCGTAGACGTTGCAGATCGTCGTGTCGTGCACTCGCAATGCGATTAATCGGCTGTCCAGGCTCTTCTCCACGTGAGTGACATGGATGTGCTCCTTCACCGCTACAGCTGTGCCTCTCCTTGTGTGGCCAAAGCCAGGCAAGGAAAGCTGTTCGTTCTCGACTTCCTACCGACACACGACATCGAGGTTTTGGTTGCTTATGAAGGCTAGGAGTGCGTTAAGTTTTGTAGGGTTCGTGATCGTGCCGATGTTGATGGATGCGAGGTTGTACGACGTGAGAGCCATTTATGGGAGAAAGTCCACATCCTGCTCATCGTCACCGTCGTGGTATCGCTGTTTCTTGCCCGTCCTCGGCTTCGGCTACTTCTCGTCGATGTGGACGAATCGTCCGTATCGTTGCCGGCGGTTCGATTTTTCGATCGCATCGCGTTTGTTGGCTTTTTGAATAAGTCAACCAAGACCACTTCAGCGGTCTGTGGTTGTGTGCGCAACGACGATGATGTGCTGCGAGCGTTTTGTGCTTGCAACAAACTGGGAGACACCGTTCGCGTAATTGGAGCAGCAGATTGGCTAGCAGTTGGTTTTTTTTAGCCAGACAGTTCGGTCTGACTCGATGGCTGTGGCAGCTCGGGGAAAGCCTCCAGCGATGCTGGTGGTGGAGCGACAGAACGCTACCTACCGGTTTGGTGCACGGGGGTTTTGCAACGTTCGCCTTCTTCGGTGGTTGTCGTGGCCTAGTTTTCTTCGCTACGTTCGCATAGCTCTTCTGGACTAGCAGCTTTTTGTTCAGGCCACACGATATGCCAGTATGCGCTTGCTCTTTGTAGTATTTACAAGAGATCTGTCCCTTGTAAACAATGTAGGCCTGCTGTCCATCGATCGTTACCTACGAATCGATGTTTCGATGGACTAGCATTCGGGCCGACCAAATGCCGAGCGGTATCCCACCGAACTCGAGCCCTTCTCCTCATGTAAGCTTTCGCAGCGAAAACACTTCGCCGTTTCACTTTAACTTCTACACATCCATCTGCCATGGTGAAGCTTGTACTTCTTCCCGCGTGCTCCACTTCATGCTTCTCATCATGTTCTTGCACTATTCGTTGTGCGAGCGCCAGGTTGTCAACCTTGACGAACGCAAAAGCCGTGAACCTTTTCGAATGACGGCTTCACCGGGAAGCTGGAATAGCCAATACGAAAAGTATTTTCTCGCCTCATCGCGGATCACTAAAACGCGCGACTTTCCAAGAGCGCAATCGGAAACACGTCTGCAAGTCTCAGAAGTTGAGCGGTAACTGACTTAATACAAACAATTAAAAAAATCCTTAATTTCTTAATTGACAATCATTAAATTTGCACAAGAAATTATTTCATAAAAAAATGTACCCATCGTCATCATTTGTTTGTATGTTTAGAACATTTTGAAACATTCCTATCTATTCAGTTTTCTGGAAGCCCCCTGCTCCTGTTCCTCTGAAAACACTCATGGGTACATGAATCTATTGAATTGTCGAAATCTCCTGTTTTTTTTTGCGGTTTTAAAGGATATAAAATAAGAAAACAAACTTCAACGTGTGCAAGCTAAATTTATAAACGATGATCCACCAGATCGTGCTCGTTGCGACCCATGAGCATTAGACGCATTCATATATTTTTTGAGCTTAATGAACAATGCTGCGAAACAGTTTCCCACGATAGTTGCTGTCAGTCAAATTTCAAACAAATTATCTAAAAGTTTAAGAGGAATATTAAAATGTCACCATTCAGCAAGAAAGTCAACAATTTAATCATTCTAATGAGCATACTATCGACCCTTCCTGACCAAGCTGTAATCAATAAGCACTTAAAATGTCATATAGACAGAGTTAACCTAAATTTTAACTTTTCAGAAAAACCATGAATAATTTGTGTAAAATGACTGTATTTCATGCAAATAAGATCTTTGCTTGTATAAAACGCATTGTTTGAACCTGGAATTGTCGAAGGGGCACCACCATAGCTATATGCATAGTAAGAACATAATATAATCCATAAAATGAACAATGTGGTTTCCAATAACCTAAACCAAAATATGTCATGAGCGTTATATCACGAATAGACATTTTTTTTTGCATATCGAAAGCGTGCAGTAACTTCCGTACAATGTTCGTTACTTACCCGGCAACGCCTCCACTCTCCATATGGTTCGCCAGCGTGACGTCGTCACTCCACACGTCGAACTGCCATTTTCGCAATCCGAGCACACCGCACAGGACATTGCCGGTGTGGATTCCTATTCGCATGTCCACGTTGAATCCCGTCGCCTCCCGGACGAATCTTTGGCGCGGCGAGAACAGGGAAGAAGTGAAGCATGAGAATGATGATGATGCAATAATTGAATTCCGGACGCTATTAAAAGTTGTTTTAACGAGCAAAATTTGCACCGGCTGGAATCGAGCCTTGCCGACGGACGGACGGTGCCCGCACTGTGATTGAGAAGTTTGTTGTTTAACAGTAGTTTCAAGTGGAAGTTTTGCACTTCAATGAGCGAGCTAGTTAGCGACCAATGATTGGAAGCGGAAGTGGGAAATTGCGGTTGGTGCTTAGGTTGGTGGGATAGCAACAATAAAAAAAAACATTTTTTTAAAATTCAATTGATTTGCTCGTGCGACCATCAAAACTACTGCAGGTTTCAACTCCAAGTAGCGTGGGGTGGAATAATGCGTTTGTTGGAGCTAATATGCCCCCTTTAGAATACCAATGGTAACTATAATACCAACGAGGAAATGTGATTTCCCCATTGGAGTTTCGCAACAAGGCCGACGCTTCATTGCTAAAGAGTTGCTAGAGAGTTGAAAAATCAAAGTTTTAATCTTGTTTAGCAGTACCGTTTGGAGCCAAATCCCAAACATGACTTGTATATCGAACACTTGCTTTGCCTAAAACCAATTTTTTCAGTAGTTCAGACCGCATCGTGCTTTCGTGCTGTGCGGTTCTTTCTCTCTTTGCGGAAGGAAGTTTTTAATACTACCCGAAGCTATTTTAATTTCAACGGTGCTTCTTAGCGCTATTTGTACCCACTGATCCCGTTACGATCTTTGCAAGGACCCGTGCCTTCGTTTTACGTTGGACCCGTTTGCGGAAGTAAAATTCCGACAAGCGGTGGTAATCCTGCAGGGACACCGTTCTGGGAAAAAACCTCTTAGAAGGTCACGTCTCCACGCTCAGCAATGAGCATTAATAAAAACAAGAGGAAGGGGAGTCTCTGAATTCTCCACTTCCTTCAAAGAAACAAGGTTTCAAGACCGTCCTGCCTAAGCGCGGAAAAATAGAAGGAAGCTGGAGACTTCAGATATTCCTTCTAAATCTAACGTAGACATTATTTCTTCTCCTATCGAACTGAGCAATCAGTTCGATTTGATTAATAACGAATTTGAGGAAATCGAATCTTCCTCTAGCCCAGGTGATTCGATTCATGCGAAGAAACAACGGATTCCGCCAATTGTGGTATCTGTTGCCGAGTTTTCTGGCTTTCGGAATGAAATCTTGAGTAACCTTCAGGGGATCAAGGTTTCATTTCAGATTGCTAGGAAGGGTGACTGCCGCGTTTTGCCGGGATCCTTTGACGATCGCAAACGTCTTCTTCAGTATTTAACTGAGAAGCGCCATAAATTCTTCACATACGACGACAAAACTGAGCGATTGTTCAAAGTCGTTTTGAAAGGTCTCCCCAGTGATGATAAATCACTGGATGAGATTAAAATTGAAATTTCTCAATTACTTGGATTTGGGGGCAGCAGGGACTTTGTCCAAGGGCTTGACGATCCCTCCCCAGGCCATCTGCGAGTTGTGGCGCCTGCCTAGGATGTGGTGGGGTTTGACAGTGGGCCCTGTTAAACCTCTAAAAAAGCTGCATGTATCCGCAAGTAGGCTCCGCCAAAGCGACCGTGTGCCGCTCAAAGCGCACAAGCCCAAGTCCTGGTGTTAGGTGGGACGCTAAACAGCCCTGACACGACGGCCCTCCGGCGAGACAGGAGGTTTGCGCAGGCCCAATAAGCCGCCTGGAAAACCAATAATTACGAACAATATAAGAGATAATGCGACTCGATATAATCGGCAAAGACCTAGGCGACGAATAAAGGATCACGATTGGAAGCTTGGAACATGGAACTGCAAGTCGCTAGGTTTCGCAGGTTGCGACAGGATGATCTACGATGAATTACATCCCCGCAACTTCGACGTCGTGGCGCTGCAGGAGATTTGCTGGACAGGACAGAAAGTGTGGAAAAGCGGGCATCGGGCGGCTACCTTCTACCAAAGCTGTGGCACCACCAACGAGCTGGGAACCGGCTTCATAGTGCTGGGAAAGATGCGCCAACGCGTGATTGGGTGGCAGCCAATCAACGCAAGGATGTGCAAGCTGAGGATTAAAGGCCGTTTCTTCAACTATAGCATCATCAACGTGCACTGCCCACACGAAGGGAGACCCGACGACGAGAAAGAAGCGTTCTACGCACAGCTGGAGCAGACATACGATGGATGCCCACTGCGGGACGTCAAAATCGTCATCGGTGACATGAACGCGCAGGTAGGAAGGGAGGAAATGTATAGACCGGTTATCGGACCGGATAGTCTGCACACCGTATCGAATGACAACGGCCAACGATGCATAAACTTCGCAGCCTCCCGCGGAATGGTAGTCCGAAGCACCTTCTTTCCCCGCAAAAATATCCACAAGGCCACATGGAGATCACCTAACCAAGAAACGGAAAACCAAATCGACCACGTTCTAATCGACGGTAAATTCTTCTCCGACATCACAAACGTCCGCACTTACCGCAGTGCGAATATTGAATCCGACCACTACCTCGTTGCAGTTTGCCTGCGCTCAAAACTCTCGACGGTGTACAACACGCGTCGAAGTCGGACGCCGCGGCTTAATATTGGGCGGCTACAAGACGGTAGGCTAGCCCAAGACTACGCGCAGCAGCTGGAAGTGGCACTCCCAACGGAAGAGCAGCTAGGCGCAGCGTCTCTTGAAGATGGCTGGAGAGATATTCGATCCGCCATTGGTAGCACCGCAACCGCTGCACTTGGCACGGTGCCCCGGATCGGAGAAACGACTGGTATGACGGCGAATGTGAGCAGTTAGTAGAAGAGAAGAATGCAGCATGGGCGAGATTGCTGCAACACCGCACGAGGGCGAACGAGGCACGATATAAACAGGCGCGGAACAGACAAAACTCGATTTTCCGGAGGAAAAGCGTCAGCAGGAAGATCGAGACCGTGAAGAGACGGAGCAACTGTACCGCACTAATAACACACGAAAGTTCTATGAGAAGTTGAACCGTTCACGTAAGGGCCACGTGCCACAGCCTGATATGTGCAAGGACATAAACGGAACCTTCTTACGAACGAGCGTGAGGTGATCCAAAGGTGGCAGCAGCACTACGAAGAGCACCTGAATGGCGATGTGGCAGACGAAGATGGCGGTATGGTGATGGACCTAGGGGAACGCGCGCAGGACATAATTCTACCGGCCCCGGATCTCCAGGAAATCCAGGAGGAGATTGGCCGGCTGAAGAACAACAAAGCCCCTGGGGTTGACCAACTACCAGGAGAGCTATTTAAACACGGTGGTGAGGCACTGGCTAGAGCGCTGCACTGGGTCATTACCAAGATTTGGGAGGATGAGGTTCTGCCGCAGGAGTGGATGGAAGGTGTCGTGTGTCCCATCTACAAAAAGGGCGATAAGCTGGATTGTAGCAACTACCGCGCAATCACATTGCTGAACGCCGCCTACAAGGTACTCTCCCAAATTATATGCAGTCGACTAGCACCAATTGCAAGGGAGTTCGTGGGCAGTACCAGGCGGGTTTTATGGGCGAACGCTCCACCACGGACCAGGTGTTCGCCATTCGCCAAGTACTGCAGAAGTGCCGCGAATACAACGTGCCCACACATCATCTATTCATCGACTTCAAAGCCGCATATGATTCAATCGATCGGGACCAGCTATGGCAGCTAATGCACGAAAACGGATTTCCGGATAAACTGATACGGTTGATCAAAGCGACGATGGATCGGGTGATGTGCGTAGTTCGAGTTTCAGGGGCATTCTCGAGTCCCTTCGAAACCCGCAGAGGGTTACGGCAAGGTGATGGTCTTTCGTGTCTGCTATTCAACATCGCTTTGGAAGGGTAATACGAAGAGCGGGGATTAACACGAGTGGCACAATTTTCAATAAGTCCGTCCAGCTATTTGGCTTCGCCGACGACATAGATATTATGGCACGTAACTTTGAGAAGATGGAGGAAGCCTACATCAGACTGAAGAGGGAAGCCAAGCGGATCGGACTAGTCATCAACACGTCGAAGACGAAGTACATGATAGGAAGAGGTTCTAGAGAAGACAATGTGAGCCACCCACCGCGAATTGGCATCGGTGGTGACGAAATCGAGGTGGTAGAAGAATTTGTGTACTTGGGCTCACTGGTGACTGCCGAAATGATACCAGCAGAGAAATTCGGAGGCGTATAGTGGCTGGAAATCGTGCATACTTTGGACTCCGCAAGACGCTTCGATCGAATAGAGTTCGCCGCCGTACCAAACTAACAATCTACAAAATGCTCATTAGACCGGTAGTCCTCTACGGACACGAGACCTGGACGATGCTCGTGGAGGACCAACGCGCACTTGGAGTTTTCGAAAGGAAAGTGCTGCGTACCATCTATGGTGGGGTGCAGATGGCGGACGGTACGTGGAGGAGGCGAATGAACCACGAGTTGCATCAGCTGTTGGGAGAACCATCCATCGTTCACACCGCGAAAATCGGACGACTGCGGTGGGCCGGGCACGTAGCCAGAATGTCGGACAATAACCCGGTGAAAATGGTTCTCGACAACGATCCGACGGGCACAAGAAGGCGAGGTGCGCAGCGGGCAAGGTGGATCGATCAGGTGGAAGATGACTTGCGGACCCTCCGTAGACTGCGTGGCTGGCGACGTGTTGCCATGGACCGAGCCGAATGGAGAAGACTCTTACATACTGCACAGGCCACTTCGGCCTTAGTCTGAATAAATAAATAAATAAATTGGATTTGCGCCAGTCCAAGTAATTAAGATGAAAAAGAAATCCCACTCTGGTACTTCCCAAAGGGGCATTACTCAAGAATTTTATTTAGTTCATTTTAACAAAAGTGAAATAAATAATATGAAAAGTTTGGAAAAGGCCTGTATTATGTCTCATGTCCTTGTTACATGGGAACATTTCCGCAGGCCTGGGGGAAATTTCCAAAACCCCACCCAGTGCCGTAAGTGCCAGAAGTGGGGTCATGGAACCAGACATTGTCACATGGATGCTAAATGCATGATTTGTGGTGGAACCTCTCACGCCAAGGACGCATGTCCTGTGAGAGAAGATTCCAATAAATTTAAGTGCGCAAATTGTGGGGGCAATCATAAATCCAATTTCTGGGAATGCCCTTCACGCAAAAAAGTTTTGAATTCCCGTGCAAAATTGATGACGGAAAATTCCAATCGGATCCCAGATTCGCCGGGTAGAAATTTTTCAAACGCTCAAACTTCGAAACCGGTTACCGGTCGAGCAATTCATACCCACCACAATTCACAAACAAATTTTGCCGCTCGTCAACGGGTAGCAAGCACTTCAGTAAATTCCAATTTTTCCAATGTACCTACGTATGCAAACATCGCTGCTGGTAGACACAATTTCTCTTCTCAAAATGAGGTTTATACCCATGTCCCAACGGAAAATAACGGTCATGTTGCCGATTCAGGTAGCATGACTGCTTCCGATTTTGATGTTTTAACTGAACAATTGCATCACATGATTGATGCAATGTTCAAAGCAAATACCATTCCTGAAGCTGTTCAGGTTGGTATAAAGTACACACAAAAAATTGTTATCGGACTCCGTTTCAATGGATCCAAATAATTGTGTGAAAGTTCTAAATTGGAATGCCCGCTCTCTAAAGGGTAAGGAAGATGAATTATTCAACTTCCTTTCAGTTCATAATGTGCATATTGCCATTATAACTGAAACGTATTTAAAACCAGGACTCTCCATTAAAAGAGATCCAAATTATTTTATCTACAGAAATGATCGTCTTGACAGCGCCTGTGGTGGGGTCGCCATTGTCATTAATAGACGTATCAAACATAAATTATTTTCTTCGTTTGAAACCAAAGTTTTTGAAACCTTGGGAGTTTCTGTTGAAACAAATTTTGGACAATTTTCCTTCATTGCAGCCTACTTGCCTTTTCAATGCAATGGGCAGCTAAAGAATTTGTTGAAAGCTGATCTTCAAATTCTGACTCGCAACAAATCAAAATTCTTCGTAATTGGTGACTTCAATGCCAAACACCGTTCATGGAATAATGCTCAAAGCAATTCCAATGGTAAAATTTTATTTGAAGATTGTTCTGCGGGATATTATACTATTCAATATCCCAATGGACCAACTTGTTTTTCTTCCAGTCGAAATCCTTCTACAATTGATTTAGTTTTAACGGATTCAAGTCAGCTGTGTGGCCAATTGGTAACTCATGCTAACTTTGACTCTGATCACCTTCCTGTGACATTTGAAATCTCACAAGAAGAGTTTATAATCCAATCAGCTCTACTTTTAATTATCATAGAGCTGATTGGGATTTATATAAAACATATATCGATAGGAATTTTGATGTTAATATTCCTTTGGATACCAAAAGTGATATTGACAATGCGCTCGTATCTTTGACAAATTTAATTGTCGAAGCCAGAGGCATTGCAATTCCTAAATGTGAAATTAAATTCAACTCCATTATTATTGACGACGATCTTCAGCTATTGATCCGCCTTAAGAATGTGAGGCAAAGCCACTACCAAAGAACTCGCGATCCCGCTTTGAAAGTTATTTGGAGAGATTGCAAAATGAAATTAAAAACGCTATTCTGAGAAATATCAATTTTGAGAATAATGTCTCAAAGTTAGATCCCAGTTTTAAACCTTTTTGGAAATTAACGAAAATTCTTAAAAAAAACCTCAAAAGCCAATCCCAGCGCTTAAAGAGGAAAATAAAATTTTATTAACAAATGGCGAAAAGGCTCAAAAACTTGCTCAGCAGTTCGAGAGTGCCCATAATTTTAGTCTAGGTCTCACTAGTCCAATTGAGGATCAGGTTACACGGAGCTTCGAAGACATTCTCAATCAAGAGAATGTTTTTGACCCTTCGTTGGGAACTAATTTGGATGAAGTGAGATCTATTACTAGAAAATTTAAAAATATGAAAGCCCCGGGTGATGATGGTATTTTCTACATACTTATCAAAAAACTTCCTGAGAGCTCTTTATCCTTTGTTTTCAATTGGCATACTTTCCAGATAAATGGAAAAACGCCAAAGTTGTTCCAATTTTGAAGCCGGCCAAAAATCCAGCTGAGGCTTCTAGTTATCGCCCAATCAGCTTGCTCTCTTCAATAAGCAAACTGTTTGAAAAGATTATTTTAAATAGAATGATGGTTCATATTAATGACAATTCTATTTTTGCTGATGAGCAATTTGGTTTTCGCCATGGGCATTCAACCACTCATCAGTTATTAAGAGTTACGAACTTAATTCGGCTCAACAAATCTGAAGGATATTCTACTGGAGTTGCTCTTCTTGATATAGAGCAAGCATTTGACAGTGTCTGGCATGAATGTTTGATTGTAAAATTGATGAATTTTAATTTTCCTCTGTACATTATTAAACTGATCCAAAATTATTTATCAGATCGCTCACTGCAGGTAAACTATCAGAATTCTAAATCTGATAGATTACCTGTTAGAGCTGGTGTTCCCCAGCATACTGGAGCCCATATTGTATTTTTACTTCTGACTTACCTGATCTACCACCAGGGTGTCAAAAATCTTTGTTTGCAGATGACACGGGCCTTTCAGCCAAAGGACGAAGCCTTCGTGTCATTTGTAGTTTGTTGCAAAAAAAAGTTTGGATATTTTCTCCACTCACTTACAAAAATGGAAACTTTCCCCGAATACTTCTAAAACTCAGCTTATCATTTTCCCACATAAGCCGAGAGCTTCTTATTTGAAACCTTCTAGCAGACATATTGTCACTATGAATGGTGTTCCAATTAATTGGTCTAGCGAAGCTAAATATTTAGGACTTCTGCTAGATCAAAAATTAACTTTCAAAAATCACATTGAAGGCCTTCAAGCCAAATGTAACAAATATATTAAGTGTCTATATCCACTTATAAACAGAAAATCAAAACTTTGTCTTAAGAACAAACTTTTGATTTACAAACAAATTTTTAGACCAGCCATGTTGTATGCTGTGCCAATATGGACTAGTTGCTGCAATACCAGAAAGAAGGCACTTCAGAGAATTCAAAATAAAATTTTGAAAATGATTCTGAAGTTGCCTCCGTGGTATAGTACCAATGAACTTCATAGAATTTCTAATATTGAGACATTGCAACAAATGTCCAACAAAATAATTTCGAATTTTAGACAAAAATCGTTGCAATCTTCTATTGCAACGATTAACTCCTTGTACCCTTAGTGTAAAGTAGGTTAAGTTTAGTTTAAGTAGAAAACATTGTAATTCCTACATGGTTTAATTCAACCAGAGGAAATATCCTAACTGCCAGAGGCAATTGAAATGTATTAATAATAACTAAAAGCGTAACATAGCAAATAAGGATGATAGTGTTAAGAAAACACGGAACACCTAGTCTAAGAAATAAATGCATGTATTAGATAATTCGCAAATAAAATTAGTTAAAAAAAAAAAAAAAAAAAAAATTTTTCAGTAATTTTTGAGATTCTATGTAACGAATAAGTATAATAATTCTATTCAAACGGCAATTTAAAAGCAAGTGATCAGTATGTGAGTCAAAATGGTACATGTAAATGATTGTTATCCTCTGATATTCCTATCTTCATGAAAATTCCCTACATCTGAAGGCATATGTTTGTTACATAGATCCACCACTTGATTAATATTCCAGTATGCCCACGTTCGTGAAAAAGTAATCTCGATCGACATTTCCCCAAACATAGTGATGAGAGAAAACAACACTCACCGTATCGCCTCAATCATCTGCAGCCCCATGTTGACACAGTTGGCTGCGTGCTGAGGTCTGGAGACCGGCAGGCCGGATACACAGTAGTAGCAGTCGCCTAGAATTTTTATCCGCAAACACTGATTCTCCTGGAGGTGGTGGATTGGGAGCAATCACACGAATTTCACGGCACGTTGATTGTAGTATGATGATGATACGCGGGAACGAGAGAAAACAGGCAACAGGAAAAATTGAAATAAAATACAGAAACTGATGAGAAATAAGAATCTGGGCTGGAGCGCCATCAGGGCTTGTCGAGCGGCTGGGTGTCGGTGGCAGAAATCCTCTGGTGAATATTAAATAAATAGAATAAATTACAATCTTGATGATGCCGGTGTTGCAGCTGGGGCGGCAGCAAAGTGGGCTCGACGCCCTGACACAGCTTGTGGAGTATGATTGTATTAGATTTGATTAAGAGTAAATGGAACCGATGTGATGGTGGTGATCATTTAATTGTTTTTGGTGATATTTCTTCGGTTGCCTGCCAGGGCATTAGGTCGCAGCAGAGCATGGTAATATTGGACGAATGTTATACATACATAATCGCTGAGTCCGTAATGAGCCATAAAGTCAGCTTTTATTTACCACTGTAACAGCAATATACTTTTAAATGTACTCCGGCGTTATTTCTTTGATTCAAAAGTTAAGATTACCGCCATTGAGAGAGACAATGGGTCTGGGGGTGAGAATGGGTCATCGCTCTTATCGGCAGCCTGGAGGTCGTAGAGCAAAATCGTTCAAAAAGGACTCTTATATTTTAGTCTTCTTGCCCTCAGATACATTCAATCCATTCTTCAAGCATCAAGTTGTTGAAACCATGACCCATTCTCACCGCCATTTGACCCATTTTCACGCCCGACAATGATGATAAAAATGATTGAACTGAATAAAAAAAATACACTGAAGTCGGTTTTACACGACGGATACGATCCATATAAATCAAAACCAGGTAAATTACGTAAACTGCGTAAATTCTGAAATTCGCGTGAAATGAATTCCACGTAAAAATCAACTTCATAAAAAATCGATTTTCACGGTTTGTACGGGATTTTCGATTTTTTTAAAATATTTGCTTGACTCGTGACAACTCGTGATTCATGCGACGCCGCCAGATACCGTTCTCCTGTTTACCGCCGAGTATTGTCCGCAGCACCTTACGCTCAAACACTCCGAGAGCTCTCCGATCAGCCTCCGGAAGAATCAGAGTAGTATACAGCGCGAGTTTTGTTTTCGTTTGCAGACTACGGGACTTAAGCTGGTTACGAAGTCCGTAATAAGCCCTGTTTGCAGCTGCAATACGCCTTTTCACCTCGCGGGTAACATCATTATCGCACGTCACTAATGTTCCAAGATACACAAATTCTTCCACCACTTCAAATTTTTCACCATCCAGCACCATTTCACTACCACCACCACTAATGAACCCACGTTGATTGCCAGCGACCATGTACTTCGTTTTGCTGGTATTGATCGTGAGTCCGATCCTTCATGTCTGCCTCCTAAAAGGCACAAAAGCCTCTTTTACGGCACGGCGATCAATCCCTTCTTTGCACACCAGCTCTCCTAAGCGCTCCCTTGAGCGCTATATTGAACAGTAGATTCGAGAGTGCATCACCCTGCTTTAATCCATCTAACAAATGACGTCGATATTTCATCTGCAACCCTTACACTTGATTTCGATCCGTCCAACGTTATACGAATTAGTCGTATCAGTTTCGCCGAAAAACCATGTTCAAGCTTAATTTGCCATAATTCATTCCGTTTCACTGAATCGTACACCTTGAAATCAATAAACAGATGATGTGTCTGCAAGTTGTATTCCCGGTATTTATCAAGGATTGGTCTCAGGGTAAACATTTGATCCGTCGTTGATCGGCCCTCACGAAAACCTGCTTGGTATTCGCCGACGAAGGACTCTACAAGCGGTCTCAATCTGTTGAACATAATACAGGCCATAATTTTTTACGCCGAATTAAGGAGGATACCTCGGTAATTGGCGCACTCCAGTCCCTTTCTTAAAGAGAGAGCAAATGAGGCCGTTTAACCAGCTAGCAGGCATTTCCTCGTCTTCCCATATTTGGTGCAGAACTTCATAAAGCTGCTCACTGCCATGTTTGAGAAGTTCAGCCGGGAGCTGGTCCTTCCCCGCAGCCTTATTGTTTTTCAGCTCTTTAACAGCTTTTTTAACCTCATCTAGTGTAGGCGACTCCACAGCTTGTCCATCGTTGCTAATATTTATTCTGTTCACCGATGCACCGTCACTTCCACTATTCAACAAAGTTTCGAAGTGTTGCTTCCACCTGGCAGCCACTTCAGTTTTATCTGTCAGCAAATTCCCTTGTTGGTCGTTGCACATGACGGGAGACGGCGCTGTCTTTCTCCGCACGCCATTGACAGACTCATAGAACCTCCACATATCGTTCTGCTCCATTTTTTCCTGCGCCTCGCTAATCACTTGTTCTTCATATTCTTTCTTCTTCCTGCTGTGTGTTCGTTTTACGGCTGCTCTTGCTTCCTTGTACAAATCTCTATTCGATTGGGTACCCGACACCAACATCCAGCTTCTGGCAACGTTCTTCTCGTCTGTCACTCTCTGACACTCCACATCGAACCAACTCGTCCTGGGTCGCCTCTGTGCGGTGCTTACCACTTCTCGTGCTGTTGTGCTCACCGCTCCATGGATCGACTCCCATAGATCGCTGATGTTGTCGCTAACGTTGATTGCACTTATCCGTTCGTCGAGCTTCTGGCGATACTCAGCCGATACTCCTTCCGCCGACAATCGCTGGATATTGTAACGCATCGTTCGCTGTGGTCTTTCGTTCTATACAGCTGAGAACCGTGATCGATTTTTACTGACAACGAGATAGTGATCAGAGTCAATGTTCGGACCTCTGAATGTCCGCACATCGATAACATCCGAGAAATGACGCCCATCCACCAGAACATGGTCTATCTGGTTGCAAGTTTCACCATTTGGGTGTCTCCAGGTGTGCTTTCGGATGTTCTTTCGTCCAAAGTAGGTGCTACTGATGGTCATCCCTCTGGTTGCAGCGAAATTTACTAGCCATAGGCCATTGTCATTGGTAGCGGAGTGAAGGCTCTCTCTGCCAATTATGGGACGGAAAAAGTCTGAGCGTTGTTAGCGTCTCCGATAACAATTTCAAGGCATGCTTTGAGCACTCTCCATAGCCGGAGCCGCAATTCTTAAGTATGATATCAATACAATGTGTATATCATCTTATCATTAACAGTTAGTTGGGAAGGGACAAAGACCAAAATACTCGTGGTGACTCAAGGTTAGAGATTACATTATTCAAGACGGACGGGGTAGGGTTTTAGGTTTAGGTTATTTCAGCTGCACATCCGTGTTATTGATGTCGTGACTGGTGTGGCGTAGCGTCGTGCTCGAATTATGGTTCGTATGATTCAGTTCATCAGGGAGCATCTTCCGGATGGCCATAGCTTCGTGGTACACGGAACAATAAGACAAAGACAAGAAAAAAAACTGAGAAAGAAAAAAAATAGGGGTATTAGACTTTAATGTCAGATGCTTCATCTGCTTGCCCATCACTACGAAACCAACTCCATGCTCTGCTTTTCCGCCGCCGCTGTGATAGATGTTATATTTGAATGCAGTGTTGGTCGTGGGGTCCATGGCACGGAATTCACGTTCTCCGGATCTAGGCCATCGGACTTCTTGAATAGCGGCCACGTTCACTCCAACTTTCTGCAGTTCACGAGCCAGAAGGCTCACTCGTCCAGGTTCATTTAGGGTCCTGACATTCCAGGTACCGAGTTTCCAATCATAGTCCTTATTTCGTTGCCGGGTCGGTTGCCAAAAATAACGTTCTCTTTTTCTTCTATCTCCATTTTTCGTGGTATATGTGGTAGCTGGAAGACGAATTAACGAAGAATGGTGGGGCCTCACCACCGGGGTCTCTAGTAGAGTAGCCTTGCGAGGAAAGGCGTAGGATTGCCAATCCGGGGATGGCGAGTTCAATTCTCGGTCCCGTCTAGGGTGTTTTCGGGTGGGAAACATTCTCGACACCCTGGGCATAGTGTATCCTTGTACTTGCCACACAAGATACATACTCATGCATAGAAAAGCTTTCAATTAATAAATGATAAAATTCTAATAGAATACTAAGTTGTAAAGCAGGCCAAGTTCCAGTTGGAATGTAGAACCATTGAAGAAGAAGAAGAAGGTGGTGCCTCAGAACAGAAGGTGAATGCGGTATTTGAATGGTTTAGTGAAAACTAACTCAATCTTTTTCTTTTTCAATCTAAAACATTAATAATCACACTTTTACACATACATTCACACTCACATTATCACACCTTTACATATTCACTCACTCTTTTTTTCTCATCTACTCACTTCACTAACTGATTCTCTTACACATTCACTTATATCACCTCTAACACTTTCACTTTTTCACTAATTCACATTCTCACTCATTCACTCAGTCACTAACACACATTTGCTCGCTTTCTCACTAACTAGCCTTCTTAACCACTAAAATACTTTTACATTTGCTTACTCACTCACTGAATCACTTTTTCAGCTTACCACCCATTTTCTCGCATTCTCACTTAGTAATTTACTCACTCACTTTCTCACCTATTAATTATTTCGTCCGTTATCTCTTATTCTTACTCTAATAAATCATTCATTAGTTCTCTCGCTTACTCACTAACCTCTCATTCACTCATTTACTCACTTCCGTCTCATTCACTCACTTACTAGCTTATTCATTTGCTCACTTACTCCTTTTACTAACTCACTCAATCACTTGTTCTCCTCGTTTACTCACCTTTTCCCACTCTCAAGCTCTCCTCACCATCTGATTAACTCATCACTCACTCTATTTTTCACTGACTTAATTACTTACTTACTTACTCATTCACTCATTTACTAACTCGCTCACATACTCACTCACTCATTTACTCATTCACTTACTTATTCACTCACTTAAGCAGTCACTCATTCTCTCATACGGTTATTTCTTCATTTATTGATTTACTAGGGAAAGAATATTTGCAGCACCGCACTCTAGATTAATTTCCGTGCGTTTATTTTGTTTTCCTCAACAGCTGACCCACAATTGTATTCTAATTTTTTTTACATTTCCCCGTTAAATTCACCAACCTTTTGTATATACAAACCTTGCGGATCCCAAAACAGATCGCTAAGGGAGAAAATCTTGCAAATCAGTCAACTCGTTCGCGAGTTGTCATCATCAGGAAGGAAATCTCAACTGATTTGTTCATACTCCAATGAACAATAATCTTCCATTCACTCGTTCGCTTACTCACTCACTCACTTGCTCGTTCATTCACTTACTCACTCACCCAGGCACGTGGGAAATCTACACCATCAGTTTTTGGTTATTTCTAGTCCTTAGAGCTAGTGAAACTTTACGTTTATCGCTCAAAAAAATCTACAAAAAAAAATAGACGTGGAATAGAAAAAGTCGTGGAATTTGAGGTGACCGAGAAATTATTGAAAACCAACCGCGTAAAAAGCGAGCTAGATGTATATACAGTAGGGTGGCTCAAAAAACACTTTTTCAATTTTTATTTGGTTCTATTTGATGCCCTGATGCTCTGGACAAAATTTCAGCCAAATCGATCAACGTTTGGGCGGTGCTAAACTCGTTGGAAGTTTATATGGAAAAATGTATGCAGAAACATCCAAAAACAGTGATTTGCAGTTGGACGGCACAATTCACGATCAAGAACCATGATACTCATTCAGTTCTTGAAGAATTAAATACAGAATGTTATGCTTAAAACCGCGAGAAGATTAGAGTTTATTACGCAAAGATATTAGCATTTTACTGGAGTGTTGTAGGGGTGAATTTATTTCTTTTCAAAGGTAAAAGAAACGAAATTTGCTCAAACCCCACTTCAGAGAAATGCTAATAACTTAGCCGGGCAAACTCTAATCTTCTCGCGATTTTCTGCATAACATTCTGTATTAAATTCTCTAAGATCTGAATGAGTATCATAGATCTTCATCGTAAGTTGTATAGTCCAGCTGCAATTTACTGTTTTTGGATGTTTCTGCATACATTTTTGCATATAAACTTCCAACGAGTTTAGCACCGCCCAAACGTTGACCGATTTGGCTGAAATTTTGTCCAGAGCATCAGGGCATCAAATAGAACCGAATAAGAGGGCGGCCCATAAAAAAAATGAAAAAAGTTTTTCCCATACTAATTTGAGCCACCCTAATATACAGGTTATTCTAAATTAATGATTTCGTGTGTGTTACTTCTACGTGAAGTTAAACGATTTACAATGATATGGAAATGCTAATGTCATCTTCCAAACTTGGACGTACATGTTCATGATAGCATTAGAGGCGAAAGTATAGAATTGATAGTTCCGTTAGGATACGGCAGGCATGAAGAATGTTTTTATAGAAGTCGATTTGAAAGCGAGCGGAGGGCAATATTTGTGATGGCACATATCGCACGACCTTCCTTCTGCCAAGCTCCTGTATGAAGAATATCAGTGTGGAAGCTGATATATCTCCACTGGCAAAAGGAAGGTGGTTTGACTTGCTCATATGCCATCGCGTGCGGAAGGATTTGCTATCGACGAGTACTGTCCCCAAATTTCTAATATGACATCAGCATTTAGTCGAATAGGATTTTTATTGCACAGTTCTGTTTTCTCATTGCGTCCGTCTCGTCGCAACCAACCAAGCAAATCCTTCCGCACGCGATGGCATATGAGCAAGTCAAACCACCTTCCTTTTGCCAGTGGAGATATATCAGCTTCCACACTGATATTCTTCCCTCCCCCTTCATACGGGAGCTTGGCAGAAGGAAGGTCGTGCGATATGTGCCATCACAAATATTGCCCTCCGCTCGCTTTCAAATCGACTTAGCTTAGCTTAGCTTAGCTTTGACTGACTACACATATCTATGGTTGCTACTCCGTGATTGATCAGAATCAGTGAAATTGCACAAAGAATCAACTGAATGATTGACTGGGATTATTCAAGCATTCTCAGTGTGCAAGTTTCAGTGACTCTAAAATTCAAATGATCAATAACGGCGCCGGCCACGTCCTTGTAGTCAGTTAGGAAGAAGGAAGGAATATTGGTAGGTGGTTTTTGCTATTTGAAGACCGTGTTTACCTCTGCGTCTCCACAAAAACCACAGGAAGGATTATCAGTTAATTGGTAGGCATCGTTGGATCTGGATTCACTCTGATAAGCGATACGACCATGCCATTCTTTATACACAGTGATTTTACCTAGCCATGAATCGGGCGCGAAAAGTAGTACAAACTAACTACCGGCCTTCCGGGCGCGCAATGCAGAACACAATATTTCGGCCGATCGCGCGATCGTTCTGCTGTCCGAAACAAGAGAAATCTCGCACTGAACTGATTTTTATTACCGGCCGCGCAAAGCAGAACACAATATTTCGGCCGACCGCGCCATCGTTCTGCTGTCCGAAACAAGAGAAATCACGCATTGAACTGATTTTTATTACCGGCCGCGCAAAGCAGAACACAATATTTCGACCGATCGCGCCATCGTTCTGCTGTCCGAAACAAGAGAAATCTCGCACTGAACTGATTTTTATTACTGGACGCGCAAAGCAGAATACAATATTTCGACCGATGGCGCCATCGATCTGCTGTCTGAAACAAGAGAAATCTCGCACTGAACTGATTTTTATTACCGGCCGCGCAAAGCAGAACACAATATTTCGACCGATCGCGCCATCGTTCTGCTGTCCGAAACAAGAGAAATCACGCACTGAACTGATTTTTATTACCGGACGCGCAAAGCAGAACACAATATTTCGACCGATCGCGCCATCGATCTGCTGTCTGAAACAAGAGAAATCTCGCACTGAACTCTATTGCCCTCCGCTCGCTTTCAAATCGACTTCTATAAAAACATTCTTCATGCCTGCCGTATCCTAACGGAACTATCAATTCTATACTTTCGCCTCTAATGCTATCATGAACATGTACGTCCAAGTTTGGAAGATGATATTAGCATTTCCATATCATTGTAAATCGTTTAACTTCACGTAGAAGTAACACACACGAAATCATTAATTTAGTGTACTACCCTTGGTGGGGGCATCCATCAATTAAGCTGTTATTGGTCGACGGTACAGCAGCAGTGCCTTTCTCTGCTTTGTTCTCTCCGAGGCAGCCAAGTTGGTTGCGACGAGACGGACGCAATGAGAAAACAGAACTGTGCAATAAAAATCCTATTCGACTAAATGCTGATGTCATATTAGAAATTTGGGGACAGTACTCGTCGATAGCAAATCCTTCCGCACGCGATGGCATATGAGCAAGTCAAACCACCTTCCTTTTGCCAGTGGAGATATATCAGCTTCCACACTGATATTCTTCCCTCCCCCTTCATACGGGAGCTTGGCAGAAGGAAGGTCGTGCGATATGTGCCATCACAAATATTGCCCTCCGCTCGCTTTCAAATCGACTTCTATAAAAACATTCTTCATGCCTGCCGTATCCTAACGGAACTATCAGTTCTATACTTTCGCCTCTAATGCTATCATGAACATGTACGTCCAAGTTTGGAAGATGATATTAGCATTTCCATATCATACAGGTTATATTACCCTGAAAATTGCATGTGCGACGGCACTTTGGAAAATTTGGAAGAATTCTCTGTGAAAACTCGAAAAAAATCGTGGAGATTTGGAAGCATTTTCTTGGAAACTTTATTCGTGGGTATTTCGTATTAGAAATAATAAATATGCCATGGAAATTTTAACACACTTTTGTGGAAGTTAAAAAAAATATCGCTGAAATGCAGCAGAATTTCCTGTGGAAATTTTTGATAATTCAACTGTGAAAATTCGGCAAAACTTCCCTTAAAAAAATTGAATTGTTTTTTTTTGTGCATAATCGCATTGTTTCGCTCATTCGCCAATACATGATTTCGCTCCAAAAAACGTCAACACCCAATCGAGGAGTGTGTTTTGTTTGCGTACGGATTTATTATTTATTGTTTTGAGCAAACAAAGTTATTTCATAACATTTCGCAAAAAGGAACACGTAGAAATCGTGTGCAATGATGCTAATCGGCGAATCATGCACGAACAAATAATTAGTTGCTCTGTCCAGAGCCGAAAGCAAACTGTTCCATCCGTGTTTGTTCTGATTCGCGTGTTCGAATTAAAGAATAATTAGTTTGCGTCCAATCGTCTTTTGTGCAAAAAACAGATAGTTCGCGCGATCCGTCCGAAGTGAAAATGAGTACGCGATTAAATGTGTTTTGTATGCGATGCGGAGCGTTTGCGAAATTGGAGTGTTTTTGTTCAGTGTTGTGCAGTTTTGTGTTCACCAAATTAATAAGTGCGCGATTGAACGTGTTTTGTAAAAGACACGGAGAATCTGCAAGATCCGGGTTGTTTTGGACGTTTCGTAAGTAAATTAATTAATTTATTTCACCGTACTTTTTTTAAAATCTCTGTATTGTCGAATAGAGGTCCCCATTATTTCCCTAAGCCACTTATACAAATTTTCTTTCCCGAAGGTCTATCTATGAAGGTAGTATGGATCCCCTGTACTAGTAGAGTATCCAATCATGGTTTGAACCAAATGGCGGGTTTCAGATGAGCCGGCAGAACAAAGTTGATCTATTTTATTAAATGGACATGTTAGAACTGCAATTTCTAGTTTATATGGTAGCTTAGTTCATTATCTTTTTAAAAACATCCTGGGTGCACATATTTATGCTTAGTTTCATTGAAAAAACTTAATAATTTCATAACTTTGATTCGTACCATGGTTTGAACTACACTGTTCATGGTTTGAACAAAATTCGTACCATGGTTTGAACTACTGCAGCAGCCAGCAGCTCCTAAATATAATATTAATCACATGCATTTAACGCTGAGGAAATCTATAGAAAAGCAAATTCGTTTTACTATTCATTTCCTCGCATTAGATTAGTAACTCGAAACGTGTGAAAATCGTCTAAATTATCGGTATGAAAATTGCGATTTTTTCATATTGGAAATGTAAACAAAATGCTCCAGCTAGACGCATGCAGCGCTCCTAGCGGACAGCAGCAGAACATGACTGCATTTACAAGTTTATCGCTTTATTTTATTACTTAAATAATATGTACGAATGTTTAAATAAACTCTATCACTTCCAGTATACCTAAATATGCCATTCATACTGTTCTAGGTTCATTTCCTGCTTATGAGATGGTAATTTCTACTGATTTCAAAATGGTTCAAACCATAATACGCTTTTCACTAGTTCAAACCATGATTGGATACCCTAGATGTTGAAGTAACATTCCTTCCGTGGTTATAAGGAAATTGGTACTAATGCCAAGTACCAATTGGCGACAATATACAGTAGAGCATTGTTTTGCCACCCGCGACGCATACAATCACCTATGCTATGCTATGTAAACTTCCTTTGGAAATTTAGAAGAGTTTTCGTTCAAATTGAGAAGAATTCTCTTAAAAATTCAGAAGAATTTCCGAATAAAATGTGAAAAATCAGAAATACCAATTGCACAAGGAAACAATAGATGGAAGCATGTGATTTTCTCTTCAACCTCAATGTGCACAGTCCGAGAGCTTTGAATGGTCGATAACGACGCTGGCCACGTCCTCACGGTCCATCGGGATGGGAAGGAATTGATGATGCAATCACTCGCCCACTGCAAGTCGAGAACACCTCTGCACTCGCCACGAGCTCATGCGGAACTTTATTGGAATTTTTGGAGTTAGGTTCTATGGCAGAAGATCGTCTTGGTTAACGGGTTGCCAGTGTGATAGTAAAGAAAGGGTGGTGTATATTCTAATTGGATAACGAAACGAGCTTTTTCGTTCATTTCGAATTCTAACAGTTAGGGGAACTGTTCCGATCTCCATCTCACTGTACATATATCCATCTCATCGCTAAACAAAGAAATACGGCACCAAATTTGTCGCTTCTTTTTGTCATCATGCGTAATAAACAAACCAAATTCCTTTCCATTGCTTTGTTTTTGATGGGATGGAAATAGGAGCTATGAGATGAAGGGGCGAACCGTTCCCCTACCTGCTAGAACTAGTCAAGTTCGTAGGTATAGGATAGAAAATGTAAATGGTATGAAAGCCCATTTCCAGTTGAAGCGATTGCTAGAACATTATAAATATATGGGAAGATACAAAGTAGAAGGAATAGAACGGGTCTGGGATGGACCTCTTGCGTAGAAGGCAGAAGACCACCAAGCCCCGTTCTTGGAAATACAGAAGAAGAAACAATCAGAATAATTCCAAGCGAAAATTAGAGAGAGCTCACAGCTGGAGCTCGAAAAAAATACCGTGCAAGTTCGGAAAAAAATGATTCAAATCCCGAACAGACTCATAATCCAAACACTCGTTGCATGGAAATTAATCTGAAACATTTTGTTATTATTGCATAAATGACCGAATTTCCTCGGCAGGCACACCTATCAAGGAAATTATAAATAATTGTCCAACAATGCGTTTTAATGCATTCAATTTGAATCAGAATGTTCGCAATTTGAAACAATGTTTACTATGCGTGTTCGGCAATTGAGTTGACAAAATTTGGCAGAATAAAATTACCTAGCATTAATCGTTAATAGTTAATCTGACTATCAATCGCTTATATAAAAGTTCTATTTTTTCGCTACCCGATGGAAACAATACTTTGAAAAACTTTTCAATGCCTATAATCCTAATGTACAATGAACAGACACTGAAATTAATTGTATTTTCGGGCTGAATATTGCGAACATCGTTAACCTATCGTAAACCATTAGTCTTTTAACCACATAAATAAAACAAGCAAGGCATCCAATCACTGCTTCATCATCAGCATCACTTTGCAACAGATTAGTCGTAATGGCTACTGCCTAAGGCTATTGTTCACCGAGAGAGATGTCCGACATTTCCCCCAAAGTACACCGACGACATGCATGATGGCAGCAAGCAAATTAACAAACAAGCATCCTGGAAATAGCTTTTCTCATATGGTGCACATTACACGTTTGCTAGTAGTAGGTATGTAGCCACTTACTTGAGCGATTTGATCAAACCGTCCAAACAGCTCGTTGAGTGTCTTCACCAAATCGGATGCCGTCAACTGTTCCGAGAGCGGCGTGAAGTTCACAATGTCCGCATACAGAATGGACACATTGTTATGCCGCTGGACGTGCATTTCGTGGAATCTGGTTTGACTTTGACCACCGGCTGTCTGGCAGGCGTCGGCCATTTTCAACATTATGCTGCGTTTCACCTCGGCTGCTATGTAGGCCGGTATCACACTGAGCAGTAGCTGCTCCTGTTGCTCTCGTTCACATTCCAGCCGGACCCTCTGCTCGATTCCGATGCGGGTCCCGTCGACGGCATCGATGTGGGCTGAATCGGACATGATGCGGTAGTATAGGCCGGAGACGGACGCCGACGCCAGGAATATCATCTCCGCCACCAGTTGCGGAAAGAAGTAGGCCGGCAGGTCCTGCACTCCGGACCAAAGGCGACATCCGATGTGCACGAGGCACAGTATTACTGCCAACACCACGGAAACGGGCCAGGAGATGGGCAACATCGTGTGGACGCCCTGTCGAGATAAAACGGAGAGAACATTTGAATAGACGACAAACTAGATAATGAAAGGAAATTTAGAGGATGATTGCACGTAAATTGCACTTCTGCTGAAATGACAAGAATATGCACTTAGGGGGATGAGTGCCTCCAACTAAGATGATGGAACAGAAGTGTTGGAAATTCTAAACAATCGTTTACCATTTCTGGAAGCTTTTCATGTTATAAAACTATTCCACAGCGTTTCAAGTGACAAGTTTATTATTTTACTTTTTCACTAGAAAAATCTGACATCAACCCACAGACGACCACATAAAAGCGAGTGTAGTGTCATCACAATGCTGACCATCCTTTTGTGTTTGCTACTCTTGCATCACTGACTGCGCTATTGCTGTTTGCTGCCGGGTCTGTTGAAAAAATTAAAAAGGGAAATTTAACAGAAAATGCAAATTCATTATCCCACTTCTCTCCACTCAGTGGGGCCCTATGGCGAGGCGAGTCGTGTGTCCACTGCCTGAGCCTATCGGCGTTCAGTTTTACGTTCAGCAAATGGGGAAAAAACTGAACAGTGTGTATAGCAGCAGTACACAGCAACAGAATCAGGAAAGGATGCTCCAAGGCAGAGTGAGATTGTTTGCATTGCAGCCCAGACAACAATCCTTCGTCATCATCAGGAGCTGTATAGTGGGTATTGTAAACTTTGGCGGATAGGTCATCTAACGTTGGATCTCTGTTCTACGTATTTTCCTGTGGATTTCCGAACCCAACGAGGCAAGAAGGACAATGAGAGATAGTCTTTTTTTGTTTGTTTTCCTTTTGCAGAATGTAAAGTAAAAGTTGTCATTCATATTATAGGTAGTGTTGCTATTGGGAATGTTTTATCAACTAGACAGCAGCTTCGGCGATTGTGCTTTTGAAGTCGGTCCTCCCTACCCTAGCGGAAAGAAGCGCAGTCACAAAGTAAGATCATGCTGAAAATTGCTGGGTTTGATTCTCTGTCCGGTCTAAACAAATTTCGAGTGGAACTTTATCTCAAGTTCCCAGAGCATGGATTATCATCGTGCCAGTCTAATGATACGAATGCTAACTCAGCTTATGAACCAATGTGGAAGTTCTTGATAAACAACTGAAAAGCGGCAACGTCCCAGTAGGGGATGTATTGCCAATAAATCAGAGACATTCAATTATTTATCTGACCGTAAGATAAGTTTATACATTTTTATGGGAAGTAAGCCTTAATCCCGCTTGCAGTATTCGAATGCGTATTAAATTTTGTAGGAAATGGATGAGTTTTTTAGTAAGCTCCAAAATACAGAATTCCGATATTTCCCCATACATTATAAACATTAACACTGCCTAAACGTTGGTTGATTTGGATAAAATATCGTCCAAAGCACCAGAGCATCAAAAAGAATAAAATTGAGCGAATCAAAAAAAAATAAAAAAAATAAACAGGTTTTTTTGAGCAACCTTTGAGCTGCTTTGTTCGATTAATTTGTTTTAAGAAATCCTAACGTGCAAATTTATTACAAATGCGCAGCTTCTGATATTAGAATCTATCTATCTATCTCAGCGAACAACAATGCGTAATAACGGGTGTATTAAAATTATTGTTCAATCTCATTGATAAAGTTTTGAAAATTGTGTATATTATTTTATTTCAAAGCTTTTTCTTGTACATAAAATGCATGGCGATCAGTGAATTAAAGCCAATTGAATCCTGCCCTTCACAACCAGCACAGTGTATGAATAACTGTGGGGCAAAAGATCGAAAGGATAAAACGTCGAATGAACTTTTTTTTTTTAAATCTTTTACATGATCGAAACAACATGTTGAAAAATATGTTAGAATATGCTTCTGAGCTAAAATCTGGAGCCTAAAAGTTCGGAAGCCTCCATTTGAAAAGCATAAAGGTTGTTTTTTTTACGAAAAAGTCAGTTGCTTTGATTGGTAGTCTGCTTCTACGCTTCACAGATGCCTGCTTCCAAGCAGCCCGGAATCCACCTTTCAAGAGGCTCGGAAGCCTCCTGTCAAGAGGCTCGGAAGCCTCCTGTCAAGAGGCTCGGAGGCCTCCTGTCAAGAGGCTCGGAAGCCGCCTGTCAAGAGGCTCGGAAGCCTCCTGCCAAGAGGCTCGGAAGCCTCCTGTCAAGAGGCCTCAGAGCCTCCTGTCAAGAGGCTCAGGAAGCCTCCTATCAAGAGGCTCGGACGCCTCCTGTCAGGAGGCTCAGAGACCTCCTGTCAAGAGGCGCAGGGTCCTCCTCTTATAAGGGGGTCGGAAGCCTCCTGTCAAGAGGCTCGGAAGCCTCCTGTCAAGAGGCCTCAGAAGCCTCCTGTCAAGAGGCCTCAAGCCTCCTGTCAAGAGGCTCGGAAGCCTCCTGTCAAGAGGCCTGGAAGCCTCCTGTCAAGAGGCCTCGGAAGCCTCCTGTCAAGAGGCTCAGCCTCCTGTCAAGAGGCTCAGAAGCCTCCTGTCAAGAGGCCTGGAAGCCTCCTGTCAAGAGGCTCAAGCCTCCTGTCAAGAGGCTCGGAAGCCTCCTGTCAAGAGGCTCGGAAGCCTCCTGTCAAGAGGCTCGGAAGCCTCCTGTCAAGAGGCTCGGAAGCCTCCTGTCAAGAGGCATGGAAGCCTCCTTTCAAGAGGCATGGAAGCCTCCTTTCAAGAGGCATGGAAGCCTCCTTTCAAGAGGCATGGAAGCCTCCTTTCAAGAGGCATGGAAGTCTCCTTTCAAGAGGCATGGAAGCCTCCTTTCAAGAGGCATGGAAGCCTCCTTTCAAGAGGCATGGAAGCCTCCTTTCAAGAGGCCCGGAAGTCTCATTTCAAGACGTCCGGAAGTCTCATTTCAAGACGTCCGGAAGTCTCATTTAAAGACGTCCGGAAGCCTCCTTTCAAGAGGACTGGAAGCCTCCTTTCAAGAGGACCGGAAGCCTCCTTTCAAGAGGCCTATAAGCCTAATTTCAAGAGGCTCGGAAGCATCCTTTCATGAGGCCAGGCAGCCTCCTTTCAAGAGGCCCGGAAGCCCGGCGGAACAAAGGATATCCTAAATTACTTATGAGGCTGATCTGTTCTCCATATATACAGACTCATATAAATATGGGAGCCTTATGTTTGAAATGACAGTATAACTATTGTAATGATAGATGATTCAACATTTTTCAAGGACCCAAATAATGCTACGACGGTAGTGCTAGCTATAATGTGGCCATATGGCCTATGTTTAGGACGCTTGGATAATATGAGTTAATATAAGGGCAAACATTTCGTTTGCCTTTGATTTCTTATTTCGTCATGCAAGACCATGCTCAATTTATACCTACGATGAGTTGATTTCACGTATGAACCCCTTTTTTTCCATTGCTGTAATGTATGAGCCATAAAGTTTCTTTTACGAACAGTAAATGTTATTTAACCAACCGAAAAGTTAGGGATAAACAACCTGCTAATGTTCAAACCGTGAACGAATCCTGAATTCGTGCATGGAATGCAACCATAAAGTGAAGATGAAAGCTCCACTCCAAGGGGCGCACTAAAATATTCCACACCTAGAACCCAGATGTATACAACTAACGTTCCGTTTCGATGCCCTTCGATTTGGAAAATGGTTCAACCCGTCTCTGCGGTGGATTGGTTTTCAGGCTGTGTGTACTTACCAAAATTAGTGCAAACAGCGGCAACGGTGCTAGCTGGGCTCCGACGGCGATGGCCACAGCTCCGATGGTCCCGGTGGTCATCAAGGCAAACGATAGGGCAGCCAGCGGGGAGTTCATCACCATCGGGAAGTGCAGCGCCACCAGAATGACACACAGCAGCACCGAGGCGACGGTCAGCATCGTCAGGTCGGCCACAATCTGTAAATCAGCTGGTTTTCAATTTGGTTTTTTTGTTGTTTCAACTGTCTAACGACCGGTGCTTGGTTGGGGATGATGGGAATGTTTAGATTTGTGGTGTGTTCCTGGGTTTGAAACGGGATAGACGGCATTTGAATAATAGGGTGCCCTGAAGCATGACGGATCCAAACTAGTTGATTAAACAATCACAAAAACTAGAGAATTTGAAGTATTTGTTTTTGAAAAGTTTATTATGAACCTAATAATAGAATTAAAAAATTAAGCTGTTCCCAGCAAAAATGCTGAATTCACAAATTTTTAACATAACAAGATGTGTATGGAGCTCGTTGCAAAATTCTTGACAACAACATTTTACTCCGAAACGAATAAAACTTTTGACTCTAATTAAGCGCCTATACACACAAATGTTACAACACAGCATAACTGATGATGAATGAAACAGACACAATCGGAAAAATTTAAAAAAGAAACTTCAAACAACGGGCAAGAGTTTGCCTAGACTATGACAAATCTCAAAGCACAAATCTCAATCGTCGAGGCTTCATGCGCGTTAACTCGCTTGCGATTCTGTATGGAGAGCATCGGGCTTGAGTTTCTCGGATAGAATCGCATTACTTCGCTCACTCGTCGAAATATGATTTCACTCTAAAAAGCGTTGTTTGCCATTGTTCTTAGCGAACAAATTTAATGAGCGACTCTCTGGATCATGTTTCTAGTGGGTCTTGACTCACGCATGATTTGAATCGCTGATAAGATTTAAGAATTTGGGATTTTACCAACAAACAAATTTATGACCTGATCCCTTTAGAAATTATTGATTGAAACCGATTATTAGGAAATGGTCATATCTCTTGACAACTGTTTTTTTTTTAATTTTTTTCCACAAACAATTACATATAAGAAATTTTGGAAAAATGTGAGTTAACATAAATATTGGTTGGAAAGGTGACCCATATTGGAGCATTTAAATTCGTATAGCTTATTTTCGTCGAAAAATATACATGCTATCACAGAAAAAAATAATGAAAATTAATCAGCGCGTAAAAAATACAGACGCGGAAAATTACACTATTTTGAGCATACATGAATCTTTTCCATCAAATTGCCCCTAAATGTATGCAATTTGTATAGCATTATGCCACTTAACTCGACTAAATAGTGTCATAATGCAATACAAATTGCATACATTCAAGCAAAAATATCGTTTAATATTACGCTCTTTTTGGCATTCCCTTTATGTGCATTACTTTCGTGTAAGTTTCAACAACTTTTTCTATCTGTGTAAAGAGGCTTTTACAAATTAAAAAAAAGCTATTGTCAAGCTGGCACGTGAATTGATAAGAAGATCCTTAGCTGACTCAAAATAGTTTGGATAGCGTATACCAATTTTATATTCCACACAAACATTCAGGACACCCTACTGCATGCATTTCTACTCTGTCAATTGTGGGACCGGTTCCAAGGAAGCTGTGGATGTGTTTATGGTACAGGACGCCGACAGGAGAATTTTATCGTACCTCTTTTTGCAACTGGCGCAGGATGATTGATATCAGGCAGGAGAGTATCGATATTCCCAGGCCGGAAATGAATAACGACTTTCGTAGCCGCTGCCGGTAGCGGGTGTATAGATCGTCCAGATGGGAGTTCTCTGTGGGAAGAAAAGACAATAGAACAAAATGAGAAAATGCCTGATGAGGGAGAAGCTTGCGTTGGATGACAAACTTCTGTTTTCATGGTTTTTATTGCATATAAAGTGGTTACGATGCTTCAGGCTGGGAGATTGAGTTGATTGAATATAAATGGTTCTAGGATAGGAGAAAACGACTTATCGTCGTGGTAGCATTAGTGTTGCAGCGTTAAGGGAATAGTCGATAACACGATAAATTGTCCGAGAAATTAATCGATTTACGTTTGCTATACGCTCTGAAACTATGTTGAACCCTCTAGATTCTCATTACCGTGGGGCATCGAAATCCGTACACTTAAGCACCTTAGTATATGAAAAAGTCATTAGAAAATAGGAATCGAATGTAAATAAAACGTTTGTCATTGACACAGGAGCATAAAGGCTTCTACTTTTGAAGTGTTTCACATTTACTCATTAAAAAATACGAGAAACTTGATAAAATAATGAATAAAATCAACTACTCCTGACTCGATTTCGAATCAAAGGATCAAAATCCGTACAGCTATTTATAAACTAAATATTTAAAATGAAGCAGTCTGATTGACTATACTACCACTGTAAATAGTTCGATACGCACCTTGAGAAGCGATCTCTTCTATTTGTATTCCGCTTATCTTATGAAATGATTCGCAATTAGCAATTGAAACACTGTTACTTTTGGCGCAATTATGCTCTACCCGAAAACAAAATGGCGGCTAAAACTCCGCGTTTGGTGGGTGGAGATTTGTTTTTAATTTTTCTTGTTTTAATTTCAAAGCCTTCTTACCATTTCTATTCCCTAAAAGCTTACTGCCAAGTATCTGAACAGGATAAGAAAAAATATTTCTACATTGATTACCATTAACCCCCTTTAATTTATTGATATCTCATGAGGTGGACGGATTTCGGTGCTGTACGGATTTCGGTCCCGCACGGTACAAATGTTTCAATGTTTTTTTAAATATGTTTTAATCAAATAAATACCTCACCAGGTACGTATTTCCATTATATATTTCACCTACAGTTGACTAAATCGACTTTTGACTGTAAACCGTTTTGTCTCAATGTACTTTCAATAACTGTATGAAGAAATTCTAAGCAAAGTTTCACCGGATTAATCATCATTGAGGTGAAACACTATATTTGAAATCATATTGAGCTTTTAATTTAATAGTTTTGATTAATTTATATCGAACAAGTGTTAAAGTCGAAGGGAATAAGTGAAAGCCACCCTCTGAAATATTTGCCTATGTCAGTTGAACCGTTTCAATCATGGAACACCAACTAGATCGTTAATATATTTCAGTCTTCGTTAATCAAACAATAAAGTTGTTTAACCAATACCAATAATAAAATTGAAAAAAAAAATCTAGGGAAATTTTATAAAATCCATATTGTTATATTAAAATATGATCGACCAACACCTTGTTCAGAACGTTAAGTCGATGTGTTATACAGAACACATTTTCGGTCGTATTTTTATCGTTATCGACTTCAATTTGTCACCAACATATATGGGCATGGAACAATCCTAAACAATTGAATAAAAATCAGATGGTAGGTAATAAATATGCTATAAACAGTTTAGATGTATTTGTTAAATATCTTGGCTGTGCATATGCACAGCATATGTTTCGAAATGGACAAATTGATATGAAATTTGCGAAAAAGAATCCACGTGTCTTGGAGGGACTCGAACCCTCAACCTCCTACTCTCTAGATAGGCGTGATAACCCCTACACAACAAGACCACTTAAAGGTCACGTTTGCGGAAAAGCCATCAGAATCCGAGTACCAACCTCCACCGCGGTTAGCTCACTTTTTTGCAAATTGAATATCTTTCGGATGCTTGATTTGTCCAATCTCCACATGTGCTTTACTATTGTATACCCACAGCCAAGCGAGTGCACATTGTTTATTAAACGAGAGGATCGCACTCCATGCCTCCATTCTGATGGCTTTTCCGCAAATGTGACCTTTAAGTGGTCTTGTTGTGTAGGGGTTATCACGCCTATCTAGAGAGTAGGAGGTTGAGGGTTCGACACCTCCAAGACACGTAGATTCTTTTTCGCAAATTTCATATCAATTTGTCCATTTCGAAACATATGCTGTGCATATGCACAGCCAAGATATTTAACAAAAAAATGGTTTTCGTACGGCCGAGTTGCCGATTAATATGCAGTTAATTGTAATCAAGTGTCGGTCTTTCACCGTCATTAGTCGTCTGAGTACACGCGACCGCTTACGTTCAGGCAATCAAACTCATCAAATGCTTTAGCCAAGCAAGCCTTTGGCACAGCAGAGTGCGATTGAATTCGCATTCTATACCGTCCCGCCCAGACAGTTCCTGGGGGGCATGGAGTGCGATCCTCTCGTTTAATAAACAATGTGCACTCGCTTGGCTGTGGGTATACAATAGTAAAGCACATGTGGAGATTGGACAAATCAAGCATCCGAAAGATATTCAATTTGCAAAAAAGTGAGCTAACCGCGGTGGAGGTTGGTACTCGGATTCTGATGGCTTTTCCGCAAACGTGACCTTTAAGTGGTCTTGTTGTGTAGGGGTTATCACGCCTATCTAGAGAGTAGGAGGTTGAGGGTTCGAGTCCCTCCAAGACACGTGGATTCTTTTTCGCAAATTTCATATCAATTTGTCCATTTCGAAACATATGCTGTGCATATGCACAGCCAAGATATTTAACAAAAAAATGGTTTTCGTACGGCCGAGTTGCCGAATAATATGCAATTAATTGTTAGTTTAGATGTAGCTAAAAACGAAAAAATGTTCACATAAAAAAATAATCTGGGTATTATATTATCGGCAATACAAATTTAGCAAGACAATTTAATAACATGCATCAAGCACACATATAAAAAAAACTAGAAGCAACAACCGTACCATTACCTTGCCAGTATTGGTTGAGCATGAGGATGTGTTTTGAATTAACTAAGGTACGCATATTGTGCACCTCAAGGGTTTTCCCTATTGCTGTTTCCAAAATTAATTAATGATTATGAATAATTCAATTGAATGATTTGCATATTGATCAATAATTAGGTAATCAATCTCTAAAGCTATCAAAATGAGTTAAAAATTGTATGATTATGATTAAAGATTAATGAATATAAGCGATGTATGCCATGAAAAAATGGATGATTAATGAATAAACTTAAAACAATTAGGGGAAGTATGAGGTTGATTTATTGATATTTTTCGGTGTTCACCGAAAAATATCAATAAATCAACCCCATATTCAGTAACGGTGATTAAACCAATAAAAAAATTAGGGTAAGTGTACCGATTTTGGCCACCTTAGTGCCTAATTTGGCCAACCCTGAAAAATGCAAATTTTCTAAAAAAAATAGATCAGTTTCAACAGCGAAGAAAGTTAAGGAATATATCTCCTGTTAGAGCTAATATAACCCACGAAAATTGCTTTACTTTTAGAGTTATGCGACAAACTGGCCAAATTAGGAACTTGGCGAAAACTGGTATGAATATTATTAGAGACTTGCGAAAGAAACCCAGCTTTGCCCGGGTGTTGAAAATGCCACAATAAAGTACACTTGATTCTGTTTTTACACGATTTACATTTTCTTAATTTTCCGTTCATCCTAAATGTTTAGCGTATATTAATTGTCATGTGATTTTTCTTTGATTTATTCTGGATTTTTTGAAACATGTTGCGAAGAGATTGGTGGCAAATTGAAGTCACACGATCAAAAATACGAGCGAAAAAAAATCGTGCAAAAACAAAATCCTGTGTATTTGCAGCACCGCACTCTAGATCAATTTCCTTGCTTTTGTTTTTTTTTTTCTCAGAAGCTGACCCTTAATTGTATTTTAATGATTTTTTTTTACATTTCCCCTTTAAATTCACCAACTTTTTGTATCTACAAACCTTGCGGATCCCAAAACGAATCGATTAGGGAACAAATCTTGCAAATCGATCAACCCGTTCGCGAGTTAAATCGTCAGGAAGGAAATCTCAACTCATTTTTTTAAGGGAACTGTTCCGATTTCCATCTCACTGAACATATATTCGTCTCATGGTAAAACAGAAAAATACGGCACCAATCTCGACGCTTCTTTTTTCTAACTGCTGGAAAAAAATCAGAAAAATTAAAAAC
Organism: Armigeres subalbatus; assembly: GCF_024139115.2. Lineage (NCBI taxonomy): Eukaryota > Metazoa > Arthropoda > Insecta > Diptera > Culicidae > Armigeres > Armigeres subalbatus. The sequence continues at coordinate 283,042,000 of NC_085141.1, forward strand.
AAATCAAAATCTTTTTCATACCGATTTTGAACATTATAATTCAGAACTAAAATCATTTTGCATAAAAACATCAATATGAAATAAAAACAATTCTAACCTTTAAGTGTTCTTGTTGTGTAGGGGTTATCACGCCTATCTAGAGAGTAAGAAGTTGAGTCTTTCCAAGACACGTGGATTCTTTTTCGTAAATTTCATACCAATTTGTCCATTTCGAAACATGTTCTGTGCATATGCACAGCCGGCTGTTCGGCCACATTGAGAGTTGACGTAAAGTCAATGTCAACTTCTCTCCACGAACAGCCTAGATAGCCGTGTGGTGTCGGCAGCTGGTTATCTGGCTAAGAATAACATTACGGATTGCCTGTTCCAGTGGTAAAAGTCCACCATACAGGTGACCCCTAATTCTTGGTGTGATGCGGCTTTATACTTACCGTGCCTACGAATGAATGGTTAGGGGGGTCTAATAAGAACCTAACCGCAAACGGAGCCTGTGAAGCACCAGGGCCCCCTTCACAGTATTTTAGCCCTCGCTGCGCTAACCGGAGCTATGGCGTAGTTGACTTTTTACCTCTCCGAGATAATCGGCTACTCTTATTCAACTTCATCATGAAGTTAAATAAGAGTAGGGTTATGAATATGTGTTTTAATTAGAGTTCAACAAATTGTCACCTATATGGATTCGCATTATGCGTTTTATACAATGTGCTTTGTGTATGTTACCTATATGGATTCGCATTGTAGCTTTTTTTCACAGTGTACTCTGTGTCTCGTCCTTGACGTTTGGCTTCGGCTACTCTTGTTCAATCTCAACGTGAGGTTAAATAAGAGTGGGGTTATGAATAAGTGTTTCACTTAGTTTTCAACAAATTGTCACCTATATGGATTCGCATTATGCGTTTTTCACAGTGTACTCTGTGTCTCGTCTTTGACGTTCGGCTTTGGCTACTCTTGTTCATCCTCAACGTGAGTGTGGGGTTATGAATATGTGTTTAACTTAGTTTTTTTAAGAAACTTCCACCTATATGGATTCGCATCATGCATTTTTTTTACTATGTACTTTGTGTGTGTCACGTATATGGATTCGCATTATGCGCTTTTCACAGTGTACTCTGTGTTTCGTCTTTGACGTTCGGCTTCAGCTACTCTTGTTTAATCTCAACTTGAGGTTGAATAAGGGTGGGATTATGAATATGTTTTTTCACTTAGTTTTTTCAACAAATTTTCACCTATATGGATTCGCATCATGCGTTTTTTTTTCTACAATACACTTTGTGTATGTTACCTTTATGGATTCGCATTATGCGTTTTTAACAGTGTATTCTGTGTCTCGTCCTTGACGTTCGGCTTCGGCTACTCTTGTTCAATCTCGACGTGAGGTTAAATAAGAGTGGGGTTATGGATATGTGTTTTAATTAGTTTTCAACAAATTGTCACCTATATGGATTCGCATTATGCGTTTTTCACAATGTACTTTGTGTATATTACCTATATGGATTCGCATTATGCGTTCGACGTTCGGCTTCGGCTACTCTTGTCCAATCTCAACGTGAGGTTAAATAAGAGTGGGCTTATGGATACGTATGGATACGATAAAAAGCTCAAAATAATTTTCTTATCAATATGGATACGTGTTTTACTTAGTTTTCAACAAATTGTCACCTATATGGATTTGCATTATGCGTTTTTTTTTACAATACACTTTGTGTATGTTACTTATATGGATTCGCATTATGCGTTTTTCACAATGTACTCTGTGTCTAGTCCTTGACGTTCGGGTTCGGCTACTCCTGTTCAATCTCAACGTGAGGTTCAATAAGAATGGGGTTATGAATATGTGTTTTACTTAGTTTTCAACAAATTGCCACCTATATGGATTCGCATTATGCGATTTTTACAATGTACTTTGTGATTGTCACCTATATGGATTCGCATTATGCGTTTTTCACAGTGCACTCTGTGTTTCGTCTTTGACGTTCGTCTATTGTTACATCCTCTGTTTTTTTTGTGACCTCTCTTTAGTCCCTAGCTGAATGCGTGTGAGTCTACATAATTGGCTTCCCTATAAATGGTTCCATTCTCCTTTCCAACTTCACTTCCTCTTCCTTTCCCCTTTTCACTTCCTTTTCCGTCAGGTAAATGATGAGAAAGGCCAGTGAAGGCGATGGCACAAATCTCCCAAATTGAGGGGAACGTGCCTCCTGAGCCGACGTTCTGATACCTGATACCTGATTATAATTCAGAACTAAAATCATTTTGCATAAAAACATCAATATGAAATAAAAACAATTCTAACCTTTAAGTGTTCTTGTTGTGTAGGGGTTATCACGCCTATCTAGAGAGTAAGAAGTTGAGTCTTTCCAAGACACGTGGATTCTTTTTCGTAAATTTCATACCAATTTGTCCATTTCGAAACATGTTCTGTGCATATGCACAGCCAAGATATTTAACAAAAAAAAATGGTTTTCGTACGGCCGAGTTGCCGAATAATATGCAATTAATTGTAATCAAGTGTCGGTCGTACACCGTCATTAGTCGTCTGAGTACACGCGACCGCAAGCGTAGGGCAATCAAACTCATCAAATGCTTCAGCCAAGCAAGCCTTTGGACAGCAGAGTGTGATTGATTCGCACTCTATACAAATCCGCCCAGCCCAACAGTACAACAACAGTAAAGCACATGTGAAGAAAGGACAAATCAACAATCCGAAAGATATTCAATTTGCAAAAAAGAGCTAACCGCGGTGGAGGTTGGTACTTGGATTCTGATGGCTTTTCCGCAAACGTTATCTTTAAGTGGTCTTGTTGTGTAGCGGTTATCACGCCTATCTAGAGAGTTGGAGGTTGAGGGTTCGAGTCCCTCCAAGACACGTGGATTCTTTTTCGCAAATTTCATATCAATTTGTCCACTTCGAAACATGTGCTGTGTATATGCACAGCCAAGATATTTAACAAAAAAATGGTTTTCGTACGGCCGAGTTGCCGAATAATATGCAATTAATTGAATTCTAAATAAATTTTTAGAAAAATGGAATGGAACTAGTGTTCTTGTTATACTAGGATCGCTTTTTATGCGAAATGTTTTCAGCAGTTTCCACCTGATTTTTCAATAATTTTTTGTGGACTTTTCGTGAGGTCAACTAATTATTTCATTGTATCCAAAAGCAGTAATATACCAAAACTAATAGCCTATTCAGATACATAACGAGCTTGATACTTAATACAAATACTTAATATTAATACTTAATACCTAATTTTCTAGCGACCCCAAGGGAAGCACCTTATTTTTTTTACGTAATATGTACTGAAAATTAAATGTAACTAGGTACAAGAGTTATTCGTCCGTACAATTCGATTGAAACACCCGTTTGGACACCCCTCTCCCAAGAGACAATATTTTTAAGAGAATTTTTTTCTCAATCTCTGAGGTTAAAAAAAGAATCAGAAAAAAACCAGACCGATTTTCTGCCTACGCCATTGATGTACAATAACATTATACAAGAAATTTTGCAGCCATATATCCAGATTTATGAATAAAGAAATTCAAATAAAGTTTTTTTCGTTATTTTAACCAATTCTATCATACAGATTTCGTATACAGATTTTTGAATTATAGGGTAAAGGATGTATTTTGGACCACCCTTACCCGATCTTATTTTGGACCACCAAGAGGAATTTGCACTCAGTGGTCCAAAATATGAGTTGTCAAAATGGTGGTCCAAAATACCTCCCTTACCCTAATACAGATGAAAAAGATTTTTTACACCTAAAATACATATTTAAATGTGGCAAACCTAAGTCAGGGTCCAACAGTGATCCGAGTAAGGCGATACCTCCGCCAAGAATAGTTGAAATGACTGGCGAGATTTGAGGACCGTAATGGCGTGTTTGAAGGACCGCCAAGGAAAGATGAAATGTAAAGGTGAAATCACAGACGTCTCACAAAATGCAATCAAAATCATCGTCACGGAAACATTATCGCCCAATGCATAATGCACTGTAGGTGGACAAGCGGCAATCAGGTGGCGGTAGTGAGTAAACGTTAAACGTTTGAGGACCGCAATGGCGTGTATGGAGAACCGTGAAGTAAAGATGAAATGTTTTGCGAGTTTTGAGGACGGCAATGGCATGTTTGGAGGACCGCCAAGAAAAGTTGAAATGGTTGGCGAGTTTTGAGGACCGCAATGGCGAGTCTGCCAAGTAAAGATGAAATGTTTTGCGAGTTTTGAGGACCGCAATAGCGTGCTTAGAGGACCGCCAAATAAAGATGGAATAATTTTCGAGTTTTGAGGACCGCAATGGCGTGTTTGGAGCACCGCCAACTTTTTTTGCGGGTTTTGAGAGCCGCTATGACGTGTTGGGAAGACCACCAAGTAGAGATGAAACGATTTTTTAAAAAAATTAAAGAATTAAAAAAAAACTGCAAAGGCACGTTGGGAGAAAGTAATATTGAAGTTTCGGAAGTTGTGGATGCCGTAATGACGCTTTTGAAGAGCCTTGATGGCAAAATGCAAAATAAAGTACTAAGTTTAGCAATTGTGATGTCCCATCACAAAGTGCAACTTGATTCTTTTTCTTCTATGGCTCTGCATGAACTTGGAACTTGGCCTGCTTTTCAACTTCGTATACTTTAAGCATTTCCACAGTTATTAATTGAAAGTTTTTCTATGCTCGCCATTACATGAGTATGTATCTTGTGTGGCAAGTACAATAGAAAAAATTGGTAGTTTTCGTGATCGTCATGTGAAAGTGAAAACCGTTGTTTCAAGAGACCAAACGAAAATGTAGCGGGCTTCCGGTCAACTGTCACATTACAAGCAGTCATGATGGTTGTTTTGTTTTGAAATCTAAATTTCTAAATAGTTTTAATAGATCTGTGCAAATAACGATGACCAGTCGATAAAATTATTATATATTTCATGAAATAAAAATCCGTAAAAATTTTGGCGGAATTCCTTTCATTGTTTATGTTTTGAATAAAATGTAAATATCGCGTGACCTCTCTCAATGAAAATGAAAATCTCAGTACTGCAATGGATACACTATGTCCAGGAAATCGAGAATGTTTCCCACCCGAAAACATCCTAGACTGGGACTGTGAATCGAACTCGCCATCTCCGGAGTGGCAATCCTACGTCTTTGCTCGCAAGGCTAACTGGAGACCCCAACTTGGTGCAGCTAATATCGAATGTCAGGAATAATAATGAATTTGTCTCCAACCATGGTGGTTAAGTAAAATCCAGATCTTAATGTTGGGTCCTAATGCTTTGTAAAACTCGCTCACAAATTTGAAGAAACTCATTATGCTTGAGTTTTATTTCATGCGGAATCACGATGTTTCGCTCCAAAAGCGATTAGAATTAGCGTTTATGGCATCATAGCATGCGAGATACAGGTAAGAACCCCAACTTCGGACAAAGTGCGTTAGATTCTCATAAAGATGCACTGAACAACGCATCATTTAGTTTGACAGATCAAACTCCGAGAGAAAGTTCGGTTCAGAAGAAGTTCGGAGCTGAAACTAGGGCGGTTATTGTGTTCGGGTACTTTGTTTGACTGCAGATCTACGGAATCAATACCAGCAACGGAATTCGGAGACGCATCTGTAGGGATTGAGACGAGTATGGTAAATAACATAAACCGAATAAAGGGGCATATGCATTAGCCATTAGCATTTGCCCTAGATGGGAAAGTGACAGATGAGAGAGTGAGCCTACAGTTTTGTCTAGGATAGGATGTGACAATTGAATTGCGACTGCCTTGTTGTTTCCTCAGTCGGTTGCTTCGACGAGGTGGTAGCCAGTGCTTCCGAATAATTTTTATGCAAAATCCGCCAAACAATATATGTAACAAATTCATGTTTTCTCGTTCATTTTTTCCATTATTTCGTAATAAAAGATGTTATGTACTTTCAGAAAAAAGTTTTAACATGGAATTAGATGAGTTTTATAGTGAAATGGGTAAAAAGTTGATAAATAATGCTTCAAATCAAGTGTTTTAAATTAGCATAACATTTGCGAATCATGCATACATCATTTGTAGTCTAGCATAAATTAATTTTACCCAAAAAATCAAAAATAAAACTTTTGAATTTTTTCATAAATTTCAATTTATTTACCCAGCAACACGGCCAGGGTAACAACAAGCTGCCCTTTTGAAAATGTGATACCGCCGATCGAAGTAATCGATTGTCATTTTCACCCAATCAGCAACCGGTACGATTTTGACAGAAAATCGGTACGATTTTTACTGACTAATTGGCACATCCTATCCTAGAGTTTTGTGAAATAATTCGTAGGAGGTCGTGGTGTTGACTTGATGTAGTTGGCTCAGCAGCTGGAGATTGTGGTACGTCAATCGTAGTAGAAAATCGTAAGTACTTTGCACTCCATAAGACGCTTCCACCGTATTAAACACCTACAAAATGCGACGGCCATCTACGGGTAGAAGACCAGGGCAGTACTCGTGGAGGACCAACGTGCAAATTGAGTGTTGGAGCATATAAATGAGGTGATTGAACAATTGTTGGAAAATCTGTTCAAACCAGAAATATCTAATGATATGGAAATGCTAATATCATCTTCCAAACTCAGACGTACATGTTCATGATAGAATTAGAGGCGAAAGTATAGAATTGATAGTTCCGTTAGGATACGGCAGGCATGAAGAATGTTTTTGCCTTTCTCGTACAACAAAGTTGTACCGAAAGGCTATCATTTCACTCCAAAATCGAACTTTTTATAGAAGTCTCGGAGACCCATGATGTTATATACCAATCGACTCAGCTCGTCTATCTGAACAAATGTCTGTCTGTCCGTGTGTATGTGTGTGTGTGTGCACACGAAAACCGAAAAACATTAGCCACTTTTTTCATATAGTAATTCTTAACTGATTTTCTCGCAACAAGTTGCATTCGACGGGGGACAAACCCGAGTTGATCACTATTGAGGTTGATAACGATCGACCATTGCGTTTAAAAGTTATTAAGAAAATGGAATCGAATTATGTAAGCGCCATATAAGGTTGGTGTCTTGGCTAAATGTGAGAAAGGCAGTGTCACCACTCGGTGAATAAAGTTGGGTTTTGCCTTTCTCGTACAACAAAGTTGTACCAGAAGGCTATAATTTCACTCCAAAAGCCAAATTTTGATAGAAGGCTCGGAGACCCATAGTGTTATATACCAATCGACTCAGCTCGAAAAACTGAGCACATGTCTGACTGTGTGTGTGTGTGTGTATGTGTGTAGCCCCGGGAATTTTTTATTGTTAAACACGTTTCATATAGAAGGACTTGACCGATTCGAGTGCAACTAGTTTCATTCGACGGAGAAACTTTCCTAGTTGGGCACAATTGTTTTTGTTTGTTAATAACTCATTTGGTTTGAATAATATTTCTATTTTTCTTTTAACAAATACGCTGTTTACATGCACACTTTAAGTCATTAATCAATTTAGCCGTGACGCAATCCATTACTCTCATAGTTGAGTAATTCTTAAGTAGCGGGATATAATCGCATCAAAGCTATTAACCGCCTAAATGTAGGCAATTTACGTTGCATTTACCATACTAATTCAACACATTGAATCGAGAAAGGCATAATCACCACTGGGGGATAAATTTGGGGTTTTTTTTATAGAAGTCGATTTGAAAGCGAGCGGAGGGCAATATTTGTGATGGCACATATCACACGACCTTCCTTCTGCCAAGCTCCCGTATGAAGGGGGAGGGAAGAATATCAGTGTGGAAGCTGATATATCTCCACTGGCAAAAGGAAGGTGGTTTGACTTGCTCATATGCCATCGCGTGCGGAAGGATTTGCTATCGACGAGTACTGTCTCCAAATTTCTAATATGCCATCAGCATTTAGTCGAATAGGATTTTTATTGCACAGTTTTGTTTTCTCATTGCGTCGTTAAACTAAGTTAAACGTATTGATTTTAGTTATATGTAACTACTCATCACTATTGAAGGTCAAGGTAACATGGGTTTTCCACTTACCCCATCTCAATAGGGTAAGTGGAAAAACAACTCCTAATTTAAAAATCTATTTCCATAAATTTCAAGCGACCAAAATGGTATAAATTACCGCACAGTTTGTGCAAAATTGACTGTTTTTGATAGCCCATTTTGATTGAACGCATTTAGATCATTTTACACTAATTTAAACATCTACTAGCGATTTTTCCTTTTCCACTTCCCCCAGTGTACCTTATTCAAAACTAAGCAACTAGGCAAAATAATGGTTTGAGCGGAAAAAAAATCGGTGCTAAGAGGGTTAATCTCAAGCGAAATCTAAAAATTTGAGCGCAAATTATTTTTATTCTTTATTTTTATGACTTCTTTAGAAGTGAGAATGTAATTAATAATGGAACAAATACCCAAATTCCATTTGATTTGAATACCACAAAGCACTAACAAAGAATAAAATAATTCCACAAACTAAAGCTTCCATATACAATGCTTCACTATCATTGTTGCCGTCGCTGTTTAAATATGTAAATGCTGATGACCCGTAGCATCTGCCATTACTGATTAAAAGAGGGATAAAAGTAGAATTAATTGTATCCTTTGGAAGGCTGGGTGCAAAAGGAAAACCCAAAACACAGTAATCCCTGGTCCTTGCGAAGCATTATCACATGGATGAATGTTTAGGTCAGTAGCAAATAGCTGAGTACGTGCTGTGGAGGAAAAATAAATGCTGGTTGCTCAGTTCATTTAATTTGGAAATAGAAGAAAGACGATCACATGCTGCTTCGTGAGAATAAGGTTTCAAGTGCGAAGATAACCATGGTGGCAACGATTAAATAATTCAGAACCTTTTCTATCTAGTTTTCTTAAGTTATTCTACAGTTCATGCTACACGAGAAAAAAAAACGAAGTAGTATCTATCGTTAGGTATGTGCAGTGTACACAGATGGGTTTACTCGCCAGAGAGAAAAGTTTCTTTAAAAAGGGAGTGTTTCTTACAAGAGTTTTCCCCCACCTGACAAGGCTAATAAGGTTAAACTGTTTGAAAGCAAAAAAGAAGCGAGACTAACCAACCCATCCTTCTTGAGACATATGATAGATAGGTTCAAGGTTGAAGTTTGTCAAACCACGTTTTGTTCATACTTTTTGATAAAGGGTGTTCACAGTAAAACTGCATCACTCAGAACTACTCGCCAAAAATAAGTGTCCCAATCGACTGTCATATTTTCAGGGTATGAAATACAATATTTAATCTGGTATAATTATTTTACTCTATTTCTTCAACGCATCCAAATGCCCGAATATTTTGAAAAAATACTGAACAGACATTTTCAAGCTTTTAACCTGCTTTACGTTGTATTGTCTCCGTCGATACTTTGACTTTATGAGTGTTATTATTTCCAAAGAGCTAAAAGACCAAAAACAAAACATCTAGAAAGATCTGAGGTAAAAATTGGCTTAAAACTAAATGAATATTGCAAAATTACCGTCCAAAATTAAATTGGAGCCTTTTAAAAAATACTTGTTTTTTGGAAATCTTCAATCAGTCAGATAATCGATTGGGGCAAGGAAAGGTCCATTCAACAATCATTGTTCCGTAGTGACAACTTTTGGATGATTGCGAACTTCGTGCTTCAGTATTTTCCGATCAGTTACAAACCAGATAAAGGACCTGTCATAAGACGAGAATAGTTCTACATATTCCGTTTAATTCCACTACGATGTAATCTTTACAGATACGTTATTCGATCTCAACTATAAGGAAGTCTCCAGTGTCTTGCAAAGTATCTATGAAAATTACAACGAGGTGGAATTAAATGGAATAACTAAAATCGTCTTATGACAGGTGGAGACATTCCACTAAAAGAGCTTAATAATATTCAGATGAAAAAATAAAGTGAAACAATAACACACTCAACCATACTTATATATTGTATTTCATTCATTAAAAAATTCATGATAATCGTTTGAGAGACTATTTTATTTTTGCCAAGTGATGCAATTTAAATGTGGACACCCTTCATGATGCAGATTAGCTCAAACCCGGAGAAGTTAAAAACTTATGTCAATGATTAGATTGCTTGTTGTTTTCAAATTTTTGGATAACGAACAAGATTGGGAATTGATATGTGGTTAAGCTCAAATAGATGATAAATATTGAATAATCTCATATATAATCACTGATAAGAAAATTCGCATCATCTGTAGGAACACAAAAAAATGTTTAGCTACACCATTTGTAAACGTTGAAACAGTATTTATTTTAACTGCCAGAACCATTAACAATAGTTGTGTTATGCTGTGTTTACTCAGGTGCTGAGAACAAACGATACTACATCAATCAATCATGTGATGAGAATAATCGTTTCCTTGCATCAAGGCACGGGTCGTGTCAATCTCGCAACCTAAGTGCCTTGCTGAGGCTTCCAAGCGATTTGCCCCTCGAAACTGTTTCATGTGGCCTGGTGGCGGGTGAAATAAACCATCGGCCGTACAGGGTGTTGTTCTGCCTGTTACCTCCACCTACCTGTCGTGGTTCACTGATGTTTCGCCTCGCACTCGAGTGGCTTGTCAATCAGTGTCTACGAAATGTTGTCGTTTCGCCAAGGGAAATGCCAAATGACAACAGGAAATGTTTGTGTCAACAATTTGGATCCAATGACGACGGTGTGGCATCATCCACCGAAATCGTCGCCAACGTCGATTCTCGATCGGTTCGGTGTTGATGTTTCAACTCCGGAGAAACAGTTCGATTTGCTTTACACTCGAGCCAAGGAAAACATCCCGAGTAGGTAGATGCCCGTGTGGTCGACGTGAGTGTGAATTTAAAGGTCCTGTGAATCGTGGAAGCGAACCATGCCTCGGATTATCTTTGGCACAAAGTTGACGGGAATGAAGGTAACTGGATTAAAAAAGGACATCATTAGAACTTTTTGTTTAGATATTCTACGCAATATGTATACTAGGGTGGTTCAAAAAATCGATTTTGCTCCACAGTGCTCATCTGATTCTGTACCATGTTCTGAGTGTCCTCTGAAAATTTGAGTTCATTTGGATTAAAACTGATTTAGCACAAGCCGTTTCAAGTTTGCATGCAAATTAGTATGGTGAAATTTATTTTTTCATTATACTGTTAATGACGCTTCCCCATTAAGCGCATGTTAAAAGAAAACCTACATAGCTAAAAGGAATACTCAACAGCTTTCACTCAGTGAAAACCGCATCTCAATTTATCGTTCCAATAATTAGTAATCGAATTTAATCTATACCGTGGTTTTCTGGAGCTAATTGCATAACTAATCAACAGGCAACATTGCTGCTCGTGGTGCGAAAGATAGCACACAAAAATTCAGGCTACTATGTTGCACTGCACATTTCAGTGATGCCCTCAAAGAAGTTTAACGATCATGACTAAAGATTCGCAACCTGTCTTAAAATCGATTACTAATTATTGGGACGATTAATCATCATGCACACAACAATTTTGTTTGACAATAGAGACCTGTTACAGCAAGGCAATTGTGCTTGAAAAATTAAATTGGATATCAATGACAAAAAAGTGTAATGACGGATGTTGTTTTATGATTTGTTGCTACTTTATGATTTACCAAAACTAGTGGGCACAGAGAAAACAGGTGAAATTTTTTTACTATCTTTCTATTTTGTCAGCATTTGTCAAAACTAAAGTATTCTATAACATGTCTTTTATGGTAAACAGGGAAAGGAACTACCTTCACGCTGTAGGAAATTCGTTATTAGAGTAACGGTGCCAACAGTGGAGGTATTAGTAGATCCACAAAAGAAAATATTGTTTAAAAATCCCATAAATAATGGGAAACTTACAGGTTTAATATCTTAGCCAGTAGTACACAAATAAATTTGCCAACAAAAATTATTTTGGCACTCGCTTGACTGTGGATAAACAACAGTAAAGCACATGTGGAGATTGGACAAATCAAGCATCCGAAAGATATTCAATTTGCAAAAAAGAGAGCTAACCGCGGTGGAGGTTGGTACTCGGATTCTGATGGCTTTTCCGCAAACGTGACCTTTAAGTGGTCTTGTTGTGTAGGGGTTATCACGCCTATCTAGAGAGTAGGAGGTTCAAGTCCCTCCAAGACACGTGGATTCTTTTTCGCAAATTTCATATCAATTTGTCCATTTCGAAACATATGCTGTGCATATGCACAGCCAAGATATTTAACAAAAAAATGGTTTTCGTACGGCCGAGTTGCCGAATAATATGCAATTAATTGAATTAGTTTGGTGTTATCTTCTTCTTTTATATTATAAAAATGAGTTGAGTTTTCCTTCCTGACGATTTAACTCGCGAACGGGTTGACCGATTTACACGTTTTTTCCCTAATCGATTCGTTTTGGGATCCACAAGGTTTGTATATGGGTCATTCCATATGAAGTGACCGAGAAAAAATGCAAACGTGCAATCGACTTTCTTAGAATTGAATGAAATTTTGACCAATTGTTTATGTATGGGTTATACCCCAAAAACCAAAATTTCGTGGTGATTGGACCTCCCCACGATTAATAAGACCATCCCCCTTTTCAGACAAATGTATGAAACTCATCATATTGTTTTGTACATATCTCTGGAACTGTGAGGTCTATAATGAATCTAACCATTCGTAACCATTCGAAAGAAGATTTTTCAAGGAATTTATAAAAAAATAATTTGTTGATGTGCAGTGTTGCCAAATGAACAATTTTTATGTTTTTGTGTGAAAAATGCATTTTTTACCCAATGAGTATATTTTTATTCAGGAAATAACCTCACCAACGTGTTCTTTGACCATTTTTACATTGGAAACGCTTAAAACCCCGAGGTACTATGTTTTGAGATACAGGATTTTTAAAATGAAAAGTCCTTTTTTCACTGTGAACATTGTAGTTTTTTTACTGATTTCCGAACATACACACATATACGCATTGACACATACATAACACACATACACAGCTCGATTGGCTGCTTCCCCACTTACAGCATCGCGTTTGAAATTTATATGGAGATTAGTACGGAAAAATGTATTTTGCATTCTTGCTCCTAGCGGCTTTATTTTATCGTTAATTCAATCATCTGACTCAATACTGAGAGATGCTGAAAGAGTTTGCTGAAGAATAAGCATTGCTGGAAATATTACAACGCTTTGAAGATTGATTGTTGGAATCATATGCAAGAAATCAATGTTTCTGCCAGCACTATCTGGTCAACTGTCCTTACCAAGATGAATACAGTTCTAGGTGCTCCAATCTGCCAAGTTTGTGGAAGAGAAGACGGCGGGGGTGAAAAATTCATTTTCAGTGCAAAACAAAAACAAACCGGCTGGCTCTCCATACTAAAATCCAAGATGGCTGAATAGTAAATTTGGCAGATTGGAACACCAAGTGGTGTACTCATCTTGGTCCTTACTATGTCTGAAACTCGATTATGCATATGTACAACATGTGATAGATTTAGTTCGGAAAAGGTATTGGAGGGTAATCGCCCCTTCGGTGGTGATCCCATTGTCCGGAAAAACCATTTCTCTTTCCGGAATTTTCCATTAAAAATTAATCTGAATAACTACAATTTGTTCCTCAGCACTAAAAGATTAAAATTTTTGAAATAACACTCAGTAGTTTGGTAGTTCTGGTAGAATAAACAAGTTTGGTCGTCGTTCCAGCAAGGCTCCTTCTTCTTCAAAGATTTTCGGCATCCTTAGGGTCAACTATTAAAAATTAAAACAATATGTCACATGGTTTACGAAAATCTGAATTCTCTAGGAGTAAAAAATGCAAAAAATATAGCGAAAGTATATTGGCTGTTGAACAGCAAATATTATCCATTTATTTTCAAAATACAGCAAATAAAATCATAATCTCAAAGAAGACCATTTTTATGATGTTTGTTATTGGTCTACTATTTTCATACTTTGATAATATACTCACACAGTTAACACTTTTTGATTACATGGTGAGTGAGAGAGAGCTCATGGCTATCGTCAAATCACATTTGCGTGCTGTGAAGTGTGGGTTTGATAAAATAGTAGTAAGATATAAACTTTTCGTGGATAAATCTGCTCTAGTGGTCTAGTATTGACATTAAGGTCTTCTTCTCCCTTTATATAGCTACAAAATACGTTTAAAAATTGCATCCAACGGTTTTCGCCATTTTCAACCCTTCTGTACGTACAAGTACCATTTTCATAATGATTTGCCTTTTCATACATTATTTTTCCATAGGGCACTGCACGGAAACATCTCTTTCTCTTTCGTTCCTCATAAAATTTGACGTTTACTGGCCTTGTTGTTTTCTAATTTCTTTGCTGCGAAAAAGAGACAAAGCAGTCCGTGCAGTGCCCTATAATAACATAGTGAATGTCTACTTCCTTATGAGCTAATTTATTTTTACCTTTCTCGTACACTAAGTGTACCGAAAGGCTTTATGTTCGCTCCAAAAACATTATTTTTATAGAAGGCGGGAGACCCATAGTGTTGTATACCAATCGACTCAGCTCAACGAATTGTGTGTGCATAAAAAAGTCTCATCCACTATTTATGGGCTTGCTTTTAACCGATATGTTCGCACCATGTTGCATTTTACGGGAAATCCTGTCCCATTGTTTCATATTAAAATTTTACTGGTTGGGATTATGGGCTCGAAAGTGATGGTCAAAATACTATTTTCATAATGAACGAGAAAGGCACCATTACCGCTAGGTTAATTATCCAGGGTTTTTAGATAACCATATTGTTTCTTTTGTCGTAATTGCCTCTCGTATGTCTTTCCTTTGTTGTTTTTTAGAAAATGTTTGTTTCACGGTGATTTCTATGTCCCGTAACAGTAATGAAACAAGAACTTCATCAATGTTTTCATCATCGTCATAAATTTAGTATTATTCATTTCTTCCTTCCCTACTGTGATACTGTATTCCCTAATCCAGATTGAAACACGAGTCTTTCGGTTCACTTAATCTAACGTTAATTTGTAAGAATAAAATAGTATAAAGATTTCGGCTCCGTAACGCTCAACGGCATATGAGCCTTGAGCTTTCGAAATTAATAAATGTTCTATAAAATAAAAAAAAAACTTTCCATAGCAGGTGAAATAATATAGTATCTATGTAAGTAATAGTTAATAGTACGCTCTACAACAATACAGAAACGCTGTTCCTTCCAAAGTGACTACGTGGAAAAGTACATTATTTTCTATTCAAAGGCTCAAGTTACATGTTTTACAATTTATTTGAAGAAAACAATATCTTCGAATTCTTGGCAATTCCATAAAAGGTAAAGGTTCGGTATGCATAACAAAATCTAATGTGATTGATAAGTTCCAAATAAATCATATAATATTCAGAACTCCATAACTCGAGAACTGCTCATAGTACCTTGGGGTTTCGAGTGTTTCTTATACAAAATTTCCTGGAGAACACGATGCTGGTGTTATTTTTCAAATGAAAATATACTCATTGGCAGAAAAATACGATTTTATACTTAAAACGCAAAAACAATAGAGTTGGCAACACTTCTACTCAAAATCGATATTTTTCTCAAAAAGTTTGAAGAATTCTCTTCAAAATGCATAAAAAGAAGTTATTTATAGCTTAAAAACTGTCCAAGATATGAGTTGTTCAAAAATATGGTTTTTACAAATCGTCAAAAACGGGGGGTGCTCCCATTTGCCGAGGGGTTGTCCAATCATCAAATAAATTTGGATTTTTACATATAATCGATAGATAAACCAATCCACGAAATTTGATTAAAATCTGTGAAAGTCGTTTACAAGTAGTTCGGTCACTTGGTATGGAATGACCCATATACAAAAAGTTGGTGAATTTAACGGGGAAATGTAAAAAATCATTAGAATACAATTTTGGGTCAGCTGTTGAGGGAAACAAAACAAACGCACGGACATTGATCTAGAGTGCGGTGCTGCAAATAAGTTCATTGTGACATTAGCAACACCCGGGCAAAGCTTGGTATTTTCCGCTAGTTTAATATAAAAAAACTAGCAAATATAGCTTGCACCACTAATGGGTACACTGTTCCTTTAGTGGTGGTAAAAACTAGTTTTGGTTCCTATAGTGGTGCTATCCTTTGATTTCTTATGAGACATGCCACTATTGGTACAATTACACCACTAGAGGTGCAAAGGTGTGCAAAGGAGTCAATTTTATCAAGGAAAATCATTGTTTTCAATACTTGATCAAGCAAAATTTTAGGATAAGATACATTTAACAGGATATTTAAAGCACGATGCATCAACTGAAACCACCATAAAGTGTATAATTATGAAAAATCTCATTAAAACCCCTCTACTTCCACTATTGGTGTTACCTCCACTAAGGGTACAATTACCCTATGAAGAGTAAAACGCGAGATTCCTCCAAAATTGAGACAACGTCATCCAGAACAAATTTTAACACATTGATGACTGTTGCTGGCTTCAATCCAAGCTTCAACCCTTTGAGAATGTTTTGTTAAATATAATAAATCAAGACAAAATTTTCAAAACGACTTATCTGCTTTTGTAAACAAAGATTCAAACGTCGATTTGACGACTCTGATAAGCACTTCGACGCAAAACAACGCCATCCACACTGCTGTAATCTGGAAAAGTGACGTAACAGCCATTTTACAACATGCATGTTTTTCATTTTTCTGTTAAAGAGCTCGATGAGTAGTACTCGTTAACATCATTTTTGGAAAATTACGTATACGTCACTTTTTCAGATTACGGAAGCACAGGTTGCCGAAACCGTCACCTACCTATGAATTATTGGCAGTGGCTGATTTTCTACTCGCCGCAACCACATCCAGGCGCTATAGTATATGCACAAAATAGCCAGCAAGAGTTAACCGCCAGAAATTTGTATGGCGAAAGACATCTAACGCTGGTTTTCTCAAAATTAGGAACTTTTCATGAAAAACTATTTGGTACCGGTTATGAGGGATGGTGTCTGCTACTACGCCTACCAAATATTTTTTCGATTAAAGTGCTTAAATTTGAGAAATCGAGCCTTAGATGCCTTTCGCCATACTGATTTCAGAAAGTTAACTCCTAGTGTGCCGCTGTAAGCACGCTCAAAGCAGTCGATTCAATGATAGTGTTGGTTTGCGTGGGAGTGCTATCAAATTCGTCAAATTGACGTTCGAATCTTTGTTTACAAAAGCAGATAAGTTGTTTTGAAAATTTTGTCTTGAAATATGTAGTCCATAAAAGCACCCAGAATCAAAAGGAGCTCCGCCGTATCAAGTATGACTCTACTGCTGCTAGATGCAGTAACACATTTGTACCTCCATTATTGTCTTCGTTATTTTAGTTAGTGGCACGGCAAATGCTGGGTAAAGCGTACCATTCGTACTTCGCGTACCTGAAGGAATAAAATAATCCCCATTTTGCGGTCCTTAGCCTCTTACCCAGCAACTCCTATCCCTACCTCCTCGTGGTGCTGACCGGGATACGAGCAACTTTAATGAATTATTGGCAGTGGCTGATTTGCTACTCGCCGCTTCCACTTCCAGGCGCTATCGTATATGCGCAAATAGCCAGCGTAAGTTAACCGCAAGAAATTTGTATGGCGAAAGACATCTAACGCGGGTTTTCTCAAAATTAGGAACTTTTCATGAAAAACTATTTGGTACCGGTTATGTAGGAAGGTATCCGCTACTACGCCTACCAAATATTTTTTCGATGAAGCTGCTTAATTTTGAGAAATCGAACCTTAGATGCCTTTCGCCATACTTATTTCAGAAAGTTAACTCCTAGTGTGCCGCTGTAATTACGCTCAAAGCAGGCGATTCATTAACCAACCCCGGTGGGAACTATGGTCGTATGCTGACAGGAAAGGGGGATTTGCTCCTCTCCGGAGGTGCAAATCTTATCGAGCGTCTGTTCTCCATGTTAGGAGCGGCTCACAACAGCGTCTTTTCCCCACGTTAGGGACGGCTGATCAACGTCAACGCGATGTAGGTAGCGCGGTAGGTAAGATAGTCTATCGAAGATTCTACAGTTACCAAGAAAGGCAAAAGTAGAGCAAACGGAATGATTCAACGGCAACAGACCCGGCAACGAATAAAGGACAACGATTGGAAAGTCGGATCTTGGAACGTGAGAGCTTTGAATGAACCCGCACGTGTTGGGCTGCTGGCTCGTGAGCTGCAGAAGGTCGCTGTGAGTGTGGCAGCTGTGTGGCCCTAAATAGCCGGAACGAAGTTATGACGGCGACTCCCCGTGGATGCGTGTGCGTGCACGCCGCGTAGGTCTGACTGGAAGCGCCAAATCATGGCTTGCTGCTCGCCGATTGACACGCTGATGTGTGAATGTATTATAACACGCTGAAGCCATTTTACTCAAACCCCACATTTCCCTTCTTCTCTCATTAAAAAACGCAAAAAAATCTTCTAGCATAGGATGCAATGGTTGTTTTTCTCCTGGGTTATTTAAATGCGGCGAAAGCGAACATCGGTGGCAATTGAGCAACCGGTTAACTCCATTGAAAACTGCACCCCAAAATAAACCTGACTCAACATCATGGTTTTAATACCAGGACAATGATTCAGAGTGTGGGCTCCCAAACTGTGGGCCGCAAAAGATAAAACGTGATTCATATTTTCGTTGGATGATTAGAGAACAACACATTTTTGAAGCCTTCTTTTGTTTGTCAAATACAATGACAAATTCTTCCAAAAAACATTCCAAATATTACCCAAATGCAATCCAAAACTAAGCGGCGTTGAATTTCATTACGAATAAGATTTAAGAACAACATAATAATGATAAGAAAATTCATGCTAATCCAAATTCAATCCAAATCATATCGAATGCTAATCCAATCCAAATCTAATTTAAATCTAAATCCAATTCGAACTCAATCCATATCTAATTCAAATCCGATCTAAATCCAATCCAAATCCAATCTAAATCCAATCCAAATCCAATCCAAATCAAATCAAATTCAAATCCAATCCAAATCCAATCCAAATTCAATTCAAATTCAATCCAAATCCAATCCAAATTCAATCCAAATCTAATCCAAATGTAATCCAATCCAAATCCAATCCAAACCAATCCAAACCAATCCAAATCAAATCCAACGCTAATCCAATCCAAATCTAATTTAAATCCAAACCAATCCAAACCAATCCAAACCAATCCAAACCAATCCAAACCAATCCAAACCAATCCAAACCAATCCAAACCAATCCAAATCCAATCCCAAACCAATCCAAACCAATCCAAACCAATCCAAAATCATCCATATCTAATCCAAACCAATCCAAATCCAATCCAAACCAATCCAAACCAATCAAAATCCAATCCAAACCAATCCAAACCAACCAAACCAATCCAAATCCAATCCAAACCAATCCAAACTCAATCCGTATCTAATCCAAACCGATCCAAACCAATCCAAACCAATCAAATCCAATCCAAACCAATCCAAACCAATCCAAACCAATCCAAATCCAATCCAAACCAATCAAACCAACCAAACCAATCCAAACCAATCCAAACCAATCCAACCAATCCAAACCAATCCAAACCAATCTAAACCAATCCAAACCAATCCAAACCAATCCAAACCAATCCAAACCAATCCAAACCAATCCAAACCAATCCAAATCAAACCAATGCCAATCCAATCCAAACTAATTTAAATCCAAACCAATCCAAACCAATCCAAACCAATCCAAACCAATCCAAAATCATCCACATCCAATCCAAACCAATCCAAACCAATCCAAACCAATCCAAACCAATCCAAACCAAACCAATCCAACCAATCCAAACCAATCCAAACCAATCCAAACCAATCCAAACCAATCCAAACCAATCCAAACCAATCCAAACCAATCCAAACTCAATCCGTATCTAATCCAAACCGATCCAAACCAATCCAAACCAATCCAAACCAATCCAAACCAATCCAAACCAATCCAAAATCATCCACATCCAATCCAAACCAATCCAAACCAATCCAAACCAATCCAAACCAATCCAAACCAATCCAAACCAATCCAAATCCAATCCAAACCAATCCAAACCAATCCAAACCAATCCAAACCAATCCAAACCAATCCAAACCAATCCAAACCAATCCAAACCAATCCAAACCAATCCAAACCAATCCAAACCAATCCAAACCAATCCAAACCAATCCAAACCAATCCAATCCAAATCCAACCAAACCAACCAAACCAATCCAAACCAATCCAAACCAACCAAACCAATCCAAACCAACCAAACCAATCCAAACCAATCCAAACCAATCCAAACCAATCCAAACCAATCCAAACCAATCCAAACCAATCCAAACCAATCCAAACCAATCCAAACCAATCCAAACCAATCCAAACCAATCCAAACCAATCCAAATCCCATCCAAACCAACCAAACCAATCCAAACCAATCCAAACCAATCCAAACCAATCCAAACCAATCCAAACCAATCCAAACCAATCCAAACCAATCCAAACCAATCCAAACCAATCCAAACCAATCCAAACCAATCCAAACCAATCCAAACCAATCCAAACCAATCCAAACCAATCCAAACCAATCCAAACCAATCCAAATCCAATCCAAACCAATCCAAACCAATCCAAACCAATCCAAACCAATCCAAATCCAATCCAAACCAATCCAAACCAACCAAACCAATCCAAACCAATCCAAACCAATCCAAACCAATCCAAACCAACCAATCCAAACCAACCAAACCAATCCAAACCAATCCAAACCAATCCAAACCAAACCAATCCAAACCAATCCAAACCAATCCAAACCAATCCAAACCAATCCAAACCAATCCAAACCAACCAAACCAATCCAAACCAACCAAACCAATCCAAACCAATCCAAACCAATCCAAACCAATCCAAACCAATCCAAACCAACCAAACCAATCCAAACCAATCCAAACCAATCCAAACCAACCAAACCAATCCAACCAAACCAATCCAAACCAATCCAAACCAATCCAAACCAATCCAAACCAATCCAAACCAATCCAAACCAATCCAAACCAATCCAAATCCAATCCAAACCAATCCAAACCAATCCAAACCAATCCAAACCAATCCAAATCCAATCCAAACCAATCCAAACCAATCCAAACCAATCCAAACCAATCCAAACCAATCCAAACCAATCCAAACCAATCCAAACCAATCCAAACCAATCCAAACCAATCCAAACCAATCCAAACCAATCCAAACCAATCCAAACCAATCCAAACCAATCCAACCAAATCCAATCCAAACCAATCCAAACCAATCCAAACCAACCAAACCAATCCAAACCAATCCAAACCAATCCAAACCAACCAAACCAATCCAAACCAATCCAAACCAATCCAAACCAATCCAAACCAATCCAAACCAATCCAAACCAATCCAAATCCCAAACCAATCCAAACCAATCCAAACCAATCCAAACCAATCCAAACCAACCAAACCAATCCAAACCAATCCAACCAATCCAAATCCAATCCAAACCAATCCAAACCAACCAATCCAAACCAATCCCAAACCAACCAAACCAATCCAAACCAACCAAACCAACCAAACCAATCCAAACCAACCAAACCAATCCAAACCAATCCAAACCAACCAAACCAATCCAAACCAATCCAAACCAATCCAAACCAACCAAACCAATCCAAACCAATCCAAACCAATCCAAACCAATCCAAACCAATCCAAACCAATCCAAACCAATCCAAACCAATCCAAACCAACCAAACCAATCCAAACCAACCAAACCAACCAAACCAATCCAAACCAATCCAAACCAATCCAAACCAATCCAAACCAATCCAAACCAATCCAAACCAATCCAAACCAATCCAAACCAATCCAAACCAACCAAACCAATCCAAACCAATCCAACCAATCCAAACCAATCCAAACCAATCCAAACCAATCCAACCAATCCAAACCAATCCAAACCAATCCAAACCAACCAAACCAATCCAAACCAATCCAAACCAATCCAAACCAATCCAAACCAATCCAAACCAATCCAAACCAATCCAAACCAATCCAACCAATCCAAACCAATCCAAACCAATCCAAACCAATCCAAATCCAATCCAAATCCAATCCAACCAACCAATCCAAACCAATCCAAACCAATCCAATCCAAATCCAATCCAAATCCAATCCAAATTCAATCCAAATCCAATCCAAATCCAAACCTAATCCAAATCCATTCCAAGTCCGTACATTTAATCCAACTTTTAGTTTCGCGTACAGTAAACCATCAACCATGTGCCATAAACTAGTATTGCTAGCCAATAACTCCAAACTTATCCTACGCATAATGAATTCGAACTTCCGAATAGCTTTGTAAAATCCGGCAACCTAATAAATTTTTCAAATTCCAAGAAATCTGCTCCTGCAGGTAATCCCGCTATGACTACTAAGTCAGTACATTCCAAGATAAATTTCTAGATAATATATTTGGCTTTCCGAACAGTTTCGAACAGTACAGGATTGAATATCTCTCCATTTCTCTCAGATTTCGTTATATAATAGCTCGGCTGGTAGTCTCATGTACGTTGCCAAATGGCTTCATGTAATCTAAATTTGTTTTAATCAAAATCAATGCTCGCAGGACTTTTCTAGATCGTAAACCATTTTCCGTTGGTCTTCCATACTCACCTTTTAGTTTCAATACATTTTTTCGGCCACCTTTCAGACACGCCTTATAGTTTTCTAAACCACACACCATTTCCACCGATCTTCCAGACGCGCATTGCAATTTTGCAAACCACAAACTAATTTCTTATGGTCTTCCAGGCGAGGCTTTAATATTCTTCAAACCACATACCATTTTTCCAGGGGTCTTTCAGACGGGCCACCACAAATTTCCGACAACGCGTCTTGTGATTTAGCAAACCACAAACCATTTTCCGACGGTCTTCGAGACGCATCTTGTGATTCAGTAAACCACAAACCATTTTCCGACGGTCTTCGAGACGCGTCTTGTGATTTTGCAAAACACAAACCATCTTCCGACGGTCTTTGAGACACGTCTTGTGATTTCGCAAACCACAAACCATTTTCCGACGGTCTTCGAGACGCGTCTTGTGATTTAGCACACCACAAACCATTTTCCGACGGTCTTCGAGACGCGTCTTGTGATTTAGCAAACCACAAATCATTTTCCGACGGTCTTCGAGACGCGTCTTGTGATTTTGCAAACCACAAACCATTTTCCGACGGTCTTCGAGACGCGTCTTGTGGTTTAGCAAACCACAAACCATTTTCCGACGGTCTTCGAGACGCGTCTTGTGGTTTAGCAAACCACAAACCATTTTCCGACGGTCTTCGAGACGCGTCTTGTGGTTTAGCAAACCACAAACCATTTTCCGACGGTCTTCGAGACGCGTCTTGTGATTTTGCAAACTGAAATATATCACTCGTCACAATTTAACCACTTGAATTCAACTCACCCCATGAAATCAGCGACAGGATCCAAAAAATCGACTGGCAGGATCGCCAAAATGCGTGGCCCTAAATAGCCGGAACGAAGTTATGACGGCGACTCCCCGTGGATGCGTGTGCACGCCGCGTAGGTCTGACTGGAAGCGCCAAATCATGGCTTGCTGCTCGCCGATTGACACGCTGATGTGTGAATGTATTATGACACGCTGAAGGCATTTTACTCAAACCCCACAGCAGCAATCCAGAAAATACGGAGAACTGGAGAAGTGAATTACGGGCGGTGAATCCCATAGCGAACACTTCATTCAAGTACAACATCTACTATAGCGGCGGTGATAGAGCAGAACGAGGAGTTGGCTTCATGGTGATCGGGAAGCAGATGAAGCGTGTGATCCGGTGAAAGCCGATAAGCGATCGCATTTGCGTGTTGAGAATGAAGAGCAACAATAGCCTGATCCGCATCTATGCCTCAACGAACGATAAGCCTGATGACGTGAAGGATGAGTTCTATGAGAGCCTCGATAAGGCCTACGGAGAGTGCCCAACACACGATGTAAAGGTTGTCATCGGGGATGCAAATGCACAGATCGGAAGATAAAGTTTATTTCGCCCTGTCATTGGTACGATAAGCCGTCATTCCGCTACCAACGATAATGGTCTGCGACTTGTAACCTTTGCTGCTGCTAGAGAGATGGCAATAAGCAGTAGCTTCTTCGCACGTAAGAATATCCGCAAACACACCTGGCAACATCCGAGTGGAGACACTTGCTCACAGATAGTCCACGTGCTGGTCGACGGACGGCATTTCTCGGATGTTATAGATGTAAGGTCCTTCAGAGGTCCGAACATCGACTCGGATCACTACCTTGTAGTTGCAAAAACTCGGGCGCCACTCTCCAGCGTCACGAATTCACGAAACAACAGAACGATGCGTTTCAATATCCAACGCTTGTCAGTTGAAGGAGTTGCTGAACAGTACCACCAGAAGCTGGACGAGTGAATAGGAGATGCCACCGGATCTGGCGACGTCAACAGATTGTGGGAAGCTGTGACTGCAACAGCGCAGGAAGTGTTAGGCACTGCACAGCGACACCGACGAAATGGTTGGTTTGACGAGGAGTGAGGACGAGACGAGAAAAATGTTGCTACGAGTCGAATGCTAGTGGCTCGTACCCGTTCCTACACAGAGCGGTACAGTGTAAGAAGGGCAGAATAGAAACGAATCCACCGCAGAAAAAAAGGCAACACGAAGAGAGTGTGATAGCTGAAGCGCAAGAGAACATGGATAGAAACGATATGCGGAGGTTTTCCGCAACTGTCAATGGCGCTCGGCATAAGACTACGCCAGTGCCCGCCATGTGCAATGACCGATAGAGGAATTTGCTGACAGGCAAAACTATGGTGGCAGCCAGGTGGAAGGGGCACTTCGAAGATTTGTTGAACGGTGAAAATTGAGGTGTATTAAGAAGCAGGATGGAGATAGTCGGCGACGGTCAAGCTGTGGAACCACCAACGCTGGACGTGGTTAAGAAGGCTAAAAAACAGTAAAACTGCTGGGAAAGACGAGATCTCGATCGAGCTTCTTAAACACGGAAGTGAGCAGCTGCATCAATCAATCCACCCCATTATCCAGAAAATATGGGAGGACGAAGAACTGCCTGCCGGCTGGTTGGATGGCCTCATATGCCCAATCTATAAGAAAGGGCACAGATAAGACTGTGTCAATTACAGAGGGATCACACTTCTGAACTCGGCCTACATAATCCTGTCGCGTATCCTGTTTAACAGACTGAGACCACTTGAGGAGTCCTTCGTCGGCGAATGCCAGGCAGGTTTTCGTGAGGGCCGATCAACGGACGGATCAGATGTTTAGCCTGCGAATGATCCTTGATAAATTCCAGGAGTAAAACTTGCAGACTCACAATCTGTTAATTGATTTCAAAGCAGCGTACGATTCAGTGAAGAGAAATGAACTGTGGCAGATAATGTCCAAACATGGTTTTCCGGCGAAACTGATTAGACTGATACGTGCAACGATAGATGGCTCGAAATCAAGTACTCGGATTGCAGACGAAGTGTCAAGCTCGTTTGTGACCTTTAGACGGATTAGAGCAAGGTGATGTACTTTTGAATGTATTGTTCAACATTGCACTCGAAGGCGCATTATCTGGCGTGCAGAGGAACCATGGGCGTAGCCAGGATTTCGATAAGGGGGGGGAGGGTTCGCACATTTTTAAGGTCTTCTGAATCATAGTTTTATAAAAACTCATGAATATTAGTGCTTGTTACTTTTTCCTTTTTCCTTCCCTTTCCTTGAAACCAAACCCACAACCAACAGTGAAGGCTGGATCACACTACCGCGTTGCGGGTTAGCGTTTTGTACTAAAACGCAACGCCAATAAACGTGACGCATTTACACCCGGATTCTTCAGGAATGGCTCCAGCAACTTCTTCGGCAATGTCTTCAGAAATTTCACCATCAATTTCGCCGGGAATCGATCCGAAAATTCCACCTCAAATTTCTCCACAAATTTCTTTATAAGTTTTGCTGGGAATTTTTCAGATAATTCTTTCGTGCTGTTTCTCATAAAAAATTCTAAAAAATTGCACCGTGGAATTCCTAAGCTTTTTTCAAGAAATCATTTAAGATTTCTTCAGAAATTTCGCTGGAAATTCCTCCCGAAGTTCTTCCGATAGTTTCTCTGGGAGTTCCTCCGGGAGCTCCTCTAGGAATCGTTCTAGGAGTTTCTCCTGGAATTCCTCCGGGAGTTCTTACGGGAGCTCCTCTGGCAGTTCCAACGAGAATTTCTCCGGGAGAACCACCGGTAGTTTCTATGAGCATTTTTCCGAGAGTTTTACCGGCAGTTCCTCCGGGTGTTCCTCTGAGAAGGAACTCCCGGAGTAATTTCCGGAGGAACTCCCCGAGGAATATCTGGAGGAGTTCCTGGAGAAATTATCAGAGGAATTTTCGGAGGAACTCCTGGAAAAACTCTCTTCAGAACTCCTGGATGAACTCCCAAATGAACTTCCGTAAGAATTCCAGGAGGAAATTCTCCAAGGAACTTCTGGAGGAGTTTGTAGATAAATTCCCAAAGAAAGCCTAAATGAATTCCTGAAAGGAAGCCTGAAAGAATTCCAAGAGGATCTACTACTGGAACTCCCGGAGGAATTTTCAGAGGAACAGCCGATGGAATACCAGGAGTTGAATTTCTAGAGGTACTTCCGAAATCCCATTTCCCTTGAAATTCCTGCCAGATATCCTCCATAAATTCCTTGTGAATTTCCTGGAGGGATTACCAGAGGAACTCTGGTAAAAACTCCTGAAGGAGCTCCCGGAGGAACTCCCACAAGCACTTCCGGAGGAATTCTCACAAGGAAGTTCTGAAATAATTCTTGGAGAAGTTTATGAAGGTATTTCTGGAGAAATATCTGATGGAATTCCCGGAAAAATACCAAGAGGAATTAGAATTCCCAGATGAAGTCCTGAAAGTATTCCCAGATGAATTGCTGTTCTTTTTTTGTTCTGAAGAAATTCCTGGAAGAACTCTTGGGAGATATCCTGGAAGAACTCTGAAACTAATTTCCGAATGAAATTCTGGAGTAAATTCCGAGTGCAGTCCGGAAGAATTTTAGGAGAATTCTGCGGAAAAATGTCTAGAAATAAACCTTGGACAGAGGAAAAGAAATCTTCAAGGGATTTCCTCATGAATTTCCTAAAAAAATAGTGAGGGGTTTCTAGATAAGGAGGAATTACAATTACAGGAGAAGGATTTTCGAACGATTTTCATAAGAGTTTGTGGATAACTTTCCGGAGGAATTGAGAAGTTCCGAGTGGAGCTTCTAGAAGGATTTCAAGGAGAATTCTTGAGCCCGAAATGTTTTGAGTTGTTTCGAACTGGATCATGGACACCCTTATAAGTTTTTTGGAAATCTTTTGAATTTCGACCACCTATTTCTGAATATGATTGGCTCGTAAAAGGCACATGTTTAAGGGAATTCATTTCACTACCCGTTCAACCTTATCACCTGCCTCCCACTGGCTGCGCCCTTGAGAGGAACGACACTATCATCACACGGTCGCATATGCTCCTGGGCTTTGCGAACGACATCGACCTTATTGGAATCGATCGCAGAGCAGTAGTAGAGGCTTTTATTCCACTGAAGAGGGAGACGGCTTAACCATTAACCAAGACAAGGTACACGGTGGCAGATAGAGATAGAGGAAGACCTAGTGGTGTTGGTGCTGAGGTAGTGCTTGATGGGGATGTATTTGAAGTTGTTGAAGAATTTGTTTACCTTGGAACGCTTGTGACATGTTACAATGACGTTTCCCGTGAAGGGAAAAGACGTATTGCTGCTGCGAATAGAGGTGTGCGCCGCCGCGCCACGCCGCCGCCGCCGGCAGTTTTTGGCACGCCGCCGCCGCCGACATTTTTGCATCGGCGCGCCGCCGTTTAAAATTTGCCACGCCGCTGATCTATAATTTTCCACGCCGATTGAAATTTTCAGTGGAAACTCCTAAGATTCATTGGATTTTCCGTATAATTTGCTGATAGATCTCTACAACATTACGATGAAACTTCAGAGAATTTTTCGTGAGGATACCAATTATTTTCATGAGAATTCCATACAATACCTTGTTAAAACTTCGAAGAGCTCTCCGTAAAAACTAAGCGTGTGAAAATTTCGAAAAATGAAAAATTAAAATCTAATTTAAATTGAATTTTGAATAGAAAAGAGTTGTTCGGCAGAAAGTAACAAGACTGAAAGTTGTTAGGGCGAATCGTTTAACTGAAAAGATTATATGGTAGATTAACACTACCTGAGCAAAGCTTAAAAGCAAATCGATAACTTGTTTTAATGTTGTGAAATCATCAATTATGTTAACTTAATTTGATATCTTTTTGGTCGTTTTAACGGTTAAAATAACAAAACGTTTAGCAGAATCAGCTTACCGTGACATCAAATCAAAACTATTCTGCTGTCGATGAGAGGAAATCGAAAACGAAATTTGATATTGGTTTCCGATAGCAAAATAAGTACACAGATTGATGTCATATCATTCAATTTAGTAATCTACAGCAACATGAGATCAAAATATATAATCAATCATGATGATTTATACATATTTGAAAACAAATTGTGAATCATTTTGTTGTCAAAATCCAATCTATATGCTCTCATTATGTTTTCAGACTTTGATAGGATATGTAGCCTACAGATATTTGGCCGAGAATCTTATTTGGTCGAACAGTTCCTTTGGCTAAAAAAATCGTGAACTTGTCCTTCGGCTGAAATAGTCGTTTGGTAGAAAGGGCAATTTGGTCAAAATGGACATTCGGTCGAAAGTGTCGTTCGGCTGAATTAGTCATTTAGGATATTTTCACGACAATAACGGGAGAATCTTTTGAGTTTAGCCTCAAAAATTGATGAACTTCCCCAGAAATTCTTCAAGTTTTTCCAGAATACTTATTCATTTGAAAATTATTTTCAGATTTTCCACGAGAACTACTTTCACGTTTCGAGAACTCTTTGTAATTACCAAGGGAAATTGTTTGGGATTTACATGAGAATCTCTACAGAGTTTTTACAAGAAAATATTTCTACAGGAAAATATTCGGAATATTCACGGAAAGTTCCTATTGCGACTCTGTTGAGTATTCTTTAAAATTCACACAGACAATTTTGACTAGTGAAAGAGATGCTTTAACGTTGACTTCCCCAATCTAAATTAAACAAGCCGGTTAGTTTTTTATCCTTTATTAGAGTGATTTTTTTTCGCAGGGAGAAGTTCATCATGAAACGGCTAGTCTGGCTTAGCCAACTTTAAAACATCGGAAAAATGCTCGGAGTTTTTGAAGATTGTTTCTGGTTTCTTCAGAAAATTCTTTCTACTTTCGATTAAAAATACTTGGTAAGTTTCATTCCATTCCAATAAGACCGAAAGTGACAGACGGCCGAGCTGGTAATTTGGCCGAAAAAGCCGTTTGCCCTAACAGGTCGTCTGGCCGAAACCATCGTTGCCCAAAAATGCCATTTAGCAGAAATAGTTTTTTGACAGAATGGGTCATTTGGCCAATAATGTCATTTGGCCAAACGGGGTCATACGGCCAAATTTCAATGACTGAACCTCGTACTGAACGGGTAATATGGTCAGAAATGGCCACTTGTTTGGCGAAATGTTCTTTTTGACAATTGACCATTGCACAAAATTCGTGGCCTCTCTATTTTTAGGTCAATACTAGACTTTAGGCCAAAAGACATCTAGCCAGGTACCATTTAGCAAAACGGAAACTGTTATCAGATAAAAACTGGTTTGACCGAAAGCGATGTGCAGCCAAAAGCAAAATTTGGACGGACTTGTAAAAAGTTGTTTACCCTAACAGGTCATTCAGCTGAAAATGCCGTTCGGGTGAAAAAGTCGTTTGAC
This sequence comes from Armigeres subalbatus, assembly GCF_024139115.2. Classification (NCBI taxonomy): domain Eukaryota; kingdom Metazoa; phylum Arthropoda; class Insecta; order Diptera; family Culicidae; genus Armigeres; species Armigeres subalbatus. The sequence continues at coordinate 283,071,844 of NC_085141.1, forward strand.
CGAAGATACATTATTTGACGAAAAATGCCATTTAGTAAAAAATGGTATTTGGCAGAAAGAGTCAGAGCCCTTAAATGTCCTTTCTGCAACCTTCTTTGAAAAGTGTCGTTCGGCTGAACTGATCATTTTGCCAAAGAAGACGTTTATCTGAATTGGTCATTTGACAGAAAATGCTGGTCGGCCAGAAAGGTTGTTTTGCAGAAAGGACCTTTTCTGGCCAAATTACCATTCCTACCAAACACCATTTTCGGTCAAATGGTCTATATGGTAAAAAAAATTTTTCGGCCAAATTAACAGTTCAGCTGAATGTCTATTTCGGCTGTATGTCGTTTTCGGTAAAAATACATTTTTGGTCAGACCATTTTTGACCTGATAACAGTTTCGAATAAACGTTCAATTCTGCTTAATGGGGTTTGGTTAGATGGCTTTTGGCTTAAATGTTAGTATCGACTTAAAAGTAGAGAAGCTACGAAATTTCGTTCAACAGTCTATTCAACGTAAATGTCATTAGACCAAACGGAGGGATATTATGGACTAAATTACCCATTCAGTTATTGACTTTTGGCCGTAAAACCTGTTGGCCTAAACGATATTTTCGGACAAGTGACCTATTCTGTCAAACGACCATATCAGCCAATCGGCATTTGGTGACCTATTCGGCAAAACGACCTGTTAAGGAAAACGACTTTTACGGCCAAATTACCAGTTCGGATCGGACATACGGCTTTCGGCCAATGGAATTTCCCAAGAATTTCTTACGGACAATACACTAGTCGTTCGATAACTGTAACATGATGCATTCTAGACGTCAAACAATTGTCAGGCGTCGTCAAAATAGAAGTGCATCTGATTGTTCACCGCTATGCAGTGATCATCGACTTTGACATAGTTTTGAAGCTCAGCTGTTCGATAACTGCAAAACTGATGTAACTTTCGAAATGCAGTTAAAAGCATTGGAGTTAAATGACTTGCAGTTATCGAACGTCTACTGTACAAAAAATTTCCCGTAGAATTCCAAGAATTTCGAAAAAAATTTCGTTGAATCGTTTTGAACGGAGAATGCATTAAGGATCTTGCTTTCTCAGTCTATGGACCAGATCCTTTTTGTAGATTTTTCCAGTCGTTAATTAATAACACTTACGGAGAATTTCTCCTGAACATTCCAGCGAATTTTTCTCGTAAACTCCTTAGAGTCTCCCGTGGAAATTATTAAGAATTGACTGTTTTATCGTTAACCATGCCAAACAAGCCGTCTTTATTATTCTATATTGAGAAAGCCAACGGTAAAATACTCATTCAACCAGCCGCATTCTACTACAATTATCAATAATGTTCTGTACAAATTTGGAAGAATACTCAATAGAAACTCAACAAGACCTTGTCATAAATTTCCGAAGTTTTTCCTGTAGAAGTAAAGAACTTTTTTTTGTAAAAATTCTGAAGTTCTCATGTAAATTGCGACAAATTTTCTGCTGAAATTCCAAAAAATTTTACTTGGGAATTCAAAAGAGCTTCTCTTGGTAATTCCAAAGATTTCTCGAAACTTCAAACAATCCGAAAATATTTTCCAAATTTTGGTTTTCCTCCAGATTTTTCATGCGAAAATCAAAAAAATCTTCTTTTAATGTCTTGCAAATATCCAGAGAAAATGCAAAAAAAATCTTAGAAAAACGTAATGAAAAAAATTGCCACGCCGATTCACGCCGTCTTTCGGCGTGACGCCGAAAACGCCGCCGCCGCCGGCCAAAATTCTGACAAACGCCGCCGCCAAAGAATATCGGACCGGCGCACACCTCTAGCTGCGAATAGGGCCTTTTACGGACTACGTAACCAGCTTAGGTTCCGCAACATGCAGACAGAAACGAAATTTGCTCTATACAATACTCTGATTCTACCAGTGGCCCTTTATGGACATGAAGCATGGACGTTAAAAGAGGCGTTAAAAGACCGGAGAGCTTTCGGGGTTTTCGATAAAAAAGTGCTGCGTACAATACTCGGAGGGAAACTAGAAAATATTGTGAATCGTATAAAATACGGCAGACTTCAGTGGGCTGGTCGCTTAGTGCGAATGTCGGAAGAAAGAATATCGAAAACAATATTCAACAGAGAACCAGAAAGGGGCCGGCGACTACGTGGAAGGCCACGAACACGCTGGCTGCACGCGATGGAATTGGACCTGGGGATCCTGAACGTTCGGGGAAACTGGAGGAACATCACCCAAGACCGATGATTATGGAGCTCTACAATACGCCAGTCATAGGTGTATCGACGCTGTTGCCAACCAGGTATCCAGGTACTCTCAGTTTTTCAATGATTTGCTTATTTGTTGGCTGAAACTTATTTAAATTCAACCACTATAATTAGTTTCAACCTAAAAAAACAACCAACATTGTATTCAAAGTTGAAAGAAATATTATTTATTTCTGACAGCATAGTGGCGTGACTACACTCCAATTTTAGGCTCAATAAGAGTCATGAATTTTCCAAACTGGTTGCTCTTTGGATATCTTCCAGGTGCGCGACAGTTGTGTCGTAAAAGTATATTTATTTGCGCCTTGCTGTGCGGTAACACCATCGAACCAAATTTCTCATTCCATTGACGTTGACGCTCGATATACATTTTTTATTGCACCGACACCGTTCACACTTGACACTTATGTACCGGTAAACTAACGGTAATTAAGGATGTAATTGATTTACGAAGTTGGCTGGGTACCAGCTGCCACTTACCGGCCAACAGTCGGATATTCCTTCCGAATGTGCGACAAATTTCACACTATCGAATTTATTCGAAGGAAAATGAAAACTAGGAACTGTGCAGGCGTGATTGGAAAACGAATCTATTTTTGATAAACCATTGGAAAGCGAAAAATTAGTTGAGCAAGTTTTTTTTATCCGTCACTATAAAGTTTTCACTCGAGTGCACATCACGGCACCTGAAGAATGCCGCTAACTTCTGCAATAACAGCTTTATCCTTCTGACATTCATTATTCCGGTATACATCCATAAAGCGAGAATGTGATATCTGCTATAACGGAGGAAAACATGACCGAAGAAAGTATTCTTCGGAAAGAAAAGTTTCTTTGCCGGTCGCTGTTTGGTTAGAGTCGGTAGGTGGGATATAAATCAAGCCGTTGAGTGGGAAAAGGAAATTACATTCGCTACCCGCAGATGGAACGGAAAACGCGTGAGGTCTGTCGCATCGGTGCGAGCACGCTGCGCTGCTAGCTGATGCACGAGAGAAAGTTTTATATGCGAATTACAATTGTTTCGCAGAATGGTTGTTGGAAGTTCTCCTTGGGGAGTGTTGAGATCGGTTGATATTCGCGCGCGGAACGGAATCGGTAGGGTAGGGCAGTGTTAGCATGAAGATTGCAAAAATAGGAGTTTACTTTTACTCAGCTTTGTAGGAGTATCTTACCGTTAATGCGATACTTATTCGCAGCAGTTGGGGAGTTTGAGCTTGGAAGAATGCGAAAAGAACGTTAAGACAAATATTATCATGGGCAATCAACTGTTATTTATTCGTTTTGAATCCGTACGGTCTCCCGAGAGCGATGAGTTATTCAAAGGCTTAAAGGCTTAGTGAGCATTTTGCAATGTTGTAACCATGCATGTACATAAAATCAAATATTTCTTGATAACGAATTAAATCAATTTTCAGTCCGTTGGTAAATCATGTCTTGATTCATGCGGCAAGCAAATAATCCTCCATTATAACTTGATGAGCAAGAAACATTATTTCTCTAGAGACCCATGTCATCAAAACTTTTTACATATGCTTGTACATTTTTGTGGTTGAAAACATCAAGAATTTATTAATTATATATTTTTCAATAAAGCTCATCGCTATTAGACCATAATTCATTCAAAATAATTGTCATCAATGTAACAAACGATAATTAGTATAAACCATAAATAATCTTCTTAGCCGTCAACCCACCAGTCATCGACTACATAATATATTCAAGGAGAAACCCCAATACGAGCATGCAACTCGCAATTATAAAATACTCCTAGGATGAAGCAAATTTCGCAGAACAAATGAGCTTATTTAGTAGCGATAAAATCTCTCAAAATATTAACCTGCTATTATATCCTCCATTTCTATGGCAGCGTCATCTTCGTCTTCATTAATCTCCAAATCCAATTTATTCGGCTTCATGATGTTTACTTGTTTCCTTTCGGTGGTTGCCAGAAAGTTGACGTACGACTAATATTGGCTCCCTTGGCACGAAACGACGACTAAGACGAGGGCGATCGATGTAAGAGAACACTGACTGCCTATAAACACGCTGTGAGTGCGCTGCTGGTGCTTTCAGGTCTAGTCGTCGAGTGGGGGTTGCATATTTGTGACACGCTAATGAAGAGCCGGTGTTCAGTTACTTTTCTGCACTGGAAATTCACTTCACTTTCACTGTGGAGCGACGCGACGTACGGTTTGCGGACGACGACAGCGGGTGGCGCGTGAGCCTTTTTCACATTTTTATGCTGTCCTTGTGGAGTCGAGTGTGTGAGCTAACGCCGCCCGATGACAACGACAAAAATAGCCCACGATTTCACTCGGGCAGAATGTGTACCTCTATGCAAAACGGAAAGGAAGGCTTCCCATTGGCAAGAGGCGGTAGTTATTTGAATTTATTACACTGCGTTACTGCTTTTCCTGTGGATTTCCCTAGTTTGCATATGGCTTTGAAAGTTTTGCGACAAATTCTACGACTGAGCACTGTAGTTGTTTCGGCAAACCTACCCATAGTGTTGCACGTTGTGTCGTTTGTGTATTATCGGCTTCACTTTTAATGACTCACTCTCGTATTCATTTCTGTTGCACTTCATTTGCATAGACATAACAACTGGAATGGTTACTATTCTGTTTTTCCGTATGATGATATTTTGTATTCTGCTAATTTATTGACAACGCTGTTCGGAGGCATTAGGTTTAATGGATTTAGTTTGCATGTTTTTACTTGGATCGGCTATGAAAGTAGTATTCTAAATCGTCTCTATAGAAGTTGGTTTGTGGTACAAGGTGGAAGGTGTGGTAATGCATAAACATATTTTAGGTTAATATGAGACAGCTTGATAATATATTCATAAAGTGAATGCTTTTAAACCATTCACGAATGGTGTAGGGTACATGGATGTTGTAAATTTGCTTGTAGTACAGTTGATATAAAATACAACGTTTCATCGACATTTCAAACTAAAAAAGGTCAATTTTAAATTGCTTGTGAATAAATAAAGCTTATTCATTTCGTTTATGCGTATATAAGAAACGATAAGCTTTTGTATTCTGTTGCTTGCTTTCATTTTTATCTGTACTTGACGATGCTGAGAATTGATGAACCATAGGGAAGATCGAGTAACAAGCTCAAGTTCGAACTTCGTTCGTATACTTTCAGGGACAGAAGTTTTTTTTTCGCTTTATGGTGAATTCCTAATCGTAGTACTGTTGTTAAAAGGAACTTTGAACCTACGTGTACATGATTGATTGGCAAGGCAGTAATTTGCGATTTCTAAAATACGGAAGAGTATTTACTTCAGCAATGAGCAAAGTCCGTCCTTACAGAAGTCAGAGAAATTACGTACAGTCTAGGTCATTAGTAGTGGTATGGGTTTTATGTAGATTTAAGATAAATTTGTCCGTTTTAATCAGAAAAACTACCTACATGTGGTTCAAAATGTTCGCATATGACCAATCGACATTTGCTATTCCAGTAAAAAAGAAACTTGTACGAGTGCAATGTAGAAAACCAAAGTGAATCCGTTGATTCCTTCAATCAGCAGTGATAATTTACTTTTGACTTTTTTATCATTGCTAGTATGTAAGGCATTAATCAATTGCAGAAGAATGTCCTTAGTGACTACCAGCGTTAAATGCGGATTTGTATTCTTTACATTTAATTATAAACAAATCCAGATTGGAACTGAGTAATTTTTTCTCGAACACCCTGCTTCCATTTCAATGTTTAGCCTCTTTAAACTACCGATAGATCAACGGTTGTATACTATTTCGCCGAAAACCATTTCGCGGAGTTTTTTTTTTCGGTACGACATTTTGCGGAATGTATCAACTCACCGAAACACATTTCGCGGAATGCACCTTTTTTTCGAAAGACATTTCGCGGAATGTACCTTTTCACCGAAAGTCATTCCGCGGAATGCCATTTGGCGGAATTCAGTTAGAATAATTATCATTCAAATAATTATCGATTTCTGCTTAATTACATGAAATCCGGGCATTTTTTTTTGCATTTAATGCAAATCCGAACCCAACCCATTCCCGAGAATTTCGATTCGAACCCGACATAATTTAATTATTTTAGCCCGCACACAATTTTTCCCCGAAAAATTCAAACTAGATATTTTCTGGTTCTCATAAAATTGAAAAAAAAATTAAGCCAAAACAACAAACTAGCCTCCCAATTAACAAAACTGAATAAAATAATTTGCAGTATTTTATTTCTCAAACCCGTACCCGAGCCGAACCCGATATTGTAATAATTTTTCAAACCCGAACCCATCGGGTACGGGTTTGACTCGACCGTATTTACCGCCCGTTATAAGGCGAAAGGAGTTGCTAATGTTTTCTTTCAAAGAACACGTCTTCCCGGTATAAGGCGAAGGGAAGGGTAACGCCTTCTTCAAATGGATGCATCTGCCCGGTATAAGGCGAAAGGAGTTGATAATGTCTTCTTTAAATGGATGCATCTACCCGGGGCCCTCCTTAGCCGTGCGGTAAGACGCGCGGCTACAAAGCAAGACCATGCTGAGGGTGGCTGGGTTCGATTCCCGGTGCCAGTCTAGGCAGTTTTCGGATTGGAAATTGTCTCGACTTCCCTGGGCATAAAAGTATCACCGTGTTAGCCTCATGATATACGAATGCAAAAATGGTAACTTGGCTTAGAAACCTCGCAGTTAATAACTGTGGAAGTGCTTAATGAATACTAAGCTGCGAGGCGGCTCTGTCCTAGTGTGGGGATGTAATGCCAATGAGAAGAAGAAGAAGAAGAAGAAGAAGAAGAAGAAGAAGAAGAAGAAGAAGAAGAAGAAGAAGAAGAAGAAGAAGAAGAAGAAGAAGAAGAAGAAGAAGAAGAAGAAGAAGAAGAAGAAGAAGAAGAAGAAGAAGAAGAAGAAGAAGAAGAAGAAGAAGATCTACCCGGTATAAGGCGAAAGGAGTTGATAATGCCTTTTTTAAAAGAATACATCTGCCCAGTATAAGGTGAAGACAGGGGTAACGCCTTCTTTAAATGGATACATCTGCTCGGTATAAGGCGAAAGGAGTTGATAAGGCCTTCTCTAGAAGAATACGTCTGTCCGGTATAAGGCGAAGGGATGGGTAACGTCTTCTTTAAATGGATGCATCTGCCCGGTATAAAGCGAAAAGAGTTGATAATGCCTTCTTTAGATGAACGCGTCTGCCCGGTATAAGGCGAAAGGAGGGGTAACGTCTTCTTTAAATGGATGTATCTGTCCGGTATAAGGGGCAATTGACATTTTGAAAACTACTTCTAAATATTCTGGGAGGCGTTCCTTAGCCGTGCGGGAAGATGCGTGACTGCAAAGCAAGCCTATGCTGAAGGATAGTCTCGTTAATCTCGTGTTAAACGAATGCAAAACAAAATGGTAATTTGGCTTAGAGACCTCGCAGGTAATAATGTCGGAATGCTGAATGAACAAAGGCTATTATTATTAATATTCCGCGAAATGGTGCATTCCGCCAAAAGTCAGAAAGAAAGAAAAGTTACAAACCGCCAAATGTTATTCCGCGAAAATGAATTCCGCGAAATAGTTTTCGGTGAAATGTTATACAATCAGATCAACTTTTAGAGTTGGATTTTCCTTAATCTTTAAAAATCAGTCGGTGATTTATTGGCCATCAATCAGCACACTTGATCCGACAAGGTTTAAAAGCGATTCTTATCATTGATCAACTATCAATAGATTTGGGTTTTTTGACCCAGCTAAGCCAAATCATTCTTTGAAACGATTGGCCGAGCTATACCAGATCTGAATTTATGCAACTAAGTATACTAAGCGATTCCGAATATCATCCCAGTTCAGAGTGGGTATTCATTGTCTCAAATAGGTCCAGCGGTAACTCCAAGACAACGACTCACTCCCGAGTTTAATAATTTTCGATTCTAGTAGGTCCAAAAACTATTCCAGCCATCAACCAACCCAATTCAAATTTTGATTTATATCAGTTTTGTTCGAAATCAGTAACAAAGTGTTCAAATGAATAACCTCTACATTTCTTACAGCACCATATTGTGTTATGTAGTTTACGTCGGGTGGCCGTGTCTTGTACATAACTCTAACGCGATTCTGACCTTTGAGCATTTCAGTTTCACCCAAAAGTGGGATCTCATTAACCGATGGTTCCCAACCACGCTAAGACCCGTTCCAGAGTTGGATTCGAATACGTCCGATAGAAGTTCCGATCATTGGCCGACTTATTCTTCAGTTGGATTTCATTGATCCAACCTATTTTTAGCAGTGCATAGGTTCTGGAAAAAATCTGTTTTTTATTTACGTAAGTTTTTATTTAGTTTTATTTAGTGCATAACGCAGTGTGCTATAAACATCTTTATTAAGTATTGATTGAAAAGTAAGAACAGAAAAAAGGTGGAAAGTGGAAAAAGTGCAAAGAGATAAGTGCGATGTTTTGAATGATGGAAAGTGAGAAATGAGAAATAACAAATGAGAAGTAAGAAGTAGAGAATTGGCGAGAGGTGGGAATGATAATTGAGAAGTGAGAAGCGAGACGCAAACAGCAAGAAGTGAGAAGTGAAAAGTGAAAAACAAGAAGTTTAATTTGAGAACATTATTGGCTTTACATCCTCCACTGGGACATTGCCGCCTCACAGCGGGGAAGGGTCATTTGACCCTAGGATAGGATGTGCCAAGTAGTCATTAAAAATCGTACCGATTTTCTGTCACAATCGTACCGTTGCTGATTGGTTGAAAATGAAAATCGATTACTTCGATTGGCGGCGGCGCGTTTTTCGTAGGGCAGCATGTTGTTAGTTTGGCCGTGTTGCTGGTATGTAAAGTTGATATTAAGCAATATACGTGAATGTTTAAGTTCGATTTTTTTTGACACAAAATTAATGCATATTGAACTGCAAACGCCATATAAATTATGGTCAAGTGTTGTAAAGGTTTAAAACTGTTGATTTTAAGCATTATCATTCACTTTTCTGTCATTTTCGATATTAAAGTCATATTTTCATTATCGAAAACTTCCCTCTGTTAGTCTTCTGCTTCTCTTACATAAATAATGGATGAAACGGAAAGAAAAACATCAACTTTTAATACATGATATTTGGAAGATATTGTACCAAATTAATTTGGCTGCACTGGCGACCACCTCGTCAGAGCAACCGACTAAAAAACAACAAGGCAGTCTCAATTGAATTGTCACATCCTATCCTAGATTTGACCCAAACCCATTCGGCCGAAAGCCATTTGACGAATGCCACTAGGCCGAACAAGCCATTAGGCCGAAACCCATCTGGCCAAAAGGGTCGTTTAGCCGAAAGAGTCGTGTGGCCGAAAGGGTCATTTGGCCGAAAGGGTCGTGTGACCGAAAGGGTCATCGTCTCACTACTCACTTTGCGCTCCTCTTTTTTCACAGTGAGAAGTGAAAAATGAGGAGTGAGAAGTGAGACGTCTCACTTCTTTTTCTTCATTTCTCACTATGAAAAGTGAGTAGTGCTACCTTTTTGGCCAAATGACCCTTTCGGGTCGCAAATGCAAAACTTTCGGCCAAAAAGCATAAGTAAGCCAAATGACCTTTTCGGTTAAATGACCCATTCGGCCAAATGACCCATTTGGCCAAACGACCCTTTCGGCCAAATGACTCTATTCGGCCAAATGGTATATTCGGCCAAACAACTTTCGCCCTACTCGAGCAGCACACATGTTACACATAGATTACAGTAACTTATATATGATAAGATTCAGTTACATTTAAGTTGCTGCAACCAGATTAGCTTGACTTGTGCTACTTGGGTAGTGGCATTCGGTCAAATGGCTTCCGACCGAATGGGTTTCAGCCAAATGACCCTTCACCTCACAGCTTAGTGTCCATTTAGCGCTTCCGCAGTTATTAACTGCGAGGTTTCTAAGTCAAGGCATGTTTGCATTCGCATGTCATGATAATACTGTCATGCCCAGGGAAATCGAGACAATTTTTAATCCGAAAATTGCCTAGACAGGCCCCGGGAAGCGAGCCCAGCCACCCTCAGCATGGTCTTCCTTTGTAGTCGCGCGTCTTACCGCTAGGCTAAGGAGGGTTCCAGATTTTAAAAGTATATTAAAGTTTATTTCTCAAAAATAATCGCGTTCTTCACTTAGAATAAAGTGAGAATTGAGAAGCGAGATGCGGAAAGTGGGAAATGGAATGTAAGAAGTCGAAAGTTAAAAGTGAAAATCACAAAGTGAAATATGAAAATTAAGAAATAAGATGTAAGAAAAGAAAATCGAGACGTGAGAAGTGCAAAGTAGAGAGCAGGAGTTGAAATAGGAAAATTTATAAGTTAGAAGGAATGAATGAATAATAATAAGTGAGATGTGATAAGTAGGAAATGCGAAGTGGAAAGTGAAAAGCAGAGTCTATTATATATAGAGTTGCCAAATCTACCTATTGAACTGTCAAACCGTCGGAAGTAGGCGGAAGTATTGTTATCGCCTAATGATTATTATGGCGAATTAAAACGCATGAATTGAAATGTATTAGATTTGATCTAAAAACAGCTTCAAAAAACATCAATATATTCCCCAATAAAGTAGCAACAAGAAACTCACGTGTTTGCACTCTGTGGGTGACTAGGCTATCGAATTAAAAAGCTTTAGAAATGAACGCTCCCGTGAAGTCACATGAAGGGTTGAACAAAAGTGAAAGTTGGCAACAGAATAACAAGAGCATCATTCAGAATAAGTACACGCAAAAAAAAAGCGTTCCTGAATTCGTGAACCAGCAAAAATACATGGATTCGGGAACACGAATCAGGTTTTTCAGAACGTTCAAGAAAACGTGACTGTATTCCCGAATCCGTGACTGTTGTTCACGAAAAAATACACCGTGAACTCGTTAGTTCACGAATTCATGAACGTTTTTTTTGCGTATATAAGAAGATCCTCTTTGCGTAACTCTATATAATAGACTCTGTTGAAAAGCACGAAGTAAAATAATTGATATTGACATTGAAAACTGAGAAACGAGATGCCAAAAGTGAGAAATGAATTTTAAGAAGCAAAAAGTGACAAGTAGGAAGAGAAGTGTGAAAATTTAGAAGTGGGACGCTAAAAGTGAATAATGTGACTTCAGATGTAAAAAGTGAGAAGCCAGAAGTGAAATGTGAGAAATAAGTGATGAGAAGTGAAGATAAGGAAGTTAAACGCAAAAAAAAGAAGAATGAGACATGACGTGCGAGAAGAGAGTGGCTGAAGGAAGACGCGAGAGTGGGGAGGGAGAAAGCGAGATTTGAGAATGAAGAAATGAAGAAGAAATGTAAGAAATGAGAAATAACGTATGAGAAAATAGAATGGGTGCGCGAGGGTGGGAAGTGAGAATATGAATTGAGAAATGAGAACGCAAGACGCGTTTAATTCAGAAGTCCAAGATAAGAAATGGATTGTGAAACTTAGAACTTTGAAGAGAGAATTAATTAGTGTGGAGTAAGATGTCAGAACTGTAAAATAAGACGCTACAAGTAAAAAAAGAGATGCGCGTTTAGAAACTAGACGGGAAATTTGAGAATTGAGAAATTAGTAGCCAGTAGTGACGAACGAAATGTCTGTAGAAAGTCTTAGAAAAGTAAAAAAGTGAACCGTAAAATGGGAATGTGAAAAATAAATATTTGTGTTCTGCTCATCGAGTTCATTGGGAAAGACAGACAATCATATTGCATAATTTCTGTGCTAGATTCGACACAAAAAAATCTTCATAATTTTCAAGGAATATTCTACGCATCTTCACGGAAAATATTTAAAATTTCCACGAGAAAGTCTTCGGAAAATCCACAGGAAATTATTTCAATTTTCCATAGGAAATTCATCTTAATTTCCACGGGAAATGCTTCGGTATTTTTTGATAAATTTGATTGGCGAAATATAATCATACGTAAATGTCGTTTGGCCTAATAGAACAATTGGCCAAAAAATCCGTTTGGCCGAAATGGTCGTTTGACAGGAAAAATAATTTGGCCAAAAATGTTGTTCGACCCAAAGGTTGTCCGGAAAAGTCGTTAATTCGCATAGGTCATTTTATCGAAACGTTCGTTTGGCCGAAAATGTCGATTTTGCCGAAAATTGTCCTTGGCCGAAAAAATCGTTAAGACGAAAATGTCGATTTGCCGAAATGATCGTTTAGCAGAAAGGACCATTTGGTCGAAAATGGCGTTCGGCCGAACAGGTTATACGAGTGAACGGATCATACTACCGTAAATGTCGTTTGGTCAAATAATAGTTGCCATTTCTTCGAGAAAGTTTTCAACCCGAAAATTTCCAAGATCGGACTGAGAGTCGAATCCAGTCACATTCAACATGGTCTTGTTTTGTAGCCGGCATCTCACCGCACGGCAGTGGAAGGCGTCTGCACTTTTTACAGTGAGGAGTTAGAAGTGAAACGTCTTGTTTTTTATTTTTTATTTCTCACTTCATATTCCTCATTTCTCAGTTCTAATTTTTAATTTTAGTCAAATGCGAAATCGAAGGAATAGAACTCATTTATATTGATCCGAGTTTGAATCTAGGAGAAGACCCTGAAATTTTAGGAAGCTTCCCGTGTATGAAGCGATACCATTGAAAATGAACTTTAAACAGACCTCTCAGTGAACAACTGGTGATATAGTAATGTACCAACGAACATTGTACAAGGTGGTGGAATGTAAATGCCAAGATAGTAGTGAAACAAATTATAATGCTCGATATCATCAGTTGTTCACGAATTTTCTTTGATGTTTTCATGCGAAGTAAGCATTTTATTTGAATTTTATGTTTAGTATTTGAAAAAGGTTGGCTTTATATCATCTGTATATACATAATTTGCGGATAGTCTCAAATGCGTTCTCAGGGACCCTCCTTAGCCGTGCGGTAAGACGCGCGGCTACAAAGCAAGACCATGCTGAGGGTGGCTGGGTCCGATTCCCGGTGCCGGTCTAGGTAATTTTCGGCTTGGAAATTGTCTCGACTTCCCTGGACATAAAAATAGCATCGTGTTAGCCTCATGATATATGAATGCAAAAATGGTAACTTGGCTTAGAAACCTCGCAGTTAATAACTGTGGAAGTGCTTAATGAACACTAAGCTGCGAGGCGGCTCTGTCCCAGTGTGGGGATGTAATGCCAATAAGAAGAAGAAGAAATGCGTCATGGTAAAAGACAGCTGAGCTACATGGAATTGTTCTTCTGTTTGCTGGAGAATTAAAATGATTTCTTGAACACACAGACTGCATCCTTACAAGAAAGTTTTTGAAAGATTTGATTTAGTTGCTCAATCCGTTTAATCTGAGTTTTTTTATATCCAGAAAATTTATATGCGTTTGCCGATCGGTTTTTCTGCTCAGGGAAGGGTCGTTTGGCCGTAATGAGTTCAGTGCGAGATCTCTCATGTTTCGGACAGAAGAACGATCGCGCGGTCGGCCGAATTATTGTGTTCTGCATTGTGCGGCCGGTAATAAAATTAATCAGTTCAGTGCGTGATCTCTCATGTTTCGGACAGCAGAACGATCGCGCGGTTGGACGAAATATTGTGTTCTGCATTGCGCGGCCGGTAATAAAATTAATCAGTTCAGTGCATGATCTCTCATGTTTCGGACAGCAGAACGATCGCGTGATCGGACGAAATATTGTGTTCTGCATTGTGCAGCTGGTAATAAAATTAATCAGTTCAGTGCATGATCACTCATGTTTCGGACAGCAGAACGATCGCGCGGTCGGCCGAATTATTGTGTTCTGCATTGTGCGGCCGGTAACAAAATTAATCAGTTCAGTGCGTGATCTCTCATGTTTCGGACAGCAGAACGATCGCGCGGTCGGCCGAATTATTGTGTTCTGCATTGCGCGGCCGGTAATAAAATTAATCAGTTCAGTGCGTGATCTCTCATGTTTCGGACAGCAGAACGATCGCGTGATCGGACGAAATATTGTGTTCTGCATTGCGCGGCCGGTAATAAAATTAATCAGTTCAGTGCGTGATCTCTCTTGTTTCGGACAGCAGAACGATCGCGCGGTCGGCCGAATTATTGTGTTCTGCATTGCGCGGCCGGTAATAAAATTAATCAGGTCAGTCCGTGATCTCTCTTGTTTCGAGGCGGGCTCGGTAGTCATATGGCTACTGCTTCTGCCTCATACGCAGGAGGTCGTGGGTTCAATCCCAGGTCCGTTCCATTCTCCTACTTTGTATCTTTCTCTTCATTTCTCATGTTCTAGCAATCGCTAGAACTGGAAATGGACTTCCATACCGTTTCCATTACTATTCCTATACCTTCAACTTGAGTATTCTAACAGTAATCTGCTAGAATTGGAAATGAACTATAGAGCTCGTTTCCTACTTCCAATTATAAATTCCATCAGTTACCTTCTCCTATCTATCGCATTGGCAGCTCGTTAACCAAGACGGACCTCTGCCTCTCCAACCTAACCCAGAAATTCCAACAAATTCCGCATGAACTCGTGGCAAGTGCAGAGGTATATTCGGCTTGCAGTGGGCGAGTGATTGCATCATCATTTCCTCCCTCTTCCCTACATTGACTTGCATTCTGACGTGGCAGGCGCCAGTATGACCTAACAAATGAGATTACCAGTACTTGTACATTGAAGATGTGTGCTAGTCCCAAGCAAACATCTGTTGGTTCCCTGTGCAAGAACAGCTGATCTGGTCATAATGGAGTAGCAACTACGAGCAGTCAATCAAGCTCAAGCTCAAGCTCAGGGAAGGGTCGTTTGGCCGTAACTCATTCAGCCGAAAGCCATTTGGCCGAATGCCACAAACCTTTAGGCCAAAACTCATCTGACCGAAAGTTACTTGTCCGAAAAGGTCATTTGGCCGAACGGGTCATTTGGCCAAAAGGGTCATTTGGCTGAAAGGGTCGTTTGACGGAAGGGGTCATGTGGCCGAAACAGTACTTTGGCCGAAAGGGTCGTTTAGCTGAAAGGGTCGTTTGACGGAAAGGGTCATTTTGCCGAAACAGTACTTTGGCCGAAAGGGTTATTCGGCCGAAAGGGTCATTTAGCTGAAAAGGTCATTAGGCCGAAAGGGTCTTTAGGCCGAAAGTGTCATTTGGCCGGAAGGGTCATTTGGCCGAAAAGGTCATTTGACCGAAAGAGTCATTTTTGGTATAGGTCATAGGTCATTTGGCCGAATAGTTCATTTGAAAAGTGAGAAATTAGGAATGAGGAGAGAGACGTCTCACTTCTCACTCTTCATTTTTCTCTTCTCAGTGTAAAAAGTTAGAAGCGTGAAATGAGTAGTGAGGCGTCTCTCTTTTCACTCCTCATTTGCCTCATTTTGCGCTCCTCATTTTTTACAGTGAGAAGTGAGAAATGAGGAATGTGAATTGAGTTGTCTGTCTTCTTACTCCTAATTTCTCTCTTTTCAAATGACCTATTCGGTCAAATGACCCTTTCGGCCAAAAGACCCTTTCGGCCTAATGACCCTTTCGGCTAAACGACCCTTTCGGCCAAATGACTCATTCGGCGAAATGACTTTCGGTCAAACGACCAATTCGGCCAAACGACCGTTTTGGCCAAATGACCCATTCGGCCTAACTACCCTTTCGGCCAAACGACCCTTTCGGCCAAACAACGTTCGGCCTAGTGGCATTCGGCACTATTTTTTTTTGTTTTAGCTTAGCTTGAGTTATTTTGAGTTTGTTTTGAGTTATTCTATTTCCAAAAGCCGAAATCTGACGTAATATTTTTTGTGGATTGCTGAAATTTAAGTCGATTGACGCCATATTCTTTACTTCTGGTGTATAGCAGCACAGAGTTCACTTTTGATTAAAATCTTCAATTATTTTTTTTATCTTGTACGTTGACTAATCTGCTAGTTTTTCATATGTCCCTCAAACTCGAAAATGCAGCCATATCTTGCTGATTCATTGATTGATTCTTCGTTTTGAAGCCCCAAGCAAATGTCATCTGTCTGCCATAATATTGGTTGCTTTCAACATTGTCAATTTTGTACCCCTTGTGAAGCCCATCCAACAATTTGATTTTGTTGGAATTCAGACATGTCGATGAGTAGCCTAAAGAGAGAGTTTAGCCTCAATAATACCGCACGAAGCGAAGAATACACTCATCCGGGAAGATATGATTAGGATAGCTCGTTTTGATATTACGGCTGGATCTTTTTGCCGCACCTGGCCAGAACGAAGTCTAGCATCTGCGCCCTTCCGCTGGAAATATTTAACGCAACTATTTAATAACCCCGGATCAAATTTGAAGCAGTCTATGGTCCACAAAATATTAACTACTATGAATAATATTACATCCATTAAAACCAGCAGAAACTACACTCACAGAAAAGTCAAAAATGGTTCAAATTGCGTGAGAATACAATTACATAGAAATACAGCCAAATAGAAATTTAAAAGAATTATTTCTCACGAAAATTCTGAAAAAAAATCTCGTTTCAGCAATTTTTCAAGAGCACGAGCTAAGAAAACCATGGAATGGCGTGTATTAGGCAGTGAAGAACACTCAACGGGTAGAAGTGTTCAAAAGTGAGCTCGGTGGCCTTATAATGGGTGCTTTAAGGTTGTGACCCTTCGTCGCTACCATAAGAAGTGAAATTAAAGAAGGGAAGATTGGATGGATCGAAAACCTTCGTGACCACATATTAGTCATGGTAGTCATCTAGGAATGGGATCCATTCCTGCATGAAAATTTTCCGTTATGACGGAAGTTCTCAACTGTCCGATGTTTATCGCATGTCGCATGTTCTGTCTGCCGCAGGAGTGGATGGAAGGTGTCGTGTATCCCATCTACAAAAAGGGCGATAAGCTGGATTGTAGGCAAGGTGATGGTCTTTCGTGTCTGCTATTCAACATCGCTTTAGAGGGAGTAATACGAAGGGCAGGGATTGACACGAGTGGTACGATTTTCACGAAGTCCGTCCAGTTATTTGGTTTCGCCGACGACATTGATATCATGGCACGTAACTTTGAGAGGATGGAGGAAGCCTACATCAGACTGAAAAGCGAAGCTAAACGGATTGGACTAGTCATCAACACGTCGAAGACGAAGTACATGATAGGAAGAGCTCAAGAGAGGTCAATGTGAGCCACCCACCACGAGTTTCTATCGGTGGTGACGAAATCGAGGTGGTTGAAGAATTCGTGTACTTGGGCTCACTGGTGACCGCCGATAACGATACCGGCAGAGAAATTCGGAGACGCATAGTGGCTGGAAATCGTACGTACTTTGGACTCCGCAAGACGCTCCGATCGAATAGAGTTCGCCGCCGTACCAAACTGACTATCTACAAAACGCTTATAAGACCGGTAGTTCTCTACGGACACGAGACCTGGACGATGCTCGTGGAGGACCAACGCGCACTGGGAGTTTTCGAAAGGAAAGTGTTGCGTACCATCTATGGTGGAGTGCAGATGGCGGACGGTACGTGGAGGAGGCTAATGAACCACGAGTTGCATCAGCTGTTGGGAGAACCATCCATCGTTCACACCGCGAAAATCGGAAGACTGCGGTGGGCCGGGCACGTAGCCAGAATGTCGGACAGTAATCCGGTGAAAATGGTTCTCGACAACGATCCGACGGGAACAAGAAGGCGAGGTGCACAGCGGACAAGGTGGATCGATCAGGTGGAGGACGACTTGCGGACGCTCCGCAGACTGCGTGGTTGGCGAAGTGCAGCCATGAACCGAGCTGAATGGAGAAGTCTTTTATGTGCAGCACAGGCCACTCCGGCCTTAGTCTGATGATAAATAAAATAAAAATGTTCTGTCTTATCAGGTGTGTAATGCTAAGTGTGAAGTGTCTGTTCGACATGTATTTGTTTTCAAAGTTGTAAATGTACGTTACATGGAATTCTGCAGAACATCGCAGCAGTGACAGACGCATAGGCTCACGGCGGCTCAGCTTTCGTAAAACTATAAAAGCAGACTACTGAAGTCTAACCTGGCATGCTAAGCATAATACAATGATTAAAGTCATAAGCTACGAGTGAAAATCAAGCAATATTTTTTTTTGATTTTATATTTTTCGGGAATTACTCCTAGGCAGTATATCCATTATCTGTACATCTTGCCAATACAACATAATACGGAAAAACTTACATGCAATTGCATGTTAGGAGTTAGGGAAAAAAAATCTGGGGTTGATTGAAAACTGTCACCAACAAAACCTTATTAAAACTTTTTCTTCCTTCTAAGAAGGTTTGATTGGTCGATGGGTGAGATATGGATTAGTGTGATTCCAATTTTGACTGCTGTGAAATTCTATGCTAGAACGACAACATTTGCTATTTCAAAACTCTTCTCAAATTCTGGGTGAATTTGATTGTAGTTTGGTAAACTTGGATGATGAACTTGGTAAAAAAATGATCATTTGAATACATCTTTGCACACGGAATCAGATTTACCGCGAGTGACTTTGTAAAATAGAATGTAAAGAAACATTGTGGATCGAACTGAAAATCGGTACAGTCGTTTAAAGACCCAATTAAAGCCTTGTGAGACGCTCGAAGCACAAACACCAATTTTGTTCCGCCCTACTGTACAGGTGTACACACGTTAAGCAAACGAGAGTGCCAATTAAAGGAAAATCGTCAGCACAGGAAACCAAACACGATGCGACAATCGATGTCGATTACAGGTCGTGATGTTTGTTCCTGCCATTTTCACCGAACTGATGGGTCCGGGTAAAAAAAAGATCCATTCTCCGGGCGTAATTGGACCGAAGGGTGGAAGAATTGCCAATAATTGCATCTATCAACGTTTCAAAATGCCCTTCTGATACCGTGCCGGTGTGGTGGATGGAAAGTGATACGATAATTAACCGCCCGCTGCCGGACCGTCACTGGTTCCGTGAGTGACAATTCTCTCCATTCGTGGGTGTTCAAATTGCCGCAATACATTGGGGAGGTTCGTGACCACGCGTTGAAGGTTAACGAAATACTGCTAGGAATTCCGTCATTTGTGTGGTCGTTATTATTTTTCGCTTAAATGGTGATAATAAGTATCAAGTGATGGTCAAAATAATAATGTAACTTTTTAATTATTTTATAGAAAAAAAATCGTTTAGTATGATTTACAAACCGGTGCGGGAATGTTCAAAATTGAAATTACTGGTCAGAAATATTGTTCATTCAATATTTTTCATGTTCACCAAAGCAGTGTGCGTTAGTGTAAACAGTTGGTAAAACAAACTTATTGCAATGCGATGGAAATTGATGTAGAATTGATTTTCCATGCAAATTACAAGCGTTGAGTGCTGTAATGGTTTTCCATTTGCACAGTGTATTTGAAATCTAGCGAAAAAGAAAAACTAATCATCATCACAGCAATGACGACCACCGGCACCGTTTCAACGAATAAGCATTGCACGATTCCGGACGCGCCATTGCACGCTGTTTTCAGCTCGTCTGAAGTATTCTCTCCGGGGAGACGTGAAGGTAATTGACACAATTTCTGTTCTAGTTAGCAGAGTTCTCGATTCAAATTACGTCTTGTATTGTTGGTACTTGGATTCCGGTGGGAGTAAAGTGGTTTGTCGGAACGATTCGAATAGGTACAATTACGTTGATTGGTATGTCGTGTAGGAATTGAAATCGTCAAATTCGTAGAGAACTCTGTGCGACATGGTTTCATGGTATTGCTGGCTGTCCCTACACAATTATTTATTCAATTTACATATTTGATAAATAAGATCATTTTTGCTATCCACTTCAGAAAGAATAATAGAATTTTCCAAGATATTTAAACATGCTCGTTCATAGATCTAATAATTTGTATGGAGCTTTTCAATGTTGCATATTATTCCACCGTTTCACATTTTCTCGTAGTCACACCAGTGCGCACTTTACTTCATCATCCGATTATTTCGTTCCTCTGCAGATTGAGCAAACTAATTCCATTTAAACCTACACGATTTTCTCTAATCACTTCACATGACACCGCCGTTACGCGGTAATAAAAACGCCATAAATGTAACATAATCCAATCACACTGACTGCGTCATCTGCATACATCTAGTTCCCCGGTAGGTACACTACGGCGGTGACGATGAGTGGGTACTGCACCACTCAAAATAGCTCATCTTCATCGTTTTCGCTTTAGACAGCAATGTCATCACCGCCAGCACTCGGCGCATTTCCGTATACGAAGATTTATATGATGCTGCTGCTGCTGCTGATGTTATGTACCCCGATGTGTGTTTCATGCATTGCCCAAGATTGCACTTCACTTCAAGCGTATCAACTCTTTTCTTCACACGAGTAGCACACTGAGTAGGTACTTGGCATGCAAGTTTCCCGTTTGGCTGCGATGCAAATGGAATCACTCATCATTAGAGGTGAAGCGCATTTGCTTCCTCGCATACACACTTGGATATTCCTGTCTATAGCTGAATGCACTGTCATGGGCGGTTCCAGAGTTCGGAGGTCTTATACTCAGTGGGGGAAAGGGGTTATGGATTTTATGAATAAGATATTTAGAGTATAAGTCAATTATTCCGTCTAAGACGAATTAAGTACTGTCCATTTAATTCCACCAGTTAATTTTCGTTATCTTTGCAGATACGTATTTCGACCACAACTGTGTGGTCGTCTTCAGTGTCTTGTACTTGACTCGACACTCGAAGTCGAGTCAAGTACAAGACACTGAAGACGACCACACAGTTGTGGTCGAAATACGTATCTGCAAAGATAACGAAAATTAACTGGTGGAATTAAATGGACAGTACTTAATTCGTCTTAGACGGTTTAATACATTCCACTAAACGAGCTTAATATATTTTTCTGAGTCAATAATTGTTTGCTTAGATTACCGCCAATACAAACACATATAAATGCTCCATCATTTTTTCATCTGTGCCTTTCTGCAATAGTATTCTAGTGATGAACTTTAATTTTATTTGAAAAAATTACTTTAATGAAATATCTATAAAAAATGTCTACACTGGATGTTAGTTATGATTATCATCAGTTTTTGGATGTTCTTCATTTTTAGCAATAATAGAGAGTTCTAGATTATCATCAGTGGTTTGGGTGCCCATCTTGATCATTACCAATCATTACGAGAATACCTCTGCATAACCACAATTAGCACGGGGTGTGGCTTGTGCTAGTTGGGTGACATAGCTCAGGATTTACCTTGGAAAGTGTTGTGACCTATTCAATGCTCACATCGATGGGGTGTGGGCCCTCCTTAGCCGTGCGGTAAGACGCGTGACTACAAAGCAAGACCATGCTGAGGGTGGCTGGGTTCGATTTCTGGTGCCGGTCTAGGCAATTTTCGGTTTGGAAACTGTTTTGACTTCCCTGTGCATAAAAGTATCATTGTGTTAGCCTCATGATATACGAATGCAAAAATGGTAACCTGGCTTAGAAACCTCGCGGTTAATAACTGTGGAAGTGTTTAATGAACACTAAGCTGCGAGGCGGTTCTGTCCCAGTGTGGGGATGTAATGCCAATAAGAAGAAGAAGAATATCGATGGGGTGGTAATGTAACAATGATTTGATTTGAAACTATTCAGGAAAAAAACATTTTTAACAAAACCACGCAAGGCACCGCCATGCAAAATCTAATTATTATTTCTGTCGTGTCAAAGCGTTCACTCCATCAGAATTGCATAACAAAATGAAACCACTATAAAGAATTCGGCTCTCATCGATCCCGAACCAAAGTAAAGTATTGTAACCCGCCATAAGCAACACTATTTTCTAGATTTGTTGTTTTAATTGGCTTTTTTCGGTGACAATTAAATCAAAACAGCAATTTAGCGTTACGCGTTTCGGCTTACTACGCTTCAGCCATCATCAGACGCTACTAGCTGGCAACCTCCTAGCTGTTCAGTCAGACAAACAGTTATGTTTGTCTGACTGAACAGCTAGAAGGTTGCCAGCTAGTAGCGTCTGATGATGGCTGAAACGTAGTAAGCCGAAACGCGTAACGCTAAATTGCTGTTTTGATTTAATTGTCACCGAAAAAAGCCAATTAAAACAACAAATAAGTTTCCACGGTGATTAAACCCCAGTCAGTACTATTTTCTAGATCCTTGATTAGATTCGAAACACGTTCGATCGCGCACTGATTAATTTAGCTTTCGACCGCACAAAACAGAACAAATCGCACGGATCTAGCGAAAGTTCTGCGTCTGATATGAAACATGATCGATCGCGCACTCTCAACGCCGATGAACAGAGTAGGATTAGAGAAAAGCTGTGAAGTGTTGCGAAATTACGGTTCGAATTAAGTTATATCCCACCGATATAAGCTCGTAATTGATCAGCTCTGTCGGGGGTCCCGTAGCGTAGTTGGCTACACGTTCGCCTTATAAGCGAATGGTCGATTCCCAGCCCCTCCACCAAACCTTCGTCAGTCGCCAGAAGCGCAGTCCGTACGGTGTCGTTTTGGGGAACGCGCCTCACCGATGCGGCTGCCTGATGACAACTGACAAAACTGTTCTTTTCGGAGGCACTCCTCCAACGTACTTCGATTAATGGCAACCGAACAAAGCAACGATCACTGGATTCACCACATGGACAAATGAAAAACAATGGACACACGATGATATAGACTGGTAACGACAACGATGACGAATTATGGACATCTAAAAATAGATTCTGTTTGGATTCTGTAGGGCAGAGTACCACAGTAGATCACGGCACAGTAGCGGTTAAGAACACAGAGCGCCTACCAAATAAATATAAGGTACCCCGGGGCAAGTGAAAATACGGGGTAAGTGGGTACTATGGCTGCCGATAAATAGGTGAACGTTTTTAATGGTAACAATGTTCTAGGAAGATGAAGCAGAATTATCAACGAATTCGCCTGACACAAAAAAAATGGAATCAAAACCATTTGCGGCACCATACTAATGGTATTGTTTAATCATGACTTTGAACTACTGGCAAAATCTATTACTTTTATTTTAATTCAATGGATTTCCAACTATTTTGTCGTTTCTAAATTCATCATTGATGTGGAAAGTGAATATTTTGAGCAAATTAATAATTTTGTGACATCGAAAACGATTCAAAAGTTTTGATTAAAGCCAAAATCTGCTATTTTCATTTTCCCTCGATTTTTAACATTCATGGGGCAAGTGGGACATATTTGAACAACATTTTCGATAGAGCCATTTTACCTGTTTTTAGATTGTTGTCTAGTGAAAAATAACTTCGACACTCATATATCATATGAATCTGAATCAAATGTAGTTGATATCGTTGGTTTAGTTGTTAAGAAATAGTGTACAGTTGCAGTGGCGTAGCCACGGGGGTGGTTTTGGACATAAAACCCCCCCCAGAGACAACATTTTTAGAAGGAATTTTTTTTTCTAAAAAAAATTATGTTCAGAAAACCCCCCCCCCCCCCCAGACCAATTTTCTGGCTACGCCACTGTACAGTTGATTTACCAAATGTGAATTTTACTTTCTGAAAATTATCTCCCTAATGGAAAAGAGCAATGGTTATAACTATGCAAAATTTTCCGTTTACAGTACAAACAATCTATTTATTATACAATAGATCAACAGGTTTTGTTTTGTGTTTTGTTATTTTTAAACTTCGTATCAGATTAAAGGGATCATCAGATAAATAAAGTGCTTAAGATATAAGTTGGCCATTTCGTTCTATTACAAATTTACAACACCGCCTGAATTAAAACGTCCCCTTTGAAGTTTCAATTTATGTAATAATTTGTGTTAAACAGAGAAACATTCATTCGAAAAGTGAACAAAGATTTGCTTATCTCCTCCTTCTTACACATTTGGTAAGAAAGTAAGCTAATGTAAAGCCAGACAACAGACAATTAAACAGTAAACCGGCTGTTGTCTTGTTTTTTTATCTGCTAATATTTTAATCCCTTTCTTTTGTCAAAAACAAAAGTCGGACAATCAATAAACCCCCATCCATGATCTGAAATACTACGACTCGGAAATTACATGAACATTATATCTACATTCTTCAAATTATTTTCGTTTGACAGTGTAGAGCAGAATAGGTCCCACTTGCCCCGTTTGAAGGGGTAAGTGGGTCCCGTAGGTAAATTTATTTATGTCACTACCAATATTTTTGTAACTGAATAAATGGCTTACAACACGTCTACACTTCAACAACGGAAGCATATAATGATGTATCCGTGGTTAATGTCCTGAAATACCCTGTTTTCTGAGCCCTAGCGATTTTGCTGAACTAGCGTTTTTTTTAGGTCCCACTTGCCCCGGGGTACCTTACAAAAAAATAAGCAGCTCGCAAGGGCAGCTGTTGTATAAGTAGTACTACACTCGGGTACTCAATGGTAGATTGTGGGTTCAAGTCCCATCAGCTGCCGAGTATTTTACGCAACATTTTACCAATGTTAGGGATTTTGTATAAATTCTGGGCTTATACAATTCTGCAAGGTCTTACTCCAAGAAATGTGCTTGGTTTTAATCCAAGAAATGCTTTTTATACAGACACTGGATTGAAATTATACAAAATGGTCAGATTTTAATACAATGATTGTATTAAACACTTACGTACCTGACGCTGACCCCCAGTTTCACGTAAAACTAAATTTCGAAATTATGGTTCTAAGCAGTCTTGCATCGGAATTTGGTTCTGTTTTTTTGCAATCGATCACAAAATGCTTATAGTTGTAGAAACATTGGTCATCGTTGTGGACCAATGGACATGGTTCCGGAGATATTGATAACCTCCCAGTCCGGAAAAATGGCCACTGCCTGATCAAGCCGGAAATACGTCTTTCGACGTGCAAAACAAGTTCACAGAAATGTATTCTGAGGGTATTTGGCTCATCTGGTCATATTCTGGAAAGCTGGTTCCCAGGGCCACTTTTTGATCATTACTGAAACCTGGCTTGCGACGTATCAAACTTCATGATTTTGCAAAACAAGCTCAGTGGAATGCGTTCTGAGGGTATTTGCTTTTCGGAAGGTGACCAGATGGACCAAATACCCTCAGAAAACATTCCTATGAACTTGTTTTGCACAATCATAAAGCTTGGTACGTCGCAAGCCAGGTTTCAGTAATGGTCAAAAAGTGGCTACTTCCCCAAGGGAACCAGCATTCCAGGGCATCCCAGAATGTGACCAGATGGTCCAAATACCCTCAGAACACATTCCAATGGACTTGTTTTCTTGAAGTTTGGTACGTCGCAAGCCAGGTTTCAATATTGATTAAAAGTTTGCCACTTCCCCCAGTTAATCAGCATTCCAGGGTGCTCTGGAACGTGACCAGGTGGACCAAATACCTTCAGAACACACTCCGTTGAACTTGTTTTGCAAAATCATGATGTTTGACAAGTCGCATACCATTAAATTATTTGTTTGCTCGGAATAAGGCGAAAGAGTAGATTGTAGTAGATTAAGAATGAGAAATAAGCTTAGAAGGTTTATGATATAAAATAAACTTCACATGGAATCCGAAAGAATAAACAAGTGTTTTACTACCAGGAAGCTCCCTACAATTGGCGACGAAGGCGAAAAACGGCGGAAGAAATTTTCAGGACAGCGAGATTTCGGATATCGATCGTCTGAAATCACGACAGAAAGTGAACCTGGGAACAAGAACTGAAGACAAAATGACGACGGTAAATATTCTAAATGGTACTGATTTTTTTTATTTAGTGAAATGCGCGAATATTTTATTTTGAATAAGGCTGCGGCGTAGCGAAATTTATTTCTAGTCTGTCCAAAAAAAATTCGGACATAGAGAAGTACTTTCTAGTCTGTCTAAGTGAAAGTCAAAGGCAAAAAAAATAAAAATTTCTAGGCTGTCCAGGATCCTGATTCATAGGAATTTAAGAAAATCCAGAATGGTCAGGCAGGCAAAGGGAATTCATTTCCAGTCTGCCTTAGGGTAACAAAAATATAATTCCAGAAAAATGTAATACAAAATCTAATAAAATAAAGGCAAGGAGAGATGTTGTAGTTGACAAAAAATGAGAAATAAACTTTAGAGGCTGGTGACCGGAAGAGATAGGTAATATATTCAGATATTGATGTTGGCGACACTATACTTTTGAAAAATCATATACAGAAAAACAATATGAGTACCACATTCAACTCTCAGCTGCATATTATTCTGAAAAGGTCCGAAACAAGATTAGCAGTCAAAAACCTCGGTATAGGAGTTGATAGTGAGCGGCATGTGAATCACACGAGGAAGCTCGCATCGAACAATCCATTACAAAATGCTGAAATCGCTAATACTGAAGATTTATTCAAAGCCTGGTCAAGATAGCTCTACAAATAGCCATGAAGAAAGAAACAAAGATGCCATTGCACCGATCAAAACATTTAGACGTGTACGACGATTACCAAGTTATTTGGAAGATTATTGCATGGGGGCTGGGGGTAATATGGACATGCTAAGAAATCGCGCCATTTTCACAAGCAAAACGTCGTAATATTGGGAACTTAAACCACTTAAGGTACCCCGGGGCAAGTGAAAATACGGGGTAAGTGGGTACCATGACTGCAGATGAATCGATGAACGTTTTCAATGGTAACAATGTTCTAGGAAGATGAAGCAGAACTGTAAACGAATTCACCCGACACAAAAATATTTGGAATCAAAACCATTTAACGTACCATACTAATCCTATTGCTTGATCATGACTTTAAACTACCGGGAAAATCTCTTACTTTTATTTTAATTTAATGGATTTTCAACTAAATAGTCTTTTCTAAATTTATCATTGATGTGGGCAGCGAATATTTTGAGAAATTAAATAATTGTGTGACATCGAAAGCGATTTAAAATTTTTAATTGAAGCCAAAATCTGCAATTATCATTTACCCTTGAGTTTTAACATACATGGGGCAAGTGGGACATATCAAGACAAAATTTTCAAAACGACTTATCTGCTTTTGTAAACAATGATTCAAACGACGATTTGATGAATCTGATAGCTCTCCACGCAAACCAATACCATCAATAGGTAGGTGAAGGATTCAGCTACCTGTTGATGGTGTTGGTTTGCGTGAGAGCTATAATATTCGTCAAATCGTCGTTTAAATCTTTGTTTACAAAAGCAGATAAGTCGTTTTGAAAATTTTGTCTTGATATTTAAACAACATTTTTGATTGCTATTTTAATTGTTTTTTGATGGTTATCTAGCGAAAAATAAATTCGTCATTCCTATATCATATGGATATGAATGATATGCAGTTTGATTTCGTTTTTAAAAATATTGTACAGTTAATTACCAAATGTGTATTTTACATTCTGAAAATTATCTCCCGCGTGAAGAAGAGCAATGGCTATAACTATGCGATATTCTTCCCTTTACAGTGCAAATAATCTATTTATTCTACAATAGGTCAACGGGATTTGTGTTGTGTTTTGTTATTTTTAAACATCGCATCAGATTTTTAGATATACAAAGTGCTTAACACATAAATTGGCTATTTTGTTCTGTTACAAATTAAAAACACTGCGCATCGCCTGAATGAAAACGTTTCTTCTGAAGTACTGATTTATGTTATAATTTGTGTTCTCAGAAAAGAAATATTTATTCATACGAAAACTGAATAAAGATTTGCTTATCCTTGCACCTAAAACATTGGATACCAAAGTAAGCTAATGGAAAAACAAGACAACAGTCAGATAAACGATAAATCGGCTATTGTCTTGTTTTCATATCTGCTAACATTATAATCCTTTCTTGTTGCAAAAATAAAGTCCGACATGCGACCAATCTCCATCTATGATCTGCAAATACTAATACTCAGAAATAATATGAACAGTATATCTACATTCCTCAAATTATTTTCGTTCGACAGTAGAAAACAGATAGGTCCCACTTGCCTCGTTTGAAGGGGTAAGTGGGTACTGAGGGTCATTTTATTTCTAGCACTACCAATATTTTTGTAATTGAATAAATGGCTTCCAACTCCTCTACACTTCAACAATGGAAGTATATAATGATGTAGCAGTGGTTAATGTTCGGAAATAACCTGTGTTTTAAGTATGCGTTAACAATTTTGCTGAACTAGTGTTTTTTAGGTTCCACTTGCCCCGGGGTACCTTACGTAAACCTTAAATAGAAACACTACAATGGCTTGAGGTCAATTTAGTGGAAAACAAAAGGATTTTGTGATTTTTTGACAATGAAAATCATGATGAAAATATCTCGATTTAAAAGTATGCAGGAGAAATGGACATAGTGTGTGGGTAAAACGGACATGTTAAGAAATTAAGCTTTAAACAGTGAATTTAGTTGATAAATTGTATGCATAGTCTAAGCATCTCTAAAATGAGCCTCTGGAAATAAAAATGTTGGATAAAAATTAATATATTGGATAAAAATTAATATATTGGTAGATTTCACTAGAAAAAAAGCATGTTACATCAAAAATCTTAATTAATCATACATGTTGCTTCATTCTTTTAGCCATCAGTCAAATCGCCAATGACTTTTTTCTTCAATGAACAATGTTCACATCATCGAGTATTTTCCGCAATATAGTCGACTCTCCACATCGAGATAAGTAGAGATCGAGGAATGGAAGGTAAATTGAAATGGGAACTAGATCGAAAAAAGCTCGTGACTATGAAAAACAGAGTAAATGACATTTCTCGCGCTTAGTTTCATTGAGGCGTAATTGTATTGATCGATTTCTCTTCGTCGATGTTTTCTTTTAGTTATTGTACCGAATTGCGCTAGTTTGTCAATGATTTAATGGTTTGGTGTGATAAAGGATGATTGTATCTTGTACCAGAAGCAATAATCACAGTTGTAGCTTTTGAAACAATTAAGTTATTAACTAAATATATAATCGAATAAGAGAAATCGATCAATACAGTTACGTTAGGGGACTAATCGCGAGATTTATTGTTTTTGATGTTTTTGTCTATTGAAAAGAAAACCATGGATATAGGGAGAGATATCGAGATATAGAACATCGAGATGTAGAGAGCCGACTGTATATGAAATTGTGAAAAAGGTACGTGCCCTAGTAGTTCTCTTCCGGAGATCACCTGTGAGTGACAAATTGTTTCCTGCTAAATATGTCCGTTCTGAATGCGGAGAAGAACTTGTATTGGTGACTGATACAAAGACACGTTTGAATAGCATGTTATATGCTCAAATGGTTCTACGAATTGAAGGGGCCCGTTCAAAAGACGATGATTTTTTTGGCGTTAGGTGAAATAATTTAAGCCCTCGAGTCTATTCAAGCTGCTTTCGAACTATTCTGCCACAAGTTCTCCACTCTATATGAAGCCAACGTGGTGCTCCAATTTATGGAGCATTTATAAAATCAAACCACAGAAATTGCAGCCAACTTATTCGATGCCTTCAAAAAACGTATCTACGGGAGACGATAAAAACACGCCGATCTTATTGTTTTTTTTTTATTTTTTTTAAATTTCTTCACTTTGTTTAAGCAAGCGGACGAGATATTAAAGCGTCTTATCATTCCTGATGCGATCGTTGAAGCAGAGACAACGTCCACATCTGACGATCGGTACGAAAAAGATGCCTCTATGAATGATTTTTCTGGTTTATCGGTTAAAGAGCATTTCGTGAAAAAACTTCAGCAGAGCAAACTACGTTGATGCCTGGATCCTTTCAAGAAAAGAATTCTCCTACTATAAATCTGAAGGGATTGAGGGCAAGTAGGGGTACTGTTCCATTTCCATCTTACTGAACATATATTCATCGCATCACAAAACAAAGAAATACAGCACCAAAATTGTCGCTTCTTTTTTCTAACACGCGTGCTAACTGGTGAAAAAAAATTAATAAAAATAAGAAACAAATCAAATTTCTTTTCATTGCTTTGTTTTTGATGGGATGGAAATAGGAACTATGGGATGAAGTTCCGAACCGTTCCCCTTCTTGACCTTGATTTTGGATGCTCTTAGAATCATTCATCCAACTAGATTGAACCAGAGAAGTCATTCCCTGCAACTGGCAACATTGCCAACAAAATCATATGCGGATTGTATGTTATGTCTACTAAGATTTCACTTTGCGTATCTCAACAAATAATATTGCCTGATTTTCTCAAATTTGCACGCGGCGAACTCTTCATGAAAGGTACCGCCGCGCTTTCTGCACCCCGTTTACTTGATTCTCATGGGTGAATAGCATTGCGGTGTATCGTTTGGCGCGGCCGTACCTTTCGACAGCCATTCGCCGCGTGAAGTTTTGAGCAAGTAGGGGAAAAGTGGGTAAAACCGACACCCTAAGCAACTTTACAGTTCCCCAATCTATGAAGCAATTTTCCGGCCTAGAAATTTCATACAAGCATACTTTGGCTCTTCATGCATCAGTCCAAGAGGTCTCAGGACAATATTTCTTGATAAAATTTGATTTATGATAAAAACGCGAACAGTCCATCTTCCAGCCCAAACCGCTGGGGTGCGGGTAAGATCGACACCACATGAGGGTAAAACCGACACATCAAGTCGTTATGAAATCGAACATCAGAACAATTCTAAATGATGTTACAACATAATTGAAAATGTTTAACAACATTAATTTTTATATTTGTGTATAAAATTCATGTTTAGGGATCACTCATAAACGATGGTTGAACAAAATTTGATATATTTGAAATCATTACCACATATCATATTTTATTTAGTTTCTTTAGTGGGTCGAGTGAAAATATATAAAGTATAAGAATGTTAGTAACAAATTTACTAACTACTGTAAATATTGACCTACAATTAAATTTCACTTATTTTAAAAAGTTGGTTATAATGGTGATTTATAATAAATGCGTATAGTAAAGTTATGACAAGAAATGAAAAAGACTAGTTCCGTAGGTGTTTACAGAGGTAAAAATGGATCACGAAAGAACAACACTAGAGAACGGATTGAATATATCAAAGAGCAAAAAAAGCCTAAAAATACAATTCTTCTTTGAGCGCTATTGTTATCCGACCTGCAGGTTTTCCTTGATGACTCAATATTACCCCGTAGACCTATTGTCACGCAAAATGATAATATGGTATGTAATCAGTCTATGATTAAGTTATATTCCCCGGCGCCTCGTATTCCAATCCTTGAATTATATTATGCGAATGATGAGTCTAATAAATAAGAGGTATTTCGTGATTCGATGGCAGGTGTCGATTTTGCCCCAACTGATAACATAATAATGATGAGATACATGCAGATGTTTATAATTAGAAAAGTTAACTATTTTTCCACAACATACACAAAATGATGTTCAATTATGGATCAGAGATTGATTAAATACTGAAAATCAACAAATTATTGTCGAAAAAGCTTATACACCGATGGCAAAATTTAACATAACTCATCTCCTCAATGGTGATCAATGTTAATTGTCTGTTTATTATGACTTTTACACGTCTCCGCCAGTTACAAAATTGCTAGAAATACAAGAAATTAAACGTTTATTCAAAGTGTGTCGAAATTCTGTCCGATAATCACTTGAAATCAGAAATTTGAAGCGGTGTCGGTTTTACCCGCAGTGTCGGTTTTACCCACAATTCCCCTACCTATTTGGGAACACTACAAACGCCGCGGATGTATCATATCCAGAAAATCTGACAATAGCTTTTACATTTGAAGTTTGTCAATAAATATTGTTGCTCATCCAAAAGTCCAAATCAAAGTTTTTTTTTAATTTCTGATATTTTCAAAAATAGCGCTTTTTACCTGTATTACCGGTATTGAGTCCACCAAATATCGAATACCGGTATTTGTCAAAAATCGCCAACACCGACCACCCTAGGTCACATGAATCCAACTCGGATTATGTTCGCGGAACTGATTCGGCCTCAATTTTCATCAGTGTGGAAAATATTGTAGTCCTCACAAGGAGCCCGTAAATACTTTATAGATGCATTCATTAGAAGTAAAGTACGCTTTCAGAACAGATATTGGATGAATTCCTATGAAACTATAAAAACTATGAAAGTTTGTTTTCATAAATTCCCGTATAGATAGGAAAATGATATTTGCTTTGTTTTAATTATTTAACAAGGAAAAATCCAGCGTACGTAAATAGAGAAGTTATTTGTACCGGTATTTTCGGGATTTCAAAAAATGTTTCCCAGGATTCGGGAAATCCCGAAATTTTGTGAATCCAGAGATTTTTCGTCCCAGGACGTGCTGGACGGACTCTCTAGCTGCAAACCATCTATGATAGAGTGTCAAAGGTAGACATAAGGCAGAGGAGGCAAATGAATCACGAATTGCATCAGATGTTGGGAGAACCAACCGGATATGTAGCCAGAATGATTGACAGTAACCCGGTGAAAATCGTTCTCGACAACGGAGCGACGGGAACACGAAGGTGAGGTGCACAGCGAGGAAGGTGGATCGATCAGGTGGAAGATGATTTGTGGACACTCCGTAGACTAATGGTAACTTGTTCGATGGAAATGCTTGCCAGCGTGCAAATCTTTGTAATAAGGCAATCAATCAAGCAAATTCAAATGTGAATCCACTTCTAAATTTTCTACATTTTTTATTTGATACCCGCTTAAGATTTAATACTGGGCTAAACTAAAATGAATGTGTAGGTGCAACTTCCCGATAAATTATATAAAAAAAATGAAAAATATCTGGGTGTAGATTTCATAGGCCTGAAAAATGCTGATTTTTGAGTATCTCGAAGGACGAAATCTGTTGAAACACATAGAAGATCTGTTCCGATTATAATACAATACTCTATAAAGTTTTCGAGGATAGGTATGGCTTTCATTTAGTTGTTGTTGCAATGAATTTCGTTGATTCGTTGAACACTGAATCGATTTTAAACACACCTGAATTTCAACCAATTGAGCTGAAATTTTCACCAGAAGTCTATCTTAGCATAAGACCACCCCAGCTGGATAGTAGAGTGCCAATGAAAATCGACTT
Organism: Armigeres subalbatus; assembly: GCF_024139115.2. NCBI lineage: Eukaryota > Metazoa > Arthropoda > Insecta > Diptera > Culicidae > Armigeres > Armigeres subalbatus. The sequence goes on from NC_085141.1 coordinate 283,104,893, forward strand.
TTCAAATTTGTAGTCTCAAAAGTTTCATCTCCTCGAAAAAAGTCCCTATGTAAAATTTCAGCTTAATCAGACTTCGTTAAGTGTTCGACCAGGGAATCAATTTTTCTGGAATTCGTCGGAGGATAATGACAAAGTCCGAAAAATTTGTAAGCAACAAAAAAGAAGACAATTTTGTTGCTAACTTTTCATCCCGTTATTTTGCATTATCTCTACAGCAAATTTCGGTTTTACGCTATCGTAGTTTCTGCTTTTAGGCAAATACTTTTTGGAGAATCTAACTCCGATGACGAAAATAGCATCGTCTTCTCGGAAATATCAAAGCATGTAAGGCAAATGATGCTTGTCATATTGTGTTCGGGTTCTGATAAAGGTTTGTTGCTAGATGCTTTTGTCACTAACAAACTCTGTTGATGACAAAGGGTATACATTGTTAGACGTTGCTCTAATATTGATTCCCTGTGCTTAACCTAAGCGGTCGAAGTTAGACTGTTGGACTGTTGGACTGTCAATTGTCTTAGAAATGCATGAAACGTCAAGATCTGATGGTATCTCGAAAACATTTTTATTTTTGAAAAAAAAAATTACTTTTTGGAACCTGAAAATTTTTGGGATTTTTTCGAAATGGAAATCTTTGTTTTTAATATCAAATGTCTAAAAAATGCATGAAACGTCGATATTTGGTATTATCTAGGAAATTTTTTTTTCTTCAAATAAAATCGACTTTTTGGGACTGTTTTGAAACACGGAAAATTTCCCATGGGGATGGCGCGGTTAAGGGAAGATTTCGAGATCGAATTTCTTTTTATGCCAAATGTCTTAGAAATGCATGAAACTTCGAGATCTGGATTATCTATAAAACAAATGTTTTGAAAGACATCTGGCATTAAAAAAATCCCAAATTCCCAAAAAGTCCTCAAAAAAAATTTTCAGGATAACACCAGATCTCGACGTTTCAAGCATTTCTAAGACATTTGGCTTAAAGAAAATCGAATTCGAAAAAACAAAATCCAAGTCCCAAAATGCCTATTTTTTAATAAACAAATTTTCGTGATGACTTCAGATCTCGACGTTTTATGCATATCTAAGGCATTTAGCATTTTGGCAAAAAAAATAAAAGGACCCAAAAAAATTGCAGTCTCAAAAAGTAATTTTTCTTCATTTTTGCCTTTCTCGTACACTAAGTGTACGTAAAGGCTATAATATTGCTTCAAAAACAAAATTTTGATAGGAGGCCCAGAGGGCCGATTTTTATATACCGATCGACTCAGCTCGACGAATTGAGGTGATGTCTGTATGTGTGTATGTATGTATGTGTGTGTGTGTACACAGAAAAAAAATTAATTGTGTTGCTAAATATGTTGTACTTTACAATTGAAAAGTGCTCTATTTTGATCAAATTAAAAGTAAAATTGGTTACCCTAAGAGTTAGTTTATCATTCTAAAAGTTTATTCTGTCACTTCTGTTTGTCTCTTAAAAAATTTGTACTTTTACTAATAAAACTGTAGAATTGTCAAATCTCACCAGAAAATGCATCACAAAGTATATGTAATCGGGACACCTCAAGAAAAAATAAATGTATATCTTTGTAAATTAACAGATTTTTAGTGTTTTGATATAATTCAAAACACAAGGTAAAAGCAATTTAAAATATAACAAAATGTGTTCTAATATTTATGGAACTATTTTTTAGCTCAAAGCCTGCATGTAGGCATTCGATATTAGCGTCAAACTTTTAAATAGTAAAATGCAACTCCATTTTTGCCGAAATTCCGAAATAATTTCTCACGGTGTATTCACCCGCAGTCAGTTTAGTTTCCCGTTCCCGCTCCTGCGGGTTATTTTGTTTTGTTTTTTGGCCGTCGCGAATCGCATTTATCAGCGAAACGCCCTCATACATTTCGACCAGCTGAAGATTTCATCGTGGAAGGGAAACTAGAGAAGGTTTGTCCCATTAAAATTTGAATTATTTCAGTTTTATGTTGAGTGTTATGTTTTTTTACAGACACTGCCGGATCCAAAACCACCAAAAGTGCATAATAAAAAATAAATTGGTCCCGTAAGTTGGAGAATGTGTTCGAGAGGGCAAACCTCAACAGTGTTCATAAAAGTTCCTGAATCAAAACCAACCCGGTCCAAAACCAACCAAGGTCCAGCTGCTATGACCAGAATATGTCGGTCGCAACAAGAGGCTTCTCAAATCTATAGTGGTGTTTGCGCCCAACCCAACGAATCGTTTCAAAGATGTCAAAGGAGGAACTAGATACCTCTTGGAATAGGAAGGTAGATCAAATATATTTTAAAAGTATAAAAAGTGTCGATCGCACAACACGCAGTTCCTGAATTGATGGTAGACTGATGCGAGATTTTTTTTCTTTCAGGTAAGTCTTTTCTGACCGACAAATCTATAGCACAATGTTCACTGGAAACTGCAAAGCGCCCTCGAGAAGCCAGAAAGCTGCTACGAATTACAATAATGTTGAAATTTAAATAAATCAAATGAAAAGTATAAAATCATATTAAATTTAATTGGGTAAATTGAAAAAGGGAAGGTGAATTATGGGTTCCGTCTTTTTTGGGCAAATGCATGTTTCCTTTTCATATACAAATATTGTACTCTTTTTTTGTTGATGGTGTGATCATCTTGATTTAACAGTTCTACAATTTTGTTTTGAATGTTTGAACTTTGAATTTCACAGTGACATGAAAGTTTTGAACCGTAGTTCTTTCAAAAGTTTTCATACTTTTATTTTGAACATAGACAACTCTCTACGAAAAAGAACCAATGCAACTTTTTATTTTTACCAATGGTTTTTTTAATTCTAATAATGATTTTTCTTTCTGTGTATGTGTACAAATTTTGTAGACACACTTTTTGGAACTTAGCATTATCCGATTTACTCGCAACAAGTTGCATTCGAGGGGGAATGCGGTCCCATTGTTTGCTATTGAAAATTGGCTCGATCGGACATTGCATTTCGGAATTATTGAAAAATCATTGTTTTTTCCCAAGGGTGGAAAAAAAATACAAAACCGAAAAAAAAATTTCTACGAAAATGGTGGCAATACATTTTAACTAATGCAAACACATGCAAAATGATCGAAAAAATGTGATCTATTCTCCTAAAGAGCTTTTTTGACCTTTCTAATGTGATTCTTTCAATATATTTTATAATGCACGAGAAAGGCATCATCACTGCTAAGTGGATTATTCTGGTTTTTTTTTAAAATAACACCAGAACTCGACGCTTCATGCATTGAAATAAAAAAATCCATTTCGCAATTCCCCGCCGTCTTGAAAAAATTGTCGTATTTCGAAACAGTTAAACTTTGGCCGCTTTGGTCAAACACTCAACGAAGTCCGATTGAGCTGAAACACTTGTGACTTTTTTCGAGATGAAACTTTTGAGCACTACATGTTTTTGAAATTCGATGGTATTATTTTTTCCATACATTCCATTGGCACCCTACTACCTACCTACAAAAAATGCTAATGTAGACCGGAGCTGGTTGGCCGAAGCGGTAAGTTAGCCGAATTGCTTTTGTGTAACTGCTCTAAGGCGCATTTAAGACTCATTATAGTCAATTTGGTGCGGTATTAGGTCGCAGCAAGATGAATACACAGCTAGGTGTGTCAATCTGCCCAATTTATAGACGCGAAGAAGGCGGGGGTGAAAAATTCATTTTCGGTGCAAAACATAAACAAATCGGCTGGCTCTCCAATACTAAAATCCAAGATGGCTGAATCGTGAATTTGGCAGATTGGAACACCTAGTGGTGTATTCATCTTGGTCGCACGAATGTAATTTCAGGAATGTTTGTGTTTCCGTTTGCACCACGCTTTTGCTATTTTGACGCATATATAGTCATATTTGTAACACTAATCAATATTCATCTGATCTCTTAAAACGTACGTGGTATACTGGAAAGGTATAAATATTTCTAAGGTAACCTCACTGTTTGTGTTTGTGTTTGCAAATTCTAATTGTTCTCGGAAACATCCAGTGAGGTAGGTTGGCCGAATTTTGTGTGGGCTGTTTGGCTGAGCTGAAAATTAAGTAAATACCAATTTGCACAAATGTTGACCGATTTCCCACTAAAAGCAGCATTGAAGGGAGAGAAAAACCCCCCGAAAATGACCAAACTTAAGTATACTATTGCAATGGAGATTTTTTACATGCCTCAATATTACAAAATTATGAACACTACATTTTTACCCTTCTCAACATTACCCACTGCTTCATGTGATATATTTCACTCTTTTAAACTAACTCGGCCAACCTACCTCAGCCATGGTGTTGTGGCCAAATTTTTTGCCGCATTCGTTTGATTATAACTTTATCCTCAATTTGTTATCATCGATGAAAATATGTCAAAAATGTGCTCAAGACGACAATGAAAACGTAAATTTTTGATAATTGGAAGACGGAGTCTCTAGAGAAGGTAAGCGCACAATTAGGCAAGATTTAAAAATTACGTACCGCTATTATTTGCTGAAGTTGGTTAGAGAATTCATCGAAATTTAAAAACAAGTTGATTACACAATGAAGTCTTCAAATGTTTTGTGCAAACATTTGCCGGAGAGGAGGAGCATAGAATACATTATCAAGCTGTTAATTTACTTAATTTTCACACTTCGTCCTCAAACGAGCAAAGTCAGCAAAAAATGATTCTCGATCGATAGCGGTCAAATATACGTGCATACGAATGCTGAAGACTAAATTAAAAGCTTTTAGTCAAAATAAGCAAATGTATCGTAAAATAACGAAAAAAAATGTTACTATACAATTAAGATGGGAACAAAAGGTTTCCAGGCGATTTTATGGTAGAGGATGGGATTTATGTAGAGGAAAACGAAGAACAGATCCAAAGATAATCACAAAGTAAGTAAGCTAAGATCTTCAGGTGATCCTGAATGTTGAGATTTTATTTCCATACGTTAGTCTTTTTGTGCATTCATTGACAGGGAAAGCCGTGGAAGCGGCTTTCCAAATTAAAAAGGAACTTTATTTGGAACTCTCTGATTGAAACTTCAGAACTTGTTGGCTTCATTTCGATTCAGTTTATCGTTCTAATAAATGATATATTGTGAAGATTAATTTCCACTTCATCAACGACGGTATTGTTCCATAACCCCTTTCCCTCTCTGGAAACCACCGATGTGCATAATCGCTATGATGACACCTTTATGTCTTATAGCTATAAAATGTTGTCGTAGGTTGATTCCTACATCTCACACCCCACAAGATTATCTCCACATTTCTGTTGCTTCTTTTCTTTCTACCTATACACTACCGACAAGCAGGAGCATCGGATTGTAAGTCACCGAGCGCTATGGAGCTTAGCAATTTTCAAGCACTTAACCGCACAATGCTTGTTGCTGGTGGTCACACTCTTTCACATACGACCGAAGCTACTTGGCGAAACCGGACGTGTGATCATCCCCGAGGCTGGGGCGGTGGTGAGAACGGTAGCACAACCCACCGCGAACACCTGCCCACATTCACTGAACCCTTCAAAAGGTCTGACACCACCTCAAGTTCCTCCTTCCACCCGGGGCGGGAGAGGATTTTCCACCGAGAGCTCTAACCGCACTGAACCAAACGCCGACGAAGACTGATGCTCCGGTTTGAAACTGTTGCTTAATTTATTCAGGACGAACTGTTGCATGTTCGAAATGGAAGAGGAAAAACAAAACCAAACTGATTTTCGCGACCGACCGACGGAAGACGAAACGGAGACGCTGCTTTCGAACACGAGCCTGCGCGCTAACATGTTCGAAAGTGACTCTTCGTCGGCAAGCATCAGGTTGGAACTTGACCTTGCCCGTAGCACGTGGAGTTTGTTGTCGTTTTGCTCTCTTCGATGTAGATTGGGAGAATATGGGTTGCACGGGGGGGGTTGTTTGTTTACGTTTGCTTCGGCAGAGAGAATGGCATTGTTCGTAACGGTAGACAGATTCAGGGAAAAATCGACCTTGGTGTATTTATCTTCTTTCATGGTTTCACGTTGCTGTTGGAACATGCACTTATTACCATTTCCACAATATTATTAACTAAAGGCATGCTATATCACCACTTTGTGAGGCACAATGTACAATGTATCACGCGCCTCCACGCTCTGTCAGTTAAAGCGAAAGCGTAATACGTTGTTCCCTAAGAAATGCTATAGAGACACGGCAGGTATTTTCGTCCATGATCGTAGGGGCTAAAACCAATGAAAGCAATGTCCATTTGCTAGAACTCCACTATAGCAGATCATTTCTCCTGAGCTTACGCTTTGGTACGGATGAGTGTCTCTTTTATTGGTTTTCGAGACTATGACGAAAATAAAAAAGCAGACGAAAATATCTAACTTAACCCCATAATTCTTAGTCAAATACTTTGATGCATGGCAATTTGCTACATGTTCTATCTTTTAACATTTCATCATCAATATACACATTATTGAATTATGTTATTTTAATACATATCAAACGTTTCTAAATTTATTAATTTGATTGGAAATCTACATGGTCAATTAGACAGATGGTTCGCTATTTTGGTTCTGGGCTTACTTTACTAAAATGGGCTGTTCAAAAATGTCATTCGCACAAACTAACGAAATTTATTGTATTTATCTGAACTTCAAAGTCGTTAGTTTGAAATGGGGGATTATGTGATAAGTTTGGTTTTAAGATATGTTTTTGTGTAGAGACAAACATTTCTTTGCCAAAAAGTCTCTGTAATAACCACATGAAGGTTCCCCCAAACACACGCGACGCGACAATCGCGTCGCGGTTCTATCGCTTGGCGACTGCGATTTTATCGCCATTGGTATTGAAAGGTGAATGAAACATTGCCTGCAACGACCCAGCGATAGAATCGCGGCGACTAGCTGTCGCCGTCGCGACGATGGAATCGCTTAGGTCTGGGGGAGTCTTAATAATGATCTTATGTTCTAGCGTTGACCAAATGCTATTTGTGATTGAAAAAAAAAATTGAATTCAGGGAAATTTACAAGTACTGAGGGTCGTGGGTTCGAGTTTCATCGAAGGGAAAGTGGTTACCTCCACTACATTTTTCAAATCAAAAATCTTCCACATAATGTACATATTCACTAATGCGTTCTAAGAACATTGTAAATTAATGTCCAAGTTGGGCGGTTTAATACCCGAAAAATTGTTCCAGGAAATCCTAGGAAAATTTTGTTTGGAATTCCTTAGGATTCCCGACCAGTGGATAGTAACAGATTTATATCAGACCTTGTTATTCTGTTACAGCAGTTTTTTATAACAGCGGTTGTTATAAAACATGTACCATTAGTAGTTAAAATAACAAAAAATGTAACAAAATGTCTTTTAGTTTGAGCAACATTGTTACTAAATATGTTATTAATTAAACAAGAATATAACTCGTTGTGTTACATAAAAAGTGGTGAAAATAGCTTATACTATAGCAAATTATGTTCCTGAAAAGATTATGATTATCCATAATGTAGGCAATTAAGTTTGTCCAGCAGTTTCAACTTTGGGGATGTAGATTCAAGTTATACTGCAGTTGGTACCTCACTTTTTTTCTAATTCCTATCTACCAAAAATGTAGGCAATATTTTTTCGGTAAAAATAAACATAACACAGTATGTTATAATCATGTTATGACGATCATGAAATTTTATTTCCTCCATCTTTGACAGAGAATTTATAACAAAATTATTGCAAGTTTTGTTATTTGTAACACATATTGATATAATTGTGATAAAATTTTGTTATGACTAGCTAGTCGGGTTCCTAAGGAATTCCTTCGAAAGTTTATTAAGCAATTCCTCCGGAAATTTCTCAAGGAATTGCCCAAGAAATTTCATTGAGAGTTTCTTCAAAAATTATTTAGCAACTCTTCAATCTTTTCAAGCTATGCCTTCGGAAATTTCTTCGATAAATCCTTCGGAAATTATTCTTTATGAAGTTTCCTCGGCAATAATTCAATCAATTTCTCAAATAAATTCTTCCAGTTATTGCATAAGGGATGTCTTCGAGTGTTTTCAGCAATTCCTTTAAAATTTTCTTCCAGAACTTCCAGCAGGAACTCTTTCAAAAATGCCTTCATGAGTTCTTTCCGAAATTCTTTCAGTAATACCTTCGGAATTTTTTAGTGTCTGTTGTTTATTCTTTTGTTTTATTCTTCAAAAATTGAATAAATAACTCCATCGGCAACTATCTAATTAATTTTCAAATGATTTCCTGGAAGAAAATCCAAAAGAATTTCTCGAAGGAATCTCGGAGGCTTTTCGAAGAAACTTTTAAAGATATCCCTGAGGAAAAATTAGAAAAAGTTCTTGGCGATTTTTTTTATATTTTAAGGGAAAACAAATCTTGAGAAGTTCTCAACTGAATTTGAAGAAATACCTGGAGGGTTTTGTGCAGAAATTTCCAAATGAATTTTTGAAGGCATTTTTGAAAGAGAGCCTGAATGGATTTTCGAAAATAATTCCCATTGGAACTGCTAAAAGAGTTTTTGAAGGTATTTCTAAAAGACTTCCCAAAAGAATTCCTAAAGGAATTTCCGGAGGAATCCATTAAGGATTTTTTGAAGGAATTTTTGAAGGAATTCTCAAAGTATTTATAAGTATTTCTTAAGTAATTTCTAGATTTCGTCAGGAATTCTTTCAGATTTTTCCCAGTAATTAATTCGCAATTTCCTCCAGAAATTTCTTTGGAGAATCGTCCAGGAACTTCCTCGGAAATTGTCTCAAAGAGTTCAACAAAAACTCTTTCGGAAACGAATTCCAGAAAGTCTTTCGGATTATTTCGGGTATTCCTTGGAATTTTCTTCAATGAAATAGTTAGGCATTTCCTCCATACTTTCCTTGTTTGGGGAAACCTTGGGAAAATCATTAAGATATTCTTCCCAAAAATTCCTTCAGAAATTCTTCTGAGAACTCTTTTGGAATTTCTTGCAAAGTTCTTGAACGAAATTTTCTTAGGAAGGAATATCCGTAATGAAATGAAATGAATGAAACATCCAAAATAACTCCTGAAGGAACTTCCGACAGTCTTGGATTTCTCCGAAAATTCCTTTGGACATTCCGTCAAAACTTCGTTCAGAAATTCGGATATACTTTCTGAAAATCCTTCGCAAATTCCTTTTGAAATATCTACGGAAAATGTTTTAGGAATTCATTCGGTAATTGTTTCAGAATTCCTCCAAATGATTTCCAAAAACTGCTTAAGAAATTCATTTACGGATTACTTCGGGAATTTTATAAAGCTTCGGAAATTAATAATTAAGAATTTCTTCGAAAAATTATTCACGAATTCCTGTGGAAGATTCTTTTAGGAAATTTTTAGGATTTTTTAAAAATTCCTGTAGGGGTTGATTTTCAAGTTTATTGACAATTTTCTTGAAATTTCCATAGGAATTCTTTCAAAACTACCTTAAGTAATTTCCAAAGAGTTTATCCTTTGGAAATTCCTCCAGTAAATTATTTGGTAACTTTTGGAATCTACCTACATACACTGACAAAACTAGATCTTTACACATCGTTCATTCTTCCTGTCGCTCTGTACGATCATGAAGCATAGTTGGTAAAAGATGTAGACCACCGAGTTCTCGGAGTGTTTAAATGGAAAATATTGCGTTCAATGCTTATCGGTGTGGTAGAAAATAGTGAAAAGCGGCATGAATCAAGAGTTGTATTAAGTGTACCAAAATGCATACATAGGCAGGCTGATAAAATAGGGGAACTAGGTTTAAAATGCGCCAGTCAGCTAATACGAGCCATTGCAGTTTTCTGGGTCAATAGGCTAAATTAAGTTACAAAACCGATGGCAGCTGACGGTTTAACATGTTTTCCCTGGACCCCTGGATCAACAAATTAAAAATCATAGTCAAGACATCTATAATAAAATTTTTAAAAATAATTTAGTTTTTTCCGCCTTTTGATAAAATTTAAGCTTCCGTTCTCTTAAGGATTTTCCACTAGATAAAAACATTTTTTCAATAATATTTGCACATGTCTGGAAAAACAAATTAGTACAGATTGTGCCAAGTTACTACTTTACTACATTTTTCATAGAAAAACACACATTTTATTAAAACCTCTGCATGCATGGTACAACGCGCCCATCTGATGTGCTTGACTATGGATGTCATAGTTTGAGAAGGGCGTGTGCAACTAATAATTTATTTTTCAAATAATTATCAATTAAAAAGTAAAAAAGTGAGAATTGAAAAGTGAGAGAATAAAAGCGAAAAGTGACGAGTGAGAAGTTATGAGTGATGGGAAGTGAGAAACAACAAGTGAGAAGTAGGAATTGAGAATTCCACTAAAAAGCTCAAAATAGTTTTATAATCAATCGTGAATTGTAATCTGAGATTTGGGATATGAGAACTGAGGATTGAGATGGGAGATGCGAGAAAAAAGAATGAGAATTGAGAAGTGAGAAGCGATAGGCAAGTAGTAAGAAGTGCGAAATAAGATGTGATCAGTGAAAAGCGAGAAGCAAGTAGTAGAAGGTGAGAAGTAATAAGCGAGGTACTTTGTAAAAGTAAAGTAAAAACCCAAATTTATCCCCAAGTGGTGATTATGCCTTTCTCGATTCGATATGTTGGATTCGAATTAATGTTGTAAATGTTGTGCTAATTGCCTACATCTTGGCGGTTAAAATATTTGATGCAACTCTATCACGCTGCTTATAAATTACTCAATAATTGAGTAATTTTTAAGCAATTATTATGAGAGTAATGGATTGCGTCATGGCTAAATTGATTAATGACTTAAAGTGTGCATGTAAACAGCGTATTTGTTAAAAGAAAAATAGAAATATTATTCAAATCGAATGAGTTATTAGCAAACAAAAACAATAGTGTCCAACTAGGAAAGTTTCTCCGTCGAATGAAACTAGTTGCACTCGAATCGGTCAAGTCCTTCTATATGAAACGTGTTTAACAATAAAAAATTCCCGGGGCTACACACACACACACACACACACACACACACACAGTCAGACATGTGCTCAGTTTTTCGAGCTGAGTCGATTGGTATATAACACTATGGGTCTCCGAGCCTTCTATCAAAATTTGGCTTTTGGAGTGAAATTATAGCCTTCTGGTACAACTTTGTTGTACGAGAAAGGCAAAAAGCATGAAAAGGAATATGACAATTGATCAAGGAATGTAAAATAACAACATTGCCAATGACAACAACATTATCCTTTCTTGTAAATGTTGGGACAAACTCAACTCGCAATAAGCGTTTGTCCCAAACTGCAACAGAATAGGACAATGATCGCCTGCCACGCATTTTGAGAAGTAGTCGGTTTCCGATGATGTTTTTGGTTAAATTAGTATCAGTTATCATAGATTAGACATAAACTTAACCATCTGTTGACATGATTTGCGTTTTACTTCTGAAATATACAAGTTATCGCGTTTTGAAAAGTTCACAACAATTACCTCTCCATGTTTGTTGCAAATAAAATGGAACGCAACAATGTCTTTATCCTCTGCAGATGGGGACAAAGAGTTATCGCTATTCTCTTTTGTCGCTTGTTTTTTGCATTTTTCAGCGACAATTACATTCCTTACAATTGATAAATGATTTTTGGGCATCCAAGATATCCCTGGAGTACAGGTCAAAGATCTACAAGCGTAGCTAAAGATCAATCGAACTGTTTCAATTATGGCACATGTTCTTCTGGATGTGGAGAATAGAATGAGCCAACGTAAGTGCTTAATGAACAAGCTGTGAGGCGGCTCTGTCCCAGTGTGGGGATGTAATGCCAATAAGAAGAAGAAGAAGATATCTTGTATGCACACATCAACTAGTTACACGAAAATTTAGCAAAATAAATTAATTGACATTTCATAAGCTTTCATTGCAGTGGAAGCGAGAATAGGACTTTTCATAAACTGATACTTGATTCTTCTGTCAGTTCACTGCTGTTTGTTTACATTTTTAGGCTGGTGCGTTTTAGTTTCGGGGTGGCACGTTTCAACCCGCATGGTTTGAATTTGCAAAAAAAATGCAGCGCTTCAAAATAAAATCGTTTTCTCGGAATATAATTGGTTTTTCGTCCAATTTTTTATTCCGTATTATAGATGGTAAGTTAAATTAGTGGTTAACACATTGGAAGTACATACTTTTGATTGTTATCATCGTTATATTCGATGATTTGCTTAGGGGGCGCATATTGACCGTCTTTCCATTACAGCAGATTACAGTGAGCTGGTCATGTAGTGCGTATGCCGGAAGAGAGACCTGCAAAAGTCTTGTTTAGCAGAGAACCTGGAAGAGGACGTGGGCTCCGGGGTAGACCCCGCACTCGCTAGCTGTGTGCAATCAGAGAGGATGCGAGTGCGGCCGGCGTGCAGGGAGACTGGCGACTAGCGGTCCAAGAACGAGCGACCTGGAACAAGACATTACATTTGATTTTGCTCCGGACAACACGAAGTGTACAACCATCATAGATATAGGTATGGGTAACTTAAGGAAGAAACTCTTGAATATTTCCCTCAGGAATTCCTTCTCAACATACTCTATTTTTTTCGGGATCTTTTCAGAAATTCATTCAAAACTTCATTGGAAATTTCTTCGAAACTTTATTTGAAAATTCCTTCTGAAATTGATTTTGGGATATATTGGAAAATTCTGGTTGGAATTGCTTTGAAAATATCTGGGGGATTTTTTCCAATTTTTCTTAAAAGATTCCATCAATTCTCAAAGTTCTTCCGGAAATTCCATTAAAAATTTTGCCGGTAATGCTTTCATAGACAATTTTCGACATTACTTAGGGATTCCCTCGGATAGATACAGTCAACTTTCGCTCGTTGGGCTAAACTCGTAGCCCATCTAGTGGAAGACTTTCGTTATTTGGGCTGAGATTTCATCTGTCAAATCAGCGAATACAATAGAAATTCAGAGCTGCCAACTTCGAAAAAGAAAAAAACTGCCGTTGATGTCATAATTTGACGTCCACCTTCGTTTTAAGTGGGCTACAGCCCAACTAACGGGCGTCCAACTAAATCGTAGCCCATCTAAAGATAGCCCAACGAGTGAAATTTGACTGTATATAGAAAATTAACTTAGGAATTTTATCGGCAACTAGTTTAATCTCTAATAAATTTCCTGCAGGAATATTGTATAGTTTTAATAAAGGTATTTCCCAAAGAGAACCTGAATGGATTTTGGAAAGAATACAAAAAAAGCTATTAACAAGTTAGTTCTATGACCGAAAAATAATTTTCAACATTTCACAGTGGCTGAAATCGTGTTTTGAGTGCGTTTATTCAACAGTACTCTTATTAAGTGATTTAGCGTAATGACATCTTCGAGACATTTTATCAGTAAGTCGACGTGCTTCTTTGGAGGTATTTAGCTTTATGATCAATCCCTCTAAAAGTGAGATGAAATAAATATTTTTTTCCACTTTACAACATGACACGGCAAATGCTGGGTAAAGCGTACCACTGGTACTTCGCGTACCTGAAGGAATAAAATAGACCCCATCTCGCGGTCCTTAGCCTCTTACCCAGCAACTCCTATCCCTACCTCCCCGCGGTGCTGGCCGGGATACGAGCAACCTTAGGGAAGATCGGGTAACCAACCCCTTTGGGAACTATGGTCGTATGCTGACAGGGAAGGGGGGGGGTTTGCTCTTCTCCGGAGGTGCAAATCTTATTGAGCGTCTGTTCTCCATGTCAGGATCGGCTCACAACAGCGTCTGTTCTCCATGTTAGGGGCGGCTGATCATCGTCCGAGTGCCAGCGAGGGACTCTAAATGAAACTGTGCACCATGGTCCACCGGAAATAAGGAGGAATGGTCCTCCGGAAATTTAGGGGGTTTGGTGTCAGGCCCTGCAAGCCAGCCTTTAAAAATCATAAGCAACGAACAATCAACAAGAGAGTACGGACCGGAACCATCGGCGAAGACCACTGCGACGAAAAAGGACTATCGATTGGAAACTCGGTTCGTGGAACTGCAAATCTCTCAACTTCATCGGGAGCACACGCATACTCGCCGATGTGCTCAAGGATCGTGGATTCGGCATCGTAGCGCTGCAGGATCTTTGTTGGAAGGGATCAATGGTGCGAACGTTTAGAGGTAATCATACCATCTACCAGAGCTGCGGCAACACACACGAGCTGGGAACAGCTTTCATAGTGATGGGCGATATGCAAAGGCGCGTGATCGGGTGGTGGCCGATCAATGAAAGAATGTTGTTGAGGACGGTTCTTCAACTTCAGCATAATCAACGTCCATAGCCCACACTCCGGAAGCACTGATGATGATAAGGACGCATTCTACGCGCTGCTGGAACGTGAGTACGACAGCTGCCCAAGCCACGACGTCAAAATCATCATAGGAGATTTGAACGCTCAGGTTGGCCAAGAGGAGGAGTTTAGACCGACTATTGGAAAGTTCAGCGCTCACCGGCTGACGAACGAAAACGGCCTACGACTAATTGATTTCGCCGCCTCCAAGAATATGGACATTCGCAGCACCTACTTCCAACACAGCCTCCCGTATCGGTACACCTGGAGATCACCACTGCAGACAGAATCACAAATTGACCACGTTCTGATTGATGGACGGCACTTCTCCGACATTATCGACGTCAGGACATATCGTGGCGCTAACATCGACTCGTGATCACTAGCTGGTGATGGTTAAACTGCGCCCAAAACTATCCGTCATCAACAATGTTCGGTACCGACGACCGCCGCGGTACGACCTAGAGCGACTGAAGCAACCTGATGTCGCCACTGCATACGCGCAGCATCTCGAGGCAGCGTTGCCGGAAGAGGGTGAGCTCGATGGGGCCCCTCTTGAGGACTGCTGGAATACAGTCAAAGCGGCCATTAACGACGCAGCGGAGAACAACGTCGGGTATATGGGTCGAGGTCGACGGAACGATTGGTTCGACGAAGAGTGCAGACAGATTCTGGAGGAGAAGGACGCAGCGCGGGCGGTCGCGCTGCAGCAAGGTACCCGGCAGAACGTGGAACGTTATAGACGGAAGCGGAGACAGCACCTTATTCAGGAGAAGAAACGCCGCCTGGAAGAAGCGGAGTGCGAGGAGATGGAACAGCTGTGCCGTTCTCAAGATACACGCAAATTCGGGTCGGGTATATGGGTCGAGGTCGACGGAACGATTGGTTCGACGAAGAGTGCAGACAGATTCTGGAGGAGAAGGACGCAGCGCGGGCGGTCGCGCTGCAGCAAGGTACCCGGCAGAACGTGGAACGTTATAGACGGAAGCGCCTTTTTCAGGAGAAGAAACGCCGCCTGGAAGAAGCGGAGTGCGAGGAGATGGAACAGCTGTGCCGTTCTCAAGATACACGCAAATTCTATCAGAAGCTCAACGCATCCCGCAAAGGCTTCGTGCCGCGAGCCGAAATGTGCCGGGATAAGGATGGGAGCATCTTGACGGACGAACGTGTGGTGATCGAAAGGTGGAAGCAGCACTACGAGGAACATCTGAATGGCGCTGAGAGTACAAGTAGTGAAAGTCAAGGCAGCGGAGGAGATGACTACGTCAGTTCAGCGGACGATGGAAGCCAACCAGCCCCCACCTTGAGGGAAGTTAAGGATGCCATTCAACAGCTAAAGACCAACAAAGCCGCTGGTAAGGATGGTATCGGAGCTGAGCTCATCAAGATGGGCCCGGAAAAGCTGGCCACTTGCCTGCACAAACTGATAGTCAGAATCTGGGAAACCGAACAGCTACCGGAGGAGTGGAAGGAAGGGGTTATATGCCCCATCTACAAGAAAGGCGACAAACTGGAGTGTGAGAACTTTCGAGCGATCACCATCCTTAATGCCGCCTACAAAGTGATATTCCAGATCACCTTCCGTCGTCTGTCACCATTAGTGAACGAGTTTGTGGGAAGTTATCAAGCCGGCTTCGTTGACGGCCGCTCGACAACGGACCAGATCTTTACTGTACGGCAAATCCTTCAAAAATGCCGTGAATACCAGGTCCCAACGCACCATCTGTTCGTTGATTTCAAGGCGGCATACGACAGTATAGACCGCGTAGAGCTACAGAAAATTATGGACGAGAACAGCTTCCCTGGGAAGCTTACCAGACTGATCAAAGCAACGGTGGATGGTGTGCAAAACTGTGTGAAGATTTCGGGCGAACACTCCAGTTCGATCGAATCGCGCCGGGGACTAAGACAAGGTGATGGACTTTCGTGCCTGTTGTTCAACATTGCGCTAGAAGGTGTCATGCGGAGAGCCGGGTGTAACAGCCGGGGTACGATTTTCAACAGATCCAGTCAATTTATTTGCTTCGCGGATGACATGGACATTGTCGGCCGAACATTTGCAAAGGTGGCAGAACTGTACACCCGCCTGAAACGTGAAGCAACAAAAGTTGGACTGGTGGTGAATGCGTCAGAGACAAAGTACATGCTTGTGGGCGGAACCGAGCGCGACAGGGCCCGCCTGGGAAGCAGTGTTACGATAGACGGGGATACCTTCGAGGTGGTCGAGGAATTCGTCTACCTCGGATCCTTGCTAACGGCTGACAACAACGTTAGTCGTGAAATACGAAGGCGCATCATCTGTGGAAGTCGGGCCTACTACGGGCTCCAGAAGAAACTGCGGTCGAAAACGATTCGCCACCGCACCAAATGTGTCATGTACAAGACGTTAATAAGACCGGTTGTCCTCTACGGACATGAAACATGGACAATGCTCGAGGAGGACTTGCAAGCACTCGGAGTATTCGAGAGACGGGTGCTTAGGACCATCTTTGGCGGTGTGCAAGAAGACGGCGTGTGGCGGCGAAGAATGAACCATGAGCTCGCCCAACTCTACGGCGAACCCAGTATCCAGAAGGTAGCTAAAGCCGGAAGGGTACGATGGGCAGGACATGTTGCAAGAATGCCGGACAGCAACCCTGCAAAGATCCGATCCGATCCGGCAGGTACGATCCGATCCGGCAGGTACGAGACGGCGTGGAGCGCAGCGAGCGAGATGGGCAGACCAGGTGCAGAACGACTTGGCGAGCGTGGGGCGTATCCGAGGATGGAGAGATGCGGCCTCGAACCGTGCATTGTGGCGTCAAATTGTTGATTCAGTGTTATCTGTTTAGATGTTAACTAAATAAATGAAATGAACATGAAAGGTATACGTCTTCGCGAGAGTTGTAGCAAAAGTTGTCCTGAAAATCTTTGTCGAATACACCAAGTTCGTAATTTCATTACTTTTAAAGATTTATTGATCTTTATGCCAACAAGTTTTGATCATGTTCGATGTATAAGCATTCAAACATATGGAGACGCATGGTGATGGGTAATTGATTTCTACCTTGCATAGTAGGAAATGGTTTTTGATGAAACATTACTTACATTCGCTTACGACTCTACAGTTCAGATATTAATTTAAAGTTCATTACTTGTATGTACTTTGTTATGTATATCAGATTGACTGCCAAAAATTCCCCGTTGTCAAGTAGCAATTGAATCAAATATAACTAAATAATCCAATAAAACTGTTATAACTTTTTCATTTTTTAGGGTTTTAAGTCACAATAGCCACCAAACGGCGTATTTTAATATTATCTAATACTTTCTACAACATGCGAAAAATGTAGAAATGATATGATGAAAAACATTTGTAAGGGGTTGTCAGCATAAAACGTAAAAATCTCCAAAAGTAACGGAATTACGAACTTGGTGTCTTCGACAAAGTTTTTCAGGAGATCTTTTTCTACAAATTTTTTGAAGAATCAAACCTTACATGTTGTGAAGTGAAATAAATATTTCATCTCACTTTTAGGGGGATTGATCGAAAGAAGCGCATTAACTTACTGATAAGATGTCTCGAAGACACCATTACGCTAAATTGCATAATAAAGGAACTATTTGGTTTTCCATATTTTGTCTTTAGAGCATAAGGAAAAACAAAA
This sequence comes from Armigeres subalbatus, assembly GCF_024139115.2. Classification (NCBI taxonomy): domain Eukaryota; kingdom Metazoa; phylum Arthropoda; class Insecta; order Diptera; family Culicidae; genus Armigeres; species Armigeres subalbatus. Next base: position 283,122,788 of record NC_085141.1, read on the forward strand.
TCGTAAACGTGAAATTATCAACACGCGATTTGCTCGTTCAGTTGTTGCCATTTCACCGCTGGTAAACATTCACATCCGATCTATTGGTAAGCAGAGTGTTGTTTGAGGTGTTTATGGGGACCATAAAACCAGTAAAGCAAAATGGAAAAGAAACAGAATACGAATAAATGTATACAACATCGTGATTATGATGTGGGAATGTTTCATCCTATGTTTATTTTAACGCCATAAAACGTTCATGCTCGATGATAAATGTACTTTTGATAGTGTGCTACCTAAAGAACAAACTATGTACAATAAGATGTACTTTCAAGCGGAACAACAATTAATTAGATGATTATTTGCTACTATAACGAAGAGATCTCCTTTGTAGAGAAATATTTTGTAGTTTGTCTGTGGTGGAATATATTCAACAATTTTATTTAAAGTTTTGTTCAGCATGGTAAAATCAGGCGTAGCTTCTCAAATTGTCCTCAAGTATTTCAATACTCGTTTAGGATAGCACTACAGGGGTTAGGCAAAATGATTGAGATAGGCAAAATTTGGCCCAAATTCAAATCCTTATAACTTTTTGAAAAATTGATGAAATTGGACAAAACCGGAAGCATTCGACGGCAAATTTAGTCAAGATTTAGGAACATGTGCGGTCACGAATACTGGCCACCGGACACCGGAGATGTTCCGGATTTTCGGAGGCCATGTCAAAAACACATTTTTTCTGCCGCTCGTATTTTTGTGTGGTTTGAAGTTACATCGATAAACACTATTTTCCTAGAAACTAGATCTTATTGAAAATTGAATGCGGGCTGTTGCGCTAAGATTCGTTGAAAAATATCCGAGATATGGCCATTTCAGTGAACCTGGTTCCAGATACTATGGTCAATTATGTATATCCTTCCAATCACGTATATATTATCCGGTACCATATCAATATTGATATCAAACTTCAAAATTTTTCATGGAGATGCTTCAGGAAGCATATGCAGGACGATCAGTTGCCCTGACCACTCTGTGGTAGGTTCCAGGTGCCCCGGGGGAAGTGGCCAATTTGAAAAACGTTCGGAACCCTATCAATATGGGTATCAAACTTCAAGATTTTTCATGGAGATGCTTTAGGAAGCATATTCAGGACGATCAGTTGCCCTGACCACTCTATGGTAGGTTCCAGGTGCCCGGGGGAAGTGGCCAATTTGAAAAACGTTCAGAACCCTATCAATATGGGTATCAAACTTCAAGATTTTTCATGGAGATGCTTTAGGAAGCATATTCAGGACGATCAGTTGCCCTGACCACTCTGTGGTAGGTTCCAGGTGCCCCGGGGGAAGTGGCCAATTTGAAAAACGTTCAAAACCCTATCAATATGGGTATCAAACTTCAAGATTTTTCATGAAGATGCTTCAGGAAGCATATTCAGGACGATCAGTTGCCCTGACCACTCTGTGGTAGGTTCCAGGTGCCCCGGGGAAAGTGGCCAATTTGAAAAACGTTCAGAACCCTATCAATATGGGTATCAAACTTCAAGATTTTTCATGGAGATGCTTCAGGAAGCATATTCAGGACGATCAGCTGCCCTGACCACTCTGTAGTAGGTTTCAGGTGCCCCGGCGAAGGTGGCCAATTTGAAAAAACGTTCAGAGCCCTATCAATATGGGTATCAAACTTCAAGATTTTTCATGGAGATGCTTCAGGAAGCATATTCAGGACGATCAGTTGCCCTGACCACTCTATGGTAGGTTCCAGGTGTCCCGGGGAAGTGGCCAATTTGAAAAACGTTCAGAACCGTATCAATATGGGTATCAAACTTCAAGATTTTTCATGAAGATGCTTTAGGAAGCATATTCAGGACGATCAGCTACCCTGACCACTCTGTCGTAGGTTCCAGGTGTCCCAGGAAGTGGCCAATTTGAAAAACGTTCAGAACCGTATCAATATGGGTATCAAACTTCAAGATTTTTCATGAAGATGCTTTAGGAAGCATATTCAGGACGATCAGCTGCCCTGACCACTCTATGGTAGGTTCCAGGTTTCCCGGGGAAGTGGCCAATTTGAAAAACGTTCAGAACCGTATCAATATGGGTATCAAACTTCAAGATTTTTCATGAAGATGCTTTAGGAAGCATATTCAGGACGATCAGCTGCCCTGACCACTCTGTAGTAGGTTCCAGGTGCCCCGGCGAAGGTGGCCAATTTGAAAAAACGTTCAGAGCCCTATCAATATGGGTATCAAACTTCAAGATTTTTCATGGAGATGCTTCAGGAAGCATATTCAGGACGATCAGTTGCCCTGACCACTCTATGGTAGGTTCCAGGTGTCCCGAGGAAGTGGCCAATTTGAAAAACGTTCAGAACCGTATCAATATGGGTATCAAACTTCAAGATTTTTCATGAAGATGCTTTAGGAAGCATATTCAGGACGATCAGCTGCCCTGACCACTCTGTAGTAGGTTCCAGGTGCCCCGGCGAAGGTGGCCAATTTGAAAAAACGTTCAGAGCCCTATCAATATGGGTATCAAACTTCAAGATTTTTCATGAAGATGCTTCAGGAAGCATATTCAGGACGATCAGTTGCCCTGACCACTCTATGGTAGGTTCCAGGTGTCCCGGGGAAGTGGCCAATTTGAAAAACGTTCAGAACCGTATCAATATGGGTATCAAACTTCAAGATTTTTCATGAAGATGCTTTAGGAAGCATATTCAGGACGATCAGCTGCCCTGACCACTCTGTAGTAGGTTCCAGGTTCCCCGGCGGAGGTGGCCAATTTGAAAAAAGGTTCAGAGCCCTATCAATATGGGTATCAAACTTCAAGATTTTTCATGGAGATGCTTCAGGAAGCATATTCAGGACGATCAGTTGCCCTGACCACTCTATGGTAGGTTCCAGGTGTCCCGGGGAAGTGGCCAATTTGAAAAACGTTCAGAACCGTATCAATATGGGTATCAAACTTCAAGATTTTTCATGAAGATGCTTTAGGAAGCATATTCAGGATGATCAGTTGCTCTGACCATTCTGTAGTAGGTTCAAGGTGCCCCGGGGGAAGTGGCCAATTTGAAAAACGTTCAAAACCCTATCAATAGGGGTATCGAACTTCAAGATTTTTCATGAAGATGCTTTAGGAAGCATATTCAGGATGGTCAATTGCTCTAACCACTCTGTAGTAGGTTCAAGATGCCCCGGGGGAAGTGGCCAATTAGAAAAACGTTCAGAACCCTATCAATATGGGTATCAAACTTCAAGATTTTTTATGGAGGTGCTTTAGGAAGCATATTCAGGACGATCAGTTGCTCTGACCATTCTGTAGTAGGTTCCAGATGCCCCGGGGGAAGTGGCCAATTTGAAAAACGATCAGTTGCTCTGACCACTCTGTAGTAGGTTCAAGGTTCCCCGGGGGAAGTGGCCAATTTGAAAAACGTTCAGAACCCTATCAATAGGGGTATCGAACTTCAAGATTTTTCATGAAGAACTCCAAGGAAAGGAAACTCCAAGGGCGCGTTGGTCATTCGCCAGCAACATCCAACTTTCGTGGCCATAGAGGCCGACCAGTCTAATGAGCGTTTTGTAGATGGTCAACTTCGTGCGGCGGCGAACTCTATTCGACAGGAGAGTCCAAAAGCATCTCCATGCAAAACCTTGAACTTTGATAATGAGTATTGAGTATTTGATATGGTTTCGAACATTTTGCAAATTGGCCACTTCCCCAAGACACCTGGAACCTACTACTAGTGGTCATGACAGCTGCTGGTTATAAAATGCATTAAGAAGTATCACCTCGAAAAATCTTGAAGTCTGATACCCATATTGATAGGGTTCTGAACGTTTTCAAATTGGCCACTTCCCCCGAGGCACCTGGAACCTACTACAGAGTGGTCAGGGCAACTGATCGTCCTGAATATGCTTCCTGAAGCATCTCCATGAAAAATCTTGAAGTTTGATACCCATATTGATAGGGTTCTGAACGTTTTTCAAATTGGCCACTTCCCCCTGGGCACCTTGAACCCACTATAGAGTGGTCAGGGCAATTGATCATCCTGAATATGCTTCCTGAAGCATCTTCATAAATAATCTTGAAGTTTGATACCCATATTGATAGGGTTCTGAACGTTTTTCAAATTGGCCACTTCCCCCGGGGCACCTGGAACCTACTACAGAGTGGTCAGGGCAACTGATCATCCTGAATATGCTTTCTGAAGCATCTTCATGAAAAATCTTGAAGTTTGATACCCATATTGATAGGGTGCTGAACGTTTTTCAAATTGGCCACTTTCCCCGGGGCACCTGGAACCTACCACAGAGTGGTCAGGGCAACTGATCGTCCTGAATATGCTTCCTGAAGCATCTCCATGAAAAATCTTGAAGTTTGATACCCATATTGATAGGGTGCTGAACGTTTTTCAAATCGGCCACTTCCCCCGGGGCACCTGGAACCTACTACAGAGTGGTCAGGGCAACTGATCGTCCTGAATATGCTTCCTGAAGCATCTGCATGAAAAATCTTGAAGTTTGATTCCCATATTGATAGGGTGCTGAACGTTTTTCAAATTGGCCACTTCCCCCGGGGCACCTGGAACCTACTACAGAGTGGTCAGAGCAACTGATCGTCCTGAATATGCTTCCTGAAGCATCTTCAAGAAAAATCTTGAAGTTTGATACCCATATTGATAGGGTGCTGAACGTTTTTCAAATTGGCCACTTCCCCCGGGGCACCTGGAACCTACTACAGAGTGGTCAGGGCAACTGATCGTCTTGAATATGCTTCCTGAAGCATCTCCATGAAAAATCTTGAAGTTTGATACCCATATTGATAGGGTTCTGAACGTTTTTCAAATTGGCCACTTCCCCCGGGGCACCTGGAACCTACTACAGAGTGGTCAGAGCAACTGACCATCCTGAATATGCTTCCTAAAGCATCTCCATGAAAAATCTTAAAGTTTGATACCCATATATTGATAGGGTTCTGAACGTTTTTCAAATTGGCCACTTCCCCCGGGGCAGCTGGACCCTACCACAGAGTGGTCAGGGCAACTGATCGTCCTGAATATGCTTCCTGAAGCATCTCCATGAAAAATCTTGAAGTTTGATACCCATATTGATAGGGTTCTGAACGTTTTTCAAATTGGCCACTTCCCTCGGGGCACCTGGAACCTACTGCAGAGTGGTCAGAGCAACTGACCATCCTGAATATGCTTCCTAAAGCATCTCCATGAAAAATCTTGAAGTTTGATACCCATATTGATAGGATTCTGAACGTTTTTAAAATTGGCCACTTCCCCCGGGGCACCTGGAACCTACCACAGAGTGGTCAGGGCAACTGATCGTCCTGCATATGCTTCCTGAAGTATCTCCATGAAAAATCTTGAAGTTTGATATCAATATTGATATGGTACCGGATAATATATACGTGATTGGAAGGATATACATAATTGACCATAGTATCCGGAACCAGGTTCACTGAAATGGCCATATCTCGGATATTTTTCAACGGATCTTAGCGCAACAGCCCACATTCAATTTTCAATAAGATCTAGTTTCTAGGAAAATAGTGTTTATCGATGTAACTTCAAACCACACAAAAATACGAGCGGCAAAAAAATGTGTTTTTGACATGGCCTCCGAAAATCCGGAACATCTCCGGTGTCCGGTGGCCAGTATTCGTGACCGCACATGTTCCTAAATCTTGACTAAATTTGCCGTCGAATGCTTCCGGTTTTGTCCAATTTCATCAATTTTTCAAAAAGTTATAAGGATTTGAATTTGGGCCAAATTTTGCCTATCTCAATCATTTTGCCTAACCCCTGTATCATGTCATTTATAGATTTTTTCTATGTTTGTTGTTACATGTTTATCATACTTTACCTAATTATTTTATTAAATTCACTCTCTTTTCGATTATTATACAGCTTTTACTCGTTTGTCACTTGAAATAAATTAACCGAAAGTAGGTTCGTATAATGGTCAATAATTCAAACAAGAAAATTGTCCACTAAATCGTGCACTTAAACATAAGCACATAAATAATAGCTGCAAAATAGTCTCTATACATCTTCATGAGCAGTGTCGTAATTCGTCATCCGTCTACCTCAACAATGAGGATAACGCCCCAGAGCTGTTTTTCTCTTTCATCAACCAGTCAGTGGCGCAGCGGTGACGATGGCTGGCGGGTGCTTTGATTGCAATCGGAAGCTGGGCTCGCACTATGGGAAGCAGAGCAACTGTTTCTCAGTAGAGGCGCAAACTCATAGGGAGCACATTATTCATTTTCATAGCCATCATAACTAGGTATGGCGACTATGAAACAATATGTAATAATATTTCTTTTATAGTGCATAGGATCAATATGTGCATTTTGTAATCATGTATCCAGCGGATGAATACGGGTTTTAGATGTCAGAAATCGAACGTTAAAAACATGTTATATAATTTTCATTTCTTTTTAAATATTTGTTACTATAGCATTTTTCTTTTATTTATTTATCTTTTGCTTATTGATTAAAAGATTCCAAAACGTCTGTTGGTTCGGTTTTGGCCACCGGATATACCACAATGTTTGCTCTGTTGTGGCGGCAGGCTGAGCACTTTTCAACAAAGAGTTGCAATTTGAATAAATAAACAAACATAACGAACTCATATCAACACGCAAACACGCCCCGCACCGACTGTTTCAGTTCAAGTGCAACCAAGCCTTGCGGGTTACAATGCACGAGCTGCACCACTTCGAGTGTTTTTTTATTCCTTTATATTTAATTGATATGTAACATGTTTGAGGCATTGAAAAAATCGGTATCCCTAGGGTAAATGGAACTTCTAGAAATTGAATGTTACATTTGCTGCTGTTTTGAGAGGAAACTTAATTTCGCGTAGCTTCGAATAATAAGGGACTAGCGATTGGAAACTCGGTTCGTGGAACTGGAAATTTCGCAACTTTATCGGGGCACACGCATACTTGCCGATGTGCTCAAGGATCGTAGATTCGGCAACGCAGCGCTGCAAGAGGTTTGTTGAAAGGGATCAATAGTGCGAACGTTTAGAGGTAATCATACCATCTACCAGAGCTGCGGCAACACACATGAGCTGGGAACAGCTTTCATAGTGATGGGCGATATGCAAAGACGCGTGATCGGGTGGTGGCCGATCAACGAGAGAATGTGCAGGTTGAGGATCAAAGGCCGGTTCTTCAACTTCAGCATAATCAACGTCCATAGCCCACACTCCGGAAGCACTGATGATGATAAGGACGCATTCTACGCGCAGCTGGCACGTGAGTACGACAGCTGCCCAAGCCACGACGTCAAATTCAACATAGGAGATTTGAACGCTCAGGTTGGCCAAGAGGAGGAGTTTAGACCGACTATTGGAATGTTCAGCGCTCACCGGCTGACGAACGAAAACGGCCTACGACTAATTGATTTCGCTGCCTCCAAGAATATGGCCATTCGCAGCACCTACTTCTAACACAGCCTTTCGTATCGGTACACCTGGAGATCACCACTTCAGGCAGAATCACAAATCGACCACGATCTGATTGATGGACGGCACTTCTCCGACATTATCGACGTCAGGACATATCGTGGCGCTAACATCGACTCTGACCACTATCTGGTGATGGTTAAACTGCGCCCAAAACTATCCGTCATCAACAATGTTCGGTACCGACGACCGCCGCGGTACGGCCTAGAGCGACTGAAGCAACCGGATGTCGCCACTGCATACGAGCAGTATCGCGAGACAGCGTTGCCATAAGAGGGTGAGCTCGAGGGGGCCCTCTTGAGAACTGCTGGAATACAGTCACAGCAGCCATTAACGACGCAGCGGAGAACAACGTCGGGTATATGGGTCGAAGTTGACGGAACGATTGGTTTGACGAAGAATGCAGACAGATTCTGGAGGAGAAGGACGCAGTGCGGGCGGTCGCGCTGCAGCAAGGTACCCGGCAGAACGTGGAACATTATAAACGGAAGCGGAGACAGCAGACCCCCCTTTTTCAGGAGAAGAAACGCCGCCTGGAAGAAGCGGAGTGCGAGGAGATGGAACAGCTGTGCCGTTCTCAAGATACACGCAAGTTCTATCAGAAGCTCAACACATCCCGCAAAGGCTTCGTGCCGCGAGCCGAAATGTGCCGGGATAAGGATGGGAGCATCTTGACGGACGAACGTGTGGTGATCGAAAGGTGGAAGCAGCACTACGAGGAACATTTGAATGGCGCTTAGAGTACAGACAGTGAAAGTCAAGGCAGCGGAGGAGATGACTACGTCAGTTCAGCGGACGATGGAAGCCAACCAGCCCCCAATTATGGACGAGAACAGCTTCCCTGAGAAGCTTACCAGACTGATCAAAGCAACGGTGGATGGTGTGCAAAACTGTGTGAAGATTTTGGGCGAACACTCCAGTATAATGGTCCCCCCAATTTGATGTTCCATTTCCACATGTTCCTGTTGCCTATTATGGACTCCCCCTTGTGTGCTAGTAATGGACCCTCTAACGTATTTACTTTTACAAATTAGTTAATATAACTTAATTTTAGCATCCCAAGCCAAAACCATTACATGAAACAAGTACCCTGATATGTGAAGCAACTTCATCCAATGGAAATTCTCAGGAAATGGTTGATTCCAGCGTTAACTTTTGGTTTTTGTTCATTATACGCACGGGATCCATTACTAGCACTCACTCCCTAGTTCCCCGACAGAGAGGACTCCCCCGCAACCGGCCGTGACGCCACGAATGGACATTTAGTCAAAAGTACATTTGATCGAATGAATATTTGGGCGAATGGAAATTAAAGCTAATGTTGAAAGTGAATTTCAGGTAATGATAAGTGAATTTCAGGTAATAGGTAATTTAATAAAATGAATAATTGCTTGTCATAAGACGAGTTTGTACAATTCCAGATACATATTTCGACTTCAATAGTAAGGCCGTACGAGACACTGAGTATGGCCTTACCGTTGAGGTCAAAATAAGTATCTATCAAAGGTACAATCAAGTGGCTAGTAAAGACGTTCCAGCTCAAAATAATGGTGTTATCATGAATATTTGGTGAATGGATTTTTAAACACATTTACCTTTTCAAAACAAAACGTGGTTCTTTTAATAGAAAGGATTTTTTATTCGTAGCCTAGTCAAAATGAAATACGGATGATTTTTTTCTAGAAAAAATAATAAATTATCGAAAAGATACACCGAATTTGAAAACAAAGATCTGTGATGCACAGGGTCTTCTACCAATTATGATGCTACATATGATCTACTGCTCCAGTTATCCAAGAATTTCATGGTCTACTTGCAAAACCATAATGACTATGCGGACTGTTTTGAATATGGTACATGCTGGTTGTGGAACATAGAATAGAATGTGTTCACAACAGGTGTTCTTAGTCATCCGAGAAATCCCTGAAGTAAGGCCTGAGGGTCTACACGCGTAACCAAAGATCATTCGAACCGTTTTGAATATTGTACATGCCCTTTGTGGAACTTTGAATAAAATGTGTTCCCAAAAGTAGACCTAACGGCGGCGGAGGCTTAGCCGGCTCCACGCCGCGGTTGATCTCGGCGGCGGCGGCTCGGGTCGGCTCGATTCAAAATTATCGTTCAAACATTTCGTCGGTGGGTGATAAATACCTTCGTTAAATATTTGCTTTTCTCGTGCCCTAATCGCAATAAGTATAATTTATATTGTACATACGTTGTAAAGTACTTCTTCAAGAATACCATGAGAAGAATCACCTAAACTTAATTTTTTTTTAAAGCTTTTTTCAGGAATTTCTTTACGGTCTCCTCCTGTGATTTCTCTAGAAATTCTTCTTGAATAAATTCATGAATTCTTCAATAGTTCGTCCAGGAGGGTGTATAATTGCTAGTAAGCTAACAACACTAGCAAGAATTCTGAACTAGCCTGGCGGGTTCAAAGCAAGGCCATGTATGGTACGGTGTAGGTTTTTTGGTCCTTCCCTTTGCCTATGAGTATAATCGTGTTAAAAACTCCCCCAAAAATATTAGAAGTTTTCCATAAAAAATGGGAAATTGCCAATAAAGGAATCATGATTTGAGCAAATAATAAATAAATGTAAAATTTCCACAGACAATTAATAATTTTCCACAAAACGAAAATAAATTATAAATTGCAATTAAAAAACAAAAATTTCTATAAAGAAATCAAAATGTTTCACAGAAAAAATATACAAAATTTCCATAAATAAATCAATATTGCTAATACAAAATCATCCACAAACTATTTTTTTTTCAACAAAAAAATAAAAACTTTCCACGAGAAAGTCATTAAAAGACAAACAAATTTCAGAAATATAAAAAACAATAAAACGGATAATTTTTTTCATAGCTTCTGTAAAGCTCATGGGATTTTCTATCAATTTTATTGCCTTTTTTATTTTTTTACGGAATTTTCCTTATTTTATTATTGCTCTTTATTAATTTGCGGAATTTTTATTATTTTCGTGGAACATTTTTTGAGGGGTGGTGCGTGCGGAACTGCTTGTCACTCAGTATCCATAAATGTCAGACAATGACGTTCAGCAGAAAACGAAATCCTATTATCTACAACTACATGCTGTCTGGGATAGTTCTTGAGCGAGTGCAGCGTATCAGGGATTTAGGAGTTATACTTGACGACGCACTAACTTTTCGTTTCCATTACGATGAAGTGATTTCCAAGGCAAACCGACAACTTGGCTTTATGATGAAAATTGCCAATGGGTTTCGTGACCCCTATTGCCTGCGCTCACTCTACTGTGCCCTTGTACGATCAATTCTGGAGTTTGCTGTCATTGTCTGGAGCCCTTATCAAACCACCTGGATCTCAAGAATCGAATCTGTGCAGAAAAAATTCGTGCGCTTTGCTTTGCGCAATCTTCCCTGGCGTGATGGCCAACATTTTACTCCCTATGAAAACCGCTGCCGGCTGCTTGGGCTGGATACTTTAGATGTTCGACGCCGTGTGGCACAGGCCATATTCGTAGCAAAAATTCTCAATGGTGCTGTAGACTCTCCAACATTGCTAAACAAAATTAATTTTTATGCTCCTACGCGCCCACTAAGGAGGAGAGATTTTATTCAGCTCGGTGCTAGAAACAGTCGTTATGGTCAGCATGACCCAGTTCTATATATGTCGTCCAATTTCAATGCAGTGTTCAATCTCTTTGATTTTAATCTTTCACCAGCTGCTATACAACGACTTTTCGCAGCACACTTTGGAGGCACCAATTGACACATAAACTGTAGATTGCTAAGTTTTTGTTTATTATCTTGATGATTTTCTTGTGTATTCTTATTGATGTATTATTTGTATATTTTTATCAACGTTTGTATAATAATTAAGTTTTCGGAACATTTTTACCCTTATAGTCATTGAGACATTAGATATCAGATGACGATTATCATTAAATAAAATAAATAAAATAAATAAATTTCTTTATAGAAAATTCTTCTTTTATAACTGCAGCTTTTGCTTCTAAAAGTGCTAATTCATTTTTGTTTTGTGGACATTTTTTAATTGCTTATGGAAAATTTGCAATATTTGTGAAAATTTTATATTTATTTATTGGTCATACCAATTTCTAATTCTTCATGGAAATTTAATTTTGCTGCCCATAGGAATGAATAAATGGTGAGTCTACTTAGAGACCTCCCAAATAATGTGCTTAAACACTAAATTGCGACACGGAAATTTTCAAATGGGGGATGTAATGCCAATCAAAAAGTTCAGATGAGAGATAACGAATTCTTAGAGGGAATTAAAAATCTGGGGGAATAAAACCCCCTTGGATAAAAGTTTCACAGTAATTATTGTATAAGGAACTTTTAGAAGTCATGTCGGAGAAATTTCCTATTATTTATAGGAAAATGTTTCTTCACAATTGAGGGAGGGAGGGAGTTAGGGAGTAATTCCCCAGAGTTATCAGAGAGAAGAATTATCCGGCTTATGGTGAGTAATTCGCCAGGCACATAGGAGGATATGTGCACTTTTAACTTCTGGAGAAGGGATTTCTCAAAATTCGAGCGAGAGGGATTGTCATGATCTTTTGAGGGGGCCATTTCCCAATATTTCTGAATGAGTATTCCGGAGAACTTCTGTAGAAGCAATTCTTGTAGGATGAAATTCCCCGAGTTTCTGGAGGAGATCCAATTCTGAAGCAGGAATATACCACAATTCTTGTATATAAAGCTCCCAGAATTCCTGAAGAACAATTTCTCCGAAATATCTGGGTGGAAGATTTCCAGAGAAGATTTTTTCAAGAAAATTAAAAAAAGGTGAAAAGGTAGGCTGCAGTCCAGGATTCCTAAGAAAAAAAAATGTATGGAATTCAAGAAAAATGACAGTCTGATGTGGTCCAAATTTCCCGAAAATCATTTAAGGAAGAATTCACAAGGAATTTCCCATAATTCCTAAGGCAGGAAAAACCCTGTATTCTTGTAATATGAGTTTCCCAGAATTCCTGAAGAAGGAGTTTCGCAGAATTCCTGGGGGAAGAATTGCACAGAATTTAAAGCCTGTCCACGTTAAATTTCGGACAGTCAGATAATGTTCAATTGATTTGTCGCCATTTCATCAATTTGGATGAGAGCTAAAACATGCTGAAAGCAGCGGTTAAGCGAAGAGATTGAGCTGTCATGTAAATAGTTCGTCTTAGTGGTTGGTAAAAATGTTTAAAAATCGCTTTGGATGATGGGTGTCCGAAATTTAACGTGGACAGGCTTTAAGAAAGGAAGTTTTCAAAATTCTCAAAAGGGGAAATTTCTCAAAATTCTTTAAGTGGATTTTTTTTAGAATTCCTGGAAGAGTAGTTCCTGAGAGTTACTGTAGAAAGGATCACAGATGACGGAGTTTTCAGAAAATAATTTTCCGGAATTCCGAGAGAAGACATTTTTCAGAAAGAGTTTCTTAAAAATGGTAGCAGAAGAATTTTCTGGTCTGATACCAGTTATTTAAAAAGCTGTTCGCTAATATTTCTAGCTCTTTTGTATGAAATGATTCAATGATGGTTTTGTCATTGCCAGAAATACTATGATGATCACTAGAGTGATTCAAATTTTGACTTTTTTGCTCCCGATTGCATGTGCCATTTTAATAATTCTCCTAAATTTTTAGCAATTCTGGATGTAATTTGACTGTTCACACTATAGATAGTAGAATCTATAGATGAGCGAAAGCATGGCTGAGTCAATTTTTTTGACCGTGAACGCGCGCATATGACGTCACAGCCCTTAACATTTCCATTGCAATCGTGACGTCATGCTCGTTTGGAGACACGTTTGACAGTTCGTTTGGAGACAGAGGATTTATCTTCGTTCATCTATATATTCCACTATCTATAGTGCACACGTCATTTGAAGTTTCTATGGAAATTACTGTGAAAACTGACCCTTATGTGGAAGACCATTCCGTGAGGTGACCCATGAACTATTTAAATATAATCAACACATGGCCTACACAGAATACTTCTCAAGCTGAAAGGCAGTTATGGTTGCGAAGCGATTTCTCGTTTGGAAGCAAAGTTATGAAGAAAACAAAAATGCTCATTATTGATATTGATGTTATTCTTTTACGTGTTAAATTGAATTTCCCACGATTCAGTATTTCCCTAAAAACTTTTCTTGCGATTATCAAATCGTTTCGCAATAAAGACGGCTTGTTTCCTTATAAAATTTATCATGCTGCCGATGTACTTATGTGTTGTTGAAGCTTGAAGGGAAGCGTTGGGGAACGGTTTTCCATGAAAGTTACTGTTTTCATAGCAATTTCCATACAAACTTCAAACCACGCGTGCTCACTCAATTTACATCCAAATTAGCTAAAAATTTAGGTGGGTTAATGAAAGGCAAATGCAATCTTTTAAGCATCGGGGGGCAAAAAAGTAAAAATTTGAATCACTCTAATGATCACCGTATCACCGTATCTGATGGCACATTACATGAAAATATCTGCATCAGTAATAAAATCAGATTTCTTCAAAAAAGATACCATATCTGATGAATCAGTGACGTAGCGAGAAAATTTTGTTGTCGGTTGTTGTCTGCTCGACATTGTAACCTCCGTCGATCAAATACAATGACTCACAATCACACAATGACAAGCAAATAAAATAATAAACACAACGTATCGTTTTCCAATTTTCACGAATAATTACAAAGGACTCGTCCCTACCGACTTGAAAATGGATATTCCTTCAACATTTATTGCAACCCAGTTCATGTAAGAATTCCTTGGAGATAAGTCTTGACCTCCTTGATAGCTGCTAGCTTTATTCAATTTTTTTCATTTCAGGTCATCCAAGAATTCCCATGAGTTTATGTCTGCATGTGCATACTCACGACTGTTATCTGTTTTTCAAAATGTGCCTTGTACAACTTTTTCAAAAAACTTAAATTTCTTTAACACTTTATTTATTTTGAAAATCGAAAACAAAACATGCTGCACATATGAATCGACCTGAAGAATTGAACAGATGTTGGTTCAAGATCGGGCAAATAATAGACCAAACTTAAAAAACTTTTTCATTTCTTTTTTTTTGTTTTTTTTCAATAGTGAGAGACATTTAAAATAGTTTCTTTGGAAAAGTTGATCTTAAATAAACTATAAAATCGATAAGGCGAATAAAAACTTTTGACGGGAAAGATCAATTTAAATAAAATTTAGTTTTAATTATAACTAAGGACATGTTCAATATCTGTAGACCTGTACTCCAATTCTTGGACTACTTGGATTCCTTGGAATGAAACATGCATTTAATTCAAAGCCAATTTTATTCAAATGATAACTAACAGCATGTTTCATTTCTAAAAGGAATCAACAGATCTTTCCTTATGCGTATAGACCTTAAGGCCTATACTTCAGGGAATTCTTGGGTTACCTGGAATGAAAAATATGTTGAAGGTATGTCCAATTTGATTCATGAATCGCTAGGAATATTGATATATGGTCAGCTGGAAGCATGTACCATACCAAAAGCCCGAAATATATTAGTTTACGCGTGGAGGTGTGAATGACTTAGCTCCAGAGACTTCTTGAAAGACCTGAAACATTTGGCGATAACATATCCACCGCAAAAGTTCAACTAGTGGACGTAGTGGTTTCTTGCCCCAAGAAAAAATCCAATTTGGGTCTTTGGATTGCCATAATAATGTATCACATTTAAAAGAATCCAAAGATCCATGAATTAAGTGAAAAAGAAGTAATATGAACAAAATTATGCTTTCTTCATTTCTCCCAATAAGTGACGTAAACAGAAGTTCGATGTTCATGTTTTTTTTTATAGCGGCGCAGCCAAAATTTTTAAACGCATCGGGGTTTTTCTTTTAACAAATTCCTCCCTCAATATGAACCCCCAAGACCAAATTATATCACCGGCGGCGCGGTCAAAAAAATGCAGCGGCGCGCCGGTCAAAAATGGTGGCGGCACACATAGGGGTATTTCACCATTCTAGCCGGAATAAAGTAATTTTTTTCAAAATTGTCGTAGAGCAGTCCAAATATGTCTCAAATTTTCCTGAATAGTAGACGAGCGACTCCTAGTACTAGGTTTAGATTTAAAGTTTTACCACTACACTTCTAGAGAGTTAGAGGTTTTACATTGAGGAAATTAACGGTTTTCTCTGTTGAATCTGATTACGTTCGGTATGTTCGGTATGTTTTGGGGCCTCTTCCTACATCAGGAAGGCTCCGTTTCCATTTTCGGCTGATGCAGATGTGGTCAATTTGATTTTCTGTAAAGCCGACACGGGAAACCCACGTTACCTTGTGGACCGGTCGATGAGAGAAGAGCGATCCTCCGACCATAATGTCATGATTACCACAGAATTCTGCAAACAGTTCTCCGTTTTCGCTCATTTCACCAAGACCATGGTCTATAGCATTGACCCTAGTTAATCTTCTGCCGGCATTTGTATTGCAATTTCCATTGCTAGTCGAATAATCCTACTGCTAGCCAAGAAATTATAACGATTTCGTCAATTTGGGACAATAATTGACAATAACCAATTTAGTAAATTTGACATTTTTGGACATTTTAATTTTGTGATTCGGTTGTGGGCACCCTTGAAAACTCGGCTAAAAATAAGAAAGAATGAAAACCATCTAAATTTAAGGAAAAGGAATAATTTGTTTATTCTAATAGCCAGCCACAAAAAAAATCAGATCAATCCACCTGGGGTATTTCTTTCTTTATTTCTTAGGCACTCTGTGTTACTTAACCGCTACTGTGGTGAGATCTACTGTGATATTCTGCTGTGCAGAATTCACACATAATCTATTTTTAGATTTTCATTAGTCATCATTGTTGTCGTTGCCAGTCCATCTCACCGTGATTCCACTGTGTCCGTTTGTCCATGTCGTGTATCCAATGATCGTTGCATTGTTCGGTTGCCATTGATCCGGTTAACGTTGGAATAATGCCTCCGAGAAGAACAAGTTGTCAGTCGTCATCAAGCAGCCGTGACGGCAAAGCGCGTACCCCAAAATGCCACCGTATGGGCTGCAGATCCGGCGACTGACGAGGGTTAGATGGAGGGGCTGTATCCACCTGGCAGTGGTCATGCCTTTCTCGTACATTGGGAAGTGAGGCACTGGCTATTGTACTGAACTGAGTAGTTACCAATTCTTTGGGAGGAGAAGGTTTTGCTCTCCAAAATGTTATACCAGAGGCTACCACCAAATGAAAAAAAAAGTTCGTGTAGCAGTACCAGGTCATGCGCGAACGCTCTACCACGGACCAGGAGTTTTCCTTATGCCATATGTTGCAGAGGATCGAGACCAGCTAAAGCAGTTAATGTACAATCACGGATTTCCGGATCAACTGATTGGTTGGTCTTAGAGACAATGGATCGCAAATATTTTTTCCTTATTTGTTTTTACAGATTTTTTTTAGCCGAAAAATAGCAATTATTGAAAGGTAGTTTATTTTTTGTTTGATAATATTTTTCAATCCTATACCCGTATTCTCTTCCAATAAATTTTTTAAAGGTATCTGACTATCTCGACGTTTCCCCGAACAAAAAAGTTTTACAGGCCACAGTTCTTGAGCCTCCCCCCTTTCTCGGCATTTAGATCCAATTTCTTGTGTATTTATAGGGTTCAATTATCTTGAATTGAAAGTCGATTTTCCGCTTATTGTTCGCTTGATATCCCAGATCGATGGCACAAGTTGTCGGCTTATCGTTCTGTCCATCCCGCTATGCAATGGCAGTGATAATGGTTGTCCGTCCATCCATTCGCGCTTGATTGTGTAATGTAATGGGTCCTGCTTTGAAGGAAAATCGAAAGAGCAATCAAAGCGGAAAAATAAACCATTTGAAAACTTCTACACCGTGCTGAACCGAGAAACTTACTGGAAGCGAAATAGATTGCATTAAGTTTATAACAAGCTACGCACTATACCTTTGCATATAGTTCATTTGTAACGCCCTGCTAGTTAGTATCGTTAAGAAAGACAATGCCACTGTTTACTCGGTGTAAGTTCACACTTTGAATGGATCATCGCCACCCTCCGGCTGCATCTTCATTTGAAAAATAAAAGCATCTACCATCCCCACCCCACTCATTCCTCTCGGAGCAACACAGCCATATCGCAGTTGCCGATTAGACGTCTTGCTACGACTTCATCGACGCTTGGGCTCACCAGAAGGTAAGACGAACCCATCGTCAGCTCAGACGAGTACATCTTCTTTTGTGTAATCGAGATGCTTCCTCGCTTGCTTCATAAGCTCTATATAAGTAGAGATGGCAACAACTTCATGGCTCGGATGAAGTGAATTACAACGAAGACGATAGTTAGCTTTTCATTAAGGATTAGTGCTTATTTCAGTCTGTTCCGTACGGTAGTTAAACGTTTCAACGACAGCGAAAGCTATATGAGAGCTATAGCATGCGGAAAATTATAAGCGTATTATGAAGGTGTCTGTTGGATTGGGCGATAATCGTTATCGATCTACTTGCTGGCAGGAAAAGTTATGAGACATACAGCAAAAGATAACGAATGTGGGGGTAGACTGATCCATGAAGTTACACTTGCAACATTTCCGACTGAGTTACTAATAATGTAGTACCTTTGGTAAAGAAAATCAAACCTAAAAGTATGTTTGCATGGAATATTCTGCGAAAATAATTAATATCAAGTTTAGAAAAAACATCGACAAGATTATTGACACGATGAGTAGGTTGGTTTATTTTCACACATCAGGTGGGATTTGATTAGAATACATCCCTCAGTTTGCATACAATAATTATCATTTTGACACCTCTCAAATAATCTTCATGCATCTCTTTCCATTAATTATATTTAGATTCCTAAAGCTCTTCGGAAAAAAAATAATGCTTCGAATTGTTACAAGAGTTGCATTTTGAACAATGTGAACAGTAAGCAATCAAAAGAATTCAGTAATTGGTGTAAAGTTGAAAGAAGTACATATTTCTGTATCGGAAATAAATGTATAATTTAGTTATTTTGATATAACAACATGGAACTGGTTTTCCTATTCAGATAGGGTATAATGACCAATAGTGGATGGAAGAGCTAAATTCCGCTACAACGGGGTCCACTATTGAACATTTTAACCTACTGCTTCTTTAGTATGGTTTGAATTGCAACAAGCAAACATCTACTAATGGGTTTATAACTTTGGGAAATTCTGAGATTTATTCAGCAAAGTTCTTTGAATGGAACTAATTACCTCGCTACGTGTAGCTCTTCCAAACCGAAGTGTTAATCGATTATTTCTCTCGAAAAAATCGGCCATGCCTAATGAGCATGCTAATGAACGTATGCCGTGTTATCGCAATTCAACAGGTACGACTCTGCAGGTGATTAATCAAGCGAGATAATTAATTTGCATAGCCTCTGTAAGTAGCAACTATGGGGATACATAGAAGCAACATCAACTGCCACTTCGTCACGGATCACAAGCATTGCATAGTGCGTGCGGGTGCGGTGAGTGTTCCTGAATCAGAGTGAGTTGATTAATTATTCGATCTCAGATGAGCCGACCTTGCTTGCTGGCAAAAAGTCTGGCAATTAAAGGTACTTGTAGCCGTCAAACGTTTACGATGATGATCAGCGTGCGTCAGACCTGTCAGACGGAAATGACGAGTGGCGGGATTTGTTGTGAGTTCTTGAATGGGAAAGTTTATTTTCGCTTGCGGTGGTCTGGACAGTTTGAATCCAGATTGCCCCGCACCATGCATGAGGGTGATTTCCTAACTTGAGTAAAAGGTTATCAAACAGTAACAGTGAATGGTTTGCGTGGCGTGGTTAGTTTTTTCATTGATTCCGAAAAAGATTTTCAAGCCAGTAATTTTTTACAGGGTACATAGCATTGAAGGAAAACTTGCTAGAGAATACGAACAAGCTCGACTAGGGTGAGCTAGGGTAATATGCAACCCCGGAACAAAACGATCTTTTGGCATTTTGAGTGGTGTTCCATGGATATTTTCAACTACCAACTGGATTGGTAGTTCGAGATCCAAACTACATGCGCTGTAGTAAACTGCCGAAATTGTAGCGTCGGTCGTTGTTGTCCCTAAAAAATAAGCTTGCTGTCTACAAGCAAATCATCCTCCCTGTGATCAAATATGGAATGCCAGTTTGGGAGTGTTTCGCCAAGACCTATTATCAAAAAACAACAACCTATTCAAAACAAAATCCTGCGGATGATCATGAACATCCCAGCCAGGACATGCACATCCGAGGTCCACCGTCTGGCCGGGGTCTGCCTAGGATGGGGTGAGGTTTGACAGTGGGCTCTGTTGAGCTTCTATAAAAAATCTGCATGTATTCACAAGCAGGCCCTACCAAACCGCTACTCAAAGCGCCGCTCAAAGCGCACTAGCCTAGTCCTAGTGTTGGGTGGAGCTTTAAACAAATTTGACCCGACTGATTGAGCGTCAGTTCACCAAGGAGGTGCGGCCCCAACAGTGTCTGTTTTGGCATCCAACGGCTGAGTATGAAACGCATTCCCCGAAAGCTATACCTAGGATGGTAGCCCCATCCCGGGGGATAGGACACCTTGTGCCAACAACCCACTGTTCCCGAAACATAAATAAGGTAGTCAAGTTATCATATCTGTAGCTGTAAACTCTTAATCATAATAGAGCCTTTAAGAGACCAGTCTGTAGGATCATTTGAAAGAAGAAAAAAAGTTGAACTATTTTAAAACTCTAATGTTATTGTACTACGAATAAGGGAAAAGACCAAACACTTATATTGTTAAAAAAGAAGGTTTGTGTACAAGACACGACCGCTCGACGTAAACTACGTAAAACCTTTAAGTGCAATCGGAATCGTAATAACTACCGTAGGCAGCCATCATAGATGTTACACCCACCGCGACTTTGCATCGGTTGTGACGAAATCGAGGTGAATGCCGAAAATGATACCAGCAGAGAAATTCGGAGACGCATAGTGGCTGGAAATCTTACGTACTTTGGACTCCGTAAGACGCTCCGTTCGAATAGAGTTCGCCGCCGTACCAAACTGACAATCTACAAAACGCTTATTTGATCTGTAGTCCTCTACGGACACAAGACCTGGACGATGCTCGTGGAGGACCAACGCGCACTTGGAGTTTTCGAAAGGAAAGTGCTGCGTGCCATCTATGGTGGGTTGCAGATGGCGGACGGTACGTGAAGGAGGCGAATGAACCACGAGTTGCCTGAGCTGCTGGGAGAACCATCCATCGTTCACAGCGCGAAAACGACTGCGGTGGGCCGGGCACGTAGCCAGAATGTCGGACAGTAACCCGGTGAAGGTTCTGGACAACGATCTGACGGGTACAAGAAGGCGAGGTGCGCAGCAGGCAAGGTGGATCGATCAGGTGGAAGATGACTTGCGGACCCTCCGTAGACTGCTTGGTCTACGGGCAGGGCCGGATTAAAGGGGGACCGAGGGGGCCGTGGCCCCGGGCCCCCACAAATATTATGTACCAAAACCAACCTTTTTTGAACATTTTGGGGCCCCCACAAGCTGTCGGCCCCGGGGCCCCCTTCCGTCTAAATCCGGCCCTGTCTACGGCTTTAGTCCGAATAAATAAATAAGTGCGCATTTGCAGTCACTATCAGTATGCGAGAAAATTTCGCTTTTGTACTGCTCCTACCGACGACGAGATTTCTACAGCAAGAACTGCCGCCCGACGACCATCATTGTTGGGTGAATTTCCAAACCTTGATGATGTTTCTGACGAATGCCGCACGATTATTTACAGCGAATCTGATCTAAATACAGCAACCGCCAATTACGTGAGAGAACACCACTGATGTCGATTTTGGGACCGCTCACGGAAGAATCTCGAACTAACTGTCCCGCGCGCGCTGGTTGTTATGCGTTGGACTGCTCTCTGCAAAATCTCGAACAAAATGGCTCGCACGCGCGGGAAAACTGCTTTTTTGTATTTTATTAACTAAGCTCATTAGCTCCGCCTATTCGTTATTCGCAATCAGTGCACATAAAATTTGCACCCATAACGGATAACAAAGGGGCGGGCCTTATGAGCTCACCATATTGAATACAAGAAAGCAGCTTCCCCGCGCGCACGAGCCATTTTGTTCGATATTCCACGGAGAGCGGTCCCCCCCATCAGCATCAGTGACAGTCGTCGGAGTCTGTTGCGTCAGCATCGGCATCGGTGGGGCTCGTCGGCGGATTGCTTCATCAGCAGTACTGAAGTGGAATTTTCTGTAAATCGTGGTGAAGCATCAAGTGGCCATCCGCAACAATCGTCAGCGGATGTGTACCGAAGGCCGCCGCCGTCAAAAATGAAAATAGCCGCCACATGAAAATGTTTCACGCCACCGATCATTTTATACCACGCCGATTGCTACTGAAGAATTCCAAAACGATTTTATAGGCGGCTTCTAGGAGGAATATTTTGAGGAATACTTGGAGGAATTTTTTGGGTCAATTTCTAGAGGAATTTAAGGATTATAAGAATTTTCTGGAGGAATTCGCAACTGAATTTCCATAAGTATTCCTAGTAAAACTCCAGGAGATATTTCCGGAAGAATTCCTGGGGGTGGGTAGGTGGGGTAGAATAAGAAATTCTATGTGAGAGTCGAAAGGAGTTCAGGACAAATTTGTGGAGAGTTCTCATAGTAATTTATGAAGAGTTCTTAGAGAATTTCTGGAGGAATTGCGAAGAAATTCTTGAAGGAACTCCATGAGAAATTCCTGGACAATTTTTGATTAAACATTTGTAGGAATTAAGGGAAGAACTTTCTGAAGAATTCCTGGAGAAACTTCCCAAAAAATTTCAGATGAAACCTTCGGAAGAATTTCTGGAAAAACATCCGGAGGAATTCCTGGAGCAACTTCTAAAGGAAATCATGAAGTAACTTCCGGAGGAATTCTTGGAGGAATTTCAAGGAATTCCCTGGAGAAACTTCCGGAGGAATTCCCCAAAAAACCTTTAGGTTGAAAACAATTTCTGGATAAACAATTTCATTTCAAACAAAGGAATTCCTGGAGAAGAATGCCTGTAGGAACTTTCGAATAATTTTTCTAAGAAACTTTTTAAATAATCCCCAGAGGAATTTGTTGGAACTTTTATAGGAATTCCTGGAGAAGCTTCTCGGAAAATTCCTGAAGGAGCTTTCCGAAAAATTCCTGGAGGAATTTTCGAAGGAACTTACGGAGGAATTGCTGGAGGAACTTCCGGAGGAATGCCTGGAGGACTTTTGAAGGAATTTCTGGGTGAACTTCCAGGAGGAGCTTCCGGAGAAATTCCTGGAAGAACTTCCGGAAGAATTCCTGGAGGAATTTTCGAAGGAACTCATGGAGAAATTCCTGGAAGAACTTTGGAGGAATTCGTGGAGGAACTTTGGAGAAATTCGTAGAGGAACTTCCGGAGGAATTCCTTATTGATGAACTTCTCAACAAACTCGTTGAGGAGCTTCTAATGAACCTCTGGAGAATTTTTGACGTTTGAAATCAGTTCACGTCGACCCACGCCGCCGCCGATAACCATCGGCGTGACGACTCCACGACACCGCCGCTGGCGCCACGCCACCGCCGATAAATTTTTATTCGGCGCACAGGTCTAGTACCGAAGCGCATAAATCGGCCCTTTTCATGATCAGCATTTTAAATGGAAGACAATGGATGTGTGACGAATATTTTTTACAGGAACAGAAAATTTCATGACAATCATGGTAGCATAAGTGATGGCCGTCGGCGGTGACAGCTGCAGTAAATTTATTCGCCGCGGTAACCACTTTGGATTGGTGAAATGTTATTGCTAGATTGTGCTTAATATTTGGCAAGACGCATCCTTGTGTAAAATTTCTGTCGCATCTACTTGACGGCCGCCACAAAGATCATGAACCACGTCATCCAATGTTCCATAATGAAGTAATGTGGTGAAATTTTCTCTCAATTAAACTTGCTTTTGTATATAATAGTGCATTAAGAAAAATCTGATATTATTATTTAATCAGACTAAGGCCGAAGTGGCCTGTGCGGTATATAAGAGTCTTCTCCATTCGGCTCGGTCCATGGCTACACGTCGCCAACCACGCAGTCTACGGAGGGTCCGCAAGTCATCTTCCACCTGATCGATCCACCTTGACCGCGCGCACCTCGCCTTCTTGTGCCCGTCGGATCGTTGTCGAGAACCATTTTCACCGGGTTACTGTCCGACATTCTGGCTACGTGCCCGGCCCATCGCAGTCGTCCGATTTTCGCGGTGTGAACGATGGATGGTTCTCCCAACAGCTGATGCAATTCGTGGTTCATTCGCCTCCTCCACGTACCGTCCGCCATCTGCACCCCACCATAGATGGTACGCAGCACTTTCCTTTCGAAAACTCCAAGTGCGCGTTGGTCCTCCACGAGCATCGTCCAGGTCTCGTGTCCGTAGAGGACTACCGGTCTAATTAACGTTTTGTAGATTGTCAGTTTGGTACGGCGGCGAACTCTATTCGATCGGAGCGTCTTGCGGAGTCCAAAGTACGTACGATTCCCAGCCACTATGCGTTTCCGAATTTCTCTGCTGGTGTCATTTTCGGCAGTCACCAGTGAGCCCAAGTACACAAATTCTTCTACCACCTCGATTTCGTCACCACCGATGCAAACTCGCGGTGGGTGGCTCACATTGTCTTCTCTTGAACCTCTGCCTATCATGTACTTCGTCTTCGACGTGTTGATGACTAGTCCGATCCGCTTAGCTTCCCTCTTCAGTCTGATGTAGGCTTCCTCCATCTTCTCAAAGTTACGTGCCATAATATCTATGTCGTCAGCGAAACCAAATAGCTGGACGGACTTATTGAAAATTGTACCACTCGTGTTAATCCCTGCTCTTCGTATTACCCTTCCAAAGCGATGTTGAATAGCAAACACGAAAGACCATCACCTTGCCGTAACCCTCTGCGGGTTTCGAAGGGACTCGAGAATGCCCCTGAAACTCGAACTACGCACATCACCCGATCCATCGTCGCTTTGATCAACCGTGTCAGTTTATCCGGAAAACCGTGTTCGTGCATTAGCTGCCATAGCTGGTCCCGATCGATTGTATCATATGCGGCTTTGAAGTCGATGAATAGATGATGTGTGGGCACGTTGTATTCGCGGCATTTCTGCAGTACTTGGCGAATGGCGAACACCTGGTCCGTGGTGGAGCGTTCGCCCATAAAACCCGCCTGGTACTGCCCCACGAACTCCCTTGCAGTTGGTGCTAGTCGACGGCATAAAATTTGGGAGAGTACCTTGTAGGCGGCGTTCAGCAATGTGATTGCGCGGTAGTTGCTACGATCCAGCTTATCGCCCTTTTGTAGATGGGACACGACACCGTCCATCCACTCCTGCGGCAAAACTTCCTCCTCCCAAATCTTGGTAATGACCCAGTGCAGCGCTCTAGCCAGTGCCTCACCACCGTGTTTAAATAGCTCTCCTGGTAGTTGGTCAACCCCAGGGGCTTTGTTGTTCTTCAGCCGGCCAATCTCCTCCTGGATTTCCTGGAGATCCGGAGCCGGTAGAATTATGTCCTGCGCGCGTTCTCCCAGGTCCATCACCATACCGCCATCTTCGTCTGCCATATCGCCATTCAGGTGTTCTTCGTAGTGCTGCCGCCACCTTTGGATCACCTCACGCTCGTTCGTAAGAAGGTTCCCGTTTATGTCCTTACACATATCAGGTTGTGGCACGTGGCCCTTACGTGAACGGTTTAACTTCTCATAGAACTTTCGTGTGTTATTAGCGCGGTACAGTTGCTCCGTTTCTTCACGGTCTCGATCTTCCTGCTGGCGCTTTTTCCTCCGGAAAATCGAGTTTTGTCTGTTCCGCGCCTGTTTATATCGTGCCTCGTTCGCCCTCGTGCGTTGTTGCAGCAATCTCGCCCATGCTGCATTCTTCTCTTCCACTAACTGCTCACATTCGCCGTCATACCAGTCGTTTCTCTGATCCGGGGGCACCGTGCCAAGTGCAGCGGTTGCGGTGCTACCAATGGCGGATCGAATATCTCTCCAGCCATCTTCAAGAGACGCTGCGCCTAGCTGCTCTTCCGTTGGAAGTGCCACTTCCAGCTACTGCGCGTATTCTTGGGCTAGTCTACCATCTTGTAGCCGCCCAATGTTAAGCCGCGGCGTCCGACTTCGACGCGTGTTGTACACCGTCGAGAGTTTTGAGCGCAGGCATACTGCAACGAGGTAGTGGTCGGATTCAATATTCGCACTGCGGTAAGTGCGGACGTTCGTGATGTCGGAGAAGAATTTACCGTCGATTAGAACGTGGTCGATTTGGTTTTCCGTTTCTTGGTTAGGTGGTCTTTATGTGGCCTTGTGGATAGAAGGTGCTTCGGACTACCATTCCGCGGGAGGTTGCGAAGTTTATGCATCGTTGGCCGTTGTCATTCGATACGGTGTGCAGACTATCCGGTCCGATGACTGGTCTATACATTTCCTCCCTTCCTACCTGTGCGTTCATGTCACCGATGACGATTTTGACGTCCCGCAGTGGGCATCCATCGTATGTCTGCTCCAGCTGTGCGTAGAACGCTTCTTTCTCGTCGTCGGGTCTCCCTTCGTGTGGGCAGTGCACGTTGATGATGCTATAGTTGAAGAAACGGCCTTTAATCCTCAGCTTGCACATCCTTGCGTTGATTGACTGCCACCCAATCACGCGTTGGCGCATCTTACCCAGCACTATGAAGCCGGTTCCCAGCTCGTTGGTGGTGCCACAGCTTTGGTAGAAGGTAGCCGCTCGATGCCCGCTTTTCCACACTTTCTGTCCTGTCCAGCAAATCTCCTGCAGCGCCACGACGTCGAAGTTGCGGGGATGTAATTCATCGTAGATCATCCTGTCGCAACCTGCGAAACCTAGCGACTTGCAATTCCATGTTCCAAGCTTCCAATCGTGATCCTGTATTCGTCGCCTAGGTCTTTGCCGATTATATCGAGTCGCATTATCTCTTATATTGTTCGTAATGATTGGTTTTCTAGGCGGCTTATTGGGCCAGCGCAAACCTCCTGTCTCGTCGGAGGGCCGTCGTGTCAGGGCTGTTTAGCGTCCCACCTAACACCAGGACTTGGGCTTGTGCGCTTTGAGCGGCACACGGTCGCTTTGGTGGGGTCTACTTGCGGATACATGCAGCTTTTTATAGAGGTTTAACAGGGCCCACTGTCAAACCCCACCACATCCTAGGCAAGCCCCACAACTCGCAGAAGAAGAAAAATCTGATATGAAATATTAAATATTTCCGCAAGATTCGGACAATCGGTTGGTTGCTCTTAGTACTTGTAAATCAGTGATCCCCAAAGTGCGGCCCGCGGTTGCCTTACTCTTCTCCGTAGTAACCCAGTGAACACAAAATAGTATATGATGCAACATAAGATGCTAAAGTGGAGACGCTTGTGCTGCTCGGGGTTAACTATCAATTCAATTGATAGGAAAGCAAGAAAGCAAGGTTCGGAATGCAGATTATACTCGATTTCTATTCAATACTGCTGACATCATCTCAGAGAGAATAGCTGGAGCATCGAGCTCACCTCTCAGCACTTTACCGATAAAAGCGGCTTGCATTACAGATCTCCTGCTTTCCAGCGATGCCAGGCCAATTAAGTTGCATCGATGTTCATATGGAGGAAGACGCATAGGACCACGCCAGGGAAGGTTCCGTAGTGCCAGTCGAACAAATTTTCTCTGAACAGCCTCAATACAGTCAATCCAATTCTTGCACCACACCAGTACGGCAGATTCCAAAATGGCACGAACTAAAGCAGAGTGATTTGAGGCAGAGAGGATCACGAAAATCATTGGATATCTTGAAGACAAAAACCAAGCTGCTTGTGCGCCCTCGAAATCAAATCTTCATAGTGAGACCGAAATGTAAGCTTCTTATCCATTATTCCACCGAGATCTTTAACTTCAGTTTTACGCTGAAGTACTTCGCCAGACAGAGAGTAGTCGAATATAATCGGGCGCCGCAATCTACAGAGTTCCAAAGATTTCCAAACCATTCCGTTTGCTCCAGCTCTCAAAAGAATCCAAGGTAGCCTGCAATTCCAGACAATCATCTCTGCTTGTAACGACCATGTACATTTTTACATCATCCGCATAAAACACTCGCATACCGCTAGACAATACAAACGTTGCATCGTTGATGAATAACGAAAAAAGCAATGGTCCTAAATTACTCCCCTGTGGCACTCCTGAAACGATATGGAAGGAATCTAAATACTCCGAACTAATTCGCACTTTCATACATAAGATTTAAACCAGCTCACAAGTCCAGGCGACATTCCGAGTTTTCCAAGTTTGTGAAGGAGAATGCAGTGATTCACGCGATCAAACGCTGACTTAAAGTCTGTATATACCACGCCAACTTGTTTACCTGCATCCATTGAGCGGATGCACAAAGACGAGAACTCGACAAGGTTAGTAGTCACTGACCGTTTTGGAAAGAACCCATGTTGAGCAGTAGAGATGTAAGCCTTGCAGGTACCGAAGAGAGCTTTGTTCATGATTATTTCGAAAACTTTCAAACAGGCGCTTAACGATGTTATACCCCTATAGTTCGCAATGTCACATCTGTTTCCCTTCTTGTAGATTGGAGATAGGAATGACGTTTTCCACGCGATGGGAAAGGTCGCCCTCTGAATGGAACGGTTGAATAACTTCGCCAATGTAAAGCAGCAGAGCACTTTTTAAGCAGAGACGATGGAATGCCATCCGGTCTGGGTGTTGTGGAGTAGAGCTTTCGGAGTGCCTGTATTACTTGTTCTTCGGAAATTTCAAAAATTCCAAAATCGAAACGATCCAACGGAGTATCTCGGAGGGCTTCGTCTACTTGAGATGGGCCGAGTACTGCATTCGTAAAAGCCTTCTTGAAATGCTGGGCAAATAGTATGCACTTTTCAGATGCCGTGTCTGCAGATAAGTCACCATAATGCATCCTTGTAGGTAGCCCGTTTTTTTTGCGTTTCGTTTGGACAAAGGACCAAAACTTTTTAGGATGTAATCGCAGACTCCTCTGCGTACGATCAATATACCTTGCATATGATAAACGGTTAAAGCTAGTATATTTGTTGCCAGCCAACACAAAACAACGCTTGGAGTGCGGAATACGATTATGTCTGTACTTCCGAAGGGCAGACTGCTTACATCTTTTCAGCTTACGGAGATATCTATTTGTTCAAGAAGGTTTCAGCGGCGGTCGCTTGAGTGGTACATGGAGCTCAATCACACGCTGAATTTCGCGGTTGAATATGCCGATACTATCATCCAGATCCCGATCGGAATCTAGGAAGCGCCTAGATCATAATCGGCACGTAGAAAATCAAACTGAACCCTATCAAGAGATTGTTCAAATTGCAGCGGTAAATCCATCACTATACCGACCTCAATTGGTGGATGAGCGATATCGGCAACAACCAGAAGTTCCACTGCTTCAGAAACGCAGCAGGCTGGTAACGTCCTGTTATTCACCAGGGCCAAATCGTGAGTCCTATTGTTAGTGTTTTGTATGGGGTTCACTTGTGTCAAACCATTGAAACAAAATCCATCGTAAAGTGCGTGCCCATATCGTGTCATCCTTGATTTACTATCAGGTATCAGAACGTCGGCTCTGATGGCACGTTCCCCTACCATGGGAGATTTGTGCCTCGCCTCTAACAGCCTTCATCATCATTTATCCGCAAGATCTTGATAGAAAAAGAACTGATAAGTAATATTGCAATTATGCTACACTCAAACTTGTTAAAGATTATTCAACGTGATATCGTTCTATAGATTGCATTGGGTAAATTTTTATATAAACTTTAGATAATGAATAATGTATCTTATTTTTTTGTTTTTCAATTATGTCGACCGACATTCCGTCGATGGACAAAACAACTGATTGCTTACCATTTTTGGGTGGGAGGATGCGTGCAACTTTCCAATGTTTTGTGTTTAAGTTAGGATTTAATCTAGATATCATATTCAAAATTGTTGCGTGAGCGTTTTTGTTCAATCTAGGAACTAATGGTAAAGATACAATAGCTCTTCGTGATACCGGTAAAGTTGTGAAAGGTACAATTTCAAAAAATGGAACAGATTTCTTTGCTTTTATAGAACTTAGAGACGATCTCAACCATCGCATGCTGAAGTCGTTCACAGCAGAAAACCAGCCTATGCCTTGAACATGGCCAGAGCCCGAAAAGGCCGGTTGGTTGCTCTCCGGCGGGATGTTTTGTTGGAGAGATACTAATTCCAAGGACAACTGTTAAAAAAACTGATCATCTACATACCATCTGGGCGCTTTATCATGAGTTTCAACGAATCGACTGCATTCAGCTTTGCTCTTTTCTCGTTGTTCGATGCAGGAGAAATGGCGGTCCTTTTTATCGACTCTTCTAACGAGGTAGTGGATGAGTACACCTCCTCCTCTAGTTTTCATGCTGTTAAGCGCATTCCGATCAGTTCTATACACCGTGAAAGAGTTTCCGAAAGGTTGTGTAGATAGAATGCAATCAATGCATAAGGTCATATTGTTTTACGAAAATATTTACAGGAATAAATTTTTTAGTCAAAATTTTAGCTCAAAGAAGTTATCCAGTACCACACCAGCCAGTGAATTTATTGTTCTAAAATCATTTTAGTACAGGAAGATATCCAGCGCCATACCAGCCAGTAAACATATGATCACACTGGCTGGAGTGAAAATTTTCTTGCAGTTTCCCTCAGAGTTTTCCCAGAGCCCCCAGTGAAGTTTTCCTGAAGAGATTTTCCACGGCTAATAGGTGCGAGGTGGGCAGCCGATGCAAGAATTGATTAATTCGAATAATTTTCATTAATATCCAGTGACCTCGACCTCACTGGCTGGACTGGCGTTGCATCCAATCAACTCGGAATTTCCCTCAGAGTTTTCCCAGAGCCCCCAGTGAAGTTTTCCTGAAGAGATTTTCCACGGCTAATAGGTGCGAGGTGGGCAGCCGAGGCAAAAAATTATTAATTCGAATAATTTTCATTAATATCCAGTGACCTCGACCTCACTGGCTGGACTGGCGTTGCATCCAATCAACTCGGAATTTCCTTCAGAGTTTTCCTGAAGAGATTTTCCACGGCTAATAGGTGTGAGGTGGGCAGCCGATGCAAGAATTGATTATTTCGAATAATTTTCATTAATATCCAGTGACCTCGACCTCACTGGCTGGACTGGCGTTGCATCCAATCAACTCGGAATTTCCCTCAGAGTTTTCCCAGAGCCCCCAGTGAAGTTTACCTTCCTCCAGGAATTTCTCCGCAAGTTCCTCCAGGAATTCCTCCCGTAGTTCCTCCAGGAATTCCTCCGGAAGTTCCTCCAGGAATTCCTCCAGAAGTTCCTCCGGAAGTTCCTCCAGGAATTGCTCCGAAAGTTCCTCCAGGAATTACTCCGGAAGTTCCTCCAGGAATTCCTCCGAAAGTTCCTCCAGGAATTCCTCCGGAAGTTCCTTCAGGAGTTATTCCGGAAGTTCCTCCGGGAATTCCTCCGGAAGTTCCTCCGGGAATTCTGCCAGAAGTTCTTCCGGGAATTCCTCCGGAAGTTCCTCCGGGAATTCCTCCAGAAGTTCCTCCGCAAGTTCCTCCAGGAATTCCTCTGGAAATTCCTCCGGGAATTGCCGGAGGAACTTCCGGAGGAATTCCCGGAGGAACTTCCGGAGGAATTCCCGGAGGAACTTCCGGAGGAATTCTCGGAGGAACTTCCGGAGGAATTTCCGGAGGAATTTCCGGAGGAATTCCCGGAGGAACTTCCGGAGGAATTCCCGGAGGAACTCCCAAAGTAATTCCCGGAGGAACTTCCGGAGGAATTCCCGGAGGAACTTCCGGAGGAATTCCCGGAGGAACTTCCGGAGGAATTCCCGGAGGAACTTCCGGAGGAATTCCCGGTGGAACTTCCGGAGGAATTCCCGGAGGAACTTCCGGAGGAATTCCCGGAGGAACTTCCGGAGGAATTCCCGAAGGATCTTCCGGAGGAATTCCCGGAGGATCTTCCGGAGGAATTCCCGGAGGAATTCCCGGAGGAACTTCCGGAGGAACTTCCGGAGGAATTCCCGGAGGAACTTCCAAAGTAATTCCCGGAGGAACTTCCAAAGGAATTCCCGGAGGAACTTCCGGAGGAATTCCCGGAGGAATTCCCGGAGGAACTTCCGAAGGAATTCTCGGAGGAACTTCCGGAGGAATTCCCGGGAACTCCCAAAGTAATTCCCGGAGGAACTTCCGGAGGAATTCCCGGAGGAACTTCCGGAGGAATTCCCGGAGGAACTTCCGGAGGAATTCTCGGAGGAACTTCCGGAGGAATTCCCGGAGGAACTCCCAAAGTAATTCCCGGAGGAACTTCCGGAGGAATTCCCGGAGGAACTTCCGGAGGAATTCTAGGAGGAACTTCCGGAGGAATTCCCGGAGGAACTTCCGGAGGAATTCTCGGAGGATCTTCCGGAGGAATTCCCGGAGGATCTTCCGGAGGAATTCCCGGAGGAATTCCCGGAGGAACTTCCGGAGGAATTCCCGGAGGAACTCCCAAAGTAATTCCCGGAGGAACTTCCGGAGGAATTCCCGGAGGAACTTTCGGAGGAATTCCCGGAGGAACTTCCGGAGGAATTCTCGGAGGAACTTCCGGAGGAATTCCCGGAGGAATTCCCGGAGGAACTTCCGGAGGAATTCCCGGAGAAATTTCCGGAGGAATTCCCGGAGGAACTTCCGGAGGAATTCCCGGAGGAACTCCCGAAGGAGTTCCCGGAGGAACTCCCGGAGGAATCCCCGGAGGAACTTCCGGAGGAATTCCGGAGGAACTTCCGGAGGAATTCTCGGAAGAACTTCCGGAGGAATTCCCGGAGCAACTTCCGGAGGAGTTCCCGCAGGAACTTCCGGAGGAATTTCCGGAGGAAATCCTGGAGGAATTCCCGACGAAACTTCCGGAGGAATTCCCTAAGGATCTTCCGGAGGAATTCCCGAAGGATCTTCCTGAGAAATTTCCGAAGGAACTTCCGGAGGAATTACTGGAGGAACTTCCGGAAGAATTCCCGGAGGATCTTCCGGAAGAATTCCCGGAGGATCTTCCGGAGGAATTCCCGGAGGAATTCCCGGAGGAACTCCCGGAGGAATTCCCGGAGGAACTCCCGGAGTAATTCCCGGAGGAACTTCCGGAGGAATTCCCGGAGGAACTTCCGGAGGAATTCCCGGAGGAACTTCCGGAGGAATTCCCGGAGGAACTTCCGGAGGAATTCCCGGAGGAATTTCCGGAGGAATTCCCGGAGGAACTTCCGGAGGAATTCCCGGAGGAACTCCCAAAGTAATTCCCGGAGGAACTTCCGGAGGAATCCCCGGAGGAACTTCCGGAGGAATTCCCGGAGGAACTTCCGGAGGAATTCCCGGAGGAACTTCCGGAGGAATTCCCGGAGGAACTTCCGGAGGAATTCCCGGAGGATCTTCCGGAGGAATTCCCGGAGGATCTTCCGGAGGAATTCCCGGAGGAATTCCCGGAGGAACTTCCGGAGGAATTCCCGGAGGAACTTCCGGAGGAATTCCCGGAGGAACTTCCGGAGGAATGTCCGGAGGAACTTCCGGAGGAATTCCCGGAGGAATTTCCGGAGGAATTCCCGGAGGAACTTCCGGAGGAATTCCCGGAGGAACTTTCGGAGGAATTCCCGGAGAAACTTCTGGAGGAAATCTTGGAGGAACTTCCGGAGGAATTCTGGAGGAACTTCTGGAGGAATTCTGGAGGAACTTCCGGAGGAATTCCCGGAGGAACTTCTGGAGGAATTCCTGGAGGAACTTCCGAAAAAATTCCTGGAGGAACTTCCGGAGGAATTGCTGGAGGAACTTCCGGAGGAATTACCGGTAGAACTTCCGGAGGAATTCCTGGAGGAACTTCCGGAGGAGTTTCTGGAGGAACTTCTGAAGAAATTCCTGGAGGAACTTCCGGAAGAACTTCCGAAAAAATACCTGGAGGAGCTTTCGGAGAAATTTCTGGAGGAACTTCCGGAGGAATTCCCGGAGGAACTTCCGGAGGAATTCCCGGAGGAACTTCCGGAGGAATTCCCGGAGGAACTTCCGGAGGAATTCCTGGAGGAACTTCCGGAGTAATTTCTCGAAGAACTTCCGGAGGAATTCCTGGAGGAACTTCCGAAGAGATTCCTGGAGGAACTTCCGAAGAGATTCCTGGAGGAACTTCCGGAAGAATTCCTGGAAAGTTATACGTATTAATCAATTCTTGCCTTGGTTGCTCACCTCACACCTATTAGTCGTGGAAAACTTCTTCAGGAAAACTTCACTGGGGGCTGCCCACCTCACACCTATTAGCCGTAGGTGTGGAAAATCTCTTCAGGAAAACTTCACTGGGGGTTCTGGGAAAACTCTGAGGGAAATTCCGAGTTGATTGGATGCAACGCCAGTCCAGCCAGTGAGGTCGAGGTCACTGGATATTAATGAAAATTATTCGAATTAATCAATTCTTGCATCGGGTGCCCACTCACACATATTAGCCGTGGAAAATCTCTTCAGGAAAACTTCACTAGCGGGCTCTGGGAAAACTCTGAGGGAAATTCCAAGTTGATTGGATGCAACGCCAGTCCAGCCAGTGAGGTCGGGGTCACTGGATATTAATGAAAATTATTCGAAATAATAAATTCTTGCATCGGCTGCCCACCTCACACCTATTAGCCGTGGAAAACCTCTTCAGGAAAACTTCACAGGGGGTTCTGGGAAAACTCTGAGGGAAATTCCGAGTTGATTGGATGCAACGCCAGTCCAGCCAGTGAGGTCGAGGTTACTGGATATTAATGAAAATTATTCGAATTAATCAATTCTTGCATCGGGTGCCCACTCACACATATTAGCCGTGGAAAATCTCTTCAGGAAAACTTCACTAGCGGGCTCTGGGAAAACTCTGAGGGAAATTCCAAGTTGATTGGATGCAACGCCAGTCCAGCCAGTGAGGTCGAGGTCACTGGATATTAATGAAAATTATTCGAAATAATCAATTCTTGCATCGGCTGCCCACCTCGCACCTATTAGCCGTGGAAAATCTCTTCAGGAAAACTTCACTGGGGGCTCTGGGAAAACTCTGAGGGAAATTCCGAGTTGATTGGATGCAACGCCAGTCCAGCCAGTGAGGTCGAGGTCACTGGATATTAATGAAAATTATTCGAAATAATCAATTCTTGCATCGGCTGCCCACCTCGCACCTATTAGCCGTGGAAAATCTCTTCAGGAAAACTTCACTGGGGGCTCTGGGAAAACTCTGAGGGAAACTGCAAGGAAATTTTCACTCCAGCCAGTGTGATCATATGTTTACTGGCTGGTATGGCGCTGGATATCTTCCTGTAGTAAAATGATTTTAGAACAATAAATTTACTGGCTGGTATGGTACTGGATAACTTCTTTGAGCTCAAAATTATGATTATGATATAATTTTGTACTGAGCTTAAAAATTCAATTTGAAATGAAAAATATTGTACGAGCTAAGGATTTAATCCAAACCCGTAAGTTGTTTGATTTTGATATCTGTGCGATGCATGTGCGGTTGTTTTTCTATTTCTGAAATGTTTGCCATTTTTGTTTATTATAAATAGTTGAAAATTTGTATTTTTAGAACAATACAATGAAGCCTTGACTCTCTCTTGATCGAGTGGTCCAAAAAAAATTGAAAATCCATCGAGAAACGGCTAAGCTATTAACGTTTAAAATCTATCATATTTTGATAGTGACAGTCTCCGATTTTCGCAATCGCAAAATTAACCCTACTTTGAAAACACAGACGTAGTCCTATATCAAAATATTGCAAATATATTGCGATCCACTTCAGCAGATCAAAATTGCAATGCGGCCCTCGATAGTAAGTATGCTGGGGACCACTGTGTAAATGTTATACAAGGTCCCAAAAAGCATAGATCGGTTCTTCTCAGAAACAACATTTCAAATGGAAGAGTTGATTCGGGCCGTATTTTGTTTAAAGTGACGTGTAAATAAATGGCAATGATTGCGTCGTTATCGATCCCAACAGCATCAGTGATGGCCGTCGGTGGTAGTTGCTGAATACAATTTGGTCGCAGTCATTTAGCGATAGAAATTTTGGGAAGGCGGCGGATCAAAAAGTGAAGGCGGATCAAGACGCGTTTATCGTTTCCTTTCATGACTTCCATTTTGAACGGAAGATATTTGATTTGGACGAATTTTCTTCAAATTGAAAGTGGCGATTATGACGTCGACAGCGATCCCAGCAGAGCTGTCCGTCGGCGGTGACGATTTCACTTGAGTGTTGTTCCTACTGCAGACGAGTTTTCTGCAGCCGACAGCCGCCATTATTGGATGAATTTTCACTTTCACCTTTTTGAACATTTTCGGTAAAACAAATTCTCTTCTGTGTATAATAATGATGGTCCTGACTAAGGACCGATTAATTTTATTTGTACCACTCGACCGCCATCCGATAATTCGTTGCTACGGACGCCGGCTAGGACACGCTCCGTGAAATCTCGACCGTAAATGCTACTGCCATGACTGCCACATACGCCAACGAATCGAAAATTTTTCTTCCCCCAACGCTATTGAGGCGTTGTTACTGTGACCGCTCCCCGACGGTGCACGCTCCAGCGGAGCACCGCTTGCCGTGTAGGGGAATAGGCCCCAAAACGCCCCCCCGATGCAAAACGCCTTTTGTGGTTTCCCTCATATTTACCGCCATTAAGATGGCCGTAACAAAAGTAGATCTAAAATTATGTAGGCTAGGCGAAAAAAGTTTCAAAATAGTGTATGGGAAGGTCGGAAAAATCGAAAATTTCCACATTTTGAAGAAACATCTAACATTTTGGCGAGGCAAAACGCCCTAGTGGCACTAACCTACAAAGTACTTGCGTCTCCACGGACTATCCATACCAGAATGTTGATTCGCCGACGCATGGTACTTTGTTCCCTAGGAGCTGCCAGCTAAAAGGCGTTTTGCCTCATGAGTTTTCCGGCAACAGAATATCATCACTTTTTTGAAATGTGAATGTTATCAATATGATTGAGATTTTTGACAATTTTTGAATGGCATCAACTAGGTATCTTGTTTAACTGATGCATAATGTAAAAATACCCATGAATAGTGCTACAAATAAGACAATAAAGCAGTGTTTGCTTAGCTAGGGCATATTGCCCCCCCTTCCCCTAATCTCTTTTTATCCACAGAGAAAATGAAGCGGTGGGCCAAAAGGTGCGTACCTTACATCAATCTGATGTCCCTGTTGGGAATGTATGAACGGGACTGGTTGGTTCTGAAATTTTCACCGGGCGTGAAAGAATTAAAATTTTCAATTGTTTTGTGTTGATGATCAATAGTTTTAATGCAATGGTGCAAATTGGTGGAAAGTTTGCGATTTGATTGATATGTAAATATTAAAAATCCATTTAAAGATAAAGTCGCTACTAGCGTTTGAAATCTTACATGACTTCGCGACGGTTCCCAATTTTGAAATTTTCATTTTTCATCCTGTATCCGTTCCTTCCCCTTAGATGTAGTTTACGTCAAAATGTACATAATTTTTCGTTTTTCAACTCGGGGCTAGCGCAAACAGCACAGCATCGAGTTTCAAAACAATCACGACAGAGTCCAAACACGGCTGTTCTAGCTCACCTCACTTTTTTATGGCACAACTGTCAAGCAATAGGTTCACTATGTTCTGAAAAGTGAGATGTGAATATATGTACATTAGGGTGGTTCAAAAAATCGATTTTGCTCCACAGTGCTCATCTGATTCTTTACCATGTTCTGAGTGTCCTCTGAAAATTTAAGCTCATATGGATTAAAACTGATTTAGCATAAGCCGTTTCAAGTTTGCGTGCAAATTAGTATGGGGAAATTGATTTTTTCATTATACTGTTAATGACGTTTCCCCATTAAGCGCAGGTTAAAAGAAAACCTACATAGCTAGAAGCGATACTCAACAGCTTTCACCCAACGAAAACCGCATGTTGATTAATCTTTCACCCAACGAAAACCGCATGTTGAAAACCGCTATGTAGGTTTTCTTTCAACATGCACTTGATGGGGAAGCGTCATTAACAGTATAATGAAAAAATAAATTTCTCTATACTAATTTGCATGCAAACTTGAAACGGCTTGTGCTAAATCAGTTTTAATCCAAATGAGGTCAAATTTTCAGAGGACACTCAGAACATGGTAAAGAATCAGATGAGCACTGTGGAGCAAAATCGATTTTTTGAACCACCCTAATGTACATTATGTGGAAGATTTTGATTTGAAAAATGTATTGGAGGTAACTACTTTCCTTCGATGGGACTCGAAACCACGACCCTCAGCACGCTTTACTGGTGCTTTTAACCAACTAAACTATGAAGGCCCTCCGTGAGCCAGAGATTCCCAAATTGGACGCATAGCCGAAGCACTCACAATCCATTTGTCAAGCCAATACTTTCACATGTGTAAAGTACACGTTCACATTAGTGTGAGCGTGAGTACTTGAATTTTCTGGTGGCTACACACATTTTCATCAGCCAATGTTCTGATGAAGAATTTGTGTAGCGCCAGACACTACAGATAGACAGACATTTTCGGAGAATCTTCAAAAGAAAAAAATCTTAACTATAGACCTGTCATAAGACGAGTTTGAACAATCCCATTGAATTCCACCACTTAATTGTATCCTGACAGATACGTATTTCGACCTCAACAGTAAGGCCGTCTTCAGTGTCTTGTACTTGACTCGACTTAACTATAGATCCGAGGATAACTTTTAGAAGAGTTACTGCATAACTTACTAAACCTACTGTAAACAGATAGGCAGGGATTTGATAATTTGATAATTGGATGAGATTTGATAGGAAAATAAAATGATTTTATTGGATTTTTGGTGAAATTCTTTGTGAAAAAGTTCGTATGAGTTCAATATTAGGATACAATCAAATACAGTTGGTTATTGAGTTAACTCTTTATGTAGTCATTTCACTGGATTTTTTAATTCTAATAAAAAATATTGGAATAATTTTCTATGTTTGATCAACAATAGATGTCGATTGTAAGCTGCTTCATAACGGATTTGATGTTTGTCCTATCACAGCATTACTCATAACAGAAAGTCAATATAGCACAATAGAACAATCATTTCAATCGGCACTTGTGTTTTTTAATCAGTAGTAAAAATATTCACCTGTATCGATGCCATCCTGAATGCGTTGAGCATTGGAGCGTGTTTTCCTGAATGTGACTGCTTCCATGCTGCTGCTGTTGTTTTAGCATTCCCTCCGTAATACGAAGAATCCAACCCAGCAGGATTGGTATAAATGATTCGTTTTGTTTCACTCAAATATAATATTTATATTATTTTAAAAACGATAGCTCAATTTAATGACATTCCACTTTGCTTTGTTTCTTCGTTTTCAATAGTACACAATCCTATTTGCATTACTGTGACCTGTTGGGTGGTATTTCAGCTGATGCTTTCCTTCGTCAAAAAGCACATGCTGCATAACCTGTAAGAGAATGGAGAAACAATCTGTGTTTATTTTTTACTTTCATGTGAACGACTATCATTATTCGTTTTTTCATAATCAGCTATAATGTACAGGATATTAAACTTTGTTTGCTGTTTTTACACATGGGGGAATGTAATTAAAATTTTATTACCGCCAGCCTTCCTTCCCAGGCGAAAACATGACGGTGCTGAGTTGTTATTAAATTTGGATGGAAAATGTTGATCAGCAAGGTTTACTCTGCACTGGTTTCCCAATTCATGGATTATTTTTTAATGCTTACAATAACGTATTATTGTGGAACGCTGTCCAATGTAACAGGTTAGTGTTGAATAATTAAATGTTTTCATTTTTTAAAGGCATTTTGAAGTGACAACTGAAAATCTTGTGATTTAAAATTAAATGATTTTCACCACGATAGAAAAATAACTTCCCCACTACAAGATGTTATTCCTTTCCTTTCCTTTTAACTTCAGAACACTTCACCCGGATGGAGCTGTTCGCTCGTGTTTTCTTGCAAAACAAAATCGCCGGAGGTGGAGTATCAGCTTATGGAAAACGGCACCTACTGAATAATTGCTTGGATGGATCGTTACTTCCGACGAGGCTGGCTGGTAGCATCCGGCGAACATCGTGAAGGTAGAAAACTTTCACG
Organism: Armigeres subalbatus; assembly: GCF_024139115.2. Classification (NCBI taxonomy): domain Eukaryota; kingdom Metazoa; phylum Arthropoda; class Insecta; order Diptera; family Culicidae; genus Armigeres; species Armigeres subalbatus. The sequence continues at coordinate 283,162,353 of NC_085141.1, forward strand.
CTACCTCGGCAATGTCATTTTTGTACTCTCTTTGGCTTTAAGTGGATTTGTTTTTTCGAAAATTTGACAAATTTTCTTTAGTTAACTGGCATGCATACTTTGCCGGGTGCAGAAAACGTGAATATCAGTTATGAAAGTTATAAAAGCCCAGATTTCTTCCTAGATTTGTATAATTAGTTGATAATCGAGAAATATTAAACACTTTATTTGCAGTTATGATGACTTCTTAGTTAGTTGAAAAGTAGCATTCACATTAAATTATCATGGAAATGAAAATGAAGATAGACAGCATTGTTTTACATTTGATTTAATTTTTTTGAAATTAGGCCGATACAAATATTTAAAACCAATTTTCTCTCTCGGATTATTTTGCCAAAAAATAATATTTTGAGGGGGCAACAGAATAAAATTCGGATTTTGATGATTTTCAAAAGATTCTTTAACAAATCCGAGGAGTTTTTTTCATTTTTTTCATTTTAATATTTATATTTTATTGACTTTTCGGAGACCAGTAGGACATAATGTTAATTACATATTTGTAACGGCCTTATTTATACATATATATTATAGCGGTCATGAGATTTCAAAACACGACAATGCTCACAAGTTTCATCAGCTTGGCTTGGCACCTTCTAGATGAAGATGTTTCAGAGAACTTCTACAGTGCGAAACATAAACCTAGTTTTTTGTTGTTGTGATTCTCCATTTGAATAATTGATTCGTGCAAAAAGCTCATTAAAATTTTAAATCACTCAAGCCTACTTGTTGTACCGACCAGCTGTCTCTGTGCGCTGCACAGACAAACAACATGCACTATATACATAGTAGAAATGTAGAAGCATTTTAGCATTTTGTGCTGTGGTGCTTGTTGTGGTAGGACATGATTTCAATTGATGGGTGTTGGGTAGTGGCAGATGTAGAGAAGATGTTGCTGAGCTATTTATGGACAAACTTTACAGAATCCAAACATGCGCGGCCCAGTAGCCGGGCATGTTTTTATCCACGTTTCGGAGAGCATTATCTTTATCCAACGAGCCAGATTGCTTCATTTGCGCTTGACGCAATGCAGCGTAGCTGAAATAAAAAACAAGTTGTGCGTTGCTACTTCATTGATATTGTTGCTTCCGCTTTATTTTTCACGATTTCACCTTAAGTTGGTAAATGTCTGGCACAAATCGTAAGTTATAGGCAAAGTTTTTTTTTGCTACTTTGTAGTTACTTTGAGATAAATAGAAGGTACTTCATAATTTCACCGTTTCAGTGATCGTAAATTTAACGAAGTCTTTTGAAATATTGGATAAGTAGTAGAGTGGGGCATATTTGTATGGAAAAACGCAAACTTTGTCCGATCAAGTGAGATCAAGGTTTTTCTGAATCGTTTTAGGACCCCCATCATCTGTGCAAAATATGGGCTCGATTGGTTGCAACCTCGCATGCCGAATCGCGTTTCAAATTTACATGGAAATTAACGTACTTTTGAATAATTTTGCTCTTAGTGGCTTCAATTTATCATCAATCACGTGTCTCAATACAATAGCTTATAGCCTGGAAGATGCCGAAAGACTTTGCCGAAAAAGGTACGTAGCTAGAAGGTCTACAAAAAATGTTATTACGTTTCGAAAATTGATTGTTCAAACCATATGCAAGAAATCAATGTTTCTGCCAGCACTATCGGACAACCTATGGTTATCGAGGCCATAGGTCTCCCATCTTCCTTCTTGTCGGATTTTTTTCCTTGTGAAATAATTCCGGATAGCTCCCATTAGCTAGAACTAATATAAGAGCCCTATAAGATCAATTATTTTGAAATAACACTCAGTTAAATTACTGGTCTACGTAATACGGCAGTGCTGGCAGGATAAACGATTTTTTGCATATAGTTTGAACACTCCATGTTCGAAGCGTTGTAACTTTTTTCGTGGACGTTCCAGCAACGTGCGTTTTTCAGCAAAGTTTTTCAGCATCCTTTGGGTTATACTTTAACGCAATTTGCCACTTGGTTTACGATGATCTGAAACCTCTAGTAGTAGAAATGCAAAAAATATATACGTTCTCCCATACTAATTTTCATACAAACTTCAAACGCGATGCGGAAAGCGAGGAAGCAACCAATCGGTCCCAAATTCTGCACAGTTGTTCAGGACCCAGAATGGATTCGAAAAACCATTGATTTGAAAAAATGACTATGACGCCCACTCTAATGTAGGGTTTCTTATCCCATTCCTGGCCTAACATCCGTACGAGTCGTCGTACGGTACGACTGCATTATTTAATTGATATTTATGACAGGAAGCAACTTTTCCTAAATTTCGTGGACCGTGTAATACTGCAATGGGCTTCACTTCTGCTTAAAAATGAACTAGGGAGTGAGTGCTAGTAGTGGACCCCGTACGTATAATGGACCCCCTGAACAAAATCCCAAATTAAACGCTGGACTAGACAATTTTCTGCAATCTTCCGTCGGGTAAAGTTGCTTCATGTAACAGGACAGAAGTTCCATACATTTGCTATGGACAGGGAAACAGAAATTTAGTTATAATAAGTATTTTGTTAATGTAAACATGCTAAAGGGTCCATTACTAGCACACAAGGGGGGTCCATTATAGGCAAAAGGAACATGTGGGAATAGAACATGTAAATCAAATGGGGGGACCATAATACGTATGTAAACAAACTCGACGTTGCGTATTATGGACCCGGGGGTGGCATGCTAGCTACATAATTTTAAAATGCTTTTTTTATTGGTAAAAATGAATGTTTTGGCTAGTTTTATGTACGAAACACGATGCAGGTAACTGTTGCTTGTCATCTGGTGCAGCAGAACTACAATTTGTCAAGAGGCTCGCTCTAGTGAAGCGACTGAAGTAAATTTAAGTCGTTAAGGGGTCCATTACTAGCACTCACTCCCTATACTTGTTAAACATCGTTTGAAAAAGCTTTAATTTAATTTAAATAAACGAGGTGTAGCACGTATTTCAGTCACAGCGATTGCTTTGCCGGCATTAATCTAATGTAAGATGGTATTATTCATAATAATTGTTATTTGGTTCAGAAAATATATTCACTCATCCAAATTCCTTCCAAATACTTAAAAACAATATTGTTTTCACTTTTTAAAATCGATAGAATTATTAATGTCATGATAGCGTCAACGTATTAGACAGTTTTCCTCTTAACGATGAAGGATTATTTTCATACTAAAAAAGGCTCCTTGCCTTTTGGCAGCACGGTGCGGCCAGAAGTTCTTGGACCGAGGTGAAACTTATTGAGTACTGTGCGAGATAAATAAGAGACTTTGTTAAAATTATTAGTCATAAACCTACGGCTTCCAAACAGTATAAATCATTAGTTTTCAGTGCAGTGAGCCCAGAATCGGGTCTATAGGCCCAAGTAGTGATTTACCCTACTTACGTTCAGAATTCAACACGTGAGGGTAAGAAATGCAATAACTTTTTCACGTTTAGCGCCCAACAGAGGCTATAGCGAAGTGGTACCGCAAATAAAGAACTAGTTCGGAGCATTACTATTTATTTAGATTACGAACTATAGTGACGATTCAATAATCACCGAGAAACCCTGCATGCTGAGCAAGATTACTCTTGACAGATGTTGAATCGCTTTTAATGACATTTTTTTCCTTAGAATATTCAGAAAATGTCGCCCACACATTTTTACTCCAACATGTTCAGTTGTTTAAATATGCCGTCAAAACAGGAAGTACTGTGGCGCGTAGGGGAAGGGGGGGCAATATGCCCTAGCTAAGCATAGACTACTTTTATGCCTTAGCTATAACGATTTTCATGGGTGTTTCTACCTCACGCAACAGTTAAACAATATAGCTAGCTGATGCCATATTGAAATAAGAAAAAATCTCAATCATATTAATAATATTCACATTTCAAAAAAGTGGTGATATTCTGTTGCTGGAAAACTCATGAGGCAAAACGCCTTTCAGCTGGCAGCTCCTAGGGAACAAAGCACCACGCGTCGGCGGATCAGCATTCTGGTATGGATAGTGCGTGGAGACGCAAGTACATTGTACGTTAGTGCCGCTAGGGCGTTTTGCCTCGCCAAAATGTTAGATGTTTCTTCAAAATGTGGAAATTTTCGGTTTTTCCGACCTTCCCATAAACTTTTTTCGCCTAACCTACATAATTTTAGATCTAGTTTTGTTATGGCCATCAAAATGACGGTAAATATGACGGAAACCACAAAAGGCGTTTTGCCTCGGGGGGCGTTTTGCGGCCTCTTCCCCTATTGTGTTATTCTTTCAAGCAATCAAATATCGTGGGGAAAGCACACGGTGGACAATTTTACACGTGGAAATGTTTCAAAAACGGTGAAAAGATTTTTGGTATACTGATCTCCGTTGTATACAAACGGGATTGGAAGGCCAAAAACACTAAGCAACTCATCAGTAGGATCAGAAACCTCATCCGGAAATGGCAGCCGTCCTTACTGTTGAGGTCGAAATACGTATCTGTCCAGGTTCAATTAAGTGGTGGAATCGAATGGGATTGTACAAACTCGTCTTATGATAAGTGAAGACATTCCACTAAAAAGCTCAAAATAATTTTCTTTAAAAAAAACGTGTTCAATCCACATTGCGGTTTTAAGAATGATGCCTTTTACGGGATTCTATGTCTTTATAAATTCTTTGCATTGTTTATTAGAAATTCTTTAGAAATTCCACGAGAAATTGTTTAAAACGGTGAAGAATCGTTTGGTCGAAACCCATTCGGCGGGCAGCTATTTCTCCAAATGCTCCTTGAACGAATAACCAGTTGAGCCAAAAGTCTAGGTTGGATCTATTCGGCTGAACATCCTTTTAGGACAAAGGGCCAGCTCGGTCAAACGACATTTTTGGCCAAACAACATTTTCTGCCAAATGTTCAATTGTCCAGATGGGCTTAGGCCAAATTGCTTGTTCACTATTCAGTCAATTGAAATATTTGGTCAAACAATTTTCCGCCTTGTGGCCTTTGGCCAAATGATTTTTATAGCTGAATGACTTTCGCGTCGTTTGGTCAAAAATCATTCAGCAGTGAGCCGTTCGTTCGAATACCACTTGGCCAAACAACATTGTAAATTTTTTTTTGGTTGTTTGGAAATGACAAATAAAGTAATGGAAGGTATTTATAAGAATGGGAATTGAGAAATGTTAAAACAAAGTGAGAAATAAATGGTAGACATGGCAGCAGTAAGCAGCTTTGTGAAGATCTGCACCATATTATGTCAAAAATATTGGAGCACTACTAGCTGGTTAGAAGACCTCAGTTGTTCATTACATAAGAGAGAGCACATACTTGAGTGCGCCAATTACCGAGAAATTACTCTCCTTAAAATTGTGTCTCGTTTTCTGTTCAAGAGATTGATACCGCTTGAAGAGTCCTTCGTCGGTGATTATCAGGCAGGTTTTCGTGGGGGCGATTAACACCGGATCAAATGTTTACCATGATTCAAATCCTTGGTAAATTATGGTAGTACAGCTTGCAAAAACATCATCTGTTTATTGATTTCAAAGCAGTGTGCGATTCAGTGAAACGAAATGAATTACGACAAATCATGCTACCTGCCACAATGTACTTTGTCTTGGTATATCCTCGCCGTCTTCCTCTTCAGTGGGACAAAAGCCTCCACTACTGCTCTGCGATCGAGTCCAATGAGGTCGAAGTCGTCCGCAAAGCCCAGGAGCATATGCGACCGTGTGTAGATAGTGCCGTTCCTCTGCACGCCTGATCTCCTAATAGCGCCCTCGAGTGCAATGTCAAACAATAAATTCGAAAATGCATTACTCTGCTTTAATCCGTCTAAGGTCACAAACGAGGTTGACACACCTCTGCAATCCGAATACTTGATTTCGAGCCATCCAGATTTGCTCGTATCAGTCTAATCAGTTTCGCTGGAAAACCTTGCTCGGACATAATCTGCCACAGCAAATTTCTTTTCATGCTGCTTTGAAATCAATGAACAGATGTTGAGTCTGCAAGTTGTACTCCCTGAACTTTTCAAGGATCATCCGCAGGCTGAACAACTCACGAAAACCTGCCTGGTATTCGCCGTCGAAAGACTCCTTAAGCGGTCTCAGTCTGGACACGCGACAGGATTTTGTACGCCGAGTTCAGAAGGGTGATCCCTCTGTAATTGGCACACTCTAGTCTGTGCCCTTTTCTTATAGATTGGGAATATGAGATTATGCAGCCCGCTGGCAGGCAGTACGTCATCCTTATATATGTTTTCTGGATAATGTGGTTGATCGATTGATGCAGCTGCTTACCTCCGTGTTTGAGAAGCTCGACCGGGATCTTTAGCTTTACTGTTTTTCAGTTCAATTAGAGCCTTCCTTACTTCGTCCAGCGTTGGTGGTTCCACAGCTTAGCCAGCGCCGACTATGTCCATCCTGCTCCTTAATACACCTTCATTATCACCGCTCAACAAATGTTCGAAGTGCTCCTTCCACCTGGCTGCCACCATAGTCTTGTCTGTCAGCAAATTCCCCTCTCGGTAATTGCACATGGCAGGCACTGGCGCAGTATTATGCCGCGCGCCATTGACAGTTGCGTAAAACCTCCGCATATCGTTTCTATCCATGTTCTCCTGCGCATCAGCTATCACACGCTTTTCGTGCTGCCTTTTTTTGCGGTGGATTTGTTTCTCTTCTGCTCTTGCTACACTGTACCGCTCTCTGTTTCAAAGGGTACGAGTCACTAGGATTCGACTCCTAGCATAATTTTTCTCGTCCGTTACTTGCTGGAACTCCTCATCAAACCAACAATTTCGTTGACGTCGCTGTGCAGTGCCTAACACTTCCTGCGCTGTTGTAGTCACAGCTTCGTGGATATTTTCCCACAATTTGTTGACGTCCGGTGGCATCTCCTATCCGCTCGTCCAGCTTCTGGTGGTACTGTTCAGCAACTCCTTCAACTGACAAGCGTTGGATATTGAAACGCATCGTTCTGTTGTTTCGTGAATTCTTGACGCTACAAAGTCGCGCCTTAATTTTTGCAACTACAGGGTAGTGATCCGAGTCAATGTTCGGGCCTCTAAAGGACCTTACATCTATAACATCCGAGAAATGTCGTCCGTCGATCAGCACGTGGTCCATCTGTGAGCAAGTGTCTCCACTCGGATGTTGCCAGGTGTGTTTGCGGATATTCTTACGTGCGAAGTAGGTACTGCTGATTGCCATCCCTTTGGCAGCAGCAAAGGTTACAAGTCGCAGACCATTATCGTTGACGGCGGAATGAAGGATTTCCGTACCAATGACATGACGAAAGAAACATTCTCTTCAGATCTGCGCATTTGCATCCCCAATGACAATCTTTACATCGTGTGTTGGGCACTCTCCGTAGGCCTTATCATGGTTCTCATAGAACTCATCTTTCACGTCATCAGGTTTATCGTTCGTTGGAGCAGAGATGCTGATCAGGCTATAGATGAAGAATTTGCCCTTCATTCTCAACGAGCAAATGCGGTCGCTTATCGGCTTCCTCCGGATCACACGCTTCATCTGCTTCCCGTTTACCATGAAGTAAACTCCGTGCACGTTCTCCTCTGTCACCGCCGCTATAGTAGATGTGGTATTTGAATGAAGTGTTAGATATGGGATCCACCGCCCGGAATTCATGTTCTCTTGTTCTGGGCCACCGTATTTCCTAGATTGCAGCCACGTTAACGCTGACCTTTTGCAGCTCACGAGCCAGGAGCCCAACACGTGCTGGTTCATTTAAAGTTCTCTTAGCTTCTGTACTCTGTACACGCTGTACACCTATATTCATATTCTGGTAGCATAAGACTACCAGATTTCATATATGCGCACGTTCATACTTCATTTACTTACCTTTTTGTACCTAAAATCATCCTCATTAACAATTTAGAAGCATGGAAAAATATGCTTCCACTCCTTTGCTGCTGCTTTGGTGCAGCTTTCGAGATTTGTTTTCAGAGTGGCTGGTCACTAGTGCATGCATAATACAAACATGAATTTTATTTTGTTTTTAAATTAAATATGTTTGATTTAAACATTGTTATCTGTTTGCAAACAAACATGAATATTTTTGATTCAAATAGATGAAATTCGTATCCGTGTACGTTCGTTGTACATTCGTGAGGGAGGATGCGAACGCAGCAAGCGAGCTCGTGAAGTTTTGTCAAGCCCATTTGAAACTCTAGGGACGTGTGGTACTGGTGTTACCCACGGGGTGAAAGGTAGGGTGACCATATGAAATTTTTCCAAAGGAGGACAATTCACCCGAATTGTAGCGAAAAAGGAGGACATTTGGTTAAAAAGGAGGACAGAAATAACATCGTTCGATTTTTAGTTTTTAATTTGATTAGGAATATTATATTCCTAGGAACTTTTGGGCGTAATTTATTCTTGTTTTTTGGAACGGCGATTGTGCTCTTAATTTTAAACATTTTGGTGAACTAATGTACTCAAGAGAAAGAGCAGATTGCGATCTATGTGGTAGTAACGACAGTTGAATGAAAAACTGGTGAACAGGCAGAGTATAAGTTGTTTCAAATTTCAAGGTCAAATACAGTTAGGCTTATTTGATAAAGTTTATAGATTTGATAGAGTTTTGCACACTAAAGTTTATTGGAAGAAGTTTTTGTAAATGGAGGCCATATACCTACACTTTGCATGAAGTCAAATTGAGGCATATTAAGCACTTTTCAGTTATAAATTGCAAGCACCTTACTTGTAATGGTAAGATTTTAGCTTCAACTTATTTTAAAATCAACAGTGAGCAAATGTTGAATATCATTATGTTGGCATTTTCAGCGATATTCCACAGAATTTTCACAAGAAAAGATCGTCACATACAATTCTGATCATTTGGCAATAGATGAATGACCAAAAATTAGGTTCTATTAGGACCGGACACAAGATAATTAATAGACCAGTGGAGATTTTATTCTTGAATGCCATTGAAAATAACAATTTAATGATAATGATTCCGTTAACTGTATGTATCACCAAGTGTTCAACTGAAGAAATTCTAAATTGTTCAGACTTAGATTAAAGAAACTCAACGGTGCAACTTAGTTCAGGTTTCTATTCCATCCTTGGAACGGCATGGTGGCTTCTCTTTGCCAAACATATTCAAGAAACGTACCTTGCAAAGCATTCAAAGGCAATTAGATGTGTGTTTTAGAGAAGGATTTGCATTTTTTCCTAATCCATTTGTCACAATTCCGATTTTTCTGATATCTTCGACACCTGTGTTACTGTCACTCGCGCGTTTAATTTTAGATATTTACATTGATTTTATTCGAAATTCTTAAGGAAAATATTCCATATTAGAATTCAAAAAAACGTAAATATGTGCATCGATTAATCTCTGCGAAAAATTGATCTCTGTTGTAGTATATATTGTTTATTAAACTAGAATTTCTACAGAAAAAGTTAATTATTCAACAGTTTTTTTTTTTCAAATTATCTAAAAAAGGAGGACATTTCAGCGCAAAAGGAGGACATCTGATTTTTAATGAAAAAGGAGGACATGTCCTCCTTTAGGATACCATATGGTCACCCTAGTGAAAGGGAGTATAGAATCAGCGAATAGGGCTTAAATATTAAGGATTTCGTAACCAGCTTAAGGTGATTATAGAATGAAGCCAGAAATCGGCCATTTTGTAAACCACGTGCTTTTCCAATATGTTTTCAAGAGCACGAGAAAAGAACCATAACGCGTATGGGGCTGAAATGATGAAAGATCGTTTGCTTAGTTATACTGTACAATCATAATTTGAGTTTCGGCACTGTACGAAAACTATTACGCCAGATTTGGGCTTTTGGAAATGTATGTAGATAAACGTGTGGTGAATTTGAAATTCACTACGGGTTTCATTCTATAATCACCTTAAGTCTCGTAGTCTGCGAATGAAGACGAAATTAGCGCTGTTTACTACTTTGTTTCTTTCGGGGGGCTTCATCCGGCCATGAAACATAGACGTTAAAGGAAGCTGATCGGAGAGCTTTCGGAGTAGTATTTGAACGTGAGGTGCAGCGGACAATACTCAGTGATAAACAGGAGAACGGCATCTGACGGCGTCGCATGAATCACAAGTTACACCGGTTACACCAGCCAAGCAGTACGCGCAATACATAGCTGCTAAATTATATTGATGACCCTGACAATACATCAAGCTACATTAAAGTCACTTTCCAGTTCCAGAAACACACAATGTTTCATTTCCGTTCCAGTATCGATCCTCGTCCAGTTTTCACAGTAGAAGAAGGCGCTGAACTTTAGGGCAAATGGAAGCGATTGGCTCAGAATGCAGTCCAGTGGAAAAGTGTACTCCACTCGGCAAGGAAAAGCTGTAGCCCATCAAGTATCACGTAAGTAAGTAAGTAAGTAAGTAATTGTAAGAGAAAGATGAGTAGTTAAATGGCAAAAAGGCATCTTAGTGAGATACAGAAAGTTTCATGTGAGAACTGAGATGCAAGAAACGAGACATGGGAAGTAAGAAATAGGTTGTGAGCAGTTAGAAGTAAAATGTGAAAATCTAGGAGTGAAAAATGCGATGAAGTGAGGCGTAGAAAACGAGATTTGAAATGTAAAAGTGGAAATTGTCAAACCAGAAGTGGGTTATAAGAAAGAAACGTTAGTTAAGTAAGAAAAATGAAGTGTGAAGTGGCAAGTACAGGGTGCGAAAAGAGAGATAAACCCTCAGAAGCGTGTAGTGAAAAGCAATGCGCGAGAAATGAGAAATAAGATTGAAAAGTGAAGGAAGACGAGACGTGAAAACTGAGAAGTGGGAAATTAGGCTTAAGAAGAATTCTCGCGTGATTTTTGAAAACGTCGTAAGTCCAAATGAGAGACTTTCTTTCATTACGCTCTCTTTTGCTAATATCAAGGCTAGTTTAAAATTTGTTGCAATATTTTCACCTCAGCACACTAGACCAGAGGTTCCCAAACTTTTGAATATGCGACCCACCTAGCAGAATCCCATATTGCTTGCGACCCACCAGGTACCATATTCAATGATTTTGTAAAATTAGATAAAAATGAGTTCGCGTTAGATTGGACAAATCATAATAAATTGCTTTATATTCCATCATTGTATTTGTCACAAATTTCGTCAATTTTTTGGATTGGATGTGGATTGGATTTGGATGGGATTTGATTTGAATTTGGGTTGGTTTGGATTGGATTTGAAATTTATTCAGATTGGATTTGAATTGGATTTCGATTTGATTAGGATTGGATTTGGATTGGATTTGGATTGGATTTAGATTGGATTTGAATTGGATTGTATTTGAATAAGATTTGGATTGGATTTTAAAAAGATTTGGATTTGATTTATATTTGATTCGAATTGGATTAGGATTGGTTTTGGATTGGGTTCGGGGTTTAGATTTAGATTGTATAGGACTTCTTTCTTCTTGCCCAAATATCGTATAACAAAAAGAGGCCGTTGACCTCGTCAGGTTTGTTGTTCTTTAATCATCAAATCATTACTTAGATCCTAATTCAAAATATGGAATAGATTTGTGGGACAAAATAGTAACAAAATTGTGAATTAAGATTTGTCTTTCGCGACCCACCACTGAACAGCCCACGACCCACAGTTTGGGAACCTCTGCACTAGACAAAGCTATTTTCTTCAGATCGGTACTGGAAAATCCAATGTAAATGTTAGTATGGCTTTGTAATAATCGAAAGAGAAAGTAAACAAAGAGAGCCTCTCTTTTGGACTTAGAACGTTTTCAGACATCACGCGAGAATTGCATCAATAAATAAATGAGAAATAAAAAGTGGTTCGCGACAAGGACTGTGATGTGAGTAAAGAGAACCAAAGCGTAAAATATGAGAAACAAGAAATGAAACAAAGAAGTCATGAAGTCAAGATATCCTGATTTGATCCATATACAAGCCATTTATACTTTTATTCCATTTTTAGATCCAATACTTGTATTTATCAGTTTTTTTTATGTTTCTGTTAATTGCTTCGTGTACCACAAAGCTCTGGCGACCCGGAAGATGATTCATGGTGAACTTAATTCGTGCACGAGCGTTGCACTTCGAATAGATAGAATCAATCACTGTCCTTTTATTACTTTTTTGAAACTAATAACCTAATATATCTATTGTTCAATTACATCTAATTAATCACCATTATTAATTGAAGGATTCTCTATCGGAATGATCAAATTATTGGTGCATGTATCATGGATTTATCATTCAGTAACCGATGACTGATTTGTGCTAATTAAACATTTGCCACAGACATTCCGCCATAAATCAAAACAGCACGGTGGTTGCGGTTCTGGTTTGCGGTATCTGTGTTCGAATATTGCATTGCGCAACCTGCACATTCTCTATGGGATCACGATATATACATAACATGGGCAGTAAATTTTCCTACGTTGACGAGATCCATTCATATTCCTTCATATTTTATTTTTAAACAGAAAGTCACACCTGTTACAATTTATCAAAATTTCCTTTTGTTTACTATTCATTGTTGCATTGCTAAAACATAGTTATTTTTTTAATTCAGCGTTTCAACTTGAACTTGACCTTTCAAGTATTGAACGATTGAATACATTCAGCTCACCAAGATACATTGTTCAAAAATTAATCCCGATAAAATCGTCCATTATTAATCCTTTCCATAACCTAGTCAGCTCATCCCCAATTAACGCAATTTACCACACCTCGGATTACCTCTGCTGATTCGTAATTCAAATTTATGGGTCACCTTTGTAGCATAACACAAACTGGCTGTCCCATCAGTGGGTGTCTGTTGGAGTCGGTACACACTGGTAGATCATTTCAGACACCCGCCATTTATCACCATCTAGTGTGTGTGGTCCAGTTTGGCCTGCCCGTGATGGTCGTTAGCATCCTGTCGTCCGGTTTGCGAACTGAGACCATGATGATCATGGGCGAACAACAAGCAACCGCACACCTACGTGAGCAAAACACATCCATACAATCACGTGCTGCATTAATTTGAATTCGCACTCTTCATTCGATGAGTTTAATCTCCTGCCGGGTTCAATTTGTGCTGAGTGTTCCTCCCGCAGGGACTGTCATTCGAGGTTGACATAGGGTTCGGAAAGACAGTGCAAGCCGGTGGGATTGGGTGGCTGTCCTTTTAATTAACATTCGTTTTAAAATTAAATCATACGGAACGTGGTCATTCGCATAGTATGTGCCAGATGGGTGGCTGAATTCGTACACGTTTTTTTTCTGGCGGCGAGTGGCGCACAACAAAATAGGTTGGTAGGGTTTTGTGAAAGGGTATTAACTTTTATTCTCTTGATAGATTACTCCGTCGGCTATACAAATCTGTTGATGACCATGTTGTCAAAATAAAAAAGATATATTCGGACATCATACACCGAAGAATTCTGGCTTTTTTATGTCTTGGTGGGTAATAGCGTGGTTAGCATTTATAGGCGAATATAACATATGACACGAAAATATGGTGATCGAGTCGATTAGCGTGTGACGCAGATCATCACGCATTATGCAACATATTGAGAAATAAGCCGCGTATCCGTGTTTTACGCTACATTTCATAGCCAGTGTAGGTTATGCCTTCATGTTATTCTAGCAAGAGTAAACTCTATTTATTTCTTTATGTGAGTCAGTATATCGATCTAATGGGGTGTAATCCGTAAATTGGTGAAACAATTATTATTTGGTTTCTCAGATAGCCATCCAAGGTGTTTCAAAACACCTTAAACCAGTGATCCAAAGTGCGGCCCTCCAAGTCTTTTCCTGCGGCCCGCGAAGATTTTCTGGGAATACACTACATGTGGCCATTGTGGCATTGTTAAGCATTATGTGACAAGAGAAGTTTTACTTTGTGCCCACTTTTCCTTGGATTTACACCCAACAAGCGGGTGGCATATTTTAGTACAGCTCTGCATAAGAACTCTACATAAACTGTATAATAATTTGGCATATACAATTTCGGAAGATCTTAACAAAAATGTTGTATTGAAATCTTACACATTTGTATTATTTTAATAATTAAAAATTAATAAATAAAATATCTGTATGAAGAGCTTACATAATTCTATATGTCAATATTTTATACATTAATTGTCAGATTTGTTTTTTGGGTGTGGAGATTCTGTAAGTTCGCACCACTATGTTGTTGGAGCACCATATTTACTTCGATGTTATTGTCTCGGGCTATAAAAATAGCAAATGTCTGTTTTTCTCGCAGATTAAAACGAGCTTAATGTTGAACTTCATGTAAGAACTATGTTCGTGCCCGTAGCAGTCAAGTAAAATTTTATCAAACGATTCTGAGTTTGGTTTTGTTGCTATTAGTAGCTGGCTACGCGCATTATTGAAAGTGATCAAGTAGCTGACCATTTGCGTCAGTACACACATTGAATATTTCAGAATTATATATTTCATTCTCGGATGCAACATTTAATTTTCTTTTAACTAATTGCCTGAAAAGTAGCAGTTTATCCTCAAACGGAGGGAATTCAAGTCTATCAACCATCTGCAGGATGTTATACTTCAGAGATTGCTATTAACAGCAAGGAATAAATACGATGAATCCCTAATTACCACAATTTTTTGGCCTAGCTCGAAAATGCTAAAGTCTCGGTAAATGCAACATTATTGAGCAATTCTCTGTGAAATCGAAGGTCGATTTATTTTGGTATTTTTTTATTTCTCTGAAATTTTTCATATATGTACATTCTTCGTGATCAAAAAACATAATTTGCATCATTGGTTTTCCATTTTGACTCTAGCCAAACTTTTGACCAGGGCCTAAGCAAAAACACCTTGAAAACTTAAAAAAAATTAACTTGAAACCGCTTGACCGATCGTTTTTTTCGATCTAAAAGTTTTAGGTAATCAATGGGTCGATGTGAAAAAATATACACTGCGAAAATAAATTGTTCAAACTTTGAAAATAAAACTTAAAAATCGATTTTCTCAAAACGAATTTTTAAATATTTTTTATTTTTTGATACGTTGTAGCAGATAATATATGTAATTTTCTTTGCGCTATGAGTCATAATGGAGAAATGAAGGTTGGTTTTTAAAAAAATGGTCGAAATATTTTTTTTACGTTTTTATCGACCCGATTTTATGAAAGTACGTTAAATTTCCAATGTAAAAAGGAATACAGTATTTTTTTCTAAGTGATATCGTTTCTGAGATACGGCAGTCACAGAGAAACAGACATCTCACTTAGAACAAAATGCAATCAAATTCATCGTCACGGAATCATTATCGCCCAATTCTAAATTCACTGTGTTCGGACAAGTGGCAACCAGATGGCGGTAGTGCGCAAACGTCAAACACAAGCAAAATCGATGGAAGCGCCATCAGTGGCCGATTGACCACTTAAAAACAATTGAATCCACCGTTAAAAAGGTGAACGATGGAACATGTGTTGAGTGAGACGTCTGTTTCTCTGTGCAGCAGTTATAAGATAAAATAAACCGATTTTTTAAATTTTCAGTGATTTTAGATTTTTTTTCGAATCTATTCAACCTAGAATCAAATTTTACTGAACCGTTGATATTTATTGACAAATGCTAGTAATGGAGAAGTGGTTGGCCATTTTCATGCTATGAGAGGGTAGAGAAAAAAATCTCTACCAAGAAAAAATTAAATCCGAATCTTTCAACCTAACTATTATTTTGCCAAAGGCTTCTATTCAATATTGAAGGTGGATCAGGACTGACAAGTGATAGACAAATATAGTAAACGAATTGAAAAATTACAAAATTACGATAAAAAGGAAGCCTATACTATCCTTGGCCAATAATAGATAATTTGTTTTAAACTTGCATGAATTAAGAAATATAGCCATGAGTTGAAATTGTAGAGTCCTAACAGTGAATTTGCTTGAAAACTTTATTGAACTAAGATCAATCATTCGAATATCTTCCTCTCCATTACACATTAAATCATTACCACTGGATTGGGTAGTTTGTTTGGAAAATTCTAAATCTACAGCAACTAATTTACCAATCAGAAAGGATTCCAAAAAGTTTTTTTAAACACGTTTATTTATCCTTGCAACAGGTGTCCATCTTCAAATGCAGTATCTTCTGAACTATCTTAAGCTTGTTATCTGCTTGTCGGTGTCACTTGAATAAAATGCTATTTCTGTTATACTCATAACAGGAGAGCGTTTGATTGAAATATCATATATCATTATATCATTTGCCAGAAGACCTTTTGCCAGAATCAATTTGCCAGAATGGACCATTCCCCAGAATGGACCATTCCCCAGAATTTTCCCCAGAATCACCTATTTGCCATGCACGCGTTTGCCTGGTATGCGCAATAATTTTTAACGCTATGAACTTTTGGCATAACTATACTAACAGCGTTAAAAGAGAGGGTAATTTGTCATAAGGGACATTTTTTATAATTTTGCTTTGTTGTTGTCGATAATAGAATTGAAAATACCTAATCTGTACATAAGACGTATGTATACATAAGCTGAGTATAGGAGCATGCCTGGATTAAGGCAAAAATGGCGGATGTGATCCTTTCTTTCAAATAGGTGTTTGCCCGGATTAAGGCAATAATGGTGGGTGTGATCCCTTCTTTCAAAATAGGTGCTTACTCGGATTAAGGTAATGGTAGATGTGACTACTTCTTTAAAAATAGGCGCTTGCCCGGATTAAAGCAATGGTTGATGTAATTCCTTCTTCAAAAGAAGGCGCTTTTCCGGATAAGGTGAATTGTGCATGTAATTCATTCTTTAAGAGAAGGCGCTTGCTCGGATTAAAGCAATGGTGGATATGATCCCTTCTTCAAAAGTAGGCGCTCGTCCGAATAAAGGCAATGGTGAATGTGATACCTTCTTTGATATTACGCGCCTGTCCATATTAAGGCAATGGTCGATGTGAACCCTTCTTTAAAAATAGGCGTTTGCTAGGATTAAAACAATGGTGGATATGATACCTTCTTTGAAAGTAGGCGCTTGCCAATGGTGGATGTGAACCCTTTTTTAAAAATAGGTGTTTGCCAGGATTAAGGCAATGGTCGATATGATCCTTTCTTCAAAAGAAGCCGCTTTTCCGGATAAGGGTTATTGTGCATGTGATGCATTCTTTAAAAGAAGGCGCTTGCTCGGATTAAGGCAATGGTGGATGTGGTCCCTTCTTTAAAAGTAGACGTTTGCCACAAATGAAGCAATGGTGGATGTGATTCATTCTTTAAAAGTAGGCGCTTGTCCGAATTAAAGCAAAGGTGGATGTGATCCCTTCTTTGAAAATAGGCGTTTGTCAGAAACAAAGTAATGGTGGATATGATCCATTTATTTAAAAAAAAGGTGCTTGTTCCGATTAAGGCAAGGATAGATGTTATCCTGGTATCCTCCTTAGCCTAGCGGTAAGATGCGCGGCTATAAAGCAAAACCATGCTGAGGGTGACTGGGTTCGATTCCCGGTGCCGGTCTAGGCAATTTTTGGTTTGGAAATTGTCTTGACTTCCCTGGGCATAAAAGTATCATCGTGTTAGCCTCATGATATACGAATGCAAAAATGGTAACATGACTTAGAAACCTCACGGTTAATAACTGTGGAAGTGCTGAATGAACACTAAGCAGCGAGGCGGCTATGTCCCAGTGGGGATGTAATGCCAATGAAGAAGAAGAAGAAGATGTTATCCCTTCTTTAAACGTAGGTGGTTGCCCGTGTCCGTGTATGAATATGACAATAGTGAATATGATTTCTTCTATTGAAATTGACATTTTGCGTAGACTTGTAGACATAACTTCTTTAATGAAAGCGAATGGCGTCTAGTATGACTTAAAATGATATTATCCAATTGTAGATATGATTTAATTTTTGAAATGAAGTCTGCGTCTGGAATGAGACGAAGAAATATGATATTCATTCGTAAGCAGTTTGTTTGTATTAGAAAAATATGATTTTTTTTTATAAATCGTATCCATCTTTCTGAAAATTGTCTAATATGATGAATAATCCCTTTTATGGAAATTAATTATACCGCAAGTCCCTTCATTAAATAATGTCAAATCCACTTTATGCAAAATTACCTTCTTTATATATTTTTTTTCTATTCTTTAGCCGTGCGGTAAGACGCGCGGCTACAAAGCAAGACCATGCTGAGAGTGGCTGGGTTCGATTCGCTCTAGGCAATTTTCGGATTGGAAATTGTCTCGACTTCCCTGGGCATAAAAGTATCATCGTGTTAGCCTCATGATATACGAATGCAAAAATGGTAACTTGGCTTAGAAACCTCGCAGTTAATAACTGTGGAAGTGCTGAATGAACACTAAGCTGCGAGGCGGCTCTGTCCCAGTGTGGGGATGTAATGCCAATAACAAAAAGAAGAAGGAGCCATCAATAATAATTGGAATTTCCAGTTTTACTCTTTCTGGGGAATGGTACATTCTGGCAAATTACATTCTGGCAAATTACATTCTGGCAAATTACATTCTGGCAAATGGTCTATTCTGGGGAATGGCTTTCTGGCATATGGTCCATTCTGGCAAATGGCTTTCTGGCAAAAACCATTCTGGCAAATTGATTCTGGCAAATGGTTTTCTGGCAAATGTCATACAATCGGTCAACTAGCATTAACAATTCTTATGCTAAGATGGACTTCTAGTGTTCTATTTCAGCTCAATTGGTTGAAATGTTGGTGTGCTTCAAATCCATTTAGTGTTTTAGGCATGATTTTGTCCCCAAAAAACCGTAACTCTGAGTGGGATGAACGAAATTCATTGCAACAACAACTAAATGAAAACCATACTTATCCTCGAAAACTTTGTAGAACATTGTTTTATAGTCGGAACAGGTCTTCTATGTGTTCCAACAGATTTCATCCTTCGAGATACCCAAAAATCAACATTTTTCGTTGATAAAAGGCCTATAAAATCTACATCCAGATATTTCTTGGATTGAATTTATCGAGAAGATGCAGGTACACATTCATTATAGTATAGCTCGGTATTATATCTTAAGTGGGTGTAAATTGTAAAAAAAATTAGAAGTGGGTTGACATTTTATTTTGTTTAATTGATTGACACATAACAAAGACTTGCACGCTGACAAGCATTCTATCGAACAAGTTACCATTATTGCTTTTCGATGATCGTCATTAAATAATTTTGGTTGGGAACTGAAATGTTTCGGGGTTTACCCGTCTTTTTGTATATTTTTTCTAGTTTCAATTTTTGCCGCCCGTGTTATCCCTTTCTCTCTGATCATTAATGAATTATACCGCCGGACTTCAAAAAATGGGTTAATTTTTCTGCAGAGAGAAAGAGATTGCACATAAAAGTATCCATTAATGGATTTGGAATAGGCACTAGATCGAAAATAGCTCGTTGCTATGAAAACCGACAACAAACCAAAAGTCATTTCTTGTTCTTAAGGTCACTCCTGACGGAATCCAATTTTCAAAGTACTCGCGTTTTCAAGGGCACACGATTCGATACGCAAGCAACGCACAACTGTCATTTTTATATTTTCACGCATGCTGCGACGCAGCAAAGCTGAAAAAATAAAAATGACAGTTGTGCGTTGCTTCCTAATCGAATGGTGTGCCCTTGAAAACGCGAGTACTTTGAAAATTGGATTCCGTCAGGAGTGACCTTAACGTATTTATTATTGCTCCAAGGGGTCTACCACGTCGTCACGATGTATCGGGAAACACCTCTGCACTCACCACGAGTTCTAGCAAAATTTTATTGAAATCTGGGGGTTGGGTTCTATAGCAGAGGTTTATGTGATAGTAATGAAAAAGGGGTATATTTTAATTGGATACCGGATCGAGCTTTTTCGCTCTTTTCGAATTCTAACAGTTAGATAGAAGATGGAAACGGTATGAACGCCGGTATGAAAAATACTTTCAGGAATTCCTTCAGAAATTCATTTGGAAGTTTGTTCTCTATAGGTACCTATTTTTTTCCTTCAGGAATTCCATCGGATATTCTTTTAAGGTCTGAGGGAAGGGTTTTCCGTTAAAAAAGCACGTGGTAGCACTCTCTGAGAGAGAAAATTGCCCAATTTAGCGCGCCAGAATGATGCTGTCAGTGTCGCCAAAATTATTTCATCATTATGCAGTTTACAATTGCTTGAGAATTTGCCGTAAACGGAAAACAAAAGGAACTGGCAACAATGGGGAAGAAATTTATCACTCATGCAGTGGTTCGGCGAGAGAACAGCAGCAGCGCCGACCAATCACGCAATGAGGAAATCAAAATAAACAAACACCAGCTGGTTTTGTAAAATAAAAACATGAGCCGTTTCTAGAACAACATTAGAAAATATCGTAAGAGGATTTCTGTACAAGGTTTCCACACAAGCTTTGAAAAGGATTTAGGTGATAACAGTGGTGCTGGTGTAAGTAAGACAAATAAGACAAATAAGACAAATAAGACAAGTAAGACAAATAAGACAAATAAGATAGATAAGACTAAGAAGGAAAATAAAGTAAGTTTCTCCAGGAATTCCTTTGGAAGTACCTCCAGTAATTTGTTCGGAAGTTCCTCCAGGAATTCCTTCGGAAGTTCCTCCAGGAATTCGTTCGGAAGTTCCCTCAGGAATTCCTTCGGAAGTTACTCCAGGAATTCCTTCGGAACCTCCTTCAGGAAGTTCCTCCAGGAATTCCTTCGGTAGTTCCTCCAGGAATTCCTTCGGAAGTTCCTCCAGGAATTCCCGGAGGAACTTCCGGAGGAATTCCCGGAGGAACTTTCAGAGGAATTCCCGGAGGAACTTCTGGAGGAACTTCTGCAGGAACTTCTGTAGGAATACCTGGAGGGACGTCCGTAGGAATTTGTCCTATTTGTCTTATTTGCTTTATTTGTCTTATTTGTCTTACTTGTTTTATGTGCTTATTTGTTTTATTTGTCTTATTTATTTTCAACTGTTTATCTGATCTTATTCATATATTTGATTACAATATATAAAATATAATATTTGGTATCCTCGTGTTCACAAATAGGAATACGCTTTTTTCTTGTGTCACGCTAGATACAAAGTTGACGGACTTTCTACCGCTCTCATCGCTCTTTTCCTGCCGTGCGCCACAAGAAAATATGCTGTTGGCTGCTCTCCCGAAATGGTAACTTTTGTATGGAATTTAAAAAACTTGGTTGAAGTAAAAAGAGCTTCCTGCAAAATTTATTGCGGTGACATATACTTTTTATTACATCAAAATGATCGTTGGAAAAATTCAAAACTTCTGTCAGTTGGGTTTTGCGAAATTCGGTTCCTTTGTGCTTCAAATCATCGGAGAGAGGTACTGAGAAGCGAAAATTTCAGTTCTACAATAGTTCAGTATTTAGAGCTTAATTCAAATTTGTGAAATAGTACACTGAAAATAATGTACATGCTTGTTTAATGTTCCTTGACACGTAGATTTAGCGTGATTTATTGCCCGTCAATATTACTAATGATCCACGTTAGTTTCACGATTTTTCCTCATGTGAATCTAACATGTTTTATTGTTTTACGTTTTGACTAGTGATCCACGTTAAAATCATTAGAAATTTAATTAAATCGACACCACTGTTCAATCCTGTTCAATTCAACGTGTTTTGAACATCATTTTCTATAAGTTTATTATACTAAACTCTTTTGTGAAGTGGGACTGGAAAACTGTGTTGTTCTGTCAAACAGCGTCAGATTACATATTAAGCTTCGTGGTTTTTCTGGCCGGAATGGCGACTCAAAATATATTTACTGTGAAGGTAACTATAAATTCATAGTTTTCCTGAATATTTACTTATAAAGCACGATTTAATTTACAGGTACAGAGAAATGTATATAAAATGCCAGCTAATCGGATATACCGCAGCACTGATGGGCAGTTCTTGAGATCCAGCATACAGTGCCCAATTTATATTAACAACAAAAATGGTTTATTAGTGTATCTTGTAAATTGATAAAATGTATCACTCAACAATAAATAATATATGGTTAAACTAGAAAATCCCTCAAATTGTTTCTATTAATTTTCGTACATTGTCTACAGTTTAGATTTCGCAAAAAAAAACACGGTGTTTCCCACAAAAGCAATCCACGAAGATTTAACGTGTTTTTCCATTCTATCCTCTATGTAGTTCAAATGAATCGAACATTTGGATATTTGACAGGTGGAACTGGAATTACACGTTAATGTGATATGTTTTTCAACTAGTGAAAATTCACGTGTGGAACCAGTGGCTCGGACGTGTATAATGCTTTCAGTGTTCCCTCAGACCTTAAGGTGAAGGTGGGTTGAGTACCAAAACAAAGCTTTGAAAGTATTGGTACAATAAAAACCGTCATATACTGTAGTAGTATTGGTGTCGTATTTATAAAACAACAAATAATATTAGTAGGGTGGTTCAAAAAACGACCCAGCTCCACCACGCTCAATCGATTCCGTCCCATGCTCCGAGTGTCCTCCAAAAGCCGATTTGAACAAAAACTGATTGAGCACAACCCAACTAACATTTAATGTCAATGTAAATGTTATTTCAACTCGTCTATACGGCTTCAAGCTGAATATGTGTGCTATACATATGATCAAGAACTTCTATTCAATGCTTTTACCAGCAAATCTGGCGAATCTGTTCAGCTGTTTTTGACGTGCCTGCACAACTACTTTACAGCATGTTACACAATTTTTTCTCAATCTTTACTAAACCATTTAGTAATATAGTTCGCTTCAATGGCGCTTATTCAGATTTTTTGAATCTGTTAAATAAGTTTTATACAGCCACTGAATTCAATTTGATTAAATATTATTTGAGAGGAGAGTAAATTTCGGAGTTCATTTAATTTTTTTTTTGTGAAAACTCAAATATCAATTTTGTTGCTACCTAGATTCAAACTCCTGATCTCCTGATTCAATGGCCGCTGCTCTGTCATCACCGTCACTTTGACATATGTAAATAACAAAGAAAATTATGGATGTGCTTCTTCGCATACCCTATAGGTTATTTTACTAACGCTATTTTCAGATTCATGCTGTATAAACGTTAAAAAGAGGCCTACTTGCTGCTTTTAGCACATAAGCTTAAAAATTATGCCTTCAGGATTATTTCAACCATTATTCAAACATCTATCAGCATGTTCTGTTGGCTAACTTTTATGCATCATCAATCGCTGAAATTGTTTTTAGGCAACATTTTCTCGATCTGTAAAGATGCTACTCTGCTGCTAATCGTTTAACAGAAGCCGTCAACAGAAATATCGCTTCTAAATGGCTTGTTTTCTTACACTATCTGCTAGCATTAATGACAGCGGTTTGTCAGTTGCTATAAGAGCAGGTGAATACCTTTGTAGCTGATTTACAGAAATCAATAGGTCATACACAGCTCCGGCAACAAAAATCAAACGTAAACATTGCGGTTTTGACGTGCCATACTGATAAGTTATAAAAAGAAGCCGTATATAGTTTACTTAAACGTTGTGTAATCTTCAAAGATACAGAAGTTGCCTAAAAGCCTCGTTAGTTCATTTATAGCGCTATTACGCTATATTGTTAGTGCTATAACAACAGCGAAAACGTTTTCATTGTGAATGCTACACTGAAAACATTGTACACGCCCATACTACTGGTTTCGCACGTGAATTCTCACTAGTTGAGTAACTTACTAAATTAACGTGTAATTCCAGTTGCAAATGTCAAAAATCAAAATAAGAAATGCATTTGCATTACGTGAAGAATTAATATGTAAACCATGTTAAATTGTTATGGATAGCTTTTGTGAAAGACGTCAAAATAGTTACCGTGCCTTTTTCATCAACTGTTAAATGCAAACAATCTACAAACATGAATAAAACACATTCTCGAGTTTGCTGAATAAAGTGGTTTTTAAATTTATTATTTAATGTTTCGGGGAGATTTAATATTGGATTAGCATGCATGTCACAAAGTGAATCATTAAGGCTGTTCATATGAACTGTCCCTAGGTCCTGTTGCCAAAAACCTGGTTCTTGCGATTGGTACATACGAATAGCTAGTCACTCATCTACCTGTAAATTCGATCATGTTACAGAAGACTTAATAAAAAGAATAGTTCTTAAACTTACCTTTATAGTAAAGTAATTCTGCGTTCTATCTCTTCTCAGTTGAAACATGTTGAGCTTTGTCGTTGTGAATATGACAGCACAAGGTTTTTCTCACCATATCTAACAAAGGAGTTCAGCATGATAAACCTAAAGAAATTGATGCCCAAAACACGTTATAATGAGCAGGTTTGGCAAGTGGTGTCGATTCTGTGTTATTCCCGATGACTTTAACGTGGATTGTTAGTCTAAATGAAAAATAATGAAACACGTTAGAGTCACATGAGAAATTGCATTCAAACTAACGTGGATCATTAGTGAAAACAGTGGGTAATGAAACACGCTAGATCTACGTGGCAAGGAACATTGATCAGACGTGTAGATTATTTTCAGTGTACTCACCGTAATATGGGAAGTTGCTAACAAGCAACACAATTGGATACATGAGCTCTTAATCGATAAGCTGGATTGCTAATTCAGACAAAGCTGTTTTATGACTATATGAAAGCTGCATAAACAATCAAAGATTAAATATATTCGACACAAACTGACTAGCTGATAGATATTTGGGTAATAGTTGAGTTGAAGTTCAAGGGATTACTTGCGGAGGCTTTTCTTTTATTCAGCATTGGCTGCTTTTATTCAAATATTATACAGCTAAAGGCTAGAAGTTGAAGCTTTTAGCACCAAAATTGTTAGTTGGGAAGCCGGTAAAAGTTTGTATGAAAGCTAGTATGGGAAACTAAATCTTCCATTACACTGGCTACAGTGCCTCTCCTCCAAGCGCTGTCGAAAAGAGAAAATTAGTTTGCTGCTGTCGGTTTCGGTGTTTACATTCGCTACGCGATCCGTTTTTAGTGTTTTTTTCGGTCAAAAATAGCAGTTTTTATTGAGTTTTCGCTTCAAACAAGTGACTGATTTCAAAAAGTGATGTTTAATTGGCATTCCATCAACATTTCGGGCTGCTCATGTGCGGAGAAGTGTGTGAAAACATGATTTTTTCAATGCCCTTTGAGAAGAAGTGAAGTGCAGTGATAAGCCCACCAAATCGCGAACGGCTATTAAATTGGCACGAAACTGCTGATTTATGCTATAATTCGTGCCGAAATGCATAGGACTCGTCGAAGAAACATGTTCATTATCACGGGAAGTAAATAAATATGCTGTGAGCAGGTTAGTAATTTGAATATCAAACTTTTGTTCGGTGCTGTTTGATGCATTCGAATGTTGGTGGGAGAGGAGTGCGGGAGGTGTGGTATTGACCTGTGGAAGGTCCGGTGCCATATTGACTGCCATCGTGGTACTCTTCCAACTATGTCCTTAAGAATCTCTGGAAAATTACTTCAGGAATTCCTACACACTTAGAAAGAACTCAAGATTCGGTAAACAAAATCACCGAAACTTTTCGGTAATTTAGCAAATTACAAATATTTCGGTATTTTTACGTTATCTGTCATCCTTTTTACTGAAAATAAGATAAACAGGGCTGGTCGCGATGAATGGCGAACAAAATAGTGACTATAGTGACCAATGATGACGAAAAATCAGAAGTGGTATGTACAAGACACAACCGCCCAACGTAAACTACGTAGGGCAGTTTTGTTCATTGAGGATTGTAGTGCCATCATGCATGGATATTTTTAGAAAATTCATTTGATTACTTATGTCACTGGTTTCGAACAAAACTAGCGTATCAAGATATGAAAATTGTTGGATACGACAATTGTTTAAAAAATTTACTATGAAAACCCAAATTTAGTCCTTAGTGGTAATGATGCCTTTCTTGGATCCGAATTGCCTACATTTGGGTTTTGAAGCATTTGAAGAAATATTTCAATAGAAGAAGCCCTAGGGAAGCATTCTCTTTTCCGTTCGCAACATTTATTATTTAGAAATTTTCCAATCATAGGCATATCTTGTTTTTCGTGCATCACTAGAAATCATAAAATGTCAATCATGTACCAAAACCCAATTAATTTGGTTGTGGTGCGCGCGAGTAGTAAACGTTGCGGATGGGAAAAGATAGTGTGTAGGTTATTACATTCTAACTCCTACTGTCTGGCAGTGTTGGTAAAATCTCAAAATCTCAAATCTCATCGGCGATTCCAACCATGCGTGAGTCAAAACCTATCAGAATTATGACCGAGAGATTTGCTCATGATTTGAATCGCAATTTGCATCATTGCATGATATTTACGTGTTATTCATTGTTGAATGCATTGAATTAACTATTTTTCGTCTAAAACAATGGCTAATAATTATATATAAACAAAACATACGTCTCGATTGCGTTTTGACGCTTTTTAGAACGAAATCATTTTTCGGTGAGTGAGCGAAGCGATGCGATTCTGGCCGAGAAACTCAAGCGCGATGCTTCTTCTACAGAATCGCAGGCGAGTTAGCTCGTGCATGCCGAAAACCTCATTAATAAAGACAATAAAAAAAAGCTCGTGCATGAAACCTCGATGATTCAGATTTGAGTATGATTCTACCAACACTGAGTGTCATTATGGATAAAATATTCGTGCAAACATTTTATTAATATCATTGCAAGACTTTTGAATCAGGGAGCAAGAAGGTGATAGCTCTATTGTATCTCATATATGTAGCCTGTTTCAAGAACGTATGCGTTCCGAAGCTTTTGTCGTGTACAATAAGTACCGCATTATTGCACCCACGTATTATAAAAATATCTTAAGTGCATTCACACTTCCTGAATCAAAGTTAAATCCTTCTGATTCAGGCGCGCATTTAATTGGACAAAATATTATTAGGCCGATATAAATATTTTTTTTAAATATGTCTCACCCATATTGTTATTTTGCTCAAAAATAACAACTTGAGGGGCAACAAAAAAAATTTCCGGTAAATTTTGAAAACTTTCAAAACATTCTTTAACAAATCCGAGGAGTTTTTTTTTTATTCTATTTTTTTTCCATTTTAATTTTTATTTTTAACTAGCAGCCCCGTCGAACTTTGCTTCGCCTAAAATTGATTTATTCTCTGATTAATTCTCGAGTTATGCAGAAATTTTTGGTTCATTTGTATGAGAGCCCTCCTTTCCAGAAGGGGGAGGCGTTGCAAACCACCACAGAAACATGTCTTCTCTTCCAAAACCTCTACACGCCAGATTTGTTTCCATTTGCTTGATCTCGAGTTATGATGAAATTGGTGTTTCATTTGTATATAAGCCAGGTTTCAAAGAGGAGAGGGGTCTCTAACCATCTTAAGAACCTTCCCGGCCCCAAAAACTTCTGCATTTAAATTTTTATGCCGCTCGATTCAGTAGAAGAAGAAGAAGATTACCTCCTCCCCCTTGACTTTGCGGAGACCATAATTTTTAATAAATATGTGTAACGGCCTTATTAGTTTTCAGTTTGCAAAAAAATGCATTTTCCAAAGTCGTTTTTTAATATAAATTTATTGCATTACTAGCAAGGGCATTGGCATTGATAACAATTGATCGTCTCATGCCTGCACAAACATGCCCCTATCTGGATCACTTTTTATCAGAGGGGGGACAACGAATTTTTTTCATATGGATTTTGGCAAGTATGACAGTCACTTCTTATTTGGTGCATACATTTATACTCCAATGTCAAAATGCTCCTATACTTTCACATATTGGCGGGGTATTCGTGAACATTTGTATTGTTTACCATTTTTATAAGAGAGAGTGGTGTCGAACGCATATATCAAATTAAAGAATGATACGATAAAAAATATACAAAATGCGTTAAAATGTAATGTTATCGTTTCCATTCTTGACCGAAATATTCTGATAAATAATTATGTGCTGAGAAGAAGCTCCATACTGGGAAGAAACACACGTTACTGCCATTTTCGAATCCTCTGTGCGTTTTACAACATTCTCACTAACGGTATTGTTTATATGTTGTAGAGTTTCGACTGAATTTTGTTTAATACGTATTGTTTTATTGTTTATATGCTATAGACGATGCCGTTGTGGTGGTGCCGGAATCATTGACTCGATTAGTGGTAACCAAAATCTGACACCTTGACACCCGCCTGCTTTTTATACACCATGCACTACATTACGCATTTTTGTTACATTTGTTTCGACCGCGGTCACTGGTCCGGCTCCATTGTTCTACTTTTTATGCGAAACACCGCACAAAAAGGAGAGTCCAAAAGCCAACCGCACTGAACGGCGACGGCCGAAAAGAGACTCTTGCGGACAAGAAAAGAGGGTGCTGCCAAAATGATCCGATACCCTATTTTAACATTCATAACCCAAAGTTTCAATATAATTTACAAATTTGTAGAGAATTTCCGAATCGATTGATATATAAATCTCAAAAATCCATCGGAAGATGAAGGCGCTATTAAAGTTCAAAATCTTACATGATTTCGTGACGGTCTCGAATTTGGAAATTTTCATTTGTCACCCTGTATCCGAGTCTTCCCCTTAGACGTAGTTTACGTCAAAAGTGATCAAATAGTGGGATTCAATTGCAGAAAAAGTGACCAAGTAGTGACTTGTAAGGCGTTTTGAACCAGGTATAGAGCTACAAGTTGCATTAGCATTGATACGGTATAATTCGTAGATTGTAAACTAGTGTCTTACTTATTTTTGAAATATTTTCCAGAATGCTACCAGAAATCAAAAAAAGGCAAAAACAACAAAAGCATGAGGGTTACTGCTACTGGCTACGCTAATCTTCATCCTAAAGAGGGAGAGGATAGAAGCAAGATCCCAGTGACTGCGTTACTCTCATAAGTACCACGGAGTTGAGCATTGAGGATGGTATTCGTTGGGTTAGCTATCAATGTGATCATGGTACCTCATATTAGGTTACACACCACAAGAAGATATCTTCCCGGCGTCACGGGTAGTGAGTTACAAGTTGATCACAATATTATGTTGATAATTGCAACAACATTTCTTGTTTATGAGCTCGAAATTTCTGTATAACAGCCAAAGAATGATATAAAGTGATCTATTTGATTCCTAGACGGTGACTTATTTGGATTCACAAAGCTTATTATAAATCTTTGATAGCGCCATTTGTTTAAAAAATATAAAGTAATTTAAATCATAAGGATATTTTAAAAATATAATTAAACCATGGTGTAATAACAAACTTTAATGAAGTTTTTGAGATTTTGAACTCGACGTGGCATTCTGAGGAAAAGTTTTGAAAATCCAATAAAACCATGGTTAATTAAAAATAGGGGGTTAAAAGTTGAAAAAATCTTTAAAAAAAATAGTTTTTAAAATCCGAAAAATTCATTTATCTCTACACTAGTATTTGGATATCTTCTCTTAACTGTTAATAAACAAACTCTTTTAATAAAAATGTGATATTTCTGAAATAATTTCAATCAAAACAGTTTTGAATTTAGTGGCTTGTGCCAGAATGACTTTTCAAATAACTTGTACTAAATTTTTTTCGAGACTTATCGTGAAGGGTCGCAAGGCGGATTTAACAATCATAAACGGATTTAACAACCATTTAACAATCATAATGTACTTTCTGTCATCGACGCCCTTATCGCTCATTATTCTCCCTGACGTTGAGAAACATCAAACATCATTGTCATGTGATGAAACTGAGGCTGTTCACTATCTTTGTCACCGGAGGGTATTAACGCTCACCAACAGACGTGGTTCTGGTTCCAATACTCCTCAATTCTGTACTCTTTACTTGAGGTTAGCCTTTCGCATTTTAACAAATTCCATTCGTGAAGAAAAAGATCATAGTTGACATGAATCGGAAATATCCAGAGTTAGTAAGTCATAATTTATAGCAACAAAGAACATTAGTTTTGCTTATGAATGATCTTTTTTTTCGTTTACTTCATGGTCTAGCAGCTCCTATACCGTGCGGGACCGAAATCCGTACAGCACCGAAATCCGTCCACCTCATGAGATATCAATAAATTAAAGGGGGTTGAAGGTGATTAATGAAGAAACAATTTATCTTATCCTGTTCAGATACTTGGCATTAAGCTTTTACGGCACAGAAATGGAAAGAAGGCTTTGAAATTAAAACAACAAAAATCAAAAACAAATCGTCACCCACCAAACGCGGAGTTTTGGCCGCCATTTTGTTTTCGTGTAGAGCATATTTGTACCAAATGTGAATGTGTTTTAATTGCTAATTGCGAATCATTACATAAGATAAGCGGAATACAAATCGAAGGGATCGCTTCTCAAGGTGCGTATCGAACTATTTACAGTGGTAGTTTAGTCAATCAGAATGCTTCAATTTAAATGTTTAGTTTAGAAAAAGGTGTACGGATTTTGACCCTTTGATTCGAAATCCGTCCACGGTGGACGAATTTCGAGCCAGGAGTAGTTGATTTTATTCATTATTCTATCATGTTTTTCGACGTTTTTAATGAGTAAATGTGAAACTCTTCAAAAGTAGAAGCCTTTATGCTCCTGTGCCAATGACAAACGTTTTATTTACGTTCGATTCCTGTTTTCTAATTACTTTTCCATGTACTAAGGTGCTTAAGTGTACGGATTTCGATGCCCCACGGTAGCCGAGATGATCTCCGTTGGTCCGTGTGATGCCTGCTCGCCTTCCATTAGAAAATCCGAAGCGAAGAAGAAGGACACAAATCAAAATTCAATATCAGCAGAGCCGGTAGATAGAATATATCGAGAAATCAATGCCAATAATACAACAGCAAGTGGCATGCAAAACAGTATTGCCGCCCCATATTCCACCGCCCGTGTAGGAAGACAAGGTGCCGAATCGCATCGTATGCCTAGCTCGAGGATGAGATTGAAAGACGAAAAATTATCGCAGGGGATAGAATTCGTATAGCAACCGCTATGAATATCGCCGAAGGCTCCGCAATGTGTTATACACGACTGAGCCTTTTAAATAAACAAAATGGAAAAAAATCATCCTTAAATTCCTCCAGGAATTTCTTTGGAATTTCATTCCAAAATTTTTTTACTAATCCATTTGTAAATTAATTTAGAATGTTTTTCAGAATTTCTCCTGAAATAATTTTCGAAGGATTTCCTGAAATAATTTCCAAAGGAATTCTTAAGTTTTACTAGTAAACGGTTACGCAGTCTTTAATTTAGTGAAACGAGTATGTTATTGACCCGTCGTTTCGACACAGGGATTGTGTCTTCCTCAGGGAGAAAATATTGTAGATTGTTTATCTACATATAAAATGTATGAGAAAACTCATTTTTTTAGAGAAAAGCAATGATAAGGAATGAAGTATAAAGTGAAAAGATTGTTGGCTTGCACTGATTTACGGTTTTACAGTAATGAAATTTCGATTTTACTACCACTGAATTAACGCCATCTCTTGCATGTAAAGTTTCGGGCGGTACCATATTTACAGACAAAAGATACAATCAGAGTTTCATAATGTTGGAAATTGCCTCAAGTGAGCAAGAAAGAATTTAAACATGCAATGTGATCAAATATACGTAGTTGCAGTGAAAACAGAGTTAAATATTAATTTTCTATTTACCTTAAAAATTATTTATACCTTTTATTGAAAATTAATAAAATCATCTACACCACATACCTATCACATAGAAGCATGAAAGCTGCTAAATCAGGGAATTTTTGTTTTGAAGATTAGTCGCCACCCTGCAAAACGAACAGTGGGTAATATCTTTGACATAGGCACGAAGTGGACGTAGGACTTTGGATAAGAAAAAATCGACGATAACAGCCCAAACATAATTATTATAATTTTCGTGACCAAATTAAAAAAAAATCTCAAAAAGCCATCAATCGATTTTTCATCATATGTTGATTTTTTTTGCCATGTATTAAAAAGAGCAATGGGTAATGTTTTTAACATAACCACGAGTAGATGTAGGGCTTGTATAAACGTAACGTATTTACATTTAACTTCTAACTTTTGGATCTATGGAGTTTATTATAGGTATTGATATTAGAAACGACAACTTCCATGCTGTGTAGAATTATTAGCAATTTGTTCATTTAAAACTTCTGGAAATAAAACTAATAATTAAATACATAATTAGAATTGAGCCCTTATTTACACAAGAAAAGGTAGGGCATTTATAGATTTCTTACTGATGATAGTATTTGAAGTTTAAAAATTCTATTTATAAAATTTTCAGACTTGGGCAAAATGAGCTATTTTAGGGGAACTGTCCCGTTTTCCAAACAAAGAAATACAGCACCAATTTTGTTGCTTCTTTTTGCTAACATGCGTGCTTACTGCTGACAAAAGACAACGCAACAATAAGAAACAAGTCAAAGACCAGTAACCCTACTAAAATAGAGGAGGTACTGCTAATACGTCAACGAAAAATTATTTAATGTTTTGATTGCAAACTCCGAGTCTACGTCAAGTTTAATAATACAATTTCTCAGAAAATGAAAGCAAAGAATAAGATAAAGTTTATTTAAATATTCTTCTGGAAATTATTTTTTGCGGATATTTTAAAAACATTTACTTATAATACAGCGAAATTTTCTAATATGATATGGATATTAACACTATTGCTGATTGTGAACCTTCTGCAAATAAATGAAAGTAATTATTTTAATCAAATTTTTATTTATATCAACTGTTACATTATAACCATATGTTTTTATGTACGTGTCGTTTAGTACCAAGCACAACTTAACATATTGTTAGTCATATGACATGACTCGTACCCATCCCGGGATCATGTGGATTATGAAGCCAATCACCTGGATGAGCAGACCAAATCTCTCTAATTATGTTCTTTTTATCCACCACACTGCTGCCATAGCTGCCTTAGCCATCATTGGCCTCTAGCCGTGAACTCCGAGCGATGCGATGGGCGATTGCATCCATCACAACCGACACCACTGTATCCGACCATGATCAAACACAGAATGACAAAAAAATGCGCCCACTTCTTTCATGCATATTCGCAGACCCACCGGCAGTTCTACCGCTGGTGACTGCATGCTGTCGCTGTGTAGGTAAACACAGCGAACGAAAGAACGACACGAAAAATGCGCGAGCAAAAAGCACGTCAGTATACGCTACTGTCACAAATAGAGATGTCGTAAAATCCCAATTAATCGATTAGTAACTAATCGATTACTCTCGATTCCTGTCGATTATTGAATCGATTGATCGTTGGATAATAATCGATTCAAAATTAATCGATTATTACAACGATGAATCGATTAATCGAAGTAATCAATTAATTTGCGACATCCTTATGATGTCGTAAAATCTTGATTAATCGATTAGTAACAAATCGATTACTCTCAATCTCTCTCGATTATTGAATCGATTAATCGTTAGGTAATGATCGATTCAAAATTAATCGATTATTACAATGATTAATCGATTAATCGAAGTAATCGATTAATTTACGACATCTCTAGTCACAAATTGTAATGACTCGCGCACGGCAGGCATTGCTACTTTTATACACAAAGAAAATCTTGCAGTAGACCCGAAGGCACGTAACATACCGCATTCTGATGTCCGTGTTAGGAATGCACGGGAATAATTACATATGAATTTTTTACTGGGTTTGACAAGAATTGAAATTTTCAATAGGGGGCCGTCCAGAAACCACGTGGTCATATATGGGTAGAAGGGGGTCTTGGAAAATGACCACGATAAGCCACATGGGGGGAGGGGGGGGTGTTGCACTCGAACCACGTGGTTTTTTTTACACGAAAAACTTTTGGTGAATAACAATAGCTGTGTAAAAAATACATATTATTGAAATTCAATGATTTAATCATTAAACGCAAAGCGCATCTAAGGGCCGATGCCTACGTAGCGTTTTTTCAACTCAGCGTTAAAAAGACGTAGGTGTGCATCGAGAACAATCGATAACGCAGCGTCGGTCGCAACGCCGATGCATATCTGCATTATTAGACCATCTTAGCCTAAGATCCTATATCCATACAAAAAAAAACGAAAAAAACAGGTTGCCATTCAGTCTTAATTTCCACAAAAAAAAAAAAATTAGAAAGGAAAAATGGAAAAATATATTTAAAAAATTCCGCCGGAATTTTTCTTCTTAAGATTTTTTCTTGGATTATTGTAAAAAAATGTTCATGTTTTTACAATAATCCAAGAAAAAATCTTAAGAAGAAAAATTCAAAAGAATTTCTTGTGGATATTCAGGAAAAATCAAGTAAAGAAATTTCCTGTAAAAACTTTGACATTACTTAATAAAATCCTGATAAAGTGCTGACATTCAAATTTTTTTTTTTGAACAATTCCCTCTGAAAAATTTTGCTTGGAAATTTTGCTACACATTGATAATGAAAAAAAAGCAAAACATCTCTAGTGTAAATTCCGAAAAAATTTCCTTAAAACTCCGAACAAAATTCCATGCGCATCCTGTCTGAAAATTAAAAACAGTCCCGTGGGAAATACATATAATTTTCGGTGGAAAAACATTCTAATGAATTTCTTCGACAAATTCTTCCGAATCTTCACCAGAAATTCTTCTTCATTTACAAAAGAAGTTTTTCATACAATTTAAGGAGTACACTTCAAAATGTTCAGTCTCCAGTTAGCTTTGCGAGGATTGCCAATCCGGTGAAAACGAGTTCGGTTCTCGTTCCTGTCTAGGATGTTTTCGGGTGGGAAACGCTCTCGACACCCTAGGTAATAGTGTATCCATCGTACTTGTTACACAAGATATATAATCGTGAATTTTGCAATGAATTTTTTTCGGAATACTTTTTTACGCTCTTTGTGAATTCTATCACATTTTTTTTAATTTTCCTAGTATTTTTTTATTCGAGGAATTATTTAGAATTTCCACGGAAGAGTCTATGGATTATCTTCAAAAAAGTTCTTTGGATTTTCAAAGAATAAATCTTTAGAATTCTCAAGGTTCATGTTTTTTTGATTTGCACCAGAAATCATTTCAAAATTTCATCTGGAATTCATTTTTCTTCGGGATGTCATTTTGATTTCTTTGTAGGTTCAGCAAAAACATTGCTTTAAATCTTTACCGTGCAAAGATGCACAGGAAATGATTTAGAAATTTAAAGGAATTTTCACATCAGAATTTTTTTTAAATTTTCATTTAATTTTTTAAGAAATTCCTACTTGAAATGCTTCAAAAGTACATTTTTTACGTTATTTCCACTTGTAAAAAACATCGGAATTTCCTCGGGAAATTCATTATTGGTGTTTCAGATGAACTTTTTTCGATTTTCTACTGGAAAATCTTGGGAATTTCCGTCGGAAATATTTTGGCATATTTCGAATAATTTCTTTTGGAAATTAAAAAAAACTGCTGAAATTTTCTATTAATTTCTTTTGGAAAACGAAAAAAATTTCCATTGGAAATTTAGAAGAATTTCCTTCGAAGATTCATTAAAGTTGCCCAGGATTTTGAAAAAATCTTTAAGAGATTCTCTAAAAAGTAAGCTGGAATTTTTTCTAATTTAAACTGGAAATTCTTCGAATTTGATATTTATTGAATTTTCATCGTAAATATGCATTTCGGATCCTTCTACGGATTCTTCTAGTTCTTCAAAACTTCTACCGAACATTTTTCGGAACTCTTCCACAGAATTTCGGAAAAAAATGTCGTCGAAATTCTAAAGATTTCCCGGGGAGACTCCGAAGAATTTCTTATCAATATTCCGAAGGGTTTCCCTTGCAACTCTAGAATAATTATTCTTGAAAATTAAGAAGATCTTGGAATTAATTTTAAAAATCCATGCAATAAATGTAGGCAATAATTTAGGCTTAAGAAGCCTAGTTTTTATGATATTGAATAATTAATGATCGAAAAAATTAATCATGCACCTCAATGTTCTAAATGCACAAAATTTTAGTAGTGCGCATGAAAAAGGTTATGACATAGAGAAGCTTGCATATGATATATAGAAAATGCTGCGATATAAAAAAAAGTGGCAGTGTTCCAGAAAAAAAACACTCCAATTCATAAAACAATCTAGGTTAAAAAATAGTGTTATAATTACGATTGAAATTGAATTCCAAAACAAATATCAACCCTTTCAGGAATGATTGGTCATATATGCCCAGCGTTTTAGATTGTCTATAAAATCACAAAAGAGAGCTAGGCCATCATTTTCTTCAGTAAAATTGTTCATCTAGATATTGGCTTTACAGAAAAAATATGGGAGCTCAAATTTGACTGACCATGATATCAGATATCCGAAACCTTGGGAAGATTTCGATTCTAAGAGCATGTAAATAAAGTTTAAATGTTTGAATCATTCTGAACAGATGGGTGGTCATATAAGATGGACCATCCTGAACGTTAAGCCAGTGATTAATATTCAGGAATACGAGATGCTCAAGGTACTTCAAAATGCTCAATCAAGATATTTGCAATGTTCTCATCATCGGTATATACCCAATCCGATGAAATAAGCATATGATCCTAATTTCCATTAACATGAGATCCAAGAGACAAGGTACCCGAAATTATCATTCATAAGTTGGTTAATTAGATAAATCGAATGATCCGAACTCCAAAATAATAATTGGTCTGTAATACATGCCAAATGACCACGATAAGCCACATGTGGGGAAGGGGGGTTGAAAATCTTCAAAAATATGACCACGTGGTTTCTGGATGGTCCCTAGCTTATCGTTAATAATCTTAAGTTTCAATGAAATAGGCAAAATGGTGGAGAGTGTCTGAGTCGAATGATATGTATATAAATCTTAAAAATCCATCGAAAGATAAAGGCGCTAGTAACGTTTAAAATCTTCCCTTCCAGGGTAACGCTCTCGATTTTCAAAAATCTAAATGACACCCAGTATAGTAAAGAAAGACGTAAGTCCTACATCAAAACGACCAGTGGGTACTGTCTGCTACATAACCGCGAAGCGGTCGTAGGACTTGACTTAACCATGCCCTTAAAGATACTCCATTGTCAACCAAAGCGTCATCATCATCGACGCGTTCATGATGGGCTTCTTAAGAAAAAATAATTCTTTTTTTTTATGTAGAACTTACTTTACTATACTGGGTGTCATTTTTTATCCATGTGAGTGGGTGTCATTTTTTATTTATGTGAGAGATTTGGACATTTTATGTA
This sequence comes from Armigeres subalbatus, assembly GCF_024139115.2. NCBI lineage: Eukaryota > Metazoa > Arthropoda > Insecta > Diptera > Culicidae > Armigeres > Armigeres subalbatus. The sequence goes on from NC_085141.1 coordinate 283,199,358, forward strand.
TCTTAAAGGCATGGTCAAGACATGTTCTACGTCCGCTTCGCGGTCTTGTCATATCCGTCATTACCCACTGTTCGTTTTTATAACAGTTGAGTTTCAAATACTTAAAGCTGTTACACCGCTCTATGTTCTGCAGAATTTTTTTTGCGACATCATAGGATATCGGTACCAAAGGAGGAGGAAGTAGAACCGCAAAAGAAAATATTAAAAAAAAATTGGTGGTAATTATTATTGGAAATTTACAGCTTCAATTTCTTGGTCAAAAGATAAACTAATAAAATTGCTAACAAAAAAGAGATAGATGTCATTTAACATCAACAACTACAAAATATTGCTTGCACCACTAATTGGTGCACTGTTCCTTTAGTGGCGGTAAAATTATTTTGGTTCCCATAGTGATGCTATACATTGATTTCTTATGAGACTCGCCACTATTGGTACAGTTGCACCACTATAGGTGCAAAGGAGTCAATTTTATTAAGGAAATCGTTGTTTTCAATAGTTTTTCAAGCAAAATCTTAAGATAAGTTGGATAAGACAGGATATCCAAAGCACGATGCATCAACTGAAACCATCATAAGATGTAAAATTATGAAAATCTCATTAAAACCCTTTATACATTAAAAACCTTTATATAAACTTTCGAATTCTTGGAAAAATGTCTTCAATTCATAATATTATTATGTTAAAACTAATTATAGGTAGTGTTAAGGCATACATTTTCGTCTTTTCGTCATAGTCTCCAAAACCAATAAAAGAGACACTTTTTTGCCAAACTTATCCGTACTAAATCGTAAGCTCAGGAGAAACCTAAACCTAAAATTTACAGCTGACATCTCTTACCGTCTCTAAAAGCTGTGCCTGAGGCTGACTTGTTTCATTCAGACTCACGTTCGAGAGATTCGTTCAGCAAGCGAGTAGGAAATCACGTACTATTCACTTCTCAGCGCAACAATAGTATAAGTAGGTACTCACTACAGATCACGTAGTAGATGTAGGGGAAACTGGACACACATGATCCCCGGGGACACATGATCCCCCTCTATTTTCTAGAAAACTAATCACATTTTTATACCAGTTATATGTGCAAATGAATCCGTTAGATGAATGATTGAATCTGAGTAACATTTGATATTAGTTACTTTATGTATATGGGTTTTAGAGAGGTTTTATTATTTAAGCATTCTCAATCCTTTTTTTCTTCAAAGGAGAAACGTTTAATAACTTTGAATATGTCCAACCAAAACGTACCAAATTTTTACTGGACAAAGTTTTATTATAGTAGAATTGAATAAATTCATTCAATTACCTATTGCTTATTTTCCATTGAATACAAAAAAACAAAACAAGATAAATACTTAATATGGACACACTTGATCCCCCACAGTTTGGACACACTTGATCCCGATATTGCATATATTAAGGCGTTTGTTGTATGTATACCGTCGCATATTATTGTATTGTCTGTAACTAATTGATCTATTAAAATTCTTTTCTAGTTAAAAAGTATAAATAAATTTTATTTCTCTTTAATTTTGTCAATCAGACAATACACGCGAAATTTGAATTTCTCTATAGCCTTATTTCATTACCAAGAACAAAGAGTAGTTGAACATACTTAGATTTGATTAATTTTATTTAAGGCATTTTAACATTATTTTCAATGAAAAAGAGTGTAAATTATGCTTTGAAAATACCCAACAAATCACTGGGCTTAAAATCAGTATTGTTCGATCTGGTATTAATTTTTTTTCCGTTTGAACTAGGAGAAGTTTGCTTACAATCACCATTTATTTGTAAATCTTCTTAAAGAATTTTTAATAATAGGCTCATTTAACATCTTTTGGTCAGTCGTTAAAAAGAAATCGTATTTGTGCAATAATACCACGCACTACAAAAATGATGATGCGTGATAGTACCATATTGATGTATGAAATCATCATCCTGGTATGATCACGGTTGTGGTATTGGTAGTAGTCTGGCGATCTCGATGTACCGTCGTCGGGGGAAGCAATTGGCCAAATAGGGGTAGAATGGGTTACTATTTCAGCTATTTAGAATGCTTGTAGAGTAGACTGAAAGCATCTGAGGGCAAGAAGACCAAAATATAAGGGTAAAATCAGCAGTGATTCAAATCGTTCGGGGCTGTCAGTTTGAATATGAATCTGAATCATGCACTTTCCCAACAGTGGCTCAAGATTCATTTTTTATAACAGTCGAGATTCAAAAGCTTAAAACTGTTATACCGCTCAGTTCTATTTTCTGCAGATTTGAACCACGAATGAATCACGAGATTCAAATATTTTTCAATTGTTTTGGTGCGTCATGCGTCATTTTATGTACGGATCAATCCACTTTGCATTTACCGCGCCTTCCTCAGCAGCAACATAATCATTTCATTTAATGAAAAAAAATCAAACATGAATAGAACACTGCTGAAGAAACCTGTGAGTTTGTTCTATTTTGGCTCATATTCAAACTAGAATAGTATTCGAAAATTTGCAACCAAACTGAATCACTACTGATTTCACTCTAAGAGACCTTTTGAAAAATTTTGCTCTACTACTTCTAGACTGCCGGTGAGAATGATGACCAATTATCACCCCCAGACCCATCGTCACCCCCGATGGCGGTATCACAGTATTTTTTTATTGGTCCCAAAACAGGTACTCAGGGATGGCCATGGCATTTGCAGTGTGGCCAATTTTCAGAGATTTAATAGAACAATTAAATTCTAAAATTTTAGATATATTTATGTATCAATCAACCATTTTTAGTATCATAACTGTATCAATCACAAAGAAAGATCCTCTTGGGAACATCATAGTTGTCGTGATATGACCACTGTCTTTTAGTGGAGTGAATGGTTAGCAGATAAATCATCATCACCATGCCAATTTCGTTGCTGTAGCAGACATTCTATTTGTCACTATTACCCTATTCGAGAACTAAAATAATTGCATTGCTTAATACCAACAATATTTAATTTTCGCACGACTGATATTATGGCAAAATATGAAAAAATATTAGGATTTGAGGCTAGACTAATTCAACCTTTCATTAGACTTGGAAGAACCTAAACATGTTCAGGTCATTAAGGGATCAATTTCCCCCTATATGGGGATCAAGTCTACCGCAAGTTTTGAAAATGCCATATTTTCTATCTTTCGGCAAAATCGATTTTTTGGTAACTTTCATGAACAAATAATTGCTTCCAATGACGTTTTTGAATAGCTAATTAATTTTTTTATCAAGTTCATCAAGAAGCGTGCAAATCTTTGCATGTTACATCGAGAAATATCCTAAACAAAAAGTGGGGATCATGTGTGTCCAGTTTCCCCTACTCTTCATTGACAGGCACCATCGTTGTCGTCGTCCGCCGTTCTGCACGATGCCATTTATTCAAACAAGGCAGTGCCGAACGCTTTTCCTCGCGTCATAAAGCGCCATTCACGAAAACAATTATCACAACAGTAACGAAAACAATTACTCACACAGATTAAAGATATGCCAAACCGGTATTCACGGACTCATATATGGTTCCGGTCCGGTTTATCTCCACTCTTTAGTGTGGCATTGCCGTTGATGGGTGGCAATTAGACTACCATCGATATCTGTTCCGTACCTACGTTCGCATTCATCAGCTGGCTTAGATAGATAGAGGTGTGTATGACCAGCACTAAATCACCCCCTAAAAAGCGAACCACTAATGATGCCTAATATTGTTCTCGTGTGTTATTGATTGCGGCAACCGCACGGGTGTTTGATAAATCACTTACGAATCGATGCACTTGGGCTGAGTGCGATCATATCCCGGGCATGTGTATGTACATATGTATGTGATAGGGTGGACTTGTTTGCTATTTTTATTGACTTTTCATGTTTAATGTTATTGATCCATACATATATTGTTCTCACTTTAATCAAGGGAACCACTGAATGCTGAATGGTTCAAATACATTTTTTCATTGTTGAAAAAGAGGAGGGGTTCAATAATAGACAAGAAGTATGCAGTATTTTTTTAATGAGTTTTTGTCGCTCGTCCATTATTCGTTCAATAGCTTCACTCTGATACATTTATAAATGTGCGTATTAGTTTTGTGAAAACAATGAAATAGTTCGCAATCAATAAGCGCAGCGATACTGGTCCGGCCTTGTCCATATGGTGCCTGATAAGAACTCAGGTCAGGAAATGTGAGGTTTACTCCACCCTATTCGTACAAAGTACATTCACATTCGCGAATGTTCATAAATTACGTCACGCTCAGAGTGTTATGCTCAGAGATTACGGGGAGCGTGATGATCCTACAAAATGCTCATTATCTTCAAACATTCTCATTCTATTCGTAACGTAACAAATGGATCTTCCCTAATGAGTTGATTCAGCAATTGACATGTCGTGGCCGAATCGCTCGTGATGAACAGATTGGTTTTGAGGTGGTAATGCGTTGGCCACACACAAGTGGTGCAAATTTCGGGATTCGTTAATTTATAATCAGATGGTATTCGAACACAAGCACGATTGATGATTTGGTTAGATCATTTAAGCGATTGAAATTGTTGGGATATGTGCTTTTATCATTATATGTAGTGGGATTTTTTTATATGGATGGTCTGTGTTTAGAATCTATAGACAATATTGAAGTTGTGAAAATATGATGTTTTTCAATGGCCAATAAAATGATTGAAGTTTCAACGAGCTACAAGATTTGAGAAACAATTATACCCTCTCGTACATAATCTGACAAAAAAACGTTAAAAAATGTTTGTTCGCAAATCTACTGAATTTTTTTACGTTTATTTATTTATTTTATTTTGTAACTTTGAAGAGCAAGCATGGAGCACTGCTTGCCGTTTCCGAATTGGAAATGTCTAAATGCATTCAGTTTTGTCTAAAACTATTGAGCAGTATCGAAGGAATCGAAAGTTTCGGTGCTAATTTTTTAAGGTGAAACTGTCTAGAATCCAAATAAATTTTGCCTCGCGGCACCAATCTCGATAAACAAGCAACGAATAACTGTCATCTTCTTATTTTGGCAATGCTGCGTCGCAGCAAGCGTAGAATAAAAAGGTAACAGCTGCTCGTTTTTTCAGTATTGATAGTGGTGCCCTTGAAAAACTACAAAACTGGATTCCGAAAAGTTCGTCCTTAAAAACAGTGTTTTATTGTTTTCTTGGAATTGTGAAAAATGAATATGTACACCCAGCCGGTGATTGTTAGATTTCCTAACAATTATGCATAAGAATCTACCAAAACCTGTATAAGAACTGGGCATATGCGAAAATGCTAGATTCTTGTACACATATTATATGACACCTTAAAATTTTGCAAGCTTTTCTTATAATATTTGTTTGTGAGTTTACATTTTTTGTATAAGAATCTAACATTTGCGCGTATGCCCAGTTCTTATACAGGTTTTGGTAGGTTCTTATACAGAATTGTTAAAAAATCCAACAGTCGCTGGTTGGGTGTACTTGCAGTTTCTTAAACAAATAATTCAATTAAACTTGAAATTGTTGAAGATTTGTTTAGGTTTTACACAAAGCTTGGCTTAGCGAAATACGAGCAAATAAAAGGCTCTGGGATAAATTCATTGGTATATTGACTTTATGTCATGCTACGTATCCGAAGATTCGCCAAATTACATTCGAAGAACGAGAATTAGTATCAGGTAAACAAGGAATGATTTCCAGGTGCTAAAGGAAAATTGAGGCGATTTTTGACTGCACAAGGAACTTCTGACATAGACTTGATGAGAGCTATTTTTAGGCCAAAGAATATTTTTAATTAAATCATAGCCATCGTTGATGAAACGGATACACCAGAATTTGCGAGGCTCAAAACATTAAAAAATGTATATATACGGCTTTGAAATGACCATTTTAATTTCATTCAGGTAATTCTTTCCGTAGTACCATGACTTCAGTTGCAATCTTGATCTGCCGTACGAAAAATATTGAAAACTTGAGTTTAAGGATGTTAAAACGCCACTGTTTGGGACCAAAGGGCCGTTTGGTCTAAGGTTATTCCACCGAAAGCCGTTTAACCGTAGGCTACTAGGCCGAATGTTCTTTGGTCAAATATGTATATAATTTTGCCGAATATGCCGTTTGGCCGAATAAACCAATTAGGCTGAAACACATTTATTTATCATCAGACTAAGGCCGGAGTGGCCTGTGCTGCACATAAAAGACTTCTCCATTCAGCTCGGTTCAAGGCTGCACTTCGCCAACCACGCAGTCTGCGGAGGGTCCGCAAGTCGTCCTCCACCTGATCGATCCACCTTGCCCGCTGTGCACCTCGCCTTCTTGTTCCCGTCGGATCGTTGTCGAGAACCATTTTCACCGGATTACTGTCCGACATTCTGGCTACGTGCCCGGCCCACCGCAGTCTTCCGATTTTCGCGGTGTGAATGATGGATGGTTCTCCCAACAGCTGATGCAATTCGTGGTTCATTCGCCTCCTCCACGTACCGTCCGCCATCTGCACCCCACCATAGATGGTACGCAACACTTTCCTTTCGAAAACTCCCAGTGCGCGTTGGTCCTCCACGAGCATCGTCCAGGTTTCGTGTCCGTAGAGAACTACCGGTCTTATAAGCGTTTTGTAGATAGTCAGTTTGGTACGGCGGCGAACTCTATTCGATCGGAGCGTCTTGCGGAGTCCAAAGTACGTACGATTTCCAGCCACTATGCGTCTCCGAATTTCTCTGCTGGTATCGTTATCGGCGGTCACCAGTGAGCCCAAGTACACGAATTCTTCAACCACCTCGATTTCGTCACCACCGATAGAAACTCGTGGTGGGTGGCTCACATTGACCTCTCTTGAGCCTCTTCCTATCATGTACTTCGTCTTCGACGTGTTGATGACTAGTCCAATCCATTTAGCTTCGCTTTTCAGTCTGATGTAGGCTTCCTCCATCCTCTCAAAGTTACGTGCCATGATATCAATGTCGTCGGCGAAACCAAATAACTGGACGGACTTCGTGAAAATCGTACCACTCGTGTCAATCCCTGCCCTTCGTATTACTCCTCCAAAGCGATGTTGAATAGCAGACACGAAAGACCATCACCTTGCCGTAACCCTCTACGGGTTTCGAAGAGACTCGAGAATGCCCCTGAAACTCGAACTACGCACATCACCCGATCCATCGTCGCCTTGATCAACCGTATCAGTTTATCCGGAAATCCGTTTTCGTGCATTAGCTGCCATAGCTGGTCCCGATCGATTGTATCATATGCGGCTTTGAAGTCGATAAATAGATGATGTGTGGGCACGTTGTATTCGCGGCATTTCTGCAATACCTGACGTATGGCGAACACCTGGTCTGTGGTAGAGCGTTCACCCATAAATCCCGCCTGGTACTGCCCACGAACTCTCTTGCAATTGGTGTTAGTCGACGGCATAAAATTTGGGAGAGTACCTTGTAGGCGGCGTTCAGCAATGTGATTGCGCGGTAGTTGCTACAATCCAGCTTATCGCCCTTTTTGTAGATGGGACACACGACACCTTCCATCCACTCCTGCGGCAGAACCTCATCCTCCCAAACCTTGGTAATCACCCAGTGCAGCGCATTAGCCAGTGCTTCACCACCGTGTTTAAACAGCTCTCCTGGTAGTTTGTCAGCTCCAGGGGCTTTGTTGTTTTTCAGCCGGCCGATCTCCTCCTGGATTTCCTGGAGATTCGGAGCCGGAAGTCGCATGTCCTGCGCGCGTGCTCCTAGGTTCATTACCATACCGCCACCGTTGTCTGCCATATCGCCATTCAGGTGCTCTTCGTAGTGCTGCCGCCACCTTTGGATCACCTCACGCTCGTTCGTAAGAAGGTTCCCGTTTATGTCCTTACACATATCGGGCTGTGGCACGTGGCCCTTACGTGAACGGTTCAACTTCTCATAGAACTTTCGTGCGTTATTAGCGCGGTACAGTTCATCCGTCTCTTCACGGTCTCGATCTTCCTGCTGGCGCTTTTTCCTCCGGAAAATCGAGTTTTGTCTGTTCCGCGCCCGTTTGTATCGTGCCTCGTTCGCCCTCGTGCGGTGTTGCAGCAATCTCGCCCATGCTGCATTCTTCTCCTCAACTAACTGCTCACATTCGCCGTCATACCAGTCGTTTCTCTGATCCGGAGCCACCGTGCCTAGTGCAGCGGTTGCGGTGCTTCCAATGGCGGATCGAATATCTCTCCAGCCATCTTCAAGAGATGCTGCGCCTAGCTGCTCTTCCGTTGGGAGTGCCACTTCCAGCTGCTGCGCGTAGTCTTGGGCTAGTCTACCGTCTTGTAGCCGCCCAATGTTAAGCCGCGGCGGACGACTCCGACGCGTGTTGATCACCGTCGAGAGTTTTGAGCGCAGACATACTGCGACGAGGTAGTGGTCGGATTCAATATTCGCACTGCGGTAAGTGCGTACGTTCGTGATGTCGGAGAAGAATTTACCGTCGATTAGAACGTGGTCGATTTGGTTTTCCGTTACTTGATTAGGTGATTTCCATGTGGTCTTGTGGATATTCTTACGGGGGAAGAAAGTGCTTCGGACTACCATTCCACGGGAGGCTGCAAAGTTTATGCATCGTTGGCCGTTGTCGTTCGATACGGTATGCAGACTATTCGGTCCGATGACCGGTCTATACATTTCCTCCCTTCCTACCTGAGCGTTCATGTCACCGATGACGATTTTGACGTCCCGCAGTGGGCATCCATCGTATGTCTGCTCCAGCTGCGCATAGAACGCTTCTTTCTCGTCGTCGGATCTCCCTTCGTGTGGGCAGTGCACGTTGATGATGCTATAGTTGAAGAAACGGCCTTTTATCCTCAGCTTGCACCCACTTGCGTTGATTGGCTGCCACCCAATAACGCGTTGGCGCATCTCGCCCATCACTATGAAGCCGGTTCCCAGGTCGTTGGTGGTGCCACAGCTTTGGTAGAAGGTAGCCGCTCGATGCCCGTTTTTCCACACTTTCTGTCCTGTCCAGCAAATTTCCTGTAGCGCTACGACGTCGAAGCTACGGTGATGTAATTCATCGTAGATTATCCTGCCGCAACCTGCGAAGCCTAGCGACTTGCAGTTCCATGTTCCAAGCTTCCAATTGTGATCCATTATTCGTCGCCTGGGTCGTTGCCGATTGTATCGAGTCGTATTGTCCGTAATGGTTGTTTTAAAGGCGGCTTATTGGACCTGCGTAAACCTCCTCGTCGGAGGGCCGTCTGGCCAGGTATGTTTAGCGTCCTACCTAACACCAGGGTTTGGACTTGTGCCTTTGAGCGGCACACGGTCGCTTTGGCGGAGCCTACTTGCGGATTCATGCAGCTTTTTATAGAGGTTTAACAGGGCCCACTGTCAAACCCCACCACATCCTAGGCAGGCGCCGCAACTCGCAGATGGCCTGGGGAGGGATCGTCAAGCCCTTGGACATAGTCCCTGCTGCCCCTGAAACACATCTGGTCAAAAATTTTATTTGGTCGTTTAGCCAAACAGGACCTTTGGCAGAAAAAGTCGTTTAACCGAATTGGTCAAAACCGAAAAAGGGCATCATAAACGACCCAACGATTATTATCGTCTGATGCAAATGACATTTTCAGCCATATGACCTGTTTAGTGAAACGACATTTCGACCATTCGGCATTTTTAGCCAAATGGTTTGTTAGACCAAAAGACTTTTTTAGCCACATGACCAGACCGAATGACGCTTTCGACCAAATGGCATTTTCCTCTAAACCGTTTCTGGCCTAATAACCGTTTAGTTTCAAATCGGTCAAATGGAATTCGGCTAGATGACTTTCGGCCTAACGTGTTGCTCGACCTAGTGGTATTCGGTCAAATAACATTAAGCCAAATGACTTTCGGCCTAACAACGACCCTTCTCTTTAACAACCGGTAGCTATGTAAGTGTCGCCAAGTGGATAGAAAAAGAACACTCTATATAATAATGAAGTTGACGTTTTCAACCAGAAACCAATGTCTCTCATGTGAGTTTTCTTCCATCAGAATAATTTGCTTGCATACTTTACCTGCCATACCTGTTGGTATTTTGATTTTGTTTCAATATAATGTATTTTCAGACTGTGATTCTTCACAGCAAATAGTTTTGAAAATTCATTGACTGAATTTTACAAGCAAGCACAGTTTAAATTTATTTCGATTTAAAAAAACCTGCAAGATCGATTGATTGTTTCGTTTATTTGCATGCTCCAAATATGTGCATGAAAATACATTTAAAATCAAAACATATTTTATCTGTGTTTTTACACCGTGCGAATTCTTGTATTATGAAAATTCAATGGCAAAGTATCTGCCTTCAGTGTCTCGTACTTGACTCGGCGTCAAGTAATAGGCACTGGAGGCGATCTTACAGTCGAGGTCGAATGCTTATCGTAACGTAAAATTTGACGCAATCCAGTATTTTGCGCTCGATGATGGCGGCGTAAGACTTTCAAGAGGTAGAAAACATTGGATCTCATCTAGTTAGGCCAGAATTCGGAAAATGTGCATTTTAGTGAGTTTTGTTTTAGAATGCAGAAAAACAGAGGAAATCTAGACCAACATTTGAAAAGGACGTAACAGCCAAATTTTATTCCTTCTGATTCTTTGTCCACGTATATATGTAGACGAAGAATCAAAAGGAATAAATTTTGGCTGTTACGCCCTTTTCAAATGTTGGTCTAGAAATCATGTTCACATTTTATTTATTTATTGAGGGTTCGAGTCGATATAAACTTATTAATTGAGTAATTCAATCGGTGTTGACATCGATGTTTTCATGGATGAACATCATTGCCAAACCGTTGAGACGCTCCTCTCCTATAGTGTTGCGTAAATAGATTTTAATTAAATAGATTAGATATGATTTAAGATGCTTGAGAGTTGAAAACGACCTCTCAGGGGTAGAGGTTGTAACTGGGGTTGTGGCCATGTGGCAACAAACTGTAAATTGTTGGTATAAGCTCCTTTTTGCAACAATGCATTCCTTCAATGGCATTTTGGGGTTTATGGGTAGTCACTAACTGCTGCCAAAGAATTACTTCGCCAAGGATTCCATCAGGATGTTCAATATCATAAAACACGGCCAGCTTAGTCACAGATTCCAAAACATTCAACCTTTCTGCATATTGCATCAATAGCACTTGAAAAGGAGTCAAAATTTTCTCACGCTGCACAAATTTTTGTTGTAACGAAACAGCGGTGTTTTCCAGAAATGGCTTGAACAGAAAATTCAAAAAATAGTTCTCCAGTGATTCTGATTCGATATAGGGTAAAATGCCCAATAGTGGACCCCCTAGTAGCGAAATTTAGCTCTTCCTGGCATAAGGAGTGGAAATTTTCAAAATATTAATTTGGCGTGATATCTAATATCAAGCTCTGTATTTCCTCTTCACGATACATACATAAAACACTCAAATACTCGACGTTATTCTTTGAAATTAACATTGTAAAGTTGGACTAAATTTGCCCTATAGTAGACCCCCTGGGAAATTGCTTCCCTATAGTCGACACTGCATTTGATCTTCATGTTTCGTTTCGGGACGTTCTTCTTCCCTATTATGGACCCCTCAAAATATTCCTATAATGGACACTCTCGTGTTTATTTTCTAAAAAATTGTAAAACATTAACTAATTTTACTTTTCATAGCATTTTCAATGCATGTAATAAAATCATAGTTTCTGATATAGGAACCTCGAGTTCTGCACACAACATTACTGTCTTTTCATAGATCTCGTGGAAATGCTTTCCCGCATCTTCTCCAATATCAAGTAGAGACTTCCTGACTGTCATTGCTGATTTCACGGCAACCGTTAAATTCAGTTCCTTGCTCTGCAGGTATATGTCTAATGGAAGGGTAATCTCGAATACGAAGTCAACCGTCATCAGTGTCAGATCCCGGTTTTCCCAGATCGCTATGCTCCAACATCCTCGGTGGAAGAAATTCAAGCTTCCAGAAATTTCCAGTTAAGTGAGTCAAATAGGCCCCGGTTCCGTATCTCTATGTGCTATCCGAAGCAATCGCGTTTCATAATCGTTTCAATATTGAGTGGTTTTCAATAAAAATTATAAAAACTGTACTCTCATTTACTTTTATTTTTCCGATCATCAGAAAAAATATAAACAAATGAATATAACCTAGAAACCATCCATCAAATCCAAAATAAATCCAAAAAAAAGTAATAAAGCTAACTTATACTAGAGAACGATTTTTTCAAAGTTATACTATCTCGGTATAGTTGGATCGAATACGAGTTTGGGGTCAACCAGGCGAATAGCCATTTAGAATGATTTTTAAGCAATTTAGTATAAATTTATTTCTGAGTGTAGGCTGCCTCTGAATCGGTCGAAGAAAGCATTAGGGTGATTCAAACAACCGATTTTCTCCACCACGAGCATTCGATTCTGTTCTCCGAAAATTTGAGCGGATTTCTATAAAAACTGATTCAGACTGTCTCAATCGCTACAATGACGCAGCAAGTAGTTTTAAAACCATTTTTTTTCTCTAGATTGTGTGTGTGCTCCCGGAATATAAGTTTAAGAGGGGACAAAGATTGACATCAAACAACTACATTGAAAATCCGTATTTTTTGAATGAGTGTGTTGCACTACCACAATCACAAATTTTCGAAGGACAGAAAGAGACAGACAACACACCATCGGTGGTAAATCATTCAGAAAGTTCTTTTTATCGCCGAACTTTCCTTGAGCCTTAAAGTGAAATAGTAAAAAAATCAGGTAAATTTTAGGTAAACATAGAGAAAAGCAAAATAGAAATATGCTAGCGTCTCCTGTAGGCCACCTGACGGAAGGGCAGTGGAGTAGTGCGGAAGACAAAATGATGGGCACAACAAGTAGAAAAACCAAAGATTGCTACCCAACAAACATTGTAGGCTAGAAAAAGAGCTTATTTTGTTGGAATTGAGCTTCAGCTAAAAACTAGCTTGTGCCGGTACAGTTAAAAAAAATGTGCCGAAATTTTTTTGGATTTTGGTTCGATTTAGATTAGATTTGGATTGTTTTTTTTTCTTTATTTATGTGAATTTTGATATTTGGATCAGTTCTTCACCTAATTTGGATTGGATTTAGATTTGGATTGAGTTTAGATTACAGGGTGTTCAATAAGTTCGAATACAAAAAATGTTTAAAAATTGAAATTAAATTATTTCTTTTCCCGGTTGCATTCCATTGGAAGTATTGTTTATACGGAACGTTCGTAAATTTTTTTTGGAATGACCTCTATTTTGTACTTCTTCACGAGCTTCAAACGTTTCTAAAACCCATCGCAAGCGGCACGCACGATCTGCATGGGCATTTCGTTCTAGATTTTGAGAATTACGTCTTGAACTGGTCCAAGTTACTGACCTTGTATTCGTACAGCTTTAACATAATAAAAGACCAAACAAAAAAGTTAAAAGGGTTCAAATCCGGGAAGCTGGGAGGTCGCAATGTTTTGTCCAAAAAGTCGATGAATTGTCCCCATATTAGGCTAAAATCGCAATTTTCGTATATAAAGGGTTATCGTCCTATTGAAACACGTTGGGCTCATATCCGTCTTAGCACCCGGCCACTGGAGGCATTAATCGTCCTCAAAACCTCAGTTTTGTAGTACGCCGCAATGATTTAGACCTTCAAAAACTGCTATTTATGATGCCCCAATCCATTTTCAACGCGCGTAATAAACAAACAACAAGTGACAGAATGTCAACACCACACACATCCAATAGCGTATATATACCGCTAACGCTGACACCAATACTAGTACAGAATATGTACATTGGGCTTACAAACACAATGATCAAACATTTGTATTCGAACTTATTCAATTGGCGGATTGGCGATATGGCAGACAACGGTGGCGGTATGGTAATGAACCTAGGAGCACGCGCGCAGGACATGCGACTTCCAGCTCCGAATCTCCAGGAAATCCAGGAGGAGATCGGCCGGCTGAAAAACAACAAAGCCCCTGGAGTTGACCAACTACCAGGAGAGCTGTTTAAACACGGTGGTGAGGTACTGGTTAGAGCGCTGCACTGGGTGATTACCAAGGTTTGGGAGGATGAGGTTCTGCCGCAGGAGTGGATGGAAGGTGTCGTGTGTCCCATCTACAAAAAGGGCGATAAGCTGGATTGTAGCAACTACCGCGCAATCACATTGCTGAACGCCGCCTACAAGGTACTCTCCCAAATTTTATTCCGCCGACTAACACCAATTGCAAGAGAGTTCGTGGGGCAGTACCAGGCGGGATTTATGGGTGAACGCTCTACCACAGACCAGGTGTTCGCCATACGTCAGGTATTGCAGAAATGCCGCGAATACAACGTGCCCACACATCATCTATTTATCGACTTCAAAGCCGCATATAATACAATCGATCAGGACAAGCTATGGCAGCAAATGCACGAAAACGGGTTTCCGGATAAACTGATACGGTTGATCAAGGCGACGATGGATCGGGTGATGTGCGTAGTTCGAGTTTCAGGGGCATTCTCGAGTCCCTTCGAAACGCGTAGAGGGTTACGGCAAGGTGATGGTCTTTCGTGTCTGCTATTCAACATCGCTTTGGAAGGGAGTAATACGAAGGGCAGGGATTGACACGAGTGGTACGATTTTCACGAAGTCCGTCCAGTTATTTGGTTTCGCCGACGACATTGATATCATGGCACGTAACTTTGAGAGGATGGAGGAAGCCTACATCAGACTGAAAAGCGAAGCTAAACGGATTGGACTAGTCATCAAAACGTCGAAGACGAAGTACATGATAGGAAGAGGCTCAAGAGAGGTCAATGTAAGCCACCCACCACGAGTTTCTATCGGTGGTGACGAAATCGAGGTGGTTGAAGAATTCGTGTACTTGGGCTCACTGGTGACCGCCGATAACGATACCAGCAGAGAAATTTGGAGGCGCATAGTGGCTGGAAATCGTACGTACTTTGGACTCCGTAAGACGCTCCGATCGAATAGAGTTCGCCATCGTACCAAACTGACTATCTACAAAACGCTTATAAGACCGGTAGTTCTCTACGGACACGAGACCTGGACGATGCTCGTGGAGGACCAACGCGCACTGGGAGTTTTTGAAAGGAAAGTGTTGCGTACCATCTATGGTGGAGTGCAGATGGCGGACGGTACGTGGAGGAGGCGAATGAACCACGAGTTGCATCAGCTGTTGGGAGAACCATCCATCGTTCACACCGCGAAAATCGGAAGACTGCGGTGGGCCGGGCACGTAGCCAGAATGTCGGACAGTAATCCGGTGAAAATGGTTCTCGACAACGATCCGACGGGAACAAGATGGCGAGGTGCACAGCGGGCAAGGTGGATAGATCAGGTGGAGGACGATTTGCGGACCCTCCGCAGACTGCGTGGTTGGCGAAGTGCAGCCATGGACCGAGCTGAATGGAGAAGACTTTTATGTGCAGCACAGGCCACTCCGGCCTTAGTCTGATAATAAATAAATAAGATATGGATTGGATTTGAAATTTGTTTTGAATAATATTCAAATTTTGATTGGATTTGGACTGGATTTGGATATGTTCTGGATTTGGTTTGGATTGGATTTGGATTGGATTTGGATTGAAATTAGATTGGATTTGGACTGGATTTGGATTCAATATAGGTTTGATTTGAATTTGGATAGATTTAGAATTGGATTTGGATTGGTTATTTATCGGTTTTTCGGTTTGATTGTAAAATTCAAATATTTCCTCTCGTGGATTGAGTAATTGCATAGAATTTTTAAGTTTCAATTGGACAATAAAACACAGTATTGTTGAATTAAATGATGTGAATTATATTGTTTCATAGATCTACAAGATATGGCTTTAAGCTTGTTCTACGTTTCTGGATCTGGAGAGTTGAGGAGGAGAAGAATGTAGTAGATAAGATCAGGTCTAAAAATATTGTAAAAATGATTCACTTAGAAACATTGTGATATTCGCAATCAATTAAGTTCAAATCAAATTTGAAAAAAAATTCGCCATACTTATTTGAGCCACCCTAGCATATATGTATGTAATAATATATACCCGATTCTGTTTTTGAACAGATTTCCTTCTCGGAACGCATTTTAGCAAATTAGCCCAAATAAAATATTGTTTTTCTTATAATAACTTTCTTTTCTCGTAAATGCCTTAAATGCGATAACCTATTATATGAGCCTTGGCAACAGAACTTTTCAAGCGTCGTTTTTTTTTCTTAGACACCCTGCTCTACATATTGTACACAGTAGAAAATAAGCACGTCGATTTAAACTATTCTGCGTTTGAATTTGCACAACTTCATAATCCCATCAATATCAATACCTGAGCTATTCGAATTTAAAGAACACCACTTCCTCATCACCAAAACCAACATCCAATCATAGCGATTGTAAATTTGGAAATGCAATGTATAGAACAGTTAAATCGAGCGTTTATTATAATAACAAATATTTGTCAGGTTTATTCGGATACCTATCAAACCTATTAGAAATCGACTTGGATATCAAGCTGACTAGACAATTATTTGTTATTTTGACAAACAGTGTACTGATAGCTTAACTGTTGTCCAATTCTTCGCCATTTGTTATGGTACCGTCGTTCGGGTGACATTGGACCTAGGGGGTAAGATAGGGCCAAAAACGAAAAATGTTTCAACTCCTAATATCTCAGAAACTGTTTCGAATTTTGATCAAAACTTCAAACGGTTAGAAATTATAGTAAAATTCACGTCTAGGAAATCACAAAACAAATTCCAAGAACTTATTGTTCTCGTTCCATAATGCTTGGAATTTGAATGTAAAACTATTGATAGAATGAACCCGTTTTAAAATAGTGTCAGTAATGCCCCGCACATCAATTACATAACTAGTTTTAAGATCGATGGATACCTGGTTATCATGTTACGATAATCTGTTGTTGTTTTATCGAATTTTATGAATATTTATATAGCGGTTCTGGTTTTTCGTAGCAACGAGCAATGCACGCTGAAAAGGGGTGAGATTGGGCCAAGCCTTTGGTTGATTTGCCATACATAGTTGGTAAGAGCCGTAATGAGAATGGGCCAATAAGGTACCAGTCAAAACGATTAATGCAAGAGATGGCGTTTTTCAATGGTAGTAAAATCGAAATTTCATCACTATTAGACTACTAATCAGTGCAAACTAAGTGCAGGAGATAATCTTTTCACCTCATACTTCATTCCTTATCACTACTTTCTTCAAAAACACCACCATTTTCCATAAATTTGCAAAATACTTGATTTTCCCATACATTTTATCGATTTCCAACTACCATTCTTCCATGAGCTCATGGTGGAAAATGTGAAAATCTCAGAACATAGAGTAGCAGGCTTAACAACACAGATAGAAACGCCGGTATCGCAATTCAGTGACGACTGACGAGTACCGTAAACATGGTGCACGGAAGGTTGTTGTCTACACTTTTTACGGCTGCTGCTGCACCTTGGAAGTAAATGTCATCAAGATAAACAGTCGGTCCCTTATTTTAAACAACATATAACTTTGAGGAATTTCCCCCATTTATTATTTTTTCCCCACACAGTGATAAATTCATTGTTCAAGCTTCTACCAAACTAATTAAAACACGATAACCATGTTAACTTCTAGAGCTTTGTAACATTTATTTGGAGCATACCACATTTTGGCCCAATGACACCCCCGTTGGCGGTACGTCATCGCCACTTTAGCATCCCATGGGACATCGTAATACAAGTTTGTTTTGACTGGGTATTTTCTGCTGCTACAAAAATTATAAGTTCTGGCATAAAATTTTGTCAGTTTCAAACCTTGGTATTTCCAGTAAATCTATGAAAACAATAAATGCTAATCAATTATTTGTAAAACAAATTACCTTAATAATATAGCTCAGCAATTTTCAAAACAGCGACGCAAAACTTGTTTACATCAACCACATTTAAGCGTAGACATCTATTTTCGGACGCCCTAAAATAGCAATGCTCGTGTATTCAAATGTCATTGTTTTAACAGCAACATATTCACATGTTCTCCGCCTCATTAACACCACCTAAACAGTTCAATAACTCATCTTATGACTTTCGAGCCCCTTGGTTCGCATCACCGCAGCAGCAGCTTTGTTTGTACAAAATCGCGCACACAAAATCGAAATGATTGACAAGCCTCCCACCTGTTAGCCACAGCAAGTTTCCATCGTTTTCTGTCACCTGTGCTCAACTTTTGTTTTAGTGCTCTTCCTAATCTTCCCGACTGACCCAAGTTCACGGTATCTCCAATTCACACCCTCTTCCACTGAAGGTCGGAAGGTGGTCGGAAGCGTCGTTGGCGGGCCGGTTGGCGTTGAGAACGCGGGACGAAAGCACGCGCTATTCAAAACACACAGGCGAAGGCGCTAAGCCACTAAGATAAGCAACGCTGCCGCCGCCGCCGGTCGTGTCGGCTGCTTCTCGAAGCGATTTGTGCTGTTGTTATTTATTTCACTTTTGAATTATCGCGACAAGTCAGCTGCCCGCACAATCCATTGGGATCCAATTCAATCACTAAAGCACACTAGTTCACGGATTTTTTGAATGCACTGAACATCGGTTCTGAAGCAAAATGAGGTGCTGTTGTAAGAAATGTGGACTGGATTAAAAAGGAGCGCTATATCAGATGTTTTCAGAGATTTGAAATATTACAATTTAAAGAAATATCGATCTGTTTAATTTCCTTAGCTTAACTTGAATTAAATCGGAATAAGTACTTGATCTACACGCAGAAAAATCAAACTTGAATTCAAACGCGTTCATTTTGCATTCGAATTAAAAAGAACTGATCTTGTGAACGTAGAACTTAAGTAGTCACTCGACTACGAGCTTTTCACGTTGATAAAACTCATTTTGGGATCCTTTTTATGAATGGTATTTTCAACGCTCGATGACTTATGTGGTATCTATAGTGATCTCCTTTACTGGCAACTATTCTTTGGGCATTTCCATAGTTATTATAATTTATATTCATGACGATCCTATTTACCATTGAGGCAATCAGTCAAATATCAAATTTCATGAGTTCTTTATGCTTCTTGAAATATCATGAGTTCTTTATACTCACGAAACAAAATGGGATTCCCGCTAAACCAAGAACTGTCCGTAGTCCGCTGGGCTACGATGATGTCATGGACAATTCACTCATATGCGGTATCAGTTTATGATTGATACTTCTCGTGATGCATAAATAATCGTGACTGTATTTCGAGATAAAAAGTGAACTTTGTTTTATTCTCTTTGGATTCAAATACTTCACCTCCGTGCTATTTTTTTAACCAACTTAAAAATGCAACCAACATAAAAAAAATGTTTTCGTAATTAAAATTCAGGTAACTTTTTTTTTATCCTTTCTAATTTCTTTGTATTGGTAGAAAAGTTTGGCAAAATGTTTTACACGCGCTTTGCAATAAAAACAATGTGTATAACGTTTGCTTTAATGGTAATTGAACGAGAATTATAAGTGAATTAAGAGTGTCTTTGTGAAATATGAGCAAACTAATTTATCCGAAATCGCGAAAATTATAATTTTCAGGTACCAACGCCGTTTGTAATAGTACTTGAAGTAGCAAAGAAAATCACCCACATTTCGTTGAGATCTTCGACTCAATGAAAATACACTTCTCAGATATTTCTCGTGACCCTTGTGACTAGCTGTCATAGGCTTTACAATTTATAGGATATTCTGTGACTTCTAACTTCCAATTATTTGTCGGCATTTTGTAGTGCAATACCGCTCTGATTTATCTTTTTCAAGCCATCAACATTTCTGGAATAAGCACACATTTTTCTTCAGAAGCGTAGAACAAACATATACATAGGAATATTCACGATTTCCACCGCATTCTGCAAACTAGTGTTATTGCTTTTAGGTCACCATCGAGTGTTGACGCAGATGACAACGATTACTGCAATCTTCACATTGAGACCGATCTGTTTCACAATGCGATTTTGTAATTATTCTGCGGTAGGAGCGAATCACAACAACCGGCGCGGCGCGACGTCGATGACGGCTCTGTCGACAGCAGAGTTCGAACGCGATGAAAATCTGCTCCCCGTGTTGGTCAGTGCGCGGTGGCGACCGACGACCGAACGCTTGCTGATTCGTCTTCGCCGTTGGACGCGCGAGTGCGAACTGACGACGGCGTCGGCAGATGAAACCGTCGGAAGTGGCTTGCGATTGCATGCTAACGATTCACGGTAGCGCGCGGTATAGCTAAAACTACATTGATTTCGACTGCTCGTCGCTTGGGAAGCTAATAAACGGTAGGACCATCTACTGAAAGGGTTGTAGCGACTGGCGGGTGTGTTTATGGAGGTGCATGATAGTTTGTTTCAGCCAACCGTGACCAGTGCAAAAGTCATCAGCTAGTGCTAGATGATGTGTCGAGTATACATACCTAAATGCATTATAGAGCAGATGGAGCTGTGTAGCATGAATAAATAATTGGTAATAATACAGGCGATAGTAATTTCCAGTCTGCAAATATGTCTTAATTGATTAATTTGTAACTATGTAGTTACAATTACAAAGTGACTGTACTTGTATTTGAATTTGAATCGGATAACCATTTTCTCAAGTATTTCGAGTTATGTATGAATTAACTCATTCCTATAGTACGAATATTTTTGAGCAGTTGTACAATTTGCATACAAATAGTTTTGCATTACCTGGTCAGCGAGCTTGGCATCCAGCTGCTGAATAACTAAGCATTAAAAAATGCTTCATTCCAGGCGTAACGCATGGCCGATTATTATCTTTCAATCAGCGAGATTGCCGCGCAGATGATGACTTTGACAAGATGAAAAATGATATGACGCTCTGACTGAAAGACCAGAGCTACACGCAATTTCGGAAGGTGAAAACGCAGTAGATAAATGAACCGCAATCAAGAATACCTAAAATCAGATAGTTATCATTTGACATTTGCTTCGTTTTTGTTCGTTTTTGGAGCGAACATATAGCCCCTTTACGTATACTTTGTATACGAGAAAGGCAATAAGCATCAATGACGACGTTCACCTACAGCAACAATCGATCAGTCGTTAATCATACGTGTTGCTTCATTTTCTTAACCATCTGTCAAACTGCCAATGTTCTATGTTTTTAATGAACATTACTAACATCGTCGGGAATTTTCTCGCAATATAATGAAATTGGGAAAAAGGTACGTGCCATAGTATTTTTTAGGCTTCATTTAAGTGATTTTTCATCACTAAGCCATAGTACAGGCCGGACTCGATTATCCGGAGTGTTGAAAAAAATTTCACTCCGGATAATCGAACCCTCCGGATAATCGAGCCATTTTTTTGTTGTTACTGAAAATTTAACTTTTGCTCAAATAATCTTTATTTTGGATATATAACATCTAATAAAATATCCCGTTGGTCCGTTCATGGATTCTGACTGGATTGGATTCAGCGCCGATCCGAAAATCGTTGGCGGTAACGTTTGTCATAATTTTGGTCCGCGATGGCTTGGCGATTTTTTAATTACGTTCGTTTTTTTTTCAGGTTATTTAAAGACATTAACGGGAGAATCCTTATAATTTCCCCGGAAAATTCCAAGTTTTTCGAATTTTCAACAGGAATTGCTCTAAAGTTTTAGGGGAATTTCTTTGAAATTTTCACGGGAAATTGTTTAGGAGTTTGCCTATGCCACCGGGCATGCATGCTTCGAAATTAACAGAATTTCCCCTTGATTTTTTTTAAAAGTTTCACAAAAACTGTTTCCAACGGAATTTCAACTGGATTTTCTACGGAATTTCCTTGGACTTCTACGTGAAATTCCTTATGTGTCTATTAGTAATTCTTCGGAAATTCCACGAGAAAATTTTCAAAAGACGAAGGGTCGTTTAGTTGAAAGTCATTGTATCCGGACATGGCCGAACAATACGTTAAGCCGAGAGCTATCTAGCCAAATTCCATTTGTCCGATACGGTTATTATAAGGAAAAGGGTTTGGCGGTACAACCAAACTAGTCATTTGACCTAGAAAGCCGTATGCCCTAACAAGTCGTTTGGTCGAGAAGGCCTTGTCATCGAAAATTCCATTTGACCGGAACGGTAGTTTAACAGGAAGGGCAATTTGGCCTATAATGTTATTCAGCTGATCGGATTATACGGCGAAAAACGTCGACCCGTTCAACCAAACGCCATTTTCGAACAAATGAGCTGTCGGAGCAAACATCTTTTTCGGCCAAATTATCAGTTCGGCCATATGATCTTCACCCGTACGTCGCAAACCGTTTTCGACCTTATGTCACCTCGTCCGGCCAAGCAGCATTTTCAGTCAAACGATTTTTTTTTCAGCAGCTCGAGCAAACAACACCATTTGTTCATTTCGACATTATCGGCCATATGTCAATTTGACCAAATGATTTTATGCTAGTTGAGTTTCGGATTAATGACATATTCGGCCAAACAACAAACGGCCCTTCCCCGTCAATACATTCGATTTCAACGTAAAATTCTGTGGATTTCAACAGGAAATCCTTGGAAATTTACGCAGTTAATTTTTCGAGATTCCCAAAGGATATTCTTTATGTTTTACCCGGGAAACTTCTGGAATTTGTGGAGTGTGAAATGTAGTGCGAGTTTGATTCCCGCCCTAGTAAGGAGAAAACATTTCGTGAAGCGGAAAACGCTTCACTTGTTCACTAGGTGCTGTGTGAATGCTCCGTCCGTTGTCTAATGCTAAGTGTTAACTATTCAGTCTGTGCGATCTCTGGTCTAAGATGGTGATCCTGTCTTTCTTTCATTTAAATTCTACAAAAAGATCTTTCTAATTTTTAAGGAAATTTACTCTGAATTTCAACGGTAGTGTTGTCGAGATTTCGAAGCATATTCTTTCAGAATTTTCATTAAAAGTTCTTAGTTTTTACGAAAAGCTTTTTCGATTCTTGAACAAAAAAATTCAAGTATTTTTCAAAAAAAATAGATTTTTACAAGAAATCCTCTGAAGTTTCGACGGGATTGCCAAAAACTGTCGGCGGCGCACACCTCTAACCGCCGTGTGGTCCTCCGGGAAATTTGGAGGATCCCAAAAAATTAAAATTTTATCGTTAGGCACCAAGATTTTTGTGATGTATTTGTTTTTGTATTATGAGTATGCACTTAATTTTATGGCTTCTACATGCTGTAGCCTTCCAAAAATTCCGGAACATCCGAGAAATAAAACAAAAAATAATTAATTTCATTGCGTAGCATCATTTGACATTCTAATTTCTAACAACGAAACTTATTTCACTTAATATATTCAAACTAAGGTCTCTGCAGTACATAAAATTCGTCTACATTCAGCTCGGTCAGTATTTGCATGGCGCCACTTTGTAGTCCACGGAGGGAGCTCAAATCGAACCACCTTGCTCTCTGCGCACCTCGTCTTCTTGTCCCCTGCAGATCCCTATCAGGAACCATTTTATAATTAAGGGAAGATCCATTAATAACGTAACGAAAAAATGGCCATTTTCAATCCCCCTCCCCCTATGTCACACTTTTTGTATGAGGTATCTAAAAAATTTGTATGGATTGTCACACTTCAGGGAACCCCCTCCCCCTCTAAGCGTTACGTAATTAATGGATGTTCCCTAAACACAAGGATTTTTTGTTGTTACTATGCGTACACCAGTTCCAGTGTTTGAATCTATACATTGACCACCGTTGGCGAAATAACCATTTTTTTCATATAAATATTGAGGCTGTTCACAAATTACGAAACGCTGGAAGGAGAGGCAGCCGGTCAGACCGTGCGTTACGATTCATACAAACCAATTAAACCTTCCATACAAAAAGCGTTACGAGGGGGAGGATGGAGGTTCAAAATCATCAAATTTAGCGTTACGTAATTTGTGAATGAACCCATTTCGGATATTCCGGAGGACCATTTGGTATAGTATGAGCCCAATGTCAATGCTATAAAAAAATATCGGTGCTTTAAATTGAAATTCATAAATGGGCCACTTTTATGAATGTTCTTGATTTCCGTTCCCTTAGGGTTCTTTCACAAAATTCGTAACGCTGAATTTGATAATTTTGATACCTCACTCTCCCTCGCAACCCTTTTTATGGAAGGTTTAATTTTTTTGTACGGACCGTAACGCTTGGTTTGACTTCCTCCCTCCCCCTAAAGCGTTACGTAATTTGTGAACAGTCCCGTAGGAAAGCGAGAAAGGCACGATTCGAAAAAGAATTTGAATTAGTGGCTAACGGATCTATGAGTTGAAGCTTTAATTCGAATTAAACTTCAGTGATGATTCTTTGGCGTTTCGGGAAAAAATTAAGCCCTCAAATCTGTTCAGGCTGCTGTGGTACTACTCTAACGTGAATTCTGCACGATCTTTTTGCTTTTTTGAATAATACTGCCGTAAAGCAATTGATCAGCAACGATTTTCTTCAAGACATCCAGAGCTACTTTGATTAAGCAAGCGGACGAGATCTAGAAGCGTCGATCGGGAAGCGTATTCCTGATGCAATCATTGAGACTGAGACAACGACCGATACTGACGATCGGTACGAAGATGATGCCTCTGAAGGGATTAAGGGTAAGTACTCGACAGTGACTTTCGACGGCATTGGAACCATTCGTACAATTTCGGTTGAACCAGACAGGGGGTTCTCAGTAGTTGACAACATTGCCAAAAAAATCCAATGTGGATTAGGAGATGAGTTGCTCAGTATGTTCAGTTTACTTAAGTTTTGTTTTACCCTGCTCAACAAACAATGATTTTAACATTTGAATTTTGTCAACAAATATTATTTTTCATCCAAAAGTTTAAATCAAAATTTTTCATCAAAAGTTTTTAATTTAATACCCAAAATTTTCACAAAACTCGGTATTTTACCGGTATTACCGGTATTGACTCCACCAAATACCGAATACCGGTATTTGTCAAAAATGGCCAATACCGACCACCCTAGCTGACACCAATACTTATACAGAAAATTTACATTGGGCTTACAAACACAATGATCAAACATTTGTATTCAAACTTATTGAACACCCTGTATGTGTATTTTCTTTTTTCATGCTATCATATTTTCATATTGTTATAATTTCTAATATTTAATTTTTTGTCTTTCTTATATATTTATACTTTCATGGTGTTATAATTTAATTTGCATATTCATATATTTCTATATTTTCAGGTTTCCATTTTCATATTTTTGTATTTTTATATTTTTATGAATTATTTTTTTGTACTTTCATATTTCCATGTTATATATTTTTGTGTTTTAATATTTTTATATTATCTTATTTTCAGATCTTCATATTGTCATATTTTCAAAATTTTATACTTTAACATCAATTACAAGATACAAAAATATGAGTGCATAGCAGCATGGAGGAGCGCGATTGTGGAAGTATTGAAAATTTTAAAATATAAAATTTTCAATGTTTTCATTTTTTCATGCTATTATGTTTTTGTGTACTCATATTTTTGTATCTTCATTTTTTAATTTCATGTTTTCATATTTTTTATTTTCATATAGCAATTTTTATTCTTTCATTACATTATATTTTTATGTTTCTTAGTTTCATATTATAAAATTTTCAATATTTTAATGATTTAACATTTTCATAGCCCACTACAAAACATCCCAGAAATGAAAGATTCACAACCTGCCATGTAACATTTATGCAGACGACGTCCTGGCACATAACCTGCTATCTGATACTTTTAACTAAAAAAATCTATATAATATCCAGCTTCTTCTACAAGAGATGTACATCCTGAGTTAACCGGCTCCTAGTTGATGTTATATTCTACAAATATATACAAAATTTGATATAATTTCTTATCATAATGTTATTCATTTCCCTACATATTTATAAACAACTACCAAAATAAGAACTTAAAAAGAACGCGGTGCGTATGGTACGGTATGTCCACGCATCCTTCAACCCCTGTAGATTCGTGATATGTATCATGTTGAAGTGACTGCTTGAACACGATACATCTCGAAGAATCATCTCTGCGGCAAACACAACGCAGCGGGCCTGGCCGCTTTGAAGTTTATGTCATACCACTGGTATGCTGTGAGCCTCAATATTGACAAGAAAAATTATTGGGCGTCATCTAACTCAATGATTTTCCAGGATGCTTTCCTTGTACTGGCTGCGTTTGTGTTCGATTAGATTAGATTAGATTAGATTTGACATTTGCTTTACCATAGCAAGAATTGGAATACGATACAATAGACCTTTTTTCGTGACGCGTTTGTCAAGGCTGACATTTGGAAGGTTAAAAATTGCTCGGTAACTAAAAACGCTAGTTAGGGAGCATAATACCAATAAACATCTTAAAAAGCTATTCAGTGTATGTCATAAGTAATATTGCTCTTCGAGCAGGGTTATTCAGAAATCAATCAGATTTAAATTAGGGAATTTACATGAAGCTCAAGAGCTTAAAAAGCTGTCAATCTTCTAGTGCAGCGGTTCTTGACCTTTTTCTTGAGAGGTACTTCTTCGAACTTTTGCATTTATTGAGGTACCCCTTATTTTTTTTCTCAGCAAATGAAAAAAGGTGTAACTGTCAAGCTGGGATCGTATTTCTCACTCATTCTCACGAGCAGCGAATCGTCCCTCACGCTGATTTCGCCGAGAAAATGTTTTGCGGGAAAAGAAAAAGGGCTGAAGAGAGATAAACATTTCTCCCTCACTGTCAGTGCCGCGAAAAGTTGATTTGCTCGTTTTTTTACTACTTTCTTCCTTTTCGTGCCTTCACCAATTGCAAAAAGAGTAGCCTTTATGGAACAAACAACTTAATCCCTACATGCAGTCAACGTGGTGGTATGGCTATAGTGACCGCATCCAATCGCCATTTTTGGTTGATGCACGGTGCCCCCAGACGAGAATATTATCGAGCTTTCATGAACATCCGTGGTTTTCTCACTAAAAGAAAGCTTAGAGCACCAGAAAATGGATACACAATCTCACAATCACAATCTTTCTTAGGTGAAATTTTGAATACACCCTATTTCAATATTGTATGTTTTTTTTTCCATTTGCATACATGTTAGTTGCAAAATAGAAATCAATAGTAACTGAATCAAGTATTGTTAAAATGCCAGTAGCAATACGAAATCTTTCAAATAAATGAATGCTCTGCGACATTCGAGTAATGTGTCCAGCCGCATTAAGGTTAGTCGAGCATTTGCATACATCTTTTATTATAAATTTTTGACACAGAACACAGAAACACAGAACGCAAACTAAGTAGCGATTTTCGTGATCGAGCATATCATATCACATATCATATCACATATAACATATCACTTACTCTATATGATGGCATGTCTCGACATTATGGGTTTATTACCATGAAAACATAAGATGGTCTAATCTGGACTGGAGAGTAAACTGTGCAGTAAAGAGCGAAAACTTAATCGTTCAGCACTGTTGTTCGATCAGATTTATAGCTCGACCAATCTCAATGTATTACAGACCTACATGGTATTATTATTATTTAATCAGACTAAGGCCGAAGTGGCCTGTGCGGTATATAAGAGTCTTCTCCATTCGGCTCGGTCCATGGCTACACGTCGCCAACCACGCAGTCTACGGAGGGTCCGCAAGTCATCTTCCACCTGATCGATCCACCTTGCCCGCTGCGCACCTCGCCTTCTTGTGCCCGTCGGATCGTTGTCGAGAACCATTTTCACCGGGTTACTGTCCGACATTCTGGCTACGTGCCCGGCCCATCGCAGTCGTCCGATTTTCGCGGTGTGAATGATGGATGGTTCTCCCAACAGCTGATGCAATTCGTGGTTCATTCGCCTCCTCCACGTACCGTCCGCCATCTGCACCCCACCATCGATGGTACGCAGCACTTTCCTTTCGAAAACTCCAAGTGCGCGTTGGTCCTCCACGAGCATCGTCCAGGTCTCGTGTCCGTAGAGGACTACCGGTCTAATTAGCGTTTTGTAGATTGTCAGTTTCGTACGGCGGCGAACTCTATTCGATCGGAGCGTCTTGCGGAGTCCAAAGTACGTACGTTTTCCAGCCACTATGCGTCTCCGAATTTCTCTGCTGGTGTCATTTTCGGCAGTCACCAGTGAGCCCAAGTACACAAATTCTTCTACCATCTCGATTTCGTCACCACCGATGCAAACTCGCGGTGGGTGGCTCACATTGTCTTCTCTTGAACCTCTTCCTATCATGTACTTCGTCTTCGACGTGTTCATGACTAGTCCGATCCGCTTAGCTTCCCTTTTCAGTCTGATGTAGGCTTCCTCCATCTTCTCAAAGTTACGTGCCATAATATCTATGTCGTCGGCGAAACCAAATAGCTGGACGGACTTATTGAAAATCGTACCATTCGTGTCAATCCATGCCCTTCGTATTACTCCCTCCAAAGCGATGTTGAATAGCAGACACGAAAGATCATCACCTTGCTGAAACCTACGCGTTTCGAAGGGACTCGAGAATGCCCCTGAAACTCGAACTACGCACATCACCCGATCCATCGTCGCCGTGATCAACCGTATCAGTTTATCCGGAAATCCGTTTTCGTGCATTAGCTGCCATAGCTGGTCCCGATCGATTGTATCATATGCGGCTTTGAAGTCGTATTCGCGGCATTTCTGCAATACCTGACGTATGGCGAACACCTGATCTGTGGTAGAGCGTTCACCCATAAATCCCGCCTGGTACTGCCCCACGAATTCTCTTGCAATTGGTGTTAGTCGGCGGCATACAATTTGGGAGAGTACCTTGTAGGCGGCGTTCAGCAATGTGATTGCGCGGTAGTTGCTACAATCCAGCTTATCGCCCTTTTTGTAGATGGGACACACGACACCTTCCATCCACTCCTGCGGCAGAACCTCATCCTCCCAAACCTTGGTAATCACCCAGTGCAGCGCTCTAGCCAGTACCTCACCACCGTGTTTAAACAGCTCTCCTGGTAGTTGGTCAACTCCAGGGGCTTTGTTGTTTTCAGCCGGCAGATCTCCTCCTGGATTTCCTGGAGATTCGGAGCCGGAAGTCGCATGTCCTGCGCGCGTGCTCCTAGGTTCATTACCATACCGCCACCGTTGGCTGCCATATCGCCATTCAGGTGCTCTTCGTAGTGCTGCCGCCACCTTTGGATCACCTCACGCTCGTTTGTAAGAAGGTTCCCGTTTATGTCCTTACACATATCAGGCTGTGGCACGTGGCCCTTACGTGAACGGTTCAACTTCTCATAGAACTTTCGTGCGTTATTATCGCGGTACAGTTCCTCCGTCTCTTCACGGTCTCGATCTTCATGCTGGCGCTTTTTCCTCCGGAAAATCGAGTTTTGTCTGTTCCGCGCCCGTTTGTATCGTGTCTCGTTCACCCTCGTGCGGTGCTGCAGCAATCTCGCCCATGCTGCATTCTTCTCTTCCACTAACTGCTCACATTCGCCGTCATACCAGTCGTTTCTCTGATCCGGGGGCACCGTGCCAAGTGCAGTGGTTGCGGTGCTACCAATGGCGGATCGAATATCTCTCCAGCCATCTTCAAGAGACGCTGCGCCTAGCTGCTCTTCCGTTGGGAGTGCCACTTCCAGCTGCTGCGCGTAGTCTTGGGCTAGTCCACCGTTTTGTAGCCGCCCAATGTTTAGCCGCGGCGGACGACTCCGATGCGTGTTGATCACCGTCGAGAGTTTTGAGCGCAGATATACTGCAGACGAGGTAGTGGTCAGATTCAATATTCGCACTGCTGTAAGTGCGTACGTTCGAGATGTCGGAGAAGAATTTACCGTCGATTAGAACGTGGTCGATTTGGTTTACCGTTACTTGATTAGGTGATTTCCATGTGGCCTTGTGGATATTCTTGCGGGGGAAGAAAGTGCTTCGAACTACTATTCCGCGGGAGGCTGCAAAGTTTATGCATCGTTGGCCGTTGTCGTTCGGTAAGGTATGCAGACTATCAGGTCCGATGACCGGTCCCCGAGCAGCACAAAACAGGCAAATCTGGTTGCAGCAACTTGATTACGACTAAATCTGGTCACATATGAGTTGCAGTAACCTATAAAGAATATGTGTGCTGCTAGGGTCTATACATTTCCTCCCTTCCTACCTGAGCGTTCATGTCACCGATGACGATTTTGACGTCCCGCAGTGGGCATCCATCGTATGTCTGCTCCAGCTCCGCATAGAACGCTTCTTTCTCGTCGTCGGATCTCCCTTCGTGTGGGCAGTGCATGTTGATGATGCTATAGTTGAAGAAACGGCCTTTAATCCTCAGCTTGCACATCCTTGCGTTGATTGACTGCCACCCAATCACGCGTTGGCGCATCTTTCCCAGCACTATGAAGCCGGTTCCCAGCTCGTTGGTGGTGCCACAGCTTTGGTAGAAGGTAGCCGCTCGATGCCCGCTTTTCCACACTTTCTGTCCTGTCCAGCAGATTTCCTGCAGCGCTACGACATCGAAGTTGCGGGGATGTAATTCATCGTAGATTATCCTGTCGCAACCTGCGAAGCCTGGCGACTTGCAGTTCCAAGCTTCCAATCGTGATCCTTTATTCGTCGCTAGGTCGTTGCCGATTGTATCGAGTCGTATTATCTTCTATGTCATTCGTATAGGTTGTTTTTAAAGGCGGCTTATTGGGCCTGCGCAAACCCCCTGTCTCGTCGGAGGGCCGCCACAGTGCTTTGTCCCTTGGACAAAAATGGAAAAATCGACTCTCGTATTTAGTCGAATCAAATAGACCATGATATTAACATATGTTTCAATTATGCTGTATGCGCATTAGTATCTTTGTGAGGTCACTGGGACGATCAAAACTATTCGTGATTGTAAAACCTTCCATCGCTGGAAGTGGATTATTTATCACCTGTTAGTGAAAAGCATCTTTTGCATTGCCTAAGTTTTCAAACGGTACCTTTCACTGTGAAAATCGATATGGAAAGCGTAAAATCAAGTAAGTAAGATCCAATTTAATGTGTTTCAGTTGGACATATTTCGATCATTGTGATGAGTAAAGCTTCCAAGTCATGGGCATGAAGTTATATAGGAAGAAATAATCTACAACTTCAAACAGCTTTTTAAAAAAAAATCGCACCAGAGCTCACTTATAGTATTCTTAAGAGAATAGAAGTGATTCCAGCTGCTCTTATTTGCTCTATTAATAGCTGTTAACGATTTTCTAGGTAATACTCTTGCGCTCTTTAACATAGATATATACAAACAATAGCTTTCCATTGATCCGTCCCAACGAAAAGCTCATGTGTTGAAGTTTCTGTCGGATTTATATAATTCAGATAATTTCTCGGAGGAACTCGAAAAAGAACTAAAGCAGTTTTGCAAATTCTTTTGTTTGATCAAACTGGTCACAGAGCTTCCACAGGTTCATTATTATTGATGAGGTCTTCAACACGTTGTTTCTTTGTTTTATTTGAACATTCCTGAAATGGTTTTAGAGGTCTTCCTTTCACGATGTTGAATGAAGACTCGGCAACAGGGTTGTAAATTTTCGGCAGCACTGGATGAAGGTGATTTTTTTTTATATCATGTTTTTATTTTCTTCCTGCTTTGAAATCAACCTCACATTCCCGGAGAGGCAGAAAAGTAAACAACAGAACTCACATCACCCACTGCGCCGCGAAGATGAAATCTACCACAGCAAAATGTACACATTCACCCAGCAAATTGAAAAAATTCACCACGCCTTTAAATGGGCCACTCACAGTCATATGGTAAGGAGCGAACTGAGCAGCATGTCAGAGTGACTTGTGAGTGGCTGAATGCGAAATTGAAAGGTCGGTGTTGGAAATGATTTTTCGGCTGCACCCAGTCGCACTCACCACGGCGGCGAAGAAGGCGACTGCAGATTATACTGAGATCCATGTTTTTCACTGCATTGACTGTGAAATATTTCAACCCTGCTCGGCAATTCTTTCAATATTTGCATTTCGATTGCGAGAAAGATTTACCAACGAAGACAATCAGCGAGAGTTTTGCTTCTCAAATTTCTCGGATGATCGAAAGCTCTGTGACTATTTTTGATCAAACAAAATAATTTGCAATACTGCTTTAATTCTTTTTCAAGTACCTCTGAGAAATTATCAGAATTATAAATTATATAAATCCGACAAATTCCAATGATTTCTGATACCGTCGTTAAAAAAACAATTCCTCAAATCATTTCTAAGGATATCCCGATTATATAGTATAAAACATTAGAGCTGGCGTTCACGTCACTTATGAGATGATCAATTGGAAATTGGTCAATTGTTGTAATAGAAACTGTTATCATACCTCATACTTTTTGTAAAAAGATCCTTGTTCTTTGAGGCATATCGTAAAATCTGGCGTTTACGGCATTTATGCAATTATCTATTCAACACAATTACGCAAATATTAGTTTTTATCATAAGTGACAATTTTCCCAAATGGATCTCGATTATACGAAGCATATTATATGTTATGAAATTTGGCGTTTACGCCACTTATGCAATTATCAATTTAACATAGGTCAGTAATGCAACTAGTAGAAAAAATAGTTTACAACCATTTCCCCAAAGACACCATTGAGTTAAAACGTGTAGAATGTAAGTTTTGATTTTTGTCCCGTAGCTCCATACGTTCGAAGCACTGTGGGCCGTCGTTTCAGGGCTGTTTAGCGTCCCACCTAACACCAGGACTTCTTGTGCGCTTTGAGCGGCACACGGTCGCTTTGGCGGAGCCTACTTGCGGATTCATGCAGCTTTTTATAGAGGTTTAACAGGGCCCACTGTCAAACCCCACCACATCCTAGGCAGGCGCCACAACTCGCAGATGGCCTGGGGAGGGATCGTCAAGCCCTTGGATAAAGTCCCTGCTGCCCCTGAATCGAGAGGAATATCAACATCAAAATTCCTATCGATATACGTTTTATATAAATCCCAATCAGCTCTATGATAATTAAAAGTAGAGCTGATTGGATTATAAATGGCTTCTTGTGAGATTTCAAACGTCACAGGAAGGTGATCAGAGTCAAAGTCAGCATGGGTTACCATAATTGGCCACACAGCTGACTTGAATCCGTTATAACTACATCAATTGTAGAAGGATTTCGACTGGAAGAAAAACAAGTTGGTCCATTGGAATATTGAATAGTATAATATCCCACAAAACAATCTTCAAATAAAATTTTACCATTGGAATCGCTTTGAGCATTATTCCATGAACGGTGTTTGACATTGAAGTCATCAATTATGAAAAATTTGGATTTGTTGCGAGTTAGAACTTTTTTTCAACTCTCAACAAATTCCTTTGCTGCCCATTGCACTGGAAAGGCCAGTAGGCAGTCATAAAAGAGACATGTCTAAATTTTGTTTCAACAGAAACTCCCAAGGTTTCGAAAACTTTGGTTTCAAACGAAGAATATAATTTATGTTTGATACGGCTAATAATGACAATGGCGACCCCACCACAGGCGCTGTCAAGACGATCATTTCGGTAAATAAAATAATTTGGATTTCTTTTGATGAAGAGTTCAGGTTTTAAATATGTTTCAGTTATAATGGCAATGTGCACATTATGAACTGATAGAAAGTTGAATAATTCATCTTTCTTACCCTTTAAAGAACGGGTATACCAATTTAAAATTTCCAAAGAATTATTTGGATCCATTAAAACGAGATCCAATAACAATTCTTTGAGTAAATTTGATACCAACCTGAACAGCTTCAGTTTTGGTATTTGCTTTGTGCATTGCATCAATCATGTGATGCAATTGTTCGTTTAGAAAATCAAAGTCGGTAGCAGACATGTTACCTGAGTCGTCAGAACAAACGTTATTTTCCGTTGAAGAATGGGTATGAAAATCATTTATCAGAGATGAAATTTTGCCTGCCTGCAGCGATGCTTGCATAGATAGGCAAGTTTGAAAAATTAGAATTCGACGAACTGTTCGTTACCCGGTGAGAGGTAGGAGCAAAATTTGTTCGTTGATTGTGGTGGGTATGAATTGCTCGACCGGCAAATGATTGCGGATTTTGAGCGTTTGAAATATGTTTACCCGGTGAATATGGGGTCATATTAGAATTTCCCGACATCTATTTTGCACGAGAACTCAAAACTTTTTTTGCGTGAAGGGTATTCCCAGAAATCTGATTTATGATTGCCCCCACAATTGGCAGATTTAAATTTATTGGAATCTTCTCTCACAGGACAGGCGTCCTTGGCGTGAGAGTTTAGTTCCATGACCCCTTTTTTGGCACTTACGGAACTGTGTGGGGTTTTGGAATTTTCCCCCAGGCCTGCGGAAATGTTCCCATGTAATACGGACATGGGACATAATACAGGCTTTTCCCAATTTTTTCATATGATTTAGTTCAATTTTGTTGAAGTGAACTGAATAAAATTCTTGAGAAATACCCCTCTGGGAAGTACCAGGCTGAGATTTCTTTTTCATCTTACTTACTTGAGCTGGTGCAAATCCAAATAATTGAAAAATCTTAATTTTAATTTTATCCAGTGATTTATCATCACTGGTGAAACCTTTCAAGGCGACTTTGAACAATCGCTCAGTTTTGTCGTCGTATGTGACGAATTTATGCCGCTTCTCAGTTAAATACTGAAGAAGACGTTTGCGATCGTCAAAGAATCCCGTAAAAACGCGGCATCCCCTAAAGGTTACTCAAAATATCATTCCGAGAGCCAGAAAACTCGGCAATAGATACTTTAGGATACTCGTTATCCTTTAAGAAATTCACATCACAAATAAGAAACACTGAGAAGTCTAGTTTTCACGATGGTTGTCGATAATCTGTTGTTTATTAAGTTGTTTTGCTTACAGCTAACCTATCGGCTTAATCTAGTACGTTGCTTAACTATAAGATAGGAACAACCCATTTTCCAATTTGTCCAATCAGAAGAATAGGTACTAACCAATACTAATAAGCATGCACAAACGCATTGCTAGTTCAACCTATGCGCTGTTGGGTTAGGTCAGCGAAGAACGGAAAAAGGAATGTTCTTGCGCTTTGCATGTTCTCATGAAATTCGATGCCACTAGACCGATTGTCAAGTGGTGCAATGTGTTGTCATTTGATGACTCAGTGTTACATGCATGGGAATGCAAGTGTTCTAGAATGTTGCCACCCATGATGGGTATTGAGCTGTAAAATATAAACAATTAGCTGTTAAGCGACATGACCCAGATTTGTTTGTCGTAAAATCTGTTTCAATCCAGATTTGTTCGTGGGAAAAGACTTTGTGAAGAAATATAGAAATGTACATCCAAGCGATGTAATGTTCGACCAACATGTAAGCATGTCGTAAATAACTTGAAAGCGTCAAAATACTTAATTTATGATATTCTGGAAATTATCATGTTACAATACCACAATTGGTTGAATCTTTTGCTTCTTCGTATGAATAGAATCACCTGAGCTAGAGGTAGATTCGATTTGCTCAATTTTGTCATGAATCAAATCGAACTGTTTGCTCAGTTCGGTAGGAGTAGAATTATTCTGTATGTTAGAGTTAGAAGGAATATCTGACGTCTCCAGATTCTTTCTATTTTTTTCTGCGCTCTGGCAGAACGGTCTTGAAACCTTGTTTCTTAGAAGGAAGTGGAGAATTCAGAGAGAGAAACGTCTCACTTCTCACTCCTCATTTTTCACTTCTCGCCATAACAAGGGAGAAGCGTGAAGTGAGTAGTGAGACGTCTCACTTTTCACAGCGAGAAGTGATAAATGAGGAGTGAGAAATGAGACGTTTCACTTCTCACTCTTCTTTTTTCTCTTCACACTGTTCAGCCAAATGTCTTATTCGGCCAAATGACCCTTTCGGCCTAATGACCCTTTCGGCCAAAATGACCCTTTTGGCCAAATTACCCTTCCGGCCAAATGATCCTTTCGGCCAAACAACCCTTTCGACCAAATGACCCTCTCGGTCAAATGACCCTCTCGGCCAAATGAGCCTTCCAGCCAAATGACCCTTTCAGCCAAACGACCCTTTCGGCCAAATGACCTGTTTGGCTAAATGAACCTTTCGGCTATACGACCCTTTCGGCCAAATGACCCATTCGGCTGAATGACTTTCGACCTATGGCTATGGAAGAATGGCCAGGTACCCATATAAGGTGTAACGTATTCACTGAATTCAATTCCTCAATTTGAGTTCGACATGCGATTACCAACTTCGACCTTGAGTTGGCCGAAGCGAGAGCTTTGATAGCTGCTAGGCTATCTGAACAGAACTTTATTACTTTGCCCATAATATGCTTCTGCAGTGCGGATTGCACTCCACACATAATGGCAAATATTTCCACTTGAAAGACAGTGCAGTATCTACCCAGTGAGTGCGACTGTTCCATTCTCAGCTCACGCTCACGAGTAGACACCTGCACCCACTCTACCTAGAGGGAGCTGTCAGTGTAACAAACAATGCTGTCCGGCATACTTCTCTCCAAATAGCCAGATGTCCACTCATCCCGCGAGAGGAATTGTGTTGAAAATGTCCTATAAGGAAAACTACTAACGAGTGTGAGATCACTTCGAGCGAGGACAGTTCTGTCCCAATTATCTATTAGCGAAAACAACGAAGTGTGTGTAGAACTGCGGTTTACAGGATTCTCTTCCATAAAACGGATAGTCGGTAAGTACAAGAAAATGCTTCTAGTTTGAGATGTATGTGTAGTGGGGCCACGTTGAAGAGATCCTCGAGAGCAGCCGTGGGAGTCGAAGAGAACACACCATTAGGCACATTCTTTGAAGATGGCCTAATTTAGACTGAATTGTCCTCACTTCACCCTTTTGCCACCACACAAGACATCCATAAGCCAGAATTGGTCGTACAACTGTTGTATAAATCGTTTTACGTTTTACCAAAAGTTGGCTGGCATTGGCCGAAAGCCATATACGCCTTCTTGACTCTGAACTCAATGTTAGGTGTCCATGAGAGCTTGGAATCAAGAATTAGTCCTACATACTTTACCTGATCCGTTACATTGATTTCAGAGTCGAAAAGATGTAATGGGCGAATACCATTACGGTTACGTTTTGTACGTGAAAAGTACAATAAATGATTTATTCGGATTAACCGAAAGGCCATATTAGCGACACCAATTTTCGACTGCCTGAAGAGCGTTTTGCATCAGGTCGAATGAAGTACTAACACACAAACCGACTATCAATATTAGATAGTCGTCGGCAAATCCATTGGTAGGAAAACCGCCATTATTGAGTTTTCTCAACAGTATCCGCAGACACTTAATTTCCTAATCACTGCTTGATGTTATGTCGAGTAGAGATGTCGGTTTTTAAGCATTTGGTGAATCCATTTGGTTATTATATTAGTCCATGACAACGTGCGGCTTCCAATATTGCATTGAAAGACACGTTATCAAAACCACCTTCAATATCTAAAATTGCACCCAAGTATGATTGCTTTTGAGCAAATGCTTTCTCGATGTCGTAGACAACCTTGTGTTGAAGAGTCACGGTGAACTTTCCAGATTGATAAGCATGTTGATTAACATGAAGAGGCATGTTTGCCAAACAGTCATCACGAATGCGATGATCGATAATACGTTCTAAGCATTTCAGAAGAAATGAGGTCAGACTGATGGGTCTAAAACTCTTGGATTCTTCATACGAGGCACGTCCTCCTTTTGGGATAAACTTTACAGTGACATCCCGCCAGGATATGGGAATATACCTAGTAGCAAAACTGCGTTGCGTTGTAACGGAGTATTTCGTAGATTGCATACTGATAGTTGTCATGTATATTCTTTACCTTTTTTACCCCAATTGCTTATGGATTTCCATTTGGGATTCATTGGAAATCCAATTGGGGGTCCAAAATGATAAAACATGAAAGCTATCATTGCCGGCCACGGCCATCTTTTCCGTTACTAGGAAAGGGAAGGAAATGATGATATGACATTTACTTAACGAGAGGCCATCGACTCACCGACGCCCTCATAGATGTCAAGGAACTGGATGGTGGGTAGGGTATGTGGTTTAGGAGTATCATTATAAGCAAATGATAGAAAATTTGTGGAAATACGTTGGGAGTGACTTTGCTAAGGAATTTATGTCACTCCATTATCCTTGCCGATGATTTTCCTCGGATGGGGCGAAGGTAGTAGCCTTGCCCTGGCTAATAGCCTAGGTTTAAGCGCCTTTGCTCGCTCTCTGAAACGAAAAAAGATCAAAAAGAAATTAAATTCCCTTTCCCCCCTGATATGATAATGATTTTGATCAACAAATGAATTCTAAGTGGATGAATAAATGATCAAACGGCTGCAAACAAGCCTCTATTGTCGTAGCAGAAGCAAACCCGCCTCAATACGACAGGCAGAAGCACATGTTTGTGATTCAAACGCGATCGTCTGTTGTTCTATTTCGATATACATAGTTGGGTAGAGAGAAAAGATGTGAAATATTGCTAAAGTAGGATTCGATGGATACGGGGAATTGACTCATATGCCACCGTTATTAGCTGGTTATGGGACAGCTTTCTCGCAAGGGCAGCTGTTGTATAATTGGTAATACGTCCGTGTTCTTAATGGAATAGTGCGGGTTCAAGTCCCACCGGCAGCCGAACTCTCCCTCGCACACCTCATAAAAAACACCCTCCAATGGCAAACCCAACTATGTGCATCAAAACCAACATCCCTTCCAAAAAAGAAAAAATCCGACCTCCCTTACAATTGATGACTTGTAAAAGCAAAAAAGTAAAAAATAAAAAATATATGTGTAACAAAAAAAATAAAAACACAGTAAAAAGAGTATATTTACATTCTTACACATAAAAACTAACGCAAAGCGGTTTTCGGAAAAAATATATTCCACGAACTTTCCGACAATCGAGTCATACCTGTATAAAGAATTCATTTTTCTCTTCACAACATAGATGAAAAGACGTACCGAATTTTAGAATAACAAGAATAATGTTCAAAAACCTACCAAATTTGGGGGTACTATCCCTACATTACCAGTTTCCAGCACCGTTTATTCGTGCTTCTCACAGAAACACGTATGTTCCTTACAGCTTGCCGTAATGAAGTTAGTAGGAATTACTGGTCCAGCGTTGTTGAACACGAAGAGCAGCTATCGGACTTGTGACGCGCTTCGCCCATTTAATCACGTGACAATCGGCTTTTCATTGCCCATCAGCTGCAATTTTCCGCTTTGATGACCGTCTTCAGGATGTAGCTCCAGGCGTACTTCCTTGTTGTCTATGAGCTCATTTTGTTCTGTGCAATTTTTAATTAGGTATCAGCTTCTCTTGAGATTGATGAAAGTTGGATCAAATGGTTTTAAAACATTCAAAGAAATTTTCTACAAAAATGTGACGCGTAAAAATTCTTGGCATCCGTTATCGAGCACGGCTCACTACGATCTCCAATATACCCAGTAGCAAAACTGCATACTAAAAGTTTTTTCAAAACATGTTTGATATGCTCAAAACCCCTCTGAAGAAGAACCACTCATTGACACTGACGAAACCAAAAAATGAATCTAAGCACTTTTGTGTAACATTTGTTTTTCCTGACACTTGAACATTACTCGTTCATTGAAATAATATTAAAAACATTCATTGGCAAGAAAATAGAACTGCACAGATTCATGAATTCAACCCTCACTGTGCCTGTTTACCAAGCATCATCACAGGAAAAACAACAGCATCTTCAAACAGATACTTTCCTCCACATACAAACTCCCGTCAAGTGCTGCCGTGGATTTCTCCTTTTAGTTCGGCCACTGATCCGCCGACCTAACCGGGAGTGTGCGAAAGAAATGTGTCTACTGGCCGCGGAAATCATCGTTCGACCGTGATCGTGATCCAGACATGTACCTACCTCCCTACGCCCACGCGCTCGCGAAGATAATTCAAATGACGCGACGAAGCATATTGCTCGAGCGAAATGCTAAACGGAATCAGTTGGCCGGCGTGCGTTGAGCAGAGGGCGGTGGAGAGCAAAGACGCGTCAATGTTTTCATGATTTAGCGTAGCGGCGTGGAAATAATTTGGTTGTTTGAAAAGCTAACTGTTTTGGAACCATCATCGTCGCCTCCAAGGTCTCCGACAGATGGTTGCCTATTTGTTTTAATTTATCATCGCCTTGGAAAGAAAGATGACACCGAGGGGAATCACGTGAAAAATGTTGATGAGATTTGGATCGTATCCAGAGAGTTGTATTAAATGTATTTATTTTCTCTCCGTTTGAGAAGAAAATCGAATTGAGTCTAATCTGTTGGTATTAAATCCGATTATGCTTAACCATGTGTAATTGTTATGAAGTTTCGGTAACTAAATCGGTTTTAAATGAATTGTAATCCATCAGACGGTCAACTAAAACAGTATATTATTATTATAAACAGTATATAGAACATTTACCTACTTCATTTGGCTAATTCCAACTTCCATTCAATCTCACTTTGAGCACTATGAGTCACAACTTAAATCGAAAGTTAAAATAATGTCATGTCACTGAAAGTTATTGCTATATAAATGTATGTTATTTGATGAATACTACTTAATCCGGGTTTGAATTATAGTTTGCACCTCAAGCCCCAGGTTCATCTATGCAAACGTTCTCCGCAAAAACATATGTCGACGCGATGATGATGATGGTGCCAGGCAAGACAGTTCTTTTTAACAACGATGTGATAAAATTTGATAAAGCTTTATCACTTATCGCTTGTTCCGGTATTTGAATACTGTGGGTTTCATTCTGCTTTTGTTGTTGGTAATCTCGCATTTTAAATGTTTGCTATTTTTAAATTGTGCGGTTGTTTCGATCAACACCACTGGATACAACGCAATTTCAGTATCGGTGATTTCGGCGGTCTTGGTTTGCAGCCGCGCATCTCGTCAATAGGAGACGAAGGAGGAAGAGGACGAATCGAGTAAATTGTAAATCTGTTAATTTGATAAAATATTCACAATTGCAAAATCTACAATAAGACTGGTAAAATTTGGTAAATAGAGCATATGGTGCAAATTTGAATAATCGTGCAAAATTGGACATATTGAATGATTGGAAACACAATCAAACCTTTTTAACATCGCGTTGCTCATAGAGGGCACGTAAAAATGAATACAAAGTAAAGAACTTTTGCTAATCGTGTATTGTTTTAGCAACACATGATTACTTCCTCTTTAATTTATATAAAAATATATTTGCAATTTCTATTTCTAATGCAACTAGCTTAAAAAGGGAAACCCCAGAACATTATTCTAGTATAGTTATATTGGCTGAAATAATCGTTTCGTGAATCTCTTGGAAAATGAAAAAGACGCAAATCTAATGTTTCAAAAAACGGAAACGAATAAGAGATTCGTTCGCTAACCCGGATAAAAATGTAGTTTTGATTCAGTAGTATAAACAATTGATTCACCATATAATGTACAGTGTACAACAGAATATATTGTTTTTATTTTTTATGATTGCGCAGTATTGTATCCGTACTGTGGATGCAGTGGCGTAGCTACGGGGGTGGTTTTGGACATAAAACCCCCCAGGGACAAATTTTTTAGAAGAAATATTTTTTCGAACCCTCTCAAATTAAAACAAAAGTTCAAAACAAAACTGTATTTTTTGTATTATTTGAAAGTACTTATTAAAGCCAAAATCTACAATTTTCACTTGCCCTTGAGTTTTATCCTACATTTGTACAACATTTTCGATAGAGTCATTTTAACTGTTTTTAGATTGTTGTCTAGTGAAAAGTAACATCGACATTTATATATCATATGTATCTGAATCAGATGCAGTTTGATATCGTGGTTTCGTGGTTAAAAGCTATTGTACAGTTAATTAGCAAATGTGTATTTTACATTTTGAAAATTATCTTCCGTATGAAACAGAGCAATAGTTATAACTAAGCGATATTTTCCTTTTAGAGTGCAAATAATCTATTTATTCAACAATAGGTCATAAGGTTTTGTCTTGGGATTTGTAAAATTTGTTAACTTTGCATTGGATTTACAGATTTTCGAATAAATAAAGTGCTTGGTACAAAAAATGGTAATTTCGTACAAATTTACAACACTGCGCACCGCATGTATAAAAACGTTTTGGATAAAAGTCCGACAAGCAACCAACCTTCAACCAGGATCTGAAAATACTACGACTCAGAAATAATACACCCGATTCTGTTTTTACACAGTTTCTTTTACACGGGGACTGCAAAATGGTGGGTTGACATTAAGGAAGGAGCGCCCAACAGAGCTCTGGCCCCCACAAGTTCCTATCTCACGCTTCCACGGGTCGTCCGATGACAAAAGACCGGCAGCTAAGGGTTGTGTACTTAGCTGCTAGTGCAGCCTGGGCACTGTTGTCCTTCTGACATCAGCTAGAGTGAGAAGGTACGCCTCGAGCGTCTGTACACCAGGAGGTGCGGCTCAAATAGCGTCTGCCTGGTACCCAGCGGCTGATCAACGAAATGCTGTATCGCGTCAGCTATACCTAAGGTAGCAGCAAATATACTCTATTGCCAATATAGTCCACTCTGGCTGATTTGTAGGGACATCACAGTAGCGCCGTGGTGTCACAAAAGGCAAGCAATGTAGTGAAGAGACATTCTGAGGGGTGCATAAACGAATGATGCAATATGCAATATAACATGTCGAAATAATATGCTAGAAATCATCCTATGATGCCACTTTGATATTTGAGTTTGGAAATTAACTTTTGAAAAATGTAATTCATATTATGAAAAAATGTGAATAAGTGTAATTTTTGCAACTATCGCACCCCTTGGCTATTGTTTTCAGGCGTTAGTTACCTTTTGATACGCAAGATGGTGTAAATGTTCTGTCTGTTGCCTAGTATATGGGGATTCACGAAGTGGACTATATTGTTAATATACTATATTTGGTGGCAGCCCCACCAGCGCGATGTAGGTAACGCGACCCCGGTAAGGTAGCTTACTGAAGCCACTCAAATACCACGAAAAATGGAGATAGAAGAAAAAGAGAACGTTATTTTTGGCAACCGACCCGGCAACGAAATAAGGACTATGATTGGAAACTCGGTATCTAGAATGTCAGGACCCTAAATGAACCTGGGCGAGTGAGCCTTCTGGCTCGTGAACTGCAGAAGGTTGGAGTGAACGTGGCCGTTATTCAAGAAGTCCGATGGCCTAGATCCGAGAACGTGAATTCCGAGCCGTGGACCCCACGACCAACACTGTATTCAAGTATAACATCTATTACAGCGGTGGCGGAAAAGCAGATCATGGAGTTGGTTTCGTAGTGATGGGGAAGCAGATGCAGCGAGTGATGCGGTGGAAACCCATTAGCGAACGAATCTGTGTGTTGAGGATTCTTCATCTACAGCCTAATCAACGTTTACGCACCGACAAACGATAAATCCGACGATGTGAAGGACACGTTTTATGAATATCTTGATAAAGCCTATGGAGATTGCCCAAAGCATGACGTGAATATTGTTATCGGAGACGCTAACGCTCAGGTCAGTAGAGAGGACTTTTTCCGTCCCATCCCACTCCGCTACCAATGACCTACGGCTACGGCTAGTAAATTTCGCTGCTGCCAGAGGGATGGCCATCAGTAGCACCTACTTTGCACGAAAGAATATCCGAAAGCATACCTGGAGACACCCAAATGGTGAAACTTGCAACCAGATAGACCATGTTCTGGTGGATGGGCGCCATTTCTCGGATGTTATCGATGTGCGGACATTCAGAGGTCCGAACATTGACTCTGATCACTACCTCGTTGTC
Source organism: Armigeres subalbatus (assembly GCF_024139115.2). Taxonomy (NCBI): domain Eukaryota; kingdom Metazoa; phylum Arthropoda; class Insecta; order Diptera; family Culicidae; genus Armigeres; species Armigeres subalbatus. Next base: position 283,242,989 of record NC_085141.1, read on the forward strand.
AGTCAAATTCGATCACGGTTGTCAACTGTATCGAACGAAAGATCGATGCACTACAATATCCAGCGATTGTCGGCGGAAGCAGTATCGGCTGAGTACCGCCAGAAGCTCGACGAACGGATAAGTGCAATCAACGTTAGCGACAACATCAACGATCTATGGGAGTCGATCCATGGAGCGGTGAGCACAACAGCACGAGAAGTGGTAGGCACTGCACAGAGGCGACCCAGGACGGGTTGGTTCGATGTGGAGTGTCAGAGAGTGACAGACGAGATGCGGAGGTTTTATGAGTCTGTCAATGGCGTGCGGAGAAAGACAGTGCCATCTCTCGTCATGTGCAACGACCAACAAGGGAATTTGCTGACAGATAAAACCGAAGTGGCTACCAGGTGGAAGCAACACTGTGGAACTAGTGGAAGTGACGGTGCATCGGTGAGCAGAATAAATATTAGCGACGATGGACAAGCTGTGGAGTCGCCTTCACTACTGAGGTTAAAAAAGCTTTTAAAGAGCTGAAAAAACAATAAGGCTGCGGAGAAGGACAAGCTACCGGCTGAACTTCTCAAACATGGCAGTGAGCAGCTTTATGATGTTCTGCACCATATTATGTCGAAAATATGGAAAGACGAGGAAATGTCTGCTAGCTGGTTGGACGGCCTCAGTTGCCATTTCTTTAAGAAAGGGCACAGACTGGAGTGCGCCAATTACTGAGGAATAACCCTCCTTAATTCGGCATACAAAATTATGTCCCGCATTCTGTTCAACAGATTGAGACCGCTTGAAGAGTCCTTCGTCGGCGAATACCAAGCAGGTTTTCGTGAGGGCTGATCAACGACGGATCAAATGTTTACCCTGAGACAAATCCTTGATAAATTCCGGGAGTATAACTTGCAGACACATCATCTGTTTATTGATTTTAAGGCGGCGTACGATTCAGTGAAACGGGACGAATTATGGCAAATTATGATTGAACATGGTTTTCCGGCGAAACTGATACGGCTGATTCGTATAACGTTGGACGGATCGAAATCAAGTGTAAGGGTTGCGGATGAAATATCGACGTCATTTGTTACCGTAGATGGATTAAAGCAGGGTGATGTACTCTCGAATCTACTGTTCAATATAGCGCTTGAGGGAGCGATTATGAGAGCTGGTGTGCAAAGAAGTGGTACCATTATCACAAAATCGCATATGCTCCTGGGATTTGCGGACGACATCGATATTATCGGGATTGATCGCCGTACCGTGAAAGAGGCTTTTGTGCCTTTTAAGAGGGAGACAGCGAGGATTGGACTCACGATCAATACCAGCAAAACGAAGTATATGGTCGCTGGCAAACAACGTGGGTTCATTGGTGGTGGTGGTAGCGAAATGGTGCTGGATGGTGAAAATTTTGAAGTGGTAGAAGAATTTGTGTATCTTGGAACATTAGTGACGTGCGATAATGACGTTACCCGCGAGGTGAAAAGGCGTATTGCAGCTGCAAAAAGGGCTTATTACGGACTTCGTAACCAGCTTAAGTCCCGTAGTCTGCAAACGAAAACAAAACTCGCGCTGTATACTACTCTGATTCTTCCAGTGGCTTTATACGGCCATGAAACATGGACGTTGAAGGAGGCTGATCGGAGAGCTTTTGGAGTGTTGGAGCGTAAGGTGCTGCGGACAATACTCGGCGGTAAACAGGAGAACGGTATATGGCGGCGTCGCCACGAATTGTACCAGATGTATAAAGGGCTGGATATTATTAAGCTTATTCAACACGGCAGACTACGGCGAAGATGATATTTAGTAGAGACAGTCTGGTCTGGGGTTTTCTGAAATTTTTTTTTTCGAAAAAAAATTTTCTTACAAAAATGTTGTCTCTGGGGGGGGGGGGGGTTATGCCCAAAACCACCCCCGTGGCTACGCCACTGAGTAGAGAACCCGGAAGAGGCCGCAGGCTTCGTGGAAGGCCGCGTACATGATGGCTTTTTGCAGTTGAAGAGGACCTGAGGCGCCCAATGTTCAGGGCGACTGGAAGCGATTGGCCCAGGATCGAGTCCAGTGGAGAAGGATACTCCATTCAGCGTAGGTTCATCGGAGAGCTGTAGCCCATCAAGTATCAAGTAAGTATCTTTTACACGGAGGTGTAGAAAATCCCACACTAAATTTTGGCAAAATTGCTACATTTTGCATGATAAAAAATCAAAAAACTGTTTTACATGGATTTTCGAATTTTGAACTGAAAACTTTTTTTTTTACACGGAACGCATCCCGCGTGTAAAAAACTCAAAGGTTCAGCCCAGTCTTGTTGTACGCAAAGGTTGAGCTACGTAGCTGTATGTAATGTACAGGTTTTTGACTTTGCATTTTCGATTAGACCGAAGCATGCGTTTTTTCAAGTCCAGGGTGATCTGTTTTCGTTGTTTATCCTGTACTCCTGGGGTTGAGTGAGCTTTACGAATTCTGGTGATGTATATAATTGTTAGACCAACATTTGAATAGGATGATAAAAATAAAACTTTCAAATAATCGAGCGATCACATATCCAAATTATTAATTGATAAAAAAATCGCTACAGAGTAAGAATCGTTCGATAATTGTATCTCGATTCGAAGCATTGGCACAGAGAAACAGACGTCTCACTTAGAGCCAAATGCAATCAACATCATAGCCATGGAAACATTACTGCCAAATGCTAAAATCACTTAGTTTCCTACATAACACCAAAACACAATGCCAAACATCAGATTGAACTTCATTGTTAACATCAAATTGGTACACGTAAAAAATAACCTTATATGTTATGGCAAAAAATCATTCGAAAATACTTATACTTACTCTTCATTATGCCACCTAATGAATGATCCCATATCAAAAAGCTAATAACATTCATAAGTTAATGAAAAGTATAAGTTTCCGAATGCATGTATGACTAATGCGATGTATAAGTTTTTTCTTATACATGTCATTAAGCGCCTGCTTTGGCAAAAACGTATTAGAAATATTAATAATAAACAACATTAAATTTTTTTACGTGTATTAATTAGGTTTAAAAAAAAGATTTAAATGATAATATTGTGTTTATTATCAATCGATTCCAAAATTTGAAAAGCTATTGCCGATGACAACTCGCCTACTTTTCACACCTGAGAAGCAGAGAAGTCCTACACTGCCGCTAACCGCAAGTCGAGCACATCTGTATATGGGCCTCCATATACAGATGTGCTCGACTTGCGGTTAGCGGCAGTACACAGTAGGCAAACAATCTCTTTTATTTTTCATTTTTTTAGACTCACGATCAATATCAGCAGAACGAAGTACATGGTCGCTGGCAATCAACATGGGTTCATTAGTGGTGGTGGTAGTGAAATGGTGCTGGAAGGTAAAAAAAATTGTGGATGATTTTGTGTGTCTTGGAACATTGGTAATGGAACCTGCGATCAGGGACAGAAAAAGTCAGTTCAACTACACTCAAACAGCTGACATCCAACACACAATCAAGTTGCTAGTCCTTCCCGAATTTGAATGTGCGAATGAATAGGACGGCATGTGCACGAACAGCAGCAAGCGTCGACTCTCGGTGTCAGCGTTGTTTTGTGCGGTGTCAAAATGAATCTTCAGCTTGGCACATTGATATTCAATTTGAAATCTCAAAATATGAATATCATTTCATACTGCGGTGCATGGATTCAACATTTTGAAGTCAGATTCTTAAAATATATGCATCTGTTTAGTATATAAAGTAAAATAATCATCATTTATCGGTGCAAATTAACCGCAATTCAAAATATTCATTCCAGCCCCGGTGGATATTCATTTTTTGCGCTCGATTATCAATCGGCTATTGAAGATCGGGCGGTAAATTTGGTATGGAAGTTTGACAGCATGCTGCGAGATGTTCGTGCCTGCATCGCCGAGCGTCTGATCAAAACAAACACGAATCTATGACGAAGCTGCCTACTGAGCATCGATGCAACTGATAGTAAAACGAAAATTTCCGTCCTTGCCTGCGATAATGAGGCTGATCGGAGAGCCGAAGCCGGTCAAGGTGTCGCCGCCGAATTTCGTATTTCATGCCGATGATTGGTCAACACCAAAATCACAGTTTGCAGTGCGTTTGCATCTGCCGATCCAAGGCAACCTATCAGGCATTAATTAAATAGCTGTTAGTGGCCGCACACTAACTACGTGAGCATGTTTTGGGTTCTTTAACCCCCCTCCCCCCATGTAAGATTTTTTCCTCGATTTTTTCCTTACAAATATATTTTTATTTATATGGAGCGTAAGAAAATGGAAAACCCCCCTCCTTCCATAAATGCTTACGTTAGTGTACGATATTAACTTCCCTGAGCACAGTATCATTGTACAATATTGTGTTAGCCTCGTGATATGCGAATGCAAAAATGATAACTTGGCTTATAGAGCTGGAGCACGATGGGGCACCTAACACACCAAATTGAACGTTTCCTTGACCCCTCCTTGTACTTAAATTGCCAGAATTGTTCTGAAAAAAAAAATGAACAAATTCCTAAAAAAAATCTTGGTTGGAAGTTCTGAAGGAATACCTAAAGAAAATTCTTAGAATTTCTGAATTTATCTCCCTAGTAATTTTTGGAGGATTTTCTGAAGGAATCATTGGAGAAAATTCCGAAGGAATTCTTGGAGGAATGTCCAAAGAAATTCTTCAAAAAATTAAGAGTTTCGGTAATTCTTTTAAGAGTTCCTTTAGAAATTGCTCTAGGAATTCGTACGGAGATATCGGAAAATTCGTCTTAGAATTAGTGAAAGGAAATGGCGGAGGAAATTCTGAGAGAATTACTAGATGTTTTCCGAGGGAAAGGAATGTCTTAAGGAGTACCTGGAAAAAGCCAGTGGGATTGTTAAAAAATCTGAAGGAATTTTGTATGTAGGTATCTACCATCCTGGCTTGAGTCTTGCTCTGCATTCGGCTCCACCCAATAGTACAGTCGATGCTTTCAAAGCACTGCTGTATGAAGGGCAAAAAATGAAGGTGGCGGACCCGTAAGCAGAGAAACTTACGCGATGTCCGTGGGATGAGAGAATCTCCTTTCAACAGTGTTATCCAACAGACTAATAAATAGATTCGCATTCCTTTTTGAACTTCCCAAGGGATGGCTTCTTTGAGAAAGGGCGCGTCAAATCCATCATAGCTGTGGGGAAGTGTACCCATCTACACAGGTTATTTTTTTAAGTATTCCAAAAAGAATTTTTGAACGAATTCCTTATGGAATTGACCTTTCCTGTCAAAATTGTATCTCGTTTTATTATCTCATTCGATTATTTGGCTTATTCAACTTTGGCTTGGTCAACTTTCCCAAAGAACCCATATTTTTTGAAGCCTTTAACTAATTATAAAACAAAAACGTAAAAAGTGCTGCACGTGTGAACCGGGCTGAAAAATTTACCCGATCAAAGTTCAAAGTCGGGCAAATGTTAGGCCAATCTTGAAAAACAGCTCTTTTTAGATTTTATGTTTAAAATTTTAAAAATACTTAGTGGCGTAAATAATATGAATTCGTTGGGAAAGTTAACCTTTAATAAAAAAAGAATCGATTGAGCAAATAAAATTTTTTGACTGGACAGGTCAATTGTCAGAATCAATCTTAGAAGAATTTTGGAACGAATTCCCAGAAGAGTCCCTAAGAAATTTTCTAACGTCCTACGAAGTTCTGAAGCAATTCCTGAGGGAATATTAAAAGAAAACCCTGGTTTCATTTGTTGAGGTTTTTTGAAGAAATTCCTTGAGAAATTGCCGATCGAATTCTCGACGGACTTTCTGAGGGTATACTAGAATTATTTTCTTGATGACTTACCGAATTAATTCCTGAATGAATTTCCTAGGGAATTATTTAAGGGATTTAAGAAAAAATTTTTTTGAAGGAATGTTCAAAGAACTCCTGCAGTAAATTCCCAAGGAATTTTTGAGAATATCTGAATATCCGTAATCTTGATATTTTGGAAGTTTTTCTTGGCATGTAGTATTGATTCTATAGTTAAAACTGAGCTTATTTTACCACTGTCCGGATTTTCGAAGAAGGAATAAAGGAATTCCTTTCTATTTTTCGTAAATTCTTTCCTTTGGATATTCCTTACGAAATTCATTTGAAAATTATATTCGAAAATCTTTTCAGGTTCTCCTTCGTTTATTCCTTCAAGAATTGAGTAGGGAATTCCCCCAGGAATTTCTTTGAAAATCTCTTTAGAGAAGCGACCAGGAATTAATTTGGACATTCATACAGAGATTCCTTCAGAAAACCTTCCGGAAATGCCCTTGTAATTTTTTTTTCAGAAATTCCTTTGGAACTTCCTCCATGCAATCCTTTGAAAATTTCTTCAGTAAATCATATAAAATTCCTGAGAAATGATTCCCGAAAGAATTCTAATTTGAAGGAATTCCTAAAAGAATTTTCAAAGAAATTTCCAAAGGTATTTGAGTTTCAAACTTATTTTCAATTGAAAAAAACACTCAAACAACGGTATAAAAAAAATAAAAAAATTACAAACGAAGTTTCCGAACATTTCCCAAAGGAATTTCTGAAGATATTCCCAAAAGTATTAAAAAAAAACAAATTAAAAGAAATTTTGAAAGGTCTACAAGAATTTCTAGAAGTTGAGTTGTTTAAGGAATTTTTGAAGGAATTCCTAAAGGAAATTCGGAAAGAATTCCTGGAGATAGTTATAATTAACTTACAGAGGGAAATTTCGAAAGAATATCAAAAATATTTTCCTAGAGTTTTCGAAGAAATTCTTTGAGGAACAACTGAAAGAATTTCTATTAGAAAATTCTTAAATTAAATTCCGAAGGATTTCTTGTAAAGGGATTTTCAAATGTATTCCTAAAACAGTGTTCGAAGTAATTCCCTTAAAAATTCTTGAACGATTTTCCATGGGTATTTTCTAAGGAATTCCTAAAATGCTTTCGAATAAATTTCTGAAGAAATTCACAAAAGGCTTCTTAAAGGAAATTCCCGAAGGATCTTTTGAAGAAATTAAGGAAAAAATTTCCAAAGAAATACCCAAATACATTTTTAAGGGAATTATTGGAGGAAGTTCTGAAGCAATTCATTAGGCAAATTCTAAATTAATGCTTAGAATTCTTTTTTCGAATTTTCTGAGGAATATCGTGAGGAATTTCCAAATGAATGTCTTAGTTTATATCCGTAGTACCATCCAATAATGTTATGCGGCAATGTCCTAGTGGAGGATGTAATGTAAACTTTTGCTGTGGAGATACAAGCTATAGCTATTAAGATGTTCACCCCATCAGTCTGATTGTAGCTAGCAATTGTACAAAAAACCTTAAAATTCATAAAAAGCATGATATGCTTTGCTGTGTGAATCTTTTTTGCTCAGCTCGAAATTCTTCACGTCGATTCACGCGACCACCGCCGCCGCTGAACATTGCTTACGGCGTGACGCCGCCGCCGCCGTTTATAAATACTTCGGCGCACAGGTCTAGCCACAGGCTTCGTGGAAGGCCGCATACACGATGGCTTTTGCAGTTGAAGATGACCTGAGGGCGCTCAATGTTCAGTGCGACTGGAAGCGATTGGCCCAAGATCGAGTCCAGTGGATGAGGATACTCCATTCGGGGTAGGTTCATCGAAGAGCTGTAGCCCATCATGTATCAAATAAGGGGTCCCCAATATAGAAAACAAAAATTTAAATGATGCATACAAAAAGTGTGACAGAGGGAGGGGGTCGAAAATGATCAATTTTTGCGTTACGTAATAAATGGATCTACCCAGTTGATAGGGTACTTCAAGACAAAATTTTCAAAACGACTTTTCTGCTTTTGTAAACAAAGATTCAAACGACGATTTGACGAATCTGATAGCTCTCCCACGCAAACCAACACCATCAACAGGTAGATCCATTTATTACGTAACGCAAAAATTGATCATTTTCGACCCCCTCCCTCTGTCACACTTTTTGTATGCATCATTTAAATTTTTTGTATGGATTGTCACACTTCGGGCAACCCCCCGGACAACCTTAGTGTTACGTAATTTATGGATACTTCCTTATTGAGTAGAGGGTAATTTAACAACTCCAACTACCTTAACTATGGGATTCGTCACAAATCTAATTTCCAAATAATTTAATTTTATTAATCTTGAAACTGATTCGGACAAGAAGGTCCGCGTAAATCACAAAACCGCAAAGAAGCGACCCAAGTGTATAACCAAATGTGAGTACAATGTACATATTTAGAACATATAGAACTTGTCCACCTATCGATGCAATTTTGAGCCTATCCAGAAAACGCACGAGAAAATCGTTAACACTACCAGGTAGACCAATCAGATTTTTTCTTGCCTCGACTTTGTGTTTTTCCGCTGAATATCTAAAATATTTATGGAACATTTGGATTGAAAATAAATTGCTGAAACGTACTATTCATCACCTTTACACCCTTTAACGACAGATCATTAGCATACCAATCGCCATTTGAATCAAATTAGCGGCTCTCTTTTCCCCGAAAACATAATCGAATTTCCTGCTGTGTTGATGATTGGCATATCCAAACAATAAACCGCCCTCCGGTTGCGCTTACGGTGGGCGGATGGCGGTTTGCAGCGTTTTCAAGCGGACATCCAATCTGAGTCCTGTTCTATACCAACACTGTTGGCGGATGCTAACAATCGGCATATACTTCAAGTTAATGAGACCCTCCTCACTCATAGCAAATGGTGTGCACCTGTCCCACTCGTTTAAGCATGTGTTAAATCCACAAATCCGACAAACGATTTCCACTCGCGGCGTTGACGATGGGTGGCTATTTTTGGCAGACTATGGCTAATGAAAGATTCAATGGAAGCTATTTCTGTCTTTTTCGAATGTTGGATACGTCCGCTTAGGTATACGACTTACGGACGATTCCACGACCTGCAGGAAGGTTGGATTTTATGTATGTATGGCCCACCATCAAGGGTAAATAATGGCAATTGAGGAACCAAAAGTGGAAGTATATGCAATTTTTGGGCCAAAAAAAAGTGATATTTTTTGTCAATTTTTTAACATTTTCAAGTTCAATGTTAATGCAAACAAAACACGAAAATATAACTCACACCGCTTTTCCACTGTTATCCAACGCTCCTGCTCTCCTCATTTCCACTTGTCGGCAACCATCAAGTCAAATCTTGCAACTTGGATTAGGGAGGGTAAATTGCTGCAAAACGTTCACCCCTCGCCAAGTATTTTTCAATCAAACTGGCCAGGAATGTGACCTTTACCCGGGAGGAAGAATCGATCCGGTCGAGTTAGCGAAAACTTTTAATTGAAATTTATCAGTTCCATGCGATGGGCCACCACTTGTGTAAAGCCATCCAAAGGTTAAATAGTTTGATTGTGGCTTTGGGGTTTTAAAGTTAATCCTCTGTTTGCCTCAAGAGTCTGCCTGTGATATCATCTGAACTTTTTTTTTCTTTTTGCGGGATCAAGCGATGAAGCGACAATCCAAGGTATATCGATTAGAAAATTAGAGATTCGAAGGGAGGTTGTACGAGAAGGCAAAAAGGTATGGCGAGGTTGATGGATCCTATTAGTTATTGCGATGGTTAAGAATAATGATTCGATGGATGAATGAATTGGTTCGGCTAATTAACTTTCAAGATAAATTTAAATTCTATTCAATGGACTCAGTTAAAATCAATTAACTTGCCAAAAATTTAACGTGTCTCACTTTCGTAGATTCAAATGAATTTATTGGAGGTGTTTGTCAAGTCAAGTGACATGTTCAATTCATTTGCTTAATCTTAATTTCGTTTACAATTTCAGCATGCCTTCTTTTGTACTGTAAATTGAAAGTGGATTTTCAGAATATTTACCTCTGTGTCCCCATAAAAACAACAAAAAGAACTATTTGCACATAATCGGATCGAGAAAAACTCTGATAAATTGGAGGAAGTAGGAATGAAACCAACGTTTTTTAGATAGCTCCAGTTAAATTGAAATTTTCGAAAACAAACAATTCGCTTCCAAATCAATATTTCTATACCAATTTCTCTCGAAGTTTCATCAAAATTGTAAGAGTTTAGGCTGTATATACAAGACAGCAAAATCACGTTTTTGCAATGCCTGATCATAATAGCCTACTTTTCCATACCAACCAAATGGATGCTTTAGTGACCATTATGCTCGCAAGCCTTGTTGGATAAACGTACAACTCGTTCTGAAAAAATCATCAAAAAATCATGAACTATTTGCACAAACTACTATTGTAGGTAGAACATTACAATATCAGCTAATGGCATGCTGGGTTTCATTAAGGTCACTCCTGACGGAATCCAAGTTTAAAAGTGCTCGCGTTTTCGGGGGCACACCACTCGATACGGAAGCAACGCACAACTGTCATTTTCATTATTTCACGCATGCTGCGACGCAGCAAAGCTAAATCAACAAAAATGACAGTTGTGCGCCGCCTCTGAATCGAGTGGTGTGCCCCCGAAAACGCGAGCACTTTGGAACTTGGATTCCGTCAGGAGTGACCTTAAAAGATTAAGCTACACTTTTCAGGACCTGCACAAATGAGCTGGAATCAATTACCGTGAAAATTTATATTTCGGACGCACACAAACTTCGGACATCTAAATTTGCATGGAATTTTTTGAAATATTTCACAGAAATGTTTCAATTTTCTCGTTTGAAAGGCTACACGTTTGGAAGTAATTTTGTAATATTTGGAGCACAGTTAGCCATGTCGTTTTGAAGCAATTGTTTATTTGAAAGGCAAACAGAATAAATTAACGAGAAAAATGAACATTTGCATTTAACATTCTGTGGAAATCTGCCGTCCGAAATTTGAGTGCAACGTGTCCGAAATATGAAACAGTGCGTGCGTGTGTCCGAAGTTCGGTTCTAAAAGTAGTCGAAGAATTCTAGTTTTAGTGCATTTTATAGACTGCGACGAAGGAATATTAACTTTAGAATCGAATGCTTTGGCCCTTGCCTTTCGGATTAAACTGTTCTTGGGTGGACATGGTTAGTAGCTTGTGATTAAATCCTTAACTTGTCTAAAAAAAGTCCTTAAGTGTCCGAATTATGAATTTGCACGGTATATCGCTGCATTAACATTAACATACACTCAAGGAATGTCGCGAATTTGCAATGCATTTCTTCATCAATAAGTTTATTTCTCATCGTACTGACTCACCCAATGGCCAACAACAACAAAAACAGGCCGACGGAGTGGAATAAGCGTCGCTATGCGGAGGAAAGTAAAAGCTGCCGCCAAGAACAAAATTGCCAGGTCAGACTCAAGTAGTTCGACACATCGCAGAGTACGGCGACGGTTATCGGAATCTTTACGGCGGAGAGCGTCAAGGTTCAGTGTTGGGAATTGTCAAACAATGTTATGTGATTGCCATTGTTGATTTTCTAAAAACTTTTTTTCAAAATTCAGATTTTTTTATGAACATGTAACGCTTATAAGGTCCAATAATTTTGTTTAACAGATCGTTGTTCTAAATACGAAGTGTGCGGCTTGAGAGCGAAATTACAAAAATGTCACCGAATGTAAGTCGTCTCACTCAACACCTGTTCGAGGAAGGGTTGTTTGGTCGGATACCGTTCGGCCGGAAGTTATTTGGCCGAATATACCATTTGGCCGAACAGACCATTAGGCCGAAAGTAATTTGGCCGAAAGGGTCATATAGCCGAATAGGTCATTTGACCGAAAAGGCCATTTGGCCGAATAAGTCACTTGGCTGAATAAGCCATAATGGACGAATAGGACATTTGGCCCAACAGGTCATTTGGCCGAAAAGGTCATTTGGTTAAATAGCCATTTGGTCAAAAAAGTAATTTGGCCGAAAAGGTTATTTAGCCGCATAGACCATTCGGCCGAATAGGTCATTCAGCGGAATTGGTCATTTGGCCGAACAGGTCATTTGGCCGAATAGGTCTTTGGCCGAATGGCTCATTTGGCCGAATTGGTCATTTGACGTCTCACATCTCACTTCTCAATGTATATGTGAGAAATATGAAGTTAGAAGTGATGAGTGTGGTTAGAAGTGTTAGAAGTGATAGAGAGTGAGGGATGGCTCCCTTCTCATTTAGTTCTTCTCACTATACGCAGTGAGAAATAAGGGGTGAGAAGTGAGACGTCTCACTTCTCACTCCTCAGCTCATATTTCTCACTGTGAAAAGTGAGTAGTGAGAAGTGGGAAATAAGTAGTGAGAAGTAAGACGTCTCATTTTTCACACTTGTCAAAGGACTTATTCAAACGACAAATTACCTGTTAGGTGCAATGACCTGTTAGGCCCAATGACCAATTCGGCCCAATGACCAATTCGGCCAAATGACCTATACGTCCAAATGATCTGTTAGGCCCAATGACCGATTCGGCCCAATGACCAATTCGGCCAAATGACCTATTCGGCCGGATGGGCCTAATGGTTTTTCGGCCTAGTGGCATTAAGCCAGGGTTTCGGCCAAACGACCCCTCCTCCCAAGGATCGCTTTTTTAACGATGGTGCATGTTCGATAACTTAGATACACACAAATATGAAGTATTGGATGTATCGAGCAGCAAGTATGCGGAGTCTTGTATAGACATCTTTGCTTTGCCGAACAACCAGCGTAAATCAGAGCAGCAGCACATGCTTTTCTGTCTCTTTCTTTGGTCTTGAATATACTGAAGCGCCGTTCGTCGATTGTTGATATACAGAGTCTACTTTGAAACCTGAAGCCTGTTCTATGATGCCTAAATGTTTTGTGAAGGCATACTCAGCACCTTTGTAAACATTCAGTTTGAATGTAAACATCTGACGTCCCGCACAAGCTGAACCGAGCTGATGCTTTGATCTCAGTATCCCTACGTACTCCAACATGTGGCGATTTAAATATTTAATATACGTTACTCCTGAAGTGTCATTTTTCTTACAAGCCTACCTTGTTTTCTGTATACCGTGATGCTTTATTTGTTCATTCGAACATTGGAAACGAGCCCTGTTGCAGTCCATTTATACCACTTATACAAGTATGTTGCATGCAAAATTGCACAGAATCTTGCACACGGTGAATGTGTTGCCATCTAGGATTTACCAATCTGTTTCGGAACCAAGCAACAGGGGAAGTGCTGTATACAATTATACGACTCAACAAACTAATTCAGTGTCATCTAGTGTACGGATCAGTGACTGAACTCGACGTAAATATTCAGAAAGTTGTATTAAATTGTTACCTACATTATGGAAGGTTTCATACAACATTTCTTTTCTCTTATGATGTCTATAAAATGTGGGGTGATTCAAATAATGATGTGCACTACTTTTGTAAACTACACAAAACGAGGTTGAACAAAATAAAATCAATCATCATAAAGGCGAGCATCAGATTTATGAAATGAAAATAATTTAATTTTATTAAAAAAAAACTATTTAAAGATTTTAGGTGAATGTTTTCACTTGTCTTAAGACGATAGTACTATTCCATTTTACTCCACCACTTGTAACCTTTCAGATATGTATTTCGACCTCAACAGTAAAGCCATCTTAGTCGAGTCAAACACGAGGCACTCGCGACGTCCTTACTGTTGAGGTCGAAATACGTATCTGTGGAGCTGCATTCAAGTGGTGCAATTAAATCGGATAGTACTACCTCGTCTTATGACAAGTCATATAATTGGCTCATATCAAATCAACCGCCGTAAAAACGTTCCGATTCATATTATATTCCATTTCATTGTTGTGTTCAATCGAGTCGACTGAATTCATATGAACGCAAATAAATGTGAGTTAATAGAAATAACTGAATCTATCTTCCTAAACTGTGTAGACAACAATCTTCCGGAAAATTGTGGTGGTTTAGAAGAAAGTATGATAAGGGGCCATCCACAAAGTACGCCACGCTTATAGGGAGAGGGGGTTCCGAGCAGCGTAACGAGTCATACAAAAATTTCAGAGGTTTAATACAAAAAGTGTGACGAAGGGGGAAGGGGGATCAAAAATCTACAATTTTTGCGTGACTTTATGGATCTTCTCTAAGGAATGAAGTTTGAGGCGAAATGATGATGTCATGAACTCAGTTTGCACTGATTAGTAGTGTTATAGTCAGTGGTGCGAATTCTCAATCTCAGTGACTGAAATTTGTTGAAATTGATACCAAAATTGTTAACAGCAACAATCAAAGAAAGAGTAAACAAAAGACATGTGTTCTAATAGCACAAGCAGCCGGCAGTGACAGTCCATTCAGTTCACTCGCTGCTGCGTGAATGCGGCGGCCCTATATAAATGTATGGGTGAATACTATCACTTGAAAGACAATGACAGGAGATTTGTGCCGAATGATCATCAGCTTCAGCCCGCTGTTGGCAAACCGAGTAAGCTAATCCAAGATTTTTTTTATGTACAGGTTATCCCTGGTTATCCGACTTTGTCAGTAGAGGGGAATAACCAGCGCGGGGGGGAAACATACATTTTCAGTGCAAAACGTAAACAAACGAGCATAAATTCCATACAAAAATCCAAGATGGCTGAGTTGGGGATATTGACATGTCGGATAACCTGTATAAATAAAAAAAATCTTGAGCTAATCTACTCCTGCTTTGTCTTACTGACTGAAAGACACCGTCATAAGCGAAGAGGAGCAGAGAAAAATACAAAACAAAAGAATCACACTCAGCAGGCATTGTTGATAAATTGCACCACTGGTTATAGTAATGAAATTTTGATTTCTCTACCATTGAATCAACGGCATCTCTTGCATTGAACGTTTCGACCGGTACCTTCAGGTATCTGGCAACCCCAATCCTACCCACTACGTTTGACAATAGCCAACATCTTATTGTTCTATTGAAATTGGGTTTCCCACTGACAATTCTATTTTGTAAACAAACCACTATTCCGAAGTGATTTTTTCCAAATAGACGTAATTATTTTTCATCATTTTTCAAGTACTTATGCGAAAGTATGCATGCGAGGTGTATTTCAACAAGAATATTGATGTATTTAATAAATTTTCATATTTCAATCGGCACCAAGCGCTCTACTTTGCCAAAATATAATGATATTCAAAATACATTTTCAATGGCAGGTTTCAACGATTATGATTACGCCTTCGTATTAAATTAATCGATGATTTTGATGCTAGCATCAGAAACATGGCCGCTTCGCAGACCCCTGGGTACCTTATTGTTAGCCTCTCAAATATCCTTACAAAATACCTTGGTGGTATACGTTGGGACAAATCGGAATAAAAAGGCCATTGTTGTACACCACAGAAGCTGCTTTTGAATTTAGACCAACACATTGGGGCTTGGCAGTGGGTGACCCTAAATGGCCGGAACGAAGCTATGACAGCGACTCTCTGTGGATGCGTGTGCACGCCGCGGAGGTCTGACTAGAAGAGGCAGTCATGGCTTGCTGCTCGCCATTGACACGCTGATGTGTGAATCTATTAACACACGCTGAAGGCATTTTACTCAAATCTCACATTCCCCTTCTTAAAAACACCTAAAGAAAGATTAAAAAAAAAATTCCCCTTCTTATCTCATTAAAATCGCAAACAAAATCTTCTAGCATAAGATGCAATGCTTGTTTTTATCCTGGGTTATTTAAATGAGACGAAGGTGAACATCGGTTGCAACTCTATTGAAAACTACACACCAAAATAAACTTGACTCAACATCATGATTTTAATACCAGAACAATGATTCAGAGTGTGGGTTCCCAAACTATGGGTCGCGAAAGATAAAACGTGATTTATACTTTCGTTGGATGATTAGAGAACAACAAATTTACGAAGCCAATGGCCTTCATTTGTTTGTCAAATACAATGACAATTTCTTCCAAAAAACATTCCAAATCTTACCCAAATGCAATCCAAAACTAAGCGGTGTTGAACTTCATTACTAATAAGATTTAAGAACAACCTAATAAAGATAAGAAAATCCATGCTAATCCAAATTCAATCCAAATCAAATCCAATGCAAATTCAATCCAAATCTAATTCAAATCCAATCTAAATCCAATCCAATCCAAATCCAATCCAAATCCAATCCAAATCCAATCCAAATCCAAATCCAATCCAAATCCACCATCAACCATTTTCCATCAACTAGTTCTGCTAGCCAATAACTCCAAACTAATCTTACGCAACTTCCGAATAGCTTTGTATAGTTCGGCAACCTTATTTTTTTTTCAAGATATCTGCTCCTTCATGTAATCCCGCTATGGCTACTAAGTCAATACATTCCACACTGCAAAAATTCCACACATTTTTATTGGCAAAAATCCATTAATTTAATTCATGATTCTAATTAGTGCACACATAACCACTCTCCACGCGAAGTACAAATATAATCTATAATCAAATAAAATGTATGTGTGGTCTCTAATATGCAGTTATTGAATTTATGTGTGGGTGCAAATTGCATATATTTGGGTAGCCAAATTGCAAAAATTTACGTGTGCGACAAATATATTCAATATAAAGAATTTTCTCAGTGCAAGATAAAGTTCTAAATAATATAGGGTAGAATACGGCATTGGCAGGGTGCGACAGTTGTTGGCACCCTCATTAATATTTGCGTTTTCCAGCAAACATGCACTATTTATGAACATAATTTTGATTCAGTCATACAATTTCAAGTCTAAGCTTTCATTTGAATAAGTTGTTTGTGTAAAAGTAGCAAGATTTGATGTGTTAATCACCGAAACAAATTTGCGCCTACGAAATCTTTGCCATTATTGCATTGCCAAAGAAAGCAGCGCACGAAAAGCAAACTGTTACTTACTTTTTTGAATCGCCTGTTTCTCCTCTTTATTGCGTATGACACGACAAATTATAGAAGTAAACTACTTTTTACACTTTATCACCACTTGATTATCACCAAAAAGAGCAAATTTATGCAATATTTGCTCTATGTTTCACTAAATAAAATCGGGACTGTTAGTTTTCTTTGACACACGCTTAAAATCAATAACACAGAGATGTGTTTGCATCACACAAAACGGACCTAATGCGGAACATCCCCTAGATGAGCGATAGTTACACAGCCACAAAAATAGCTCGTGTGGTTTTATTGAAGCTTGAATTTCAATATTTTCAACAGTATTTGGTTCCTCATGAAACAAGGAATCTGTACAAACGTTTACATGTTGAAAAGGACCGTTATCACGACCGTACGAGGCATTTTTGTGCCTGTGTAACTGTTGCTCATCTAGGGGATGTTCCACATTAGGTCCGTTTTGTGTGATGCAAACACATCTCTGTGTTATTGATTTTAAGCGTGCAGCAGCACACTTCGGAATAGAGCGAGAGAATGTGTTTGTGAGCATATCAAACACACGCTAGAAAGATACCACGCACAACTCTATGTGATTTGATTTTAGCAAAAATACGAACAAAATATCCGGCGAAGGCATTTATTAAAAAAAAGTGTTAAAATACAAATGCTTCTATTCAGACTTTTACGCAGACCATGAATTATATCAAAAGTGATAGCAACACCGTAGTAGTTTAACCCTTATGTGGCTGACAGGACCGTTTTCCTTTTGCATCTTCAATAATTTCCAAGCTCATCAAAAAATCATAACCATTCCCATTCCTACATAGCGCATTTCAACCATAAATAATTGCCTACTTTTAGGGTATTATCTATTATTCAACTGTGAAACGTAGTGTAAGAATGGGGTGGCTCTAGCGGCTGGATAGGACAGTGCTGCAGCTGCCCATTTTTCAACATATGAAGACTCACGAGGTGGAATATATTGTTAATATACTATACTTCCAGAACTGACGAGCTTCGTTTCAACTAAAATTGATTAATTATATATTTTTTACATTATTTAAAAGACGGCTAAGTATTCGAAATTTGCAAATTTGGATTCCATTGTTTTAGATTAATTCTCGATTAAAGCAGAAATTTGTACTTCATTTATATGGGAGCCCCCTTCCAGAAGCGGAGGGGTCTAATACCATTAGAAGAATCTTCATTGTTCCCAAAAACCTCTACATACAAATGTTCATGCCGTGTTCTATTCTATAAAGGCAGACAGACAAAAATTCCTTCTCATGTGTATAGATTTGGTTTTACGTAGTTTACGTCGAGCGGTCGTGTCTTGTACATACCAACCATGATTTTTTTTTATGAAGCAAACATATCATGTAAGGACCGCAAAGAGCAAGTTGTATATTTGAAACTGGTTGATAGACTTTTGCTTACGACTATAAGGCATTACAAAAGACAAAAGATGTAAATCTTGGCAGCGGACAAAAAGCATGTAAGTCCCCTTCTCCAAAATGGCCAACATTATTCAAATAGGTTGAAAATGGTAAAAGTTATGAAATTGTCAATATCTGGGTACACGGCTACCCAATCTGCCACTCACGTCTGTTTTTTGTTGGCCGCATAAGGGTTAAATTTGTTTTACAATGTGTTTAAATGCTTTTGCCTATCTGTCTAGGGGTGATTCAAATATGACGTCCACTACTTTTTGAGATTTTCAGACCCCCCTCCCCCCTCTGTCACGCTTTTTGGTAAGCCGAGTGTACACACTGTCACAAAATCTTGACCCCTCAAACTGTGGACGCCATTTTTGAACGACCCCCTACATGACATAAAATTGATACCAAGGCTAAAAATTCCAGCTTTGTTTTAAGCCAGTTTTGATAAACAATAAAGATTGTTCCAAAATTGAGTGCAGCGAGATGAGCGTGCGGCCGACAAATATGAATGATTTTTACTACTGGAGGATATAAACAACCAGTATTTGGCACCAATACATTACCAGTTTTCTACTTCCATGTCTAGTTGCTAAAGGGAGCAAACTCATTGCTGATAATAGAAATTGCTATGCCAATAGAAGAAATGTTGACCTGTTACTTTATATTAAATTTACTGAGTTTGTGGTAAAAGCTGTTATATTTAGTGAACACCAATCATCAAAGAAAGAGCATACAAATGTATACCAGTTAAACTGTACCTGTGTTTTAGTGTAATTATTTATTATTTTTATCATTCAATTTGACGAATGT
Organism: Armigeres subalbatus; assembly: GCF_024139115.2. Classification (NCBI taxonomy): domain Eukaryota; kingdom Metazoa; phylum Arthropoda; class Insecta; order Diptera; family Culicidae; genus Armigeres; species Armigeres subalbatus. The sequence goes on from NC_085141.1 coordinate 283,261,971, forward strand.
CTTAGACTGCCAAGAATAGGTATTTTCTCCTATTTGGCTTTCCGAACAGTTTCGAACAGTACAGCATTGAATATTTCTCCATTTCTCTCAGATTTCGTTATATCATTGATCAACTGGTAGTCTCATGTACGTCGTCAAGTGGCTTCATGAAATTTAAATTTGTTTTAATCAAAATCAATGCTCGCAGGACTTTGAAATTTTCTAGATCGTAAACCATTTTCCGTTGGTCTTCCATACGCACCATATAGCTTCACAAACCATTTTTCGACGGTTTTCTAAACGCGATTTAGCAAACCACAAATTATTTTCCGGCGGTCTTCGAGGTGCGTCTTGTGATATAGCAAACCACAAAACATTTTCCGACGGTCTTCGAGACGTGTCTTGTGATTTAGCAAACCACAAACCATTATCCGACGGTCTACGAGGCGCGTCTTGTGATTTAGCAAACCACAAACCATTTTCCGACGGTCTTCGAGACGCGTCTTGTGATTTAGCAATCCACAAACCATTTTCCGATGGTTTTCGAGGCGTGTCTTGTGATTTATCAAACCACAAACCATTTTCCGACGGTCTTCGACACGTGTCTTGTTATTTAGCAAACCATAAACCATTTTCCGACGGTGTTCAAGGCGCGTCTTGTGACTAAACAAACCACAAACGGTCTTCATGAAGCGCCTTGTGATTTTGCAAACTGAAATATATCACTCGTCACAATTTAAAAATGAATTCAACTCACCTCATGAAATCAGCGACAGGATCCAAAAAATAGAGGTCTTCGAGGCGCGTCTTGTGATTTAGCAAACCACAAACCATTTTCCGACGGTCTTCGAGGCGCGTCTTGTGATTTAGCAAACCACAAACCATTTTCCGATTGTCTTTGAGATGTGTCTTGTGATTTAGCAAACCACAAACTATTTTCCGACTGTCTTTGAGACGTGTCTTGTGATTTAGCAAACCACAAACCATTTTCCGACGGTCTTCGAGACGTGTCTTGTGATTTAGCAAACCACAAACCTTTTTCCGACGGTCTTCAAGACGCGTCTTGTGATTTAGCAAACCACAAACCATTTTCCGACGGTCTTCGAGGCGCGTCTTGTGATTTAGCAAACCACAAACCATTTTCCGACGGTCTTCGAGACGCGTCTTGTGATTTAGCAAACCACAAACCATTTTCCGACGGTCTTCATGAAGCGCCTTGTGATTTTGCAAACTGAAATATATCACTCGTCACAATTTAAAAATGAATTCAACTCACCTCATGAAATCAGCGACAGGATCCAAAAAATAGACTGGCAGGATCGCCAAATTGTGTGACCCTAAATGGCCCGGAACGAAGCTATGACAGCGACTCTCCGTGGATGCGTCATGGCTTGCTGCTCGCCGATTGACACGCTGAAGGCATTTTACTCAAACCCCACAGCCAGGTCTCATTTTAAGGCTAAGCGATAAGGATTTGCATCCGTGCAGCCGTGTGGCGAGCTGCGACAAGATCATCAGCTCCGGCGGGCAGTTTCGTTTCCGTTGTCGACGGTGTACTGGAGCTTGTACGGTTGTAACGGTGGAAGAGTTGAATTCTTCTTCGGAAAGGTCTTCTTTCGAATTTCCAAAAACTCCACCCGCTTCGGACAGCCCTTTGTGATGGCTCGATGTTTGTTGCACTTGAGATCGGTCACTTGTAACTTGTCTCACTGATCTGTTATGGAACGTACACACGGTCAAGCAGTTTGACCAACATTGACTCCACCTCTCGTTTATTCAAACATCCATCAAGTTTTACCAAAAGCGACACGAACAATCAATTTATTCAACCAACAATATCACACACGAACGACCGAAGCGCCAACTTGAGCTACAACCATCAAAAAATATATGGGGGTTTGTGAAACTTCACTACAAATGCTCAAACATGTTCGACGAACCTTGACTCCACCCCCGACAACTCAAACCAAAATCAAACCGTTTTAATTTTTTCCAACCGAGCCGCCAACTGTCAAATGGTTCTTCGAATAACTTCATACACGTTCAAACAAAGCACCAACCTAAGCGTTTCCTGGGGGGCGGAGTCAATGTTCGTCAAACTGCTTGACTGGTGTGTACGTTGCATTACGTGCGGGTCGCCACACTTGTTGCAACGCGGTTTCATGCGACAGTTCCGGGTACCGTACCCAATGTTGAAGCAGTCCGTGCACTGAGCGACGTCGCGGTGTTCTGGCCGATATCGCTCTCAGTCAACTAGGGTGTAATTTATAACGACTACCTAAAGCTGATCCCAATTTCTTCTCGCCTTGCCTTGGCGAGCGATCTTGGGAACGGCCACTGGTTTAAGGCCACAACTTTCGAGTTCAGCTTCATTCTGAGGAGTGCTCGCAGCAAGGCCTTGAGCGGCTTCGCGCCGCGTTGTCATGTCATGAGTGTAGTACTCATACTTTTGGACCTCGAGGAACTCCACGACTGGCTTATGATGATCCCTGTTTGCAGGCATTATCTTGACTTCATCGCATCGTCGCGATTAGATGGCATTTCTTTTGGCGTAAAATCGGCGGATCGCCCTTTACAAACACAGGCGGGCACTTCTCCATCCGCTCTGGTTGAACCTGAGACGACTACATATAGTTGCTGCCTCTTTTCTGGTGGATTGCCTACTTCGTCAATTGGTGGATTGCCTATGTCGTCAATTGTGAGTTAGGTCGGAGAATGAATTGCAAACGCTTGGCCTAGTTCCTAGAGTTCTTCAGTTCCCGCTAAGCTGCGGAGGACGACGGAGGTCCTTCACAGCATAGGGAAAGTACCTATCTATAGTATAGCATACTAGGTTTAAACCCCACCTAAGGAAATTGTTACACTTGCAGCTCCAATACATTTTTAAATGGAGAGTACTAAACTCGTCTTAGACGGTTGTTCACACTAAACTCGCGAACAATTCTTGATGACGGTGCACCAAAGTTTGGAACCCTCACAATGGGAACTTGGGGCGGAGAATTCGACCGGTTTATACAATTTTACACGCGACGGAACTTCTTGTATTTCGGATACCAAAATCAACTACGATGTGATTTCTTTGACCTCTATATTCATACTGGAAACTTGTTTTTTTTTTTGTGAATTCAAATTGGAAGTTACAAGTTCAGATGACTTAACTTAACTAAGAACATTCCGGGCCACGTTGAACCAGTGGGGTTCAACTACCCTAGTTGATGCGATTCGTTGTCTTCGATGGCATGACCGTTCTGAATAACATCTTGCTCCTTCTCGATTGGCAACGGACAGATCTCCGATACAGCTCGCTTATAGAGACCACGACAAGTTCGTACCACGACGACACGTACTAATCCGTCAGGCCCAATGAATGTCTCAGAGACTTGTCCCAGGGGCCAAGTAAACGGAGGATAGTTTTCCTGCTTAAGAAGTACGATCATTCCAGGTTCGATGTTTTTTGTCGCTTTCTTCCACTTTGAACGCTGGTGGAGAAAGCTCAAGTAGTCTCTGGACCAGCATTTCCAAAAATTTTGGACGGCTCGACGCATTTCCTGGAGACGGGAAAGTCTGGATACGGTGACATTCGATACATCGGGCTCCGATATCGAAAACATTGGCTCCCCGATAATAAAATGTCCAGGCGTTAACACAGAGAGGTCGTCAGGATGATCCGTAAGGGGTGTGAGAGGCCGGGAGTTGAGGATGCTTTCTATATGTGCAGCAGCAGTTGTTAGCTCGTCGACCGTATACGATGAACTACCGAAGATTTGTCGAATGTGGTATTTGAATGATTTCACCCCGGCCTCCCACAATCCCCCGAAGTGTGGAGATCGTGCCGGGATGAATTTGAATGTGATCCCCGAATCAAGGCAGTATTTGTTCCATTCGGCAGTATCAAACTGCTGCTTGTACCGACGTCGGAGCTCGCGCATTTCCCGATCAGCCCCGACGAATACTGTAGCGTTGTCGCACCGGAGCTCGATTAACCGACCGCGTCGGGCTACGAACCGCTTTATCGCATTTATACACGCACTGGACGATAGATCGGGAACGATTTCAACGTGTACGGCCTTCACCGACAGGCACACAAACACTGTGACGTACATTTTGACGCTAGCCCCTCTCCCATACAACGGGCGCACATTAAACGGCCCGCAATAATCCAGCCCAGACTTAGAGAATACACGAGCAGGAGTTACTCGTACTGATGGAAGAGGTGCCATTTGTTGATTTATACTTGATGGTGAGCAGCGAAAACAAGTCACACAAGCCCGAACAATCCGACGCACAAGTTGCCTTCCTTGTATTGGCCAAAATCGTTGTCGTAACGTTGATAATAATAAAGATGGACCCGAGTGTGCGGTCCGCAGATGAAGAGAGCGAGCAATCAACCAACTCAAACGATGTTTTGCAGGTAGCACTAAGGGAAACCTTGTGTCATACGGTCCTTCTTTATTGCTCAAACGGCTGTTAAGGCAAACCAAGCTGTTGTTGTCCAGAAAAACGTTAAGATTCTTGAATGGTGAGTGGGAGTCATAGACGACATTCTTGTCCGGTTGCAGCTTGTTTAGCATTAGTTGTCGAATTTCGTTGGTGAAAGATGTAGCTTGTGCCTGGTAGATGATTGATTTTAAAGCACCTTCTATTTCACTACGATCTAGCTTGCCAATAACTCGTTCCTCCACCCGACTTCGAACGTTGAAGCAAAACCTCTTGCACCAGGCGACCACCTTCAATAATTTTCCCAATTCGGAAAATTTAGAAAAAATCGAATCGTCGACCTCTTCTACGCAGCTTAAAGAAATGACTTGTCGCCTTTCACTCTCCATATCCGAATTTTTTGTTGCAATGTTAGTAAGCATATGCGGTATTTCGAAAAATTTCGTTTCAGGTGGTTCGAAACGAAATTCCGCGGAATTTCGCGGAATTTTAGCATGGCGAAATCACATTTCTTGATTTCGTTTCGTTTCGTAAAATTACAAAAATTTCGCTAGAAAAAACTAGCTTCTAACGAAATTTAACGGAATTCCGCGGAATTTCGAAACAAATTTAAACATAAACCATTCTTTTTTTTATCAAAAATTTTGGCTGCGCCGCTGAACCAAATTGTTAAGTTGTTTTCAAAACTTTAGGTTATACAGTTTATTCTATTAACGCTTACTACATAACCCCATTCTTAGTGAAAAAAATCTACCTCGCGTAGCAGAAATTTGTTTAACCAGTGTACAATCGATGTTGTAGATGCTGATCACGCCAGCTAGTGTGGGAGAACGCGAAGTGATAAAACTAATGTCTGCATCAATGAGCACAGAATTATTTAGTGCGGAATCGATCGTTTTTTAGAAGCTTATTAAACGAAGCACATTGAATTGTGTTGGATTGATTTGAAACACCGTTTTCGTCTTCTTGTTTTCAAATAATTTTGTTTACAATAAATATTCAGTCGCTTACCCATGGGCTTTACATGAATTTCCTTCTCTACTAACCAACGATTCCTTTCCCGTAGCGCTCACGGAGATGCAGAGCATTCCTCGGTCTTTTATAACAGCGGTTCTCAACCTGCGGTACATGTACCCATGAGGGTACTTTCGCCGGACCCAGGAGGTACCTCGGACGAAATGCTTAATGACGGATGAATTACAATTTTGATCCAAACTTATTGATAAAGTTTTGTATTTTTTTATATTTCTAAACTTTGTCTTGTACATAATACTCAGTGGTCCAAAATATGAGCCGTCAAACTGGTGGTCCAAAATACCTCCTACATCCTATGCATGTCACTCAGCAAATCATGGCCTATTGAATCCTGTCCTCCACAACCAGTACAATGGATGAAGAGATGTGGGACAAAAGATCAAAAGGGCAAAACCTCGAATGAACAAATTTGAAAAATCTTCTATGCAATCTACCGGATCAAAGCAGAATGTTGAATAATATGTTAAGAATATAATTCTTAACTATAATCTTGAGTCTACAAATTCGAAAGCCTCCATTTGAAAGACATGAAGACTTCTTCCTGACATGAAGACTTTCTGCTTATTTTAAAAGCCTCGGATCTTTTCAAGGGGCTCGGAAGGGATTTTTAAACAGGCTCGACAGGCTCATTTCGAAAGGCTCGGGAGCCTACTCTCAAGAGGGTTGGAAGCCTCCTTTCTAGAGGCCCGGAAATCTTCTTTTGAGCTTTCTTCTTTAAACTTTCTTTTTTTTTCTTTTCTCCTTCTTTTAAAAGGCTAGGAAAGCTCTTTCCAAAAGACTCGGAAGGCCTCTTTCAAGAGGCTCGAAGCCCTCCCTTAAAGAGGGTCGGAGTTCTTCTTTCAAGATGCTTGGAACTTCGAACCTTATCTCGCCTCAAGCCTCCTTTCAAGAGGCTCAGGCCTCCTTTCAAGAGGCTCAGAGCCTCCTTTCAAGAGGCTCAGAAGCCTCCTTTCAAGAGGCTCAGAGCCTCCTTTCAAGAGGCTCAGAGCCTCCTTTCAAGAGGCTCAGAGCCTCCTTTCAAGAGGCTCAGAAGCCTCCTTTCAAGAGGCTCAGAGCCTCCTTTCAAGAGGCTCAGGCCTCCTTTCAAGAGGCTCGTAAGCCTCCTTTCAAGAGGCTCAGCCTCCTTTCAAGAGGCTCAGGAAGCCTCCTTTCAAGAGGCTCAGAAGCCTCCTTTCAAGAGGCTCAGAAGCCTCCTTTCAAGAGGCTCAGAGCCTCCTTTCAAGAGGCTCAGAAGCCTCCTTTCAAGAGGCTCAGGCCTCCTTTCAAGAGGCTCAGAGCCTCCTTTCAAGAGGCTCAGAAGCCTCCTTTCAAGAGGCTCAGAAGCCTCCTTTCAAGAGGCTCAGAAGCCTCCTTTCAAGAGGCTCAGAAGCCTCCTTTCAAGAGGCTCAGAAGCCTCCTTTCAAGAGGCTCAGAAGCCTCCTTTCAAGAGGCCTCAGAAGCCTCCTTTCAAGAGGCTCAGGCCTCCTTTCAAGAGGCTCAGAAGCCTCCTTTCAAGAGGCTCAGAGCCTCCTTCAAGAGGCTCAGAAGCCTCCTTTCAAGAGGCTCAGAAGCCTCCTTTCAAGAGGCTCAGAAGCCTCCTTTCAAGAGGCTCAGAGCCTCCTTTCAAGAGGCTCAGAAGCCTCCTTTCAAGAGGCTCAGAAGCCTCCTTTCAAGAGGCTCAAGCCTCCTTTCAAGAGGCCTCAGAAGCCTCATTTCAAGAGGCTCAGAAGCCTCCTTTCAAGAGGCTCAGAAGCCTCCTTTCAAGAGGCTCAGAAGCCTCCTTTCAAGAGGCTCAGAAGCCTCCTTTCAAGAGGCTCAGAAGCCTCCTTTCAAGAGGCTGAAGCCTCCTTTCAAGAGGCTCGGAAGCCTCCTTTCAAGAGGCTCGGAAGCCTCCTTTCAAGAGGCTCGGAAGCCTCCTTTCAAGAGGCTCGGAAGCCTCCTTTCAAGAGGCTCGGAAGCCTCCTTTCGAGAGGCTCGGAAGCCTTCTTTCAAGAGGCTCGGAAGCCTCCTTTCAAGAGGCTCGGAAGCCTCGTTTCAAGAGGCTCGGAAGCCTCCTTTCAAGAGGCTCGGAAGCCTCCTTTCAAGAGTCAAAACATTTCGTACAGTAAGTCCCTTGATGTAAGAACTTAATTTTATTGGGAAGTTTAAAAAAAATGAAAATTTCAGAAAAGTTTATGGAGAGCCATATATTTCGTTAGATTTCAGGTCCATTTGTGATATACTTCAAGCGCTACGATTATTTCCATTTACAGCAAAAAAAATCGTAGGGGTACCTCAATTGATGCAAAAGTTCTAAGGGTACCTCTCAAGAAAAATGTTAAGAACCGCTGTTTTACAACAATGAGTATTAAACTAATTTTCCTCTTCTAATCCTAAATTGACTGTAAGGACGTGACCAGCATCGTTATTGGTCATGATTTGGAAACTCCGAAGCAAGTATTCAATAAGAATAACTTGTTTGAATCCCAAGAATATTATTTAATTGGTGAGCTGTGCATATTTGCTGTTTTTCGGACAATCATGATTAGCAATTACAATGTGTACAGCTCATCAAGCTAAGCTCTTCTTTGACTATTTCCACAATATGTAAGGAACATTGAAGATTTGTGGGCATTTCTAGATCTTCGCATGGAAATTGCAAAAAAGAATCCAGAACGGGTTGAAAGATTATTAAAATTGCTGAAAGTTCTTTACTTATGATTGCTTTTAGCTCATACTGACCATAACAGCTGTTCTCATGTGCCAAGGACACACAGACAATAGCTCAGTTCGTCGAACTGATTGTATATAAGACTATGGGTCTGTGAAATTCAATCTGAAGTACATATCTTTGTGCATTTTAGAAAGGTGGACAGGATTCTTCTAGTGAGCAAATGTATGCTATATGTGCACGAATAATGAGAAGGAATAAGTTTTTGCTGTTACGTCCTTTTCAAATATCAATTCTCTATCTGTGTATGCGCCTGGCAGATGTGGATACATAATTGAGTATCCCACTAAATAAAAAAATAAATTTAAGCGTTATTTTCTGATTTTGAATTAGCTCAAAAAAAGACAATATGAAGTATGCTTCAGCATAATTACATTATTCTTACGTGAACTAAGGTTTTAAACGAATTTTGAATCCTTATATGAAAAATCCCACAATTTCTATATTTTTTATACTTTCTTATATGAAAGCGACATAAATGCTGGGTTATTGCCTTATCGCCAATGGTATATGCGGCAAGAATGCGGTGATTTATCACAGACTGCCTCTTCTGTTATTATAACTCTTTTGGACGTAAAACAGTTATTTGACTTCGAAATAGTGAAGTCCGAATTGCGTACATAATGTAAAACCAATTTAATCAAAATTCCGCGGAAAAAGAAATTGAAATTTCGTTTCGTTTCGAAAAATTGCGAATCAAATGAACCTTGATTTCGTTTCGTTTCGAAGTTTCGAAAGTAAATCCATATTTCGTTTCGATCCGAATCAGCATAGACATTTTAAATTTCGTTTCGTTTCGTTTCGTTAGGAAAAAGTGTGTTATCGCATACCCTTAAATGTTAGAGAATGAATTAGGCCAGTATAAAGCTGGTTTCGCGAGAAATTGTGGCCCATGCCACCATAGATTATCATTTAAAATTTGACTGGGGCGAACTCCTCGAGATACTCGGTCAGCTGGGTTTTGGTCAGACGGAACATGTCTCCATTGACATCCTTTAGTGAGGCGTTGTACTTCGGAGATGCGGTTGGATACAAACACCTTCCAGTCGGTCGGTGGTGCACGAAGCCAGTATAATACTACCGTAGAATCCGTCCAATACGTAACTAATCCAGTGAAGTCCGGTGTCATTCGTAATTTGTGTACCAGTTGGCTACCTAATACTGCCGCACTCAACTCTAGTCGTGGTATGGACAATCCGTGCAAAGGGGCGACTCGAGACTTCGTAATTAAAAGGTGGCTGATGATTTGCTTGCTTGTATCTGGACCCACTACATACATACAACAACCGTAGCCTTTTTCAGAAGCGTCACAAAAACAATGAAGATGATAGTTGCGATCGACGTTCGACAAAACCCGACGAGGAATGGAAAGTTGCTGTAGTAGTTTTATCTCGCTTCTAAAGTTGAGCCACCAGGCGTTCTCTTCCTTCGAAAGTTCTTCATCCCATGGTATATTTTTCGCCCAAAGTCGCTGAACGAAAGTTTTGGCGCTGATAACCACCGACCCAAGGAGACCAAGTGGGTCAAACAATTGCGCGGTTTCAGATACTACAATGCGTTTTGTTACCTTGGAGATCTCTGGAATTGGCGGAATCCTGAACTCAAAATAGTCGGCTGTTGGATTCCACAGAAGTCCCAGGGCGGTAACCCTCGAACGACAAATTTCCGTTTTCGGAGCATTTTCCCACAGATCGGTTGGAATGTGTTTCAAAACATGTGGATTATTGCTACTCCACTTGCGTAACGAAAATCCCCCTGCACCAAGCAGTTCACGAAGTTGACGACAAGTTTCTGCGGCTTCATCGCGGTCATCACTTCCCGCTAACACGTCGTCTACGTAGATTCGTTTCTTCACTACCACCGAAGCTAGGGGGTATTTGTGACCCTCGTCCTCAGTAAGCTTCACGAGCACTCTTGCTGCTTGATATGGTGAGCAAGCTAATCCATAAGTCACAGTTTTTAACTGATATATTTGCAGCGGCATTGAGGGATCTCTCCGCCAGATGATATTCAAAAACCGGCGGTCATCGGGATTCACTGCGTCCGCAGTGAAAACGTACTGTGGCAATCGAAAATTGATTAGATGAATCAGCAGAGGTGGTTGGACAGTGGGACCAGTGTGTAGAATGTCGTTCAGAGAAAGGACGCCAGAACCCTTGCTGCTGGCATCGAAGACAATGCGTGTTTTGGTTGTGCTGCTTTCTGGACGGTGGACAGCATGATGAGGGAAAAAATATTGTGGGCCCGCGATGCGAGAACCTACTTCCATATGTCCTAATTGTTGATAATCGTCCATGAATTTCACATACTCGTCACGCAATCTCTTATCACGAATGAACCTTTTCTCCATAAGAAAAAAGCGCCGTAATGCTTGGTCATAAGAATCATTCAGCAGGCAGTTCAATTCTTCACGGAATGGCAAACGAACAGTATAACGGCCAGTAGAATCACGAGATACGGTCTGAAGAAAGTGATTTTCGACATCTTGTTCTACTTGGGTTAACGCCTTTCCAACATCCAAGTTATCCACCTCCCACATTCTCTCCAATTGGGCGTTTAAATCCTGTTCAGTGACAACATGGCAGGATACTGTTGCCATTGTGTAATTGGAATACTTGCCACACACCACGTAACCCAACACAGTCTTTTGTAGTACGGGAAGATTTTCAGCTAATACCATTTGATGCGATTCCAGTAGCGAGAAAAACAATTCGGCCCCAATTATCATGTCGACTCCACGACTGACATTAAATTTGGGGTCTGCTAACTGTAAGTGGTGTGGAATGTTCCACTTGGAAACATCGACATGACAAGTAGGAAGGCTGACGGTTAATTTCGGGAGCACCAAACAATCGATGGTTTGTACAAGTTTTCCAAAACGAGAAGAGAGTGTGAGCTGTACACAATAACGTACACTGACCATCGCTTGACCAATACCACTTACTGGCAGGTTAATACGATTGCGCTTCAAACCCAACTTCTGGCACAAAGACCCTGACATGAAGTTTGATTGTGATCCACTGTCGAGCAAAGCTCTCGCATAGTGATCAATCCCATCAGCATCCTGTACTCGTACCACAGCTGTGGACAAAAACACCATCGCTTCCTTTGTATTGTTTGTTGGAATGGATGCCGTCGTGCAGTCGTTAGAGCAAGGAAGTGGTTCGTTTGATTCGGAACGACGGTACGATATATTCGACGACGAGAAAGGGGGGCTACTCACGGCGAACGATTGCGGAGACGACGCAATGACCGACGACGACAACGAGTTTGCCTGTGGGGAAGCACACGAAGACACCACCGGTGGTGCTACCGATAACGAGAATTTCGCTTGATGAAGAGTACTTCTAGTTGCACCAATAGCTGTGCAAGTTGTTGTGGTTGTTGACTCTTCGTCCACCAAGCTTGAGGGGGATGTAATAGGTGGAAGGTGGAGTAGAGTATGGTGTCGCTTCGAACAAGTTTTGCAAAGGCAGCTGCGACAGTCTTTTGCTAGATGTCCTTTTTTGCAGGCAGTTGATACAGAGTTGATTCCTTTTGACGAAATCCAAACGATGTTTAGGCGTCAGCTTCAAAAACGATTCACACTGAGATATAGCATGAGCCTGTTTACAGTTGGGGCATTTAACGACGTTTTCCGAAACAACGTGAGAGGAGGATCTCATTCTTACAGGTTTGGACGGAATAGCTGTGTATGGACCTTGCGAAGGTTTACACATCTGTAGTGTACGTGATCGTTTGAGAATGTAGTTTAGCAAATCCTTGTACTGCGGAACCTGATTGTCGTCACACTGAGCTTCCCAATCCATCAACGATTTCTCATCCAACAAACTGCTGAGGCGCTCTACTAGGAACGAATTCCAATGTGCCTCGGCTGGTTCAAGCTTGTCCAGAATGCCCACATGCCGGTTGAATTCATCGGCTAATTCTGCCAGTGCAGAAGCTGATTCCCGTTTGATGTGCAGAATTTTCAAAATTGCAGACATGTGTTGTTTAACAAGGAAATTCTTATTCTCGTACCGATCACAAATCACCTTCCATGCTAGGAGGTAATTATCCGAGGTAATTGCAAACGAGGATACCAAACGAGACGCTTCACCTTTCAGTGCACTACGTAAATAGTGAAGCTTTTGTACCGCGGAAATTTGGGGGTTAGCGTGTACTAACGACTTGAAAAGGTCACGGAACTCTATCCATTCATCCGTTCTCCCTTCAAACTCTGGAATTCTTATTTCTGGAAGCCTCACCGAAGCGACTTGACTAGCAGTAGGTGGAGTCGGCATTACCGATCGTGGGCTAGGGGACGCAGGGTTAGCCGTTGTGGAGCAAGGGAGTTTGCTAACAAGTGATGCCTTGAGTTCAAAATATAGAGTTTGAAACTCCTCTCGAGTTCCCGAGAATCCTGTTTCTTGGTCTTCCAATGCTTCGATTTCATCCTCGGTATCCTCAAATTTCTCCCACAGCCCATCCAAACGAACCGCTGTATTAGCTTTGCCGATCCAAGGATACTATCCCTTTTACGGTGAAGACCCTTCAAATGCAGAACATTTTTCCGCAAACTCGACTTTTTCGGCAAACTCATTCTTCCAGAATGCATACACCAACCTTCAAAGGCAGCGTCACTTACACTTCCCACGTGAATATTGTAACCTCAACTTTTGCACACCGCGCGTTCTGGAGCCAGCAAGCTTCCAGAGTTCGTCTCCCGAACGATGAGTAGAGCACGTACGATGTAGAATTTGGCCGTTTTCTTGACCAACACTAGCGACAGTATGCAATCTGGGCACGTATCCGACAGAATTGCTACGACAATACACAATGTGCTCTATCACCCGCGGCGACCGATAACTCTTTCTCAATGCTCCAACGACGATTAGGAATTCCTCCCGGGTTTCGGCACCATTTACTGTTCACACTAAACTCGCGAACAATTCTTGATGACGGTGCACCAAAGTTTGGAACCCTCACAATGGGAACTTGGGGCGGAGAATTCGACCGGTTTATACAATTTTACACGCGACGGAACTTCTTGTATTTCGGATACCAAAATCAACTACGATGGGATTTCTTTGACCTCTATATTCATACTGGTTTGTTCACAAAAAACGATGAATTTAATTATCCAAATATGTATTTGTGGCAAAAGGGGAAAGGAAATAGCAAACGCAAATTTACATATATTCATTTAATTCATTTTGTTTGAAACTTGTTTTTTTTTGTGAATTCAAATTGGGAGTTACAAGTTCAGATGACTTAACTTAACTAAGAACAACGGTTAAAGGTATGTATAATACCCCGGTCCCGGGATCCCGCAGCATGCCGACGGAAACGAAATTTGCTCTATACAAAACTCTGATTCTACCAGTGACCCTTCATGGACATGAAGCATGGACGTTAAAAGCGGCCGAGCGGAGAGCTTTCGGGGTTTTCGAGCGAAAAGTGCTGCGTACAATACTCGGAGGGAAACTAGAAAATGGTGTGTGGCGCAGACGCATGAATCATGAGCGGTATCAAGTATACAAAAAAGAAAATATTGTGAATCGTTTAAAATACGGCAAACTTCAGTGGGCTGGTCACTTAGTGCGAATGTTGGAAGAAAGAAGGGGCCGGCGACTTCGTGGAAGGCCACGAACACGCTGGCTGCACGCGGTGGAATCGGACCTGGGGATTCTGAACGTTCGGGGAAACTGGAGGAACATCGCCGAAGACCGATGATTGTGGAGCTCTACAATACGCCAGGCATAGGTGTATCAACGCGGTATCCGTGCCCCGTTAACAATAATGGATCTCCATTTGCATCAATGTCTACCGAAACAAACGAGAATCGATGAACTTCGGTACGAGCCTGACACTTGAACCACCCGGGACGCAAAAGAGATGCAGCACATGCGTCCCAAAACAAACGACAAAGAAAAATCATACCACCAGAATGGTAAATCTTAATCAATGGCGCATCAAATTTAAATTAAATGCATCTGAGTACAACACCAAATACTCTTCCATCCTGGCCTCTCCCACTGAAATCGCAAACTTTACTGTCGCACCGCGCCGGGTGTAAACATCATCTCGTCAAATCGAGACGCAATCCGTTGTGAAGTCGCCCAAAAATGAAGCGAAACATGAGCAAACAAAAGCCTTGCTTCTCTGGTACTTTGAAAAATTACAAATCTGATTATTTCACCTAGCCGTAATTTTACCTTTCTTGAAATTCTCTAAAACAATGTGTTATCACGCTAGCTTTCAGCTACTCACCCGTAAAGTTTTACTGTCGTAATTTTTTTCCAAGGAAATTTTACTAGCTTTTTGTTACAAGTGGACAACTCAAACTCGGAATTATTACTTCATTGAAAAGTCCATCGCATAAGAATTAGGCGTCCGTTTGCAGTAAGTAGCATTCAGATAGATAAGAAAACTTGTTTTCCACAAACAATAATGGAAAAAGATTTTAAAATTTTGTAGAATCATCATTTTACTGAATCCAGTAAAAGTTTAACTTGGGTAGAAGTTTTGAAGACTTAAACGGCGAATAAACGAAATAAATATGTTCATTATAATTCTTAAGTTTTCTATTTATTTTAGCATTATTTCTCAGCTTGACTAATGGTAATTAGTAATTATAAAGTTGTGCCAGTCACTTTCTTTAAAAAATGATTTTTTTTGTTGAGATAATAACCTTTCTATTGACAGTAAGCAAAAGTAATAATTGCTTCAAAAGAAGAGTTCCACTGCAGCGAACCAGAAATTATGATCGCAAATTTACATTTTTATATTGAATCTGAACACGAATAACATGTCAGCTTTAAAAGCTTATAAAGGTAAATACTTTCATCGTTATGATTACAACCGAAAATGGCACTAAAGAGCGGGGCGGGGTGCAAATAAGGTCCAACAAGGATGCTGCATCGATTTACAGAAAAAAAAACTGCAGTTCAGTGCAGTTTGGGTGCGAGAAAAGGCGTGCGTGGAGGTCTTAAATTTTGAAGAGTTATTTTACGAACTACACCGGGTCGGGTCTCTGGTCGGGCGGCATGATTCGTGCGCGTACCGATTTTAGCGGGGCTCCCCCAAAACTGTGTGGCGTGAGGCCAAACATCGCGGCTGGGCGTGAGGACCAGAGATATCCACTACGTACACGAGCGAGATGAGTGGAGCGGGGCCAGGTGATATGTGTTATGACAGTTGATGATGGAATTTCGCTGTAAGCTGATGCCCAGCTCGGGTAAAGTCATTTAACTTGACAGCCAAATTCCGCCCAGATTGGTTCATTTACTTTACGAAGATCGCTTAATATACGACGGAAAGGGACGATTTTTTATGTTTCGAACGTGGATTTATTTCGCGTCAAAGGTTTTCAAAATATTATTACTCACTACCACCTCGTGGATAACGTGAAAGATCCATTTAACACACATTGATTGATAAGTACGATGTTTTGACCTATTCCACTGACAACGCAATGAAAATTTAGATTGACATTTTCCATGGGACACAAGGTGGAGATTGCTGCCTCTTTCTTAAAGTGTAATATCGTGAACAAGGGTTGTCAATAATAAGAGACGTGTTGTTTATGGAGTATCAAAATGTGGAATTAGATTCTACTCATTAGATGTTATCCAAAGAAAATTTAGTTTCATGACTGCATCTAGTTTCACGAATAGATCTATACACGGTCCTATTTCTCTTGGAAGCCTTTAAGAAAACAACCTAAATAGCTCTTCACTCTTGATTAGCTTTGATGTATCCATCTTATGCACCAAATGTTGACTACGATATGTTAATGTTGGAATTCATTTAAGACCCCAATGAAGACATGAAACATTTAGATATTATTTACTATGTTTGAAAATCCGATATGCATATGTTATGCAAGCATGTGAAAGATTTAGTCCGAAAAATGCATTGACGGTAGTCACTTCCTTTGGTGGGGTTTGAACTCCTGATGCTATTTTGCATTTAATTGAATTTTGTTCTTGAAGCTTTGCATCCTTGACATTGTTTCTTGAATCTTGTTAAAAATTTTAATTCTTTTAATTTTAATAATAATTTAAGTTCATACTGAAGGTGATTTTCTTTAAAATATTTTGGAGTTTGGACAACGTATTATCCGTAGGTACTGGGTGTCACATCACAATCTCAAATTGGGAACCGTCACGAATCATGTAAGACTTTGAACGTTGATAACGCATTTATCCTTAGATAGAATTTTTAGATTTTTGCATTAATTGACTCGGAAACTTTTCACTAATTTAAACATTTCATTGAAACTTTCAAAAATTAACCAAAACATATTGACAATTTAAATTCTTGACAAACGCTGAAAAACTTTTAGTACCAAGCAATTCCGATCATGCATCTCCAGCACGGACATCAGATTGATGTAAGGCTCAAATTACCGTTATCCAGTCATTGACTAGAAAGACAGCCACGTGCTCGTACCACCCCCCAGTAATAAAACCACAGAGAACAGACGTTCATCTTATGTCGCAAAGTTGTGTAAAACTTTGTACTTCATTTTGAAGTATGTCGTTATGCTCCCGTTGCGCGGTGCTAGTGTGCTAGTGTGCTTTTTCTTTTTAGTGCTAGTGGTGACTAGTGTTCAGTCCGAATTGACACTAGATAGCAGTATCACCTTGTTTACGTAGTGTAAGCTAACGCCATCGCTTGTATTATTGTATAAGTTTGTATGTCGGGCAGTCT
The DNA here is from genome assembly GCF_024139115.2 of Armigeres subalbatus. Lineage (NCBI taxonomy): Eukaryota > Metazoa > Arthropoda > Insecta > Diptera > Culicidae > Armigeres > Armigeres subalbatus. The sequence goes on from NC_085141.1 coordinate 283,278,808, forward strand.
GCGTTGGCAGCGCTGCGGAGCATTACACACGTTTTCAACAAAATTTTGATTGAGCCTCCATGTCTTTTCTCTGTGATAAAACCACCCAACGAGGAGAAAAAGCAAGTCTCCAGCTGGATGGGGGAAGTATTTTTGTTTCAAAGCTACATCATCCAATAGCGAAGACATAACTATATCCGGTGGATGCTTCATTTGGTTGTATTTCGCTTTAGTTTTTTTTAACATTCGGAGCAACATTCGGCAGGCTGCAGAACGATGGTATCGGTTGCGGTGGCGGTCCATCAGCATCGGAGGCGATCGTTGACGAAGGTTGCTGCAGCAGAGAATTATTTAGCATCGAAGGCGTTGAATAATCTCCAGTGGCGGTGGTTGCAGCAGAAATTTTATTCACCGTCGATTGTTAGTAATAGAAATGGTGCGTGATTTAAAAATTTATTGGCCCTTCTTATGACCAACATTTTACGTGGGAGAAGGTTTGACTTGCCGAAAATATTCAAGTGTTTAACAACCGCAGTATGTTAGAAAGGTGCTTTCCCCAACAAACACAAGATCGTATATCATAGCGAATAAGTGTACAAAGTGGAGGCCATATACGTGCACTTTGCATGTAGTCAAATCACAGAGAACAGACATGGATGCTCGAACAAAATTTCGTTAAAAACGTGTGTAAAGATTTAAATCACACCTCAGCGCCGCCAACGCAGGCTGCTCGACATAAAAACTCAATTTCACTAAGTGCTAGCGTTGGCATACACTTCATAAACAATGTAGCGCTGCCACCTAGGAGCAATTCAGAATGAACACTAGCGATAAAAAGTAAAACACGGCAAATTTTAACCATATTTATCAGCACACTAGCACCGCACAACGGGGGCATAACGACATACTTTAAAATGACCAGTACAAACTTTTACACAACCACGCGAATGAAGATGAACGTCTGTTCTCTGTGGTCAAATGGAGGAATGCGCCTATATCACCTCCACCTTATACACTTATTCGCTATCATATGCGACTTTGTGTTGGCTGGGTCTCTACTAAGCTACGAAGGACCTCTATTATTCTCCTCAGCTTAGCGGGTACTGATCCCCAATATAGCCCGGCACATAGCCGAACTCTCTCAATTCATTCTCCGAACTAACTCTTGTGCTCTTCTCCACGTATTGTTTTGTACAATTCAAATCGAGGGGATGAGTATTTAGGGACTGTCGCATTTGGAAAATTAAACTGAAATTAAACTTAAAAGTGACATTTCAATAATTATCGAATAACCCTGCTCGCAGAGCAAGATTACTTTTGACAGAAGTCGAATCATTTTTCGATGTCTTATTGGAATTGCTGGGTAGCACCAGCCATTCTTATGATAGAGTTATTTGTTAATTTTTGAACTGTCACTTTTAAGTTTAATTCTCCAAATGAGACAGTACCTGGTGTTGTGAATTTGGGCTCATCAGTACCTGCTAAGCGGTGGAGGACGACGGAGGTCCTTCGTAGCCTAGCTTACACTAATACATTTTTCGAACCAAATCTTTTACATCACAAATAGAATTTTCAAACATAGTTATAAATTGCTAACTGGAAAGCAGGCAATTACCATTGATTCAACTGAGGTTTGATTTGTTATATTTGAATTTAACACTGAAGTGAAATTTTCTTGCAAATTCTGACTCGGTATGCTGAAGCTAGTGATACTTATTGGAACTTGTCATTAGATGAGTTAGTACTATCCCATTTAATTCTACCACTTTATTATAACTTTTACGGGTAAGGCGGTGTTACGTAAGAATATAATTGTTAACCCCTGGCTACCCTGTGTGTATGATAAGACATTATTTGTATATGTGTATCAATTTTAGGTGTTATTTTAGTCAGTTGAAAATAACGATGCAACAGCACGGATGCGACAGAATCACATTTTCTGTTGCTGAAATAGTAAAAACACCGAAGATGTGAGTACCTAATTATTTATTGCATTCGATGTCGTATTTGTCGCGCTGAAAGATCGGTGACTTCTGTGCTGTTCGCAACAGGCGGCCTTCAGTGTCTCGAATTTTCTGCAACAACCTCCGCCGACGGCCATCACTGTTGCCGCTGTAACCACCACCGACGCAACCATTGCATTGCCATTAAATTTTCTGTCACTTTCGAGGAATTGGTCTCAAATAAACTCTCTTCCGTTTAAAATTGTGTTTCTGAAAAGGACCTGCGTCTTGTTCGATTTTATAATCAATAGCAGCAAACTTGAGATTTTTAGAATCTCACGAGAATTTTCTACTTGTTCTCGACTATGGTTACTCCATGCTTTACCATGGTTTTCAGAAACTTTCATGTGAGTACTACTGCTGCTGATGACGACAACACAATGATTTTTTAGCAGTACACCCGATTATTTTTTTACACGGGGGATGCGTTCCGTGTAAAAAAAGTTTTCAGTTCAAAATTTGAAAATCCGTGTAAAAAAAAGTTTTATGATTTCTCGACGAATCATGGAAAATGGAGCAACTTTGCAAAAATTTTGTATGGGATTTTTTTTACACGGCCGTGTAAAAAAAATCCGTGTAAAAACAGAATCGGGTGTACCACAAAAAATACTCCCATGCAATAGATTTCCTGTCGCACCCACACTGACGGCCACCACCGATTCTGATGTTGGTATCACTAAATTCATGTTTCTTTTGAGGTTTAGTTTAACTATTTGATTTTACATGGTAAGTTTTTGATTTTGAATTATGACTTTGACCCGTTAACTTTGGGTTAAAAACCCCTGTTGTACATCTCGAAACCACATCGGCCAGCCAGCCCAAAGAAAACGGTAAACCATTCATCAGAGTACGGCTGTACTCACACAGCAGTCACTGACTGAAAAAACAACGCGATCTGTACACAAATCCCAAGGGTGAGACAAATTGAAGCCAAAAGGAAGAGCACAAACAAGTGAGAGGACGTACGACATTCTCACCCGGCATCGTCAGCATCAACCGGGAAGAAGAAGCAACATGGATACGAAAAGCGAATAAAAAGATCACGCTCTTCTCTCACACACCGCATCGCTCTCACGATCGGGAAGAGGTGGGGAAAAACGGCACAAATCAACGGTCAGTCAGTTCGCTCTAGACCGCATGCAGATCGCTCGTGCGTCCAATAAATTCGTCCCCGCGTGATAAGTTCACAGTAGGCCACTTAGACCGTGTAGTGATTTTAGAGGTCGGACATTTGTGTGCAAGTAACAGTTCCTGGCCAGCTTGGAATTAATTCAAGTGGCCGACATTACCTCCGAAAGTGACGATCACGTGAACAAATACTGTTCTGGACGGCAGAGCTCGGACGGAGTGGACTGCACCTGGAATCTGGATAATAATCCCAATGCCAGTGACCAGTGGATTATTGGATTAACTGACTATTTTGTTGTTCGCCGTCGGGAGAAATTTTGCACAACGGGAATTGCTGATTGTGTTGCTCTCCGCAGGCGATTGAGTCGCGAAACAAAAGCCAAAGGCGCGGCAGACAGTTCGTCACGAGACCGAAAGTGCGGAGAGTGTCGGTCGACAGGAACAAAACCGCAATATCATCCGGAGTCAAGAAGAAGACCGATCGGCGTTCCCTACTGAGGGGCTTCTTTTTTCATATTTACAGTTTTGTTCTCGGAGCACGCTGAAACGACGAGCGTGAGGCGCAAGGCGACGACAGAGAAACGGGAAGAAATCCACCATTAGAGCCACCTCGAAAGACTCCCGTGCAGGGAAGTGCGGACACAGTCAACGAGCGAACGGTCGCTCCGTCGATACCGGTGCGGAAGGCCGAAGAATCGGGTACCTGGCTGGCTAAGAGCGAGCACCGTCAACGAGTGAACAGTCCGTGACCGTGAGTCAAACCGTGAGTCAAACAAACCGTGAGTCAGTGATAGTAGTTTTAAGATCATGATCAAATTAGCCTAGGAGAGACAGGAACCCAGAGTAGGTTGATGAGAAACGCTTTTCTAATATAATGTGTTAAAATGAATGTTTTGGTGTCTTGATTTTGGTTGGTGCTCTTAGCCCCAGTTTTGTGACGGATTCACTTTGGTAGACGCTTTACTTCGCTCCATCGAACCGGGTATTTGCAACAGTATTCTATTTTGAAATTTTAGCCTTAAGAAGGCTTCGATTAATTAAACAAAAATGATGACCTAACTATACAAAGTACATTAATATTTACATACTTAAAGAACTGTTGTTTAATTTACATTTACAGGGATTTATAGTCAAACTTTTTTGGGTTCCTGCTCAGTGCAAAATTTCTGGAAATGAACAAGCAGATATATTTGGCCAAATTGGTAGTTCGTTGGAGTGGTGTTTTCGATCGTAATATTTCATCTTCTGAACATTTTGTTAAATTAGAATAGTATTCAAAGAATTCGTGGCAATAATCTTGGGATTCTAGTGATAAATGTCGTTGGTGTCATTCTATTTTACCAACAGTAGATAAAAAAAATCATGGTTTTCCAATTTATCTGTTAGTAGAAATTTCATATGCATTTTTTATAGGATAATATCTAATCATTATCTTTGTAATACCCATTTATATCGAATAAATATCATAGATAATAATTTGTGTGATTGTGGACAATCTTATGGAGACATTGATTATATTATTGTTCATTGTTCCCAATAATTTCTCCTAGAAATAAATTATTTGCTGTCATTTCAAAATTAGATCGTCAATTACCTACATCGTTTCGAGATATTTTAGGAAGAAAATATTTTCCTATATTGGAACTTCTATTTCGTTTCTTAAATGAAATTTCTTATATTGTTTGATTCTGCCTCCTTTTTATTTTCTTTGCAGCATTGAAGTAAGGCCCCTACGATTGATGTTCTTCCTTGTTACTGTTTTTCATCAAGAATCCTTAATGGATGAATGCCGCATGAGCCTGTAGTTTTAATTAGTAACGTTTTTTGAAAAGATGAGGAGGTTTTGTGCCTTTTTGAAAAGTAATTCATAAAGGGGTTTTTCACTCAAAGGAGTTTTTCCCTCCTCCAAATTTTGTGTTAAAAATAAAAATAATAATAAATAATAATTAATATTTACATACAAATTTGATAACCTAAATTGGTTTTAGCGCCATTATCGCTTGCTGGTCCTGAACCGATCTACACACTCACCAAAGCACTCGTGAAGCGTTTCGATACCGGCCAGACGGTGGACCTCAGAAGTCCGTGTCTTGGGAGAAGTGTTGGAGATCATCCTCAGGTACTTGTTTTACACTTGTTGATCAAAGGGAACAATAGTTTCAGCAAAACGTTACACTTTGTCACCGTTTTGTCAACCTGTTGCCTGAAAATAAGCTTGCCGTTGAGGGTCAAGCCAAGGTAGTCGCCCTCATTGGCCCATACCTCTGTCGTGTCGTTGAGGATGATTTTACAATCCTTAGGCAAAATATGTTTAAGCGATTTTGAGTGGGGAAAATGATGACCTGTGTTTTCGCCGAGTTGATACAGATCTCTCAACTGGTGAGGTACTCTGTCACGGCATCCAAACTAGAGGATCTTGTTTCCCGGACTATAAAAAATCCCGGGATCCGGGATTAAATTTTTCGTTATCCCGGAATATCCCGGGATCCCGGGATAAAAATAAAAATACTTGCAAATTTCAATTTCATATATTTATTACATTTTTAAGAATGGTAAAATATGTATCAGGTCAATTTACTAACGACTCGCCTCTTGTCTACTCGCTTGCAATCCGTTGGGTGGCACGACGCCATGCTTTTGCAGCCATGTTTTTTTTTGTTTTTGCATATTTGCAACATCTCAGTCTAAAATTCATGATAAAATGTGTTTTGTTTACTAACATCACATATGATTCTCTTTAGGATACAAAACTGTCGGTGGGATACGGTCGCGCAATGTTGGCTGTAAAACAAACCTACTGTGTGAGATCGGGATGCCACCAGGCTGCTTGTAATACGGTTTAATAAATGTTAAGGCGTTGATGCTTGAATCCGACAATAAATAATTCTTATTAGTTATTTCAGAATTAAAATCAGAGAACACCCGCTCGCTCAACCGGTGATTGGTAGATTTTCAAACAATTCTGTATAAGATCCTACCAAAACCTGTATAAGAACTGGGCATATGCGAAAACGCTAGATTCTTTTATAAATATTATATGAACCTTACAATTTCGCAAGGTTTTCTTACAATTTTTGTTTGTAATCTTATATTGTATAAGAATCTAACAATGTTGCATATGCCCAGTTCTACAGGTTTTGGTAAGTTCTATACAGAAGTGTATGAAAATCTAACAGTCGCTGGTTGGGTATATCAATCGAAGTGGTTTTAATGGACTTCAATGCCATGAAAACCTTCTCCAGACTCGATACTAGTTCATCAGTTACTTCAAACAGAGCATGCTCCTTATTGATGAAATTATTTAAGCTACGGCGTATTTCTCTGTTTTTGCTCCATAGCTTACAACTCTTCTATGGAGATGAAGCCTTGTTCCCGTCAGATTCAGAAAATGATGTGTGGATCGGAACTTAAACAAACTTAATCAGCTGGTGACGGGAAGTGATCGAAAGCCCAGCAGAATTCAAAAATTACCTTTCTTTACTTTGAAGCCATCTCATCTCTTGATGTCTCGACGCTCATCTACTCGTTTTAGAATTGTATCGTGCAAATTCGAAGTTAAAGGGTTTTGCTGTCTATTCAGTTCAGATAGCAAAAAGTCTAGTCAACAACATTACGTTACGACCCTTCAGCGCCTCCGATATCACCCCAACAGACTGGGGAGCGTCGAATATCGATTGAACCAGATCCAGATAATTTTTGATTATGTACGTACTTTTATTCTTATGGAGCGATTTCACAGTTTACTAGTTTTCAGAACATCCTGAACGAGTTGAAGTTGTTCCATAAACCGGGTTTCATCCTTCCTCTGGAATTCGAACAATGTTTCGGATTCGTTTGAAAGTTTCTCCAAAATCGGTTTTATATAATCTGAATTAAATTCAACAATTGGTTAAGGAAATCAATATAATATAAGTTCAGATATTACCAAATGAGAACGAATTGAGTTCGTCATCTGATTTTTCACTACCATTGATGTCGTTGAAACAATCGTCGTCATCATTATCTGAACATTTTTGGGACAACTTGCGACAACTTCGGCTTTACGGATCGTTTCCGGCGGAGAAGATAAAGCAATCCGTGGAACAGCTGTTAACGAGTTGTGACCAGAGCATAAAATAGTCACCTTCACGAAGCAACTTCAGACCGAATATTGAAAAACGTCGCATGACTATTCAAAACATAGAATGACTTACTCAGTTTTTATCTTCACATATTCATTCATTTGATTGGTACTGAGAATGGTCACTGCGTTTAAAAAAACATAATTGGCCTTGATTATGTTGACTTTTGGCACTAAAAATGTCCCTCAGTTTAACGTCGGGTCAGATCTATGTGAGTAATTGTTGAAATCATTATTTAAGTGTTTAGCTTTACAGTAATTTATTAGTTTACGAAATCTAAATAAAAACTCACTGACTGATATTTGATCGGAAATTGTCAATGTTCAACCGAATATGAATATGTACGAAGTGAGGGTGACAAAGAAGGCCAATGGGCTTCACCAAAAATATTCGATTATTTAAAGCTCTGGTTGTGACATTGAACACAATTTCGTAGCCGCAGTTGATCGCACATCGGATGGCGCTTCGATTATTGTGAAATCTGGAAAGCTGATTCCTTATTTTCATCAACTGTATGTTCGCTCCAAAAACAAAATAGTCAGAAGGCTAGGAGACCTATATTGTTACTCATCACTCTCTCGATGAATTGAGAAGATATCTGTGATTGCTTGTTTGTGTATGTTTGTATGTATGGGTGTGCATAAGACATGCGGGAAAATAAAAGCCGATGGGCTAACAAACTAGAATCGGTGCAATTATGCAGAACATACATTCATTAATTTATCTTAAATATTTTTGTTATCATGTATTTTTTATTTTCGGGAAATCCGGGATTTGCATGAAATATCCCGGGATCCGGGATGCATTACATCCCGGGATATCCCGGGATTTTTGTCCCGGGATTTCCCGGACAAGACCCTCTAATCCAAACCTCGTTGAAGTTTTGCCATTAGCACTCTGATCACTCTATCTTTGTAGACGAGAGAAGTGTCGTTTACGAACAGAGACATGTTACCGTCTTCTGGAGGTTCTGATGGCTTGTCGGAGGTGAACAGTTTGAACAACAGGTGCCCGAGGATACTGTCCTGGGGAACGCCTGCGATGATGTCATGTGCATTGGAACTCGCTCTGCTGATTGAGACCCGGAATGTCCTTGCTGACAGATAGTTGTTGATAATTGTCTTCATGTAGCTGGGAAGATTGTAGCATTGTGTTAGTTTGTACACCAGGCCATCAATCCATAAATTGTCGAACGCCTTCTCGACATTGAGTAAGACAATGGCGGATGTTTAAGAGAAAGACTTGTTCCGTCTGAGGACGTTGGCAACTCAGGTCAGTTGGCTTACGGTGAAGAGAATACTGATGGAACGATAACTTTTTGGAGGGGAAGAAACCTTCCCAGGCTTTCGGTTGATGACTATCACCGAATTCCAGGACGATGGGAAGTAGCTGAGACGTAGACACTGATTAAAGATCAGCGAAAAGTGATCGATGATTTGATACAGGCCAGATATTGATTCGAGCTGTAATCGTTCATGTTTGTGATGTAAAAGTCGCCGGACCGAATCAGCCGAGTAGGGAGATCTGTGCTCAGGATCGTGTGGTAGCCTTCCGCCATGTCGTTAATCTAGATATACTTAATTCCGTTTCGATTGCAGCGACTGGTTCCTCAGGCTGGTGCTTTGCTTTCAGGTCTCCGGCAATGATATACTGATCTTGTCTCCGCGTTAGCTTGACAATGTTCCTCTGAAAGGCGGCCGATGAACCATCGCCGGCTTTGGCTTGAGTAGGGCAGTACTCTGCGATGAGTGTGATTGTTGCAACAGATGTAGTCACTTCGACACCGATGGCCTCGATGACACTCAGCTCAAAAAAATCATTCCCGAATGCGTGAACCAGCAAAAATACACTGTGATTCAATTCATGGATTCAGGAACATCAGTCACGTTTTCCAGAACGTTCTAGAAAAAGGGACTGTCGTTCCTAAACTCGTGACTAAAAATACACCACGAACTAGTTAGTTCACGAATTCATGAACGTTTTTGTTTGTGTATAGCGAAGATCGTTGGTCACACCACCTCCACTGGTCTGCCGGTCGAATCTCACGATGCGTCGGCGATAGTTACTGCAGAAAATTTATCAGCCACGATAGTGTCTATAGCGGAAAAAATGGAATTTGCTCGCGACATTCAAACATTTAGTTGAAAATCAAAAGGACATTTTCCAATGGGCTTACTTCTAATGGACTTACGATTCTGTCACAAACACCCGAATGACACTCGCCCGAATTCCATTCGCCCGAATGACAAACGTCCGAATGTAACAGTCGCCCGAATTCCATTCGCCTGAAAAGACCATTCGCCCGAATGGACCACTTGCCCACATGGACCATTCGCCCGAATAGGTCATATATTTATGAATACCTTCAGATTCTATAGAAACATGTTATTTTTCCTAATCATATTAAAAGAAAAAATATGCCAAAATATGAACGTACCAGTTTGTCCAGTTTTTCATTCTTTTCAGCTAATTTAGATGTCTTCTTAGCCTGCAGTGGTCGTAGGGTATCAGTGGTCGCATTTCTTTCTTCTAGTTTGAACTGTTTTGGAACGCTGTAAAACGGAGGACTTCCTCGTTTCAAAAGCGTATTTAACTGATTGTGCCACCCTAAAATGTTATTGGAAGTTCGAGGAATACTGTTTAGGGTATTTTCGATGCTAGGCCGAATTGTCATTAGGCCGAACGGTCATTAGGCCGAATTAGAAGCACGAGGTAAGAAGTGAGAAATGGCAAGTGAGACGTGAGGAGGGAGTAGTGAGAAGTGAAAAATGAGAAGTAAAAAGAAATGAGGAGCACGAAGTGAGAAATGAGATGTGAGAAGTGAGATGTGAGAAGTGAGAAGTGAGAAGTGGGAAGTGAGAGGTGAGAAGTAAGAAGTGAGAAGTGAGAAGCGAGAAGTGAGATGTGAGAAGTGAGAGGTGAGAAGTGAGAAGTGAGAAATGAGAAGTGATAAATGAGAGTTGAGAAATGAGAAGTGAGTGGTAAGAAGTGTGGAGCAATAAGTGAGAAGTGAGTAATAAGAAGAACGAAGGAAAATAAGAAATAAGGAAGAAAGACGAAAGCAAAAAGGAAGAAAGAAAGACAGAAAAAGAAGAAAGGAGGAAGAAAGAAAAAAAAGAAAGAAAGTGGGAAGAAAGAAACAAGGAAGAAAGAAAGAAGGAAGAAAGAAGAAAGAAAAAATAACGAAGGGAGAAAAAGGAAGAAAAAAAGAAGAAAGGAGGGAGAAAGAAGCATGACAGAAGGAAAAAATAAGGAAGAAAGAAGAAAGAAAGAAAGAAGGAAGAAAAGGAAAAAATAAGGAAGAAAAAAAGGAAGAAACAATGAAGAAAAAAAGGAAGAAAGAAGAAAGAAGGAAGGAAGAAAGAAAGAAAAAAGAAGGAAGAAAGAAAAAAGAAGAGGGAAGAAAAAGGAAGAAAGAAGGAAGGGAGAAAGAAGCGTGAAAAAAGACAGAAAGAAGGAAAAAGAAGGAAAAAGAAGTAAGAAAGAAGGAAGAAAGAAAAAAGAAATAAAGTAAGAAGAGAGAAGGATGAAATGAGGAAAAAAGTATGAAGAAAGAAGGAAGAGGGATGAAGAAAGTAAAATAAACGAATGAGAAAGAAAGAAGAATGGAGGAGGAAAAAGGAAGAACTAATTTCTCACTTCTCATTCGGCCTAATGGTCATTCGGCCAAATGACCTTCGGCCTGATGACCTTCAGCCTAACGACCTTCGGCCAAATGGTCTGACACCGGTATTTTCATAGACCAACCATACTGCCGCTAACCGCAAGTCGAGCACATCTGTATATGGACGGCCATATACAGATGTGCTCGACTTTGCGGTTAGCGGCAGCATAGTGAAGGGGAGAAAAGTGGATCTCTAGTGGTCTATTTGTGCGTTGATTGGCGACCATTCACATGTAAGGGTGCTTGGTAGCCTTGTGTCACTGCTTCTGCCTCATAAGCAGGAGATTAAGGGTTTGATCCCTGGCCCTTTCCAATTTCCTATTAGATAATTTCGTTAGTCATATAACTCAATCTCTTTGCAAATCAAATTCTCATTGCTAGCAATTATGATTCTAAATATAGAAGTGATATAGAAAGCTGCCTGTTACTTAGTAGCAGTAAATAAAAATGTAAAAATAGATTGGTATTCATTTGTACCCGCATACGAATGCTATATACGGTCGCTATGCTCGTGCAGGCCTCATACAAGTAAGAATGTGTGAGGTTGATGTGTGCAGGCCAGCGATGGTGTGGTAGACGTGTGCGTGGTGTTAGAATCCAATAGCATTCAAATTCTAATTGTAAAAAATGAATCCCATTAGAATTCAATTTAATACTTTCTCATTACTCTAGTACTTCTTATTCTCATTCATATATTCCTATCCCATAGATCGCATCACTTACCAAAGTGAATGCAGATAATATATCCCTTCATACTAACACAATATCCTATCCTAAGACTATCGTGGAGATGCAGAGGTATACTCGGTCTCTAGTAGCAACGAGAGTTGAACTAATAATCCTTCCTTCCCTTGATGACCGTAAGGACGTGGCCGGCGCCGTAATTGACTTAGTAAAATGCATTGAATTTCCGAAATTTGCACATTCAGAATGATAGCTAAACCCAAGCTCCATTCAATTGGTTCCCTGTGCAATTTCGCAAGTTCTAATCAATCACGGAGTAGCAACTACGAATTGTACGGTTATCCTGCTCATGCTCCTGCTCATGATTGGCGACCATTCACATGAGTCCACTACGTTAGGCATAATGGGCTAAGGTAACAAACTTTTTATAGGCAAGTTGAAGTCTGTAATCCTTCCCGTATGCCGATTGTAATCCCAATCGCTGATATTTTCTAAAAAATAGAACTTTGGTTGAGGAGAAAGAAACATCCTTGAAACATGAAATTGGGACGACACGTTCCTCAGCATTAATCTCAACCATCCAATCCAATAGTATATACTCTGGATCTAACTTATAAATTTCGTTCCATCAATGAAAAAAAGGGTGTATCATACATTCCCGTGTTCCGACGGTGTTGACCTTCGCCTACAGCTCCGTGAATTGTGAGCAAATTGTTGTGGAGCAGTTGAGAATATTCCGTCAATTATCCAAATCTTGGCTTGTGCTTTCAACACTGAATGATGTTAAGAAAATTATTTTGAGCTTTTTAGTGGAATGTTTTCACCTGTTCTAAGACGAGTTTATACAATCCCCTTGAATTCCACCACTTAATTGTATCTTGACAGATACGTATTTCGACCTCAACAGTAAGGCCGTCTTCAGTGTCTCGTACTTGACTCGACTCAAGTCGAGTGAAGTACGAGACACTGAAGACGGCCTTACTGTTGAGGTCGAAATACGTATCTGTCAAGATACAATTAAGTGGTGGAATTCAAGGGGATTGTATAAACTCGTCTTAGGACAGGTGACTGAATGATGTGTTGAAGAAAATAGAAAAATCTTCCCATCATTACCATGGATAGTCGATCGCAAGAAAGGTTCTGCGTCCAATGTTGTCATATAGCATCTGTCGACATGCGCATATATATCGTCACATTCTGATTAGTTATTATAATAGTTCGTCACGTTGTCACCAGCGTTACATTATACGACGTGGTTTGTTTTTGCTTATCTGTAAAACGAATTTTGCTTGAACCTTAATACTTAGGGAACAAATCATGTCTTCAATACATTTAGAAAGAACAATGTATGAAGAAAAGAAGGGTGAATTCCTAATTCCGCCTCTTATTTTTGACGATTGGTTTAAAAGAATACCCTTGCAACATCATTTTTTCGCCTACAGCTCTAATTATTCCGTCAGGTTTTAATTCATTTCAGGATGTTTGTGGACCGGTATAAGTGCAAGACAGTGATGAGTAGCTTTTATTTATTATCAATGTTAAATGGGGCTCTACGCACTAGAAAAATATGAAATTTACATGCGACTGAAACTAATTTGTATTTCAATATTTTGTGACGCAAACACAAATAAGATTTATATTTACGTATCCTTTGATGTACTTCCAACATAACATAATCGGCTTTAGAATGATGGAGTTTTAGAATGTACAAGATTTAAATTTACATGAATTTGAATTTTGCCATCATGTACACAATTATTTTATCAGCAAACGTCAGTGGCGAACTTGTGACTCGTGTTGTAACGCGATATATTTTTCATTCCATTGCGTAGTTATTGGAAAATAAAAAATGATTTGCTTCTGAAAGTATAAAGTGAACTAAATACGTTACGAGTGCTTATTTATTGGATATACCTTGGCATATAATTTGCAGTGAATCATCAGAAAGCTGCTGTACGGCAAAAAAACGGGCGATAACGGCGATAATAAGAATTTAAGTTTACTCTGATCGTTGTGACATAGATTAAAATAGATTAAAAGAAGTTTGATGGTTGTTTTCTAAGCTGCAGTGTATTGAAGAAAGTGATTTGGATCGCTTGAAAAGTGAAATAAAAATGAAGAAAATGTTGTGTGTTTGGAAGATTTCCGGAGTGCGAAGGCAGCCAATGACATGTCATTTATGCTCTCGAGCCTACATTGCTGTTGCAACAACGACGGAAAAATGCCTATACGCATGCATATTATTGGATTATCAGAATCAGGTAAATGATCAAATTTTTCGATTAAAAAAAAATAAAGTGCATACAACAAGAGCTTAATTTATTTACACGTCGTGATGTAAAAATACGATAACTTTAAAAGTCGACTTTTACGTCATGGCGTGTATTTTTTTTTGAGTTCTCACGGTCATGTAATGTAATATCAGACTGAAATATATGTGAACTGCGCCGCTCCTTTTATGTGCATGCAATCGAACTTAAAATTACACGAATTTTTCTAAGTGTGACACTTTGAGAAAGTTTTCCGCTGGATTTTGGTCCCTGTGCCCTGAGGAAAAAATCTACGGACCAAGTTCCCGAGGTGTGAAGCTTATGCATACGTATATAAAGAAATCAAGTCATTATTTGAATATTATGAAAAAGAAAGTACATAACGTCGTTATTTTTCTTATTATTTCACACATAAACGAAACGAATATTTAGATACATATGAGAGACGTGTACAACAAAATATGAGATAAGTAGGAAATCAAATATACTATTTCTTTTTATTCTTCTTCTTCTTCTTCTTCTTCTTCTTCTTCTTCTTCTTCTTCTTCTTCTTATTGGCATTACATCCCTACACTGGGACAGAGCCGCCTCGCAGCTTAGTGTTCATAAAGCACTTCCACAGTTATTAACTGCGAGGTTTCTAAGCCAAGTTACCATTTTTGCATTCGTATATCATGAGGCTAACACGATGATACTTTTATGCCCAAGGAAGTCGAGACAATTTCCAATCCGAAAATTGTCTAGACCGGCACCGGGAATCGAACCCAGCCACCCTCAGCATGGTCTTGTTTTGTAGCCGCGCGTCTTACCGCACTAATTTCTTTTTATTAGTCACACAAAATCGAGTGAAGAGTTTATTCGGGCATATAGTCTATTCGGGCGAATGGCCATACGGGCGAGTGATTTTTTCGGGCGAATGGTCTTTTCGGGCATTTGGTCTTTTCGGGCAAATGGAATTTGGGCGTTTCTCATTCGGCCGAATGGAAGAATTGGGGATGTAATGCCAATAAGAAGAAGTCATTCGGGCGTTTGTGATAGAACCGGACTTACAATTACATACAAGAAATCTGCTTTCCTACACCTTCGAGTCTTCAGCTGCAGCTAAGAGTATTTCTCTCGTAAAATTCGTAATAGATTGACTGGTGTTGAGTTCATGATTGAAAAGATGCATTGTTCAAAGTAAATCGATCCTTTTCTGCGCCAAACATTTGACATTAGAAAGAGAAATTGTGCCTGACACAAAACTTCTTCGAATAATCGGAGTCGTCAGTGTTGAAAGTGACTTCAGAAGCATCCAAGTTCTTTTTTGATGAAAGTCAAAGAATTTATTGACTGTTAATTTGTGTTATCGAATTTTGTCTCTCTGAGTATAATGTGCTGTATGTAACAATAATCACCTTAGCTTGTCAAACGTTCTCCTTTCGGTCGTGTCTTGTACACAACCCTACTGATTTTTTCAATGCCTTGTGCTGCAGTACAGCAAATATTGATTTTTGTGGACAAATTTACTTTGCTAGTTATTAGTTTTTCTAGCTAAAATGTACTGTACTACGTAGAAACAAAATAGTGTCAAAAGAAAAATAGCATTTTATTTAAATTATTTATTGAGATGATGTCTGTATGAGCACAATAATGCTCAGATTTTATGTATATGAACATATTTTTTTCTTCGAACTACCAAAATTAATTGTTTAATTGTTTCCTAATTTAAGATCATGATCAATTTCGCTATTATGAAATTAATTTCAGGAAACAATGTAAAAAAATCCATTTTCGGTTCATACGTCAAGATCTTTCAAAATCACAGTACCACAGTACTGTACCACAATATATTTACGAAAGTTCTGCCTGCTTTCTGGTCAAGGTCATCAATGTCAGCAAAAACGACCTCAAAGGTAAATTATTTCTGGAACTCATCTCAAATTGATTCTTTTATTTTTTTATACTTTGGGACAAACCCATCGATCGAGAAGATGCGAGCTCATCCAAGACCCGCCAACGGTCGTGCCGATATCGGACCTTACATACGAACGAGCCACATGTCAACGACACGTATTCAACTGTCAAATTTGCTTATAATGAACATTTTAAAAAACGAAGATAAATTATCTCGGCCACCTCTTCGGGTACGTCGCGTCGTCGTGAAGATGATATCGGTGCAATCCTCACGCGATGAAAATTAAAATTCTTCGACTCGAATTGTCCAGAGACGTGAAAATTGAATCCGCGCATCCATCGTTCATCACCGCGCTCGATCCCCTATCGGGGTGCGCTGTGCTGCAGAGACTTGGCTGGCTGACTTCTGAGCGCTGCCGCTGCGTGCGTTGTGGAGAGTGCATCGAACCGGGGCCCGCGCTTGCATTTGAACGGCGAGGGAGTGCCAATTGACACCATCAGGCGTGTTCTGCGCGGAGAGTCCAGCTGCGCCCCCGGAACAATGAAAGGTAGGCTACGCATATCGTGTGCGCTAATTGATCGCACGAGCTGCTGTCCAAATTACATTGTTCCAACATTCGTTTGGGTGAAGGCACGGGTGGATACATTTGGCCGTGTGAAGGTGACTCGGGAGGAGTTATTGCGTTGAGATGGGATAAACGAACGGATACCTCGCTTCGGACGTCTTCATCTCGACGGCCTGAATGGGAAACAGTACCGTTTTAATGAGTTTGTGCCATTTCACAAACCGATGAAGGAGTGTCCTCGAACCGTCGGGGGTTAACCGCGTTTTGCGAATGATGTGACGGAGGGACACCATGAAGCGACCTATTATCGACCATCTTGCACCGGAAGGCTACCGCACATTCCGAGTAACGACGGCGAAAAGGGGCGTTGAACTGAAATTTCATTACTCGGTTCTTCAGTACGTACTACATTGGTGTTTGGCGATAAATCAGTTGCAACGGGTCATAATGACATTTTTAATAGTTTCCTGTTGTACACACCATCTAAGTTGGACGTTTGTTGGTGCGGTATGTTTTCTCTAAATAGTGTGACACAAGAAGAAAACAAACAGACATCGCTGCTCAATGACTATGGACCAATGATGCATTGGTTATTCACTGTGAGTTGTATATGTTACGATTTTTTTATTCAGTAGAATGGCGTTTGAGAAATCCATACTTGGTTCGATCCCACTGTGCCTACAGCGTACACATTGTCCATAATATCATAAACGTTAAATCTCTTTGACTGTTTATGCTTGCCTGCGCTTTGGAGGGGTCTTGATGGGTGCAAAACTCGCTACATAAACCTTGCCATAGACAAAATTTAATTTATGACTGCGCTTTTTGTGCGCTGTGCGAAGCTTCGTCCTGTATGTTAGAGCCGTATCCTCCATATTATGTTTTCTTTGAGCGTATCATGGTGTCATAATAAATTATGATACTCGTTTTACTGTGTTGAAGTAACTTGGGATATGCGTTTCTATAGATCAAATTAGCGTGCTAATGTGAGCAAATGGATACAGCATTATGATATATATGTGTTTTAATATTATTTAATCATCTGTGTAAGTCGAATGTTTGTATGAATTCCTGATAAAAATATTAGATTTACTAGATTTATCAATTACTTATTTTATTTAAATTATTTGCAAACTTTTGAACATCATTTAGTTTCCTCTGATGAAATCTTTTGGAATGCTCCAGGACGAATGAAGCCGAAAGTAGTGATATCTTTTACGTCTTGCATTATTGTTTAAAATGGTATCAATTATGATTACAATCAAACCATCAAAATATTTACCCGATTTAGCCAAAATTGATACATTCAATGATCTAACGTTTTAATTAAATCTATCTTCTACGTCATTCATTCATTTATTCAGCTTACATCTAAACAGATAACAATTAATGAACAATTTAACGCCACAATACACGGTTCGAGTCCTTCCATCCTTCGTTGCGCACCTTGCTGGCCAAATTATTTTGTACTTGGTCCGCCCACATAACTCGCTGCGCTCTTTCTCGCCTTCTTGTACCTGCCGGGTCGAAAGCGAATACCATCTATCCAGCATTCTTGCAGCATGCCCTGCCGAGTGCTTCCAAGTCCTCCTCAAACATGGTCTTAATTTCATATCGGTAGAGGACCACCGGTCTTACGAGCGTTTTGTACATGGTACATTTGCTACGGATGTGAATCTTTTTTGACCGCAATTTCATCTGGAGCCCGACTTCTAAAGATGATGTATTTCAAGACTAACTAACATTTTTATCAGTCGTTAGCAAGGATCAAAGGTGGACGATTTCCTCGGCCATCTGGAATCCCCGTCTATCGTAGCACTGCTTCCCGGGCGGGCCCTGTCGGGCTCGGTTACGCTCACTAGCATGCACTTTGTGTTCGACGTTCGAATTTCCTCAAGAATTTCTTTTGGATTTCCTGGGCAAATTCTTCGATCCTTCCTCAGAAAATCGCAATTCCATCGAGAAATTCTTCGAAACTTTCTCAGCAAATTCTTCGAAATATCCTTTGCAAATTCTTAGAGATATCCTCAGTAAATTTTTCGAAGTTTTCTCGGAATTCCTTTCTCAATTCTCAATTCCAAACTAAGCAGTAGAAGAGAGCAACTTTCTCGATCCCATAGATCCCGAGATATCGAATCAATCTTGTAGTTTCATATACACTCGCGCTGCCAAGTGGATGAATTCCAAATCAATTATTTTCTTGGCTCATGGGGCCACACAACTCTATAGTAAAAGTTAAGGCGAAGCATGGCTTTTACAAAGACATTATTGAATGGATTAGGGCAATGTTGGTAAACAGGGGAATATCAGCTACCTTAGGATGCTCATCTATCACTATTAGAGCAATTAAAGGGTGCCCCCAAGGAGGCGCGCTGTCACCTCTGTTGTGGTCATTAGTAGTTGATCTTCTCACATGCTTGTTGAACCAAGGATTCGAGATAATCGGTTTTGCGGATGATATTTATGCTTGCCTGCGCTTTGGCAATTGATATGCTTCCGAAGTGTTAAATAAATTTATTTTACCGACTAGATGGAAAACATTCAGTTATACTCTTTATTGTAACAGACGTTGGAATTTTTATTGGGATTTGAGCTAATTTTGATGTATTGATCCACTATAATGTTCTACGTGGCTGAATGTCTTTTGGTGAGTGAAGTATTTTTTATCCACTTGGACATTTTGAATGTGTCTATGAGTGACGGGATACAATACCAACTTTATTTACGAGACTTCTGAAGTTCTAATCAATATTAAAACTAATTTTTGACAATGTTTTACTGCATTTTTTTTAGATCATTCTCAATATTTGTCATTTTCTTAGTATATTTACATGTATATTTACTAGCAACTGGTTGGGGTGTCACAATTTCTGTTTTTATTTATCTAGCATGTGTAAGACCGTCATAGGTGTAACTAGAGTCTCGGTCTAGGGGGGCCATGGCATAAACTGGTGGGATGTAATTTTCAAAGGCGATTTAAAGCACTGTGCGCATGGATTGCAATAGAAATTGTTTGACTAAGTTTATCGCTCATTCGTCCTAGAACTAACATAAAAAAATCGCGAATAATACAATTGATTTCCAATGATGCTGTGATTGCTTCAAAATGCTGTGTCTGTGTCAACTTGTCTTCTCCATGTTACTAAATGTGGATAAGTGTGTAATCTAAGATTCAAGAATCTTCTTCGAATTATCTATAAATGAAATTCGATATGAGTATATTTCTGAAAGTTTTCAAGCATTTCCATGATTACTTAATGCATAAAGATCTCGATTTTTTTGAAACTTGAAATTTTTGAAACTCTTTAGATGTGGAATAAATTCCACGAAATTTTGTCATAATCAATATAAGTATTCATGCAATTCCAAAATGTATGCTATGTGCTGAAATAGTTAAGTACCGATGAACACAAATTTGGAATCCTAAAGTGTTTTTTATGAGTCATAAATTCCATGAGTCATACAATTATGAGTCATAAATCAAATTCCAGAATAACATAGGGTTTTTGTAGTTACTGACGTTAGGAAGAGGCTTTATTATGGTTTTCTGAATAGGTAAGAGATTTCTCTGCAAAAATCAAAGAGACTTGTGAGGCAACCAAATCGATCTGAATTGTGCTGCAAAAGAAATGTTTTCTGATACGAACTGGTTTCTAAATCTAATTTTTTTACCCTAAAAAAACAAATTCTAACTAATGCAGGCACAAAAGAGTTTTCCGATGATCCTTATGAAATCGCCAAAAAATTAAATGGAACAAGATCTTTTAAGGATTATAAAAATATTTCTTTAATGCAATCTCTGTTGTGAGTGCGAAGGTTGCCTAAGTTTTGTCCTAATACTTTCAATGGAATGCGTTGTTGATTTTTCTGTCATTGTAACAAAGATTCTTAAGTTTTATAATTTTATATCTTTCTGTGTCAGAATTACATAGCGAGAGCAAAAAGCTCCATGGGAATTTGATCAACTGTTTTGCGGCATACCTTGCGACTCGAAGATTTTCGAAAGAATGGTCGTTCGAAATTTCATTGACCGGAGTTGTGTACATGTGCTCATTTTGATGTAGTTGCTTCAGTCTTTTTTGAAGCGGATGGTAGTTTAATAGAACAGAAATATTTATATCTTAATACAATTATGTTTTTATGTTTCTGCGATCAGGATACTAGTCAAACAAATGCAGAACAAATTTATTATTTTAAGCTAGCAACTGAATTAGAAGCGGCATTGATTTTAGCTTAAAAATCGAGAAAACGTTCCCGGGGGTCCAACTTAAATATTTCGATGCTTTGCTGAACAAATGGTCATAGATGTGATAACGCAACAAAATATATGTTTATAGAATTTATGATGCGGGCCCTCCTTAGCCATGCGGTAAGACGCGCGGCTACAAAGCAATACCATGCTGAGGGTAGCTGAGTTCGATTCCCGGTGCCGGTCTAGGCAGTTTTCGGATTGGAAATTGTCTCGACTTCCTTGGGCATAAAAGTATCATCGTGCTAGCCTCATGATATACGAATGCAAAAATGGTAACCTGGCTTAGAAACCTCGCAGTTAATAACTGTGGAAGTGCTTAATGAACACTAAGCTGCGAGGCGGCTCTGTCCCAGTGTGGGGATGTAATGCCAATAAGAAGAAGAAGAAGAATTCATAATCAAAATTAAGAAATATGTTGGAAATATGTAAATGAAATAAAAACTGACTAAGTTGGAATTACTTTTCAAAATTTCCTGGGGGGGGGGCAAAAGTTGGTCTGGAGGGGGCCAGGCCCCCGCTCGCCCCCCCCTTATTTACGCCAATGAAGACCGTATTGTAAAGAAATTCACAATATATTGAAACTCTTTTGCCCTGCCCTGTTACATTAAATTTTTACGAAGCAACGTCCTTACCTTCACTTGCAATTTTGATCAAAACTCGAGCAGTTCTTGTTTTAATTCCAAAACAATCAATGTCAATGTAGAGGAAGTTTATTATTTCAAGGCAATTAGATTAAATTGATAATATTCATAGGAAGAGAAATTGTTAATACATTGATCTAATCCAAGGTGTTTAATTTTGCGATTGAATGTACTTCAAAACACGTCTGGGAATCAGTGGCGTAGCCACGGGGGTGGTTTTGGGTACAAAACCCCCCCCAGAGACAAAATTTTTGGAAGAAATTTTTTTTTTCGAAAAAAATAATGTTCAGAAAACCCCCCCCCAGACCAATTTTCTGGCTACGCCACTGCTGGGAATGTATATAAATTCAAAACATGTCTTGTTGTAACCAAATCACTTTATATTTGTTTTATGGTTACTGTGGGATTGATAGGAACGAATAGCCTATAAATTGGCGAGACTCGGATCATCAAACAATTTCTGTGGACCAGAACCATTTTGTGCATTATCCGCATGTGCTCTGAAAAATGAGCTGAGAATGTGGAAAAGGTTCATCACACCTAATATTTCTGTAACCCGTAAACTCTTAGAGCTTCTTAGAACATATGCGGGCCTAATAACAAGACATTGTCCGAGCCGTTATTATTAGAACCAAATGAAAAAATTTCATGATGATTCATGTCGATTATGTGGCACGGATAAAGAACATATTTTCACAAAAAGAATTAAGCTCTTCAACAAAGGGCTATTAGAACCCTATGAAGTTTGAAGAATAACACCCAATCTGGAAAAGGCTACCAGTCACATTTGACGGTCATTCTAAATAGTGGCTTGTCATCGTGATACAGCTATATGAACAAATGGAATACATAGGGACACGGCAGGTATTTCCGTCCTTCGTCGTAGGGGCTAAAACCAACGAAAGCAACGTACATTTGCTAGATCTTCACTATAACAGAACGTTTCTCCTGAGCTTACGATTTGGTACGTATGAGTTTTACAAAAAAGCGTCTTTTTTATTGGTTTTCGAGACTATGACGAACAGACGAAAATACCTGCCGTGTCCCTACATCACAATAGATCAAAAAACTGGTCGAATGAGCATGATTGACTGCCCACGGTTGCTACTCCGTTATTGTCATTCCGAAAAAAAGGGGGTTTGCAATGAGGTAGTGTCTAAAAGAAAATTCGCGTTATCTGTTAGTGTCAATGTTTTTGAAATTGTGTGTTCTCGAAGTTCATTCATTTCATTTATTTAGTTTACATCTAAACAGATAACACTGAATCAACAATTTGACGCCACAATACACGGTTCGAGGCCGCATCTCTCCATCCTCGGATACGCCCCACGCTCGCCAAGTCGTTCTGCACCTGGTCTGCCCATCTCGCTCGCTGCGCTCCACGCCGTCTCGTACCTGCCGGATCGGAAGCGAACACCATCTTTGCAGGGTTGCTGTCCGGCATTCTTGCAACATGTCCTGCCCATCGTACTCTTGAGCTCGTGGTTCATTCTTCGTCGCCACACACCGTCTTCTTGCACACCGCCAAAGATGGTCATAAGCACCCGTCTCTCCAATACTCCAAGTGCTTGCAAGTCCTCCTCGAGCATTGTCCGTGTTTCATGTCCGTAGAGGACAACCGGTCTTATAAGCGTCTTGTACATGACACATTTTATGCGGTGGCGAATTTATTTCGACCGCAGTTTCTTCTGGAGCCCGTAATAGACTCGACTTCCACAGATGATGCGCCTTCGTATTTCACGACTAACATTGTTGTCAGCCGTTAGCAAGGATCCGAGGTAGACGAATTCCTCGACCACCTCGAGGGTATCCCCGTCTATCCTAACACTGCTTCCCAGGCGGGCCCTGTCGCGCCAGGTTCCGCCCACAAGCATGTACTTTGTCTTTGACGCATTCACCACCAGTTCAACTTTTGTTGCTTCACGTTTCAGGCGGGTGTACAGTTCTGCCACCTTTGCAAATGTTCGGCCGACAATGTCCATGTCATCCGCGAAACAAATAAATTGACTGGATCTATTGAAAATCGTACCCCGGTTGTAACACCCGGCTATCCGCATGACACCTTCAAGCGCAATGTTGAACAACAGGCACGAAAGTCCATCACCTTGTCTTAGTCCCTGGCGCGATTCGAACGAACTGGAGTGTTCGCCCGAAATCTTCACACAGTTTTCCACACCATCCACCGTTGCCTTGTTCAGTCTGGTAAGCTTTCCAGGGAAGCTGTTCTCGTCCATAATTTTCCATAGCTCTGCGCGGTCTATACTATCGTATGCCGCCTTGAAGTCAACGAACAGATGGTGTGTTGGGACCTGGTATTCACGGCATTTTTGAAGGATTTGCCGTACAGTAAAGATCTGGTCCGTTGTCGAGCGGCCGTCAACGAAGCCGGCTTGATAACTTCCCACGAACTCATTCACTAATGGTGAAAGACGACGGAAGATGATCTGGGATATCGCTTTGTAGACGGTATTAAGGATGGTGATCGCTCGAAAGTTCTCACACTCCAGCTTGTCGCCTTTCTTGTAGATGGGGCATATAACCCCTTCCTTCCACTCCTCCGGTAGCTGTTCGGTTTCCCAGATTCTGACTATCAGTTTGTGCAGGCAGGTGGCCAGCTTTTCCGGGGCCATCTTGATGAGCTCAGCTCCGATACCATCCTTACCAGCTGCTTTACTGGTCTTTAGCTGTTGACTGGCATCCTTAACTTCCCTCAAGGTGGGGGCTGGATGGCTTCCATCGTCCGCTGAACTGACGTAGTCATCTCCTCCGCTGCCTTGACTTTCACTGCCTGTACTCTCAGCGCCATTCAAATGTTCCTCGTAGTGCTGCTTCCACCTTTCGATCACCACACGTTCGTCCGTCAAGAGGCTCCTATCCTTATCCCGGCACATTTCGGCTCGCGGCACGAAGCCTTTGCGGGATGCGTTGAGCTTCTGATAGAATTTGCGTGTTTCTTGAGAACGGCACAGCTGTTTCATCTCCTCGCACTCCGCTTCTTCCAGGCGGCGTTTCTTTTCCTGAAAAAGGCGGGTCTGCTGTCTCCGCTTCCGTCTATAACGTTCCACGTTCTGCCGGGTACCTTGCTGCAGCGCGACCGCCCGCGCTGCGTCCTTCTCCTCCAGAATCTGTCTGCACTCTTCGTCGAACCAATCGTTCCGTCGACTTCGACCCATATACCCGACGTTGTTCTCCGCTGCGTCGTTAATGGCTGCTTTGACTGTATTCCAGCAGTCCTCAAGAGGGGCCCCATCGAGCTCGCCCTCTTCCGGCAACGCTGCCTCGAGATGCTGCGCGTATGCAGTGGCGACATCAGGTTGCTTCAATCGCTCTAGGTCGTACCGCGGCGGTCGTCGGTACCGAACATTGTTGATGACGGATAGTTTTGGGCGCCAGTTTAACCATCACCAGATAGTGGTCAGAGTCGATGTTAGCGCCACGATATGTCCTGACGTCGATAATGTCGGAGAAGTGCCGTCCATCAATCAGAACGTGGTCGATTTGTGATTCTGTCTGCAGTGGTGATCTCCAGGTGTACCGATACGGGAGGCTGTGTTGGAAGTAGGTGCTGCGAAAAGCCATATTTTTGGAGGCGGCGAAATCAATTAGTCGTAGGCCGTTTTCGTTCGTCAGCCGGTGAGCGCTGAACTTCCCAATAGTCGGTCTAAACTCCTCCTCTTGGCCAACCTGAGCGTTCAAATCTCCTATGATGATTTTGATGTCGTGGCTTGGGCAGCTGTCGTACTCACGTTCCAGCTGCGCGTAGAATGCGTCCTTATCATCATCAGTGCTTCCGGAGTGTGGGCTATGGACGTTGATTATGCCGAAGTTGAAGAACCGGCCTTTGATCCTCATCCTGCACATTCTTTCATTGATCGGCCACCACCCGATCACGCGCCTTTGCATATCGCCCATCACTATGAAAGCTGTTCCCAGCTCGTGTGTATTGCCGCAGCTCTGGTAGATGGTATGATTACCTCTAAACGTTCGCACCATTGATCCCTTCCAACAAATCTCCTACAGCGCTACGATGCCGCATCCACGGTCCTTGAGCACATCGGCGAGTATGCGTGTGCTCCCGATGAAGTTGAGAGATTTGCAGTTCCACGAACCGAGTTTCTAATCGCTAGACCCTTTTCGTCGCAGTGGTCTTCGCCGATGGTTCCGGTCCGTACTCTCTTGTTGATTGTTCGTTGCGTATGTCTTTTTAAAGGCTGGCCAAGTAGCACACGCAACATCTTCTAAAAAGCACCTTGTTCCTATTCTGTTTCATTAAAGGCATTGGAAAAACATCAAAGCACGAAAAAGTTGCATCAAGATGTCAAAAACGTTCGAGTTGTGATCAATGTTTCATTAACATTGCAATGCAGTACGTGTTTGACATTTGGAAACAAACAACTAAAGCATACTGCACTTTATGTTGCAAACACGAAACAAAATCATCAAGTTGCATATTTTGAACCATGTAACTTCAATGCGTCTTTCAAAATTTATTTGTTTGTTTAAATTAAGTTGCAGGTAAGTTGTGTGTGTTTTCATGTTTAATTTAGCATCGTTCAACGTTTTGACAACTCACAATTTTTTCCGGTGATGGTGCAATCAAGTAACAGAAAACCCGAGTACAAAACTTCATAATCGTATGGTTTTTATGGTGAGTCAACATGCAGTCCCTTCGAAGTGTTGAATAGTGCTGTGGTAGAGTGAAGGACTATCAATCACAAGATCCATAAATCAAATCCAGTTTTATATTTTTATTTTATTTTTTTTTCGCTGTAGTATTTTGCAACATTATTGCAATTTTACTGCAATTGAAGGATGTTTCCGTAGGCTCCACCTCTTGCGCTTTTTAGATTGCAAGAGAGTTATATTTGATGGTCCTCCTCACTGTGAAAAGTGAGAAATGAGAAGTGATTAGTGAGAAGTGAGAAGTCTCTTTTCTCACTTCGCACTTCTCACTTTTCACAGCGAGAAATAATTAGTGAGAAGTAAACGTTTCTTTTCTCACTTCACACCAATCATGTTTCACTTCACACTGTGAAAAGTGAGTAGTGAGACGTCTCACTTCGCAGTAGTTACTTTAAGAAGTGAGAAGCAAGAAATTTCTAGTGAGAAGTAACTCACTTCGCAAATCATACTTTTCACAATGAGAAGTGAAAAAAAATGTCCCATCTCTCATTTTTCACTTTAGAAAGTGAGAATCATATTGTAGATAACGAGACGTATCACTTCTTATTTCGTACTACTTTTCACAGTGAGAAGTGACTCACTTATCGCTTCTCGCTTTGAAAAGTGGGCAGAGCGAAGCAAGAAGAGAGACGTCTCTTTTCGCAGTGAGAAGTGAGGCGTCAAATGACCTATTCGGCTTGATGAACATTTCGGCCATATGACCTGGGTTTCGGGCTAGTGGCATTCAGCCAAATGGCTTCCGGCCAAACGACCCTTCCCCCCACAAACATACCTTCAAACTACATTCCAACTGGAACTTAGTTTGCTTTTCAATTTACTGTTCTTTTAGCATTTCTACAATTGAATGATTATGTATCTGCTGTGGCAAGTAGGTACAATGGATTTTGGACACATTATGTCAAGGGATCCGAGAATATGTCCCATCCGTAAACCTCCTAGGTCGGATCAAAAATCTAACTCGCCATCTCCGAATTGAAAGTTCTATGCCTGTGCTGACAACGCCCAAAACGATTCCAGCTCATGCATCCCCAAACTGTTCAAATCGGAAAGTAATTGACAGTACATACAAAATTTGCTTTATTCGGTGGTTTTGTCCATCCGCTGTAGGTATGAATGGCGCATATAATATTTGCCTGTAGTTTATTTATACCCATCCTAGAAGTTTCTAATAGGATATAAAATGAGTCTAAAAATATAACTTTCAGGGGGATTAGTTTCAGCATTAAATATGACCATCCTGAACCGCGCGGTAAGATGCATGGCTACAAAGCAAGGCCATGCTGAGGGCGGATGTGTTCGATTCACATAGAAATATGGACCAAAAATATATAAATATATTGTAAAAGCACAGTTCCTTGCATCAATATCCGCATTCCACATCAATATTCGCGAAAAAAGATTCTAATTAGATTCTAAAATAATAGGTACTTATTAGAATATTTACCGGATTGAATGTCTCGCAATGTTGCAGCACCTTTTTAGCGCCATGTTTTCTCGTGTCCGATGTACTCCAAAATCGAACTTTTGATAGAAGACTCGGAGACCGACACAGCTAGACAAATTGAGCTGGTATATGTATGTGTGCGTATGTGAAAAACAATATAAAACACACTTTTTTGTACTTAGTACTATACGATTTTCTCGCAACAGGTTGCAATCGACGCGGAAGTGTTGTTTCCTATTGAAAATTGAAAAAATCGGCCATGGCACTTGGAAGTTATTGACAAAAAATTGTTTTTTGCCACGTATCCCCCTTGGAAAACAATTTTCAAGATTGATTTTTTTCGTCAATTGCTGCAATTCATTTAAATGACCACAAATAGATATGAATTGATCGAAATTGTGAAATCTTTCCCTGTAAAGTGCTATTCCGATCATTGAAATGTTTTTTTCTCATTTCTATAACGCACGATTCTTTTTTCAAACTTATTTCGAAGTATATGTCTCTCATGATACATTTTTGTCATAAGGGGTCGTACACTAATTACGTAAGCACTTATGGGGGGAGGGGGTGTCTGCCATTTTCTTGCGCCTAATAAAAAAATAATTTGTATGGAAAAAATCATTCAAGGGAGATTGAAAAACTCTGAGAAATGCTTATGAAATTAGTATATAATCAACACGCTAAATAGCTTATATTAAACATATGACACGACAATTATCATGTGTTAAATAAAGTTCTAGTTGGGTTCTCGAACATGATGAATAAAACAAATGCTTCGTTTACGTGTATGAATTGTTCGGTCATAAAGCTCATGTTTATGTAAAAAAATACCGTCGAATGCAGGAATCGGATAGTGCTAATTATGTTCACACTCATACAGACATCACCTCAATTCGTCAAACTTAGTTGATTAGTATAACGCAATATGAGCTTTACGTAAAACATGTTGTATGGGAATGTTTCTATAAATTTTACAGATGGCTGTGATATAAAAACGCTGTTTTAATGTTGTGTCTAGCTAAACTTTATGGTAATAAATCAAGGGTGCAGCTCAGATCAGGAACGCAGCCCGGAACTGTCAGGTACCTGTCACTATGTAACGTTGTGAAATAATGAAGTGTCGAGGTGAAATAAATGCGAGGCTACGATCCTCTCTGATTTGGGCTTCAACGAAACCAGTTGACTTAATCATGTGCTGTGCTTGTCGTAAGGGGAGTCAGCTGACCCAAACAGTACTTGATTTCACTTGAAGCTGGCTTGCCAAAAACTCCTCGCCGAGTAGAAAATGAGCAAGAGCACCCCCCTAAATTGTTGAAAGATTGAACGGGTACTGAAATGAATTCCCTCAAACAAGTGCACTTTACGATCCAATCATATACAGAAATAGGTGGTTGAAATTCAAAAGATCCCCAAAACTTATTAGGGCATCCAGGATCCATAATATATGAAAGTTCAAAACAACTCGAAACATTTCGGGCTCAAAAATTCTCCTTGAAATCCATCTAGAAGCTGGGAACTTCTGAATTCATCCGGAAAGTTATCCACAAATTCCTCTGAAAATCGTTCGAAAATCCTTCTCATGGAATTGTAATTCCTCGTTATCTAAAAACCCCCCACTAATTTTTTTTAGGAAATTCACGAGGAAATTCCTTGAAGATTTCTTTTCTTCTCTCCAAGATTTACTTCTAGATATCTCTTCAGGAAGAATCCGGCATTTCCTTCAGGAATGCATTCGAGAGTTCCGTCAAGAATACATACGGATTTTTTTTCCCAAAATTCTACCAGAAGTTTCTTCAAAAATTTATGACGGAAATCCTCCGATTTACCTTCATAATTTCACTTGTAAATCTATAAGAAATTCCTTCGAAAATTATTCTAGGAACTTCTCCGGGCATTCCTCTCGGAACTCTTCCTTTAATTCCTCCGGGATTACTTCCAGGAAATTTTCCGGGAATACCTCCAAACATTTAATAGCGAAATCATCTAGCATTCCAATCTGGAATTCTTTTCGCAATTACTTCAGAATATCCTTCAAGAAATCCTCTAGAAATATCTTCATGAATTTCTCCTGGAATTCGTCCAAGTATTTCCCCAGAAATTCTTACATGTATTTTTTCGAGAGTTTCTTCAGGCACTTCTCCAGGAAATCCTTCAGGAATGTCTCCGGGAGATTTTCCGCGGAAGTGTACTAGAATTCCTTCCGGACTTCACTCGGAATTTACTCGGATATCTGCCAAGAGTTCTTCCAGAAATTTCTTCCGAACAATCCACAGGGATTTTCTTCAGCAATTCATCTGGGAATACTTTCAGGATTTCATCTGGGAATTTCTGTATTAATTCCTCCTGGTATTTTTTCTGGAAATTCCTTCAGATATTTTTTCGGAAATTCCTTTAGGAACTTCCGCAGATAAAATCTCGGAGGAGCTTCTGGTGGAAAATCTATATAAATTCCTGAAGAAGCCTAAATAAATTCCAATTCTGCCGAAATTCCCGGAAGAATTTTCAGAGGAACTGCCGATAGAACTACCGGAATAATTCTCGAAGGAAATTCTAGATACATTTTTGGTGGAAATGCCGGTGGAATTCCAGGAGGAATTTTCGGAGAAACTCCTGGAGGATCTCCCAGTAAAAAAATTGAAGTTTCCACCGGAAATCTTCCAGGATTTCATTGCGAATTAATCTAGGAATTCCTCCGAAAATTCCATTGTTGATTTCATTTTCGGTATAATTTCTGTATAAATTTCCGATGAATTCCTGGAGAAATTCTTTGAAATTTTCACAAGAAATTATTCGAAACAATTCACCGAAAATTTTATGGAATTTACACAAGAAATTCGAAGAAGTAATTCTGCGGAATTTCCACGGAATATTCTTATTCTTAAAAATTATGGGAAACAGCACGAAGTTATTTGAATTATTGCAGGGAATTCTGCAGAACTTATAAAGAAGTTCGTGAAGATTTTCTTGGAGTAAATAATGGTGGAATTTTCGGATCAATTCCCGGCAAAATTTATGGTGGAATTCCTGAAGACACTGCCGAAGAAGTTGCTGGAGGCATTCCTAAAGAATCCCTGATAGAATTTCGGATAGAATGTTAGTAGTAATTGTCGAAAGAATTCCTGTAGAAAGCTTGCAAATTGATTTTTCTGCCTATTTTATAATAAATATTATTTCAGAGATTGTTCAGAAATTCAGATGTATGGTTCTAGTTTTCTTAAACTTGTGGAAGAATGCAGGATTTTTATAATAATTGTTATAGCCGATTTTATATTCTTTCTGAATACTAAGTTCGTTAATATTTTTCTCACTTTATTTAAAAATATCTGATGAGCAATAAATCACGCATTTTTAAATCCATTATTGTTTCGATTTGGTTTGGATTTGGTTTCATGTGTTTTTATAAAACTACTATAAAACTACGATTTAGAAGACCAAAAAAGTTGCCCCCCCCCCTTCTCGAAATCCTGGCTACGCCCATGTTTTTGAAGCCTGTAACTGTTTAAAATCGAAAACAAAAACGGAAAAAAGGCAGCACGTGTGAACCGGCCTGAAAAATTCACCCGATGTTCGTTCAAAATCGGACCAATTTTTAAAAAAACAACACTTTTCGATTTTGGTTTTAAATTTTAAAAATATTTAAAAGCATAAAAAATATGGGTTCTTTCGATTGAATCGATTGAGCGAATACAAAATTTTGACGGGAAAGGTCAATTGTATAGGGGGAATGACTGCTTTGGCAGGTTTTGTTCTATTATTGTCAGGGGGTTTTCTATAACTAATTTTGCTCAAATTTGGTTTAAACATTCTTTGCATATCAAAAAATATTATGGCCAAATTTCATGAAATTTGGTCAACAAAAACCCCCCTGACAACAATAGAACAAAACCTGCCCAAAGCCGTCATTTCCCCTATTTACTTTACTTACTTATGGATCCTGTACACCTCCAGTGGTGCAAAGGGCCGACTTGAAAAATCTCCATCCTGAGCGATGCCCGGCTATCGCTTTAACCTGTTGCCAGGTTAGATTTCGGTCGACTTCTTTTATTTCTTTATTGAGGCTTCGCCGCCATGAGCCTCTGGGTCTGCCTCTGCTGCGATGTCCCGCTGGGTTCCAGTCTAATGCTTGCCTACAGATTTCGTTTCCGCTCCTACGTAGGGTGTGGCCGCCCAGCCCCACTTCCGATCCCGAATTTCTGTTGCTATCGGCCTCTGGTGACAACGACGATGGAGCTCGTTTCATTTCCCCTATGTCAAGATTTTATACAATAATTGTTAGTTTTGTTTTTGGGTGTATTATATTAGGTTCTATATTAGCGCTTGCTTTTGCTATAACTATCAACGCTTCTAGTTTAATTAGATTTAGGATTAGGGAAGATCCATTAATTACGTTACGCAAAAAATGGCCATTTTTACCCCCCTCCATCATGTCACACTTTTTGTATGAATCATTTACAATTGTTGTATGGATTGTCACACTTCGGTCAACCCCCTCCGCCCTTTAAGCGTTACGTAATTTATGGATGCTTCCTTAGAGACCTGAAAAGCATTCATTACCTAAAACATTGCCAAAGCAAAGTTGATTACCTAAAATATTAAATAGAATAAACAAATGATCAAACAGGCCGTTTTTGAGTTATTTTTATGGAAAAGTTGAGCTAGAATCAAAATAGCGAACCAATACTGCAAATTACGTTTTGGTCGAAAAATAAGCTTATGCAACATTTTAGCCAAATGAATTAATTGGAAATTAAAACATTGGAAGCATCGTCATAACTGCTTTAATACATACCCACATATGTAATAGGTACAAAATATATGCTGTCATAATACCCATTGCCAAAAATATATATACTTTAAGATTATTTCTTAGGAAATATTAGTCTTTGGATCCATTTTTGGACTAATAAATTTCACTTAATTATTTGCATCAATAATGTTTCCGGACTTTATCAACAAAATAAACAACAATGTCTGCAACAAGAGTATAAAACAAGTACCAACTCTATACAAACTAAGTGCCAAGGTATTTGTCCAGAAGCTGGCTTGTACCAATGTGCCCGGTGCACGAATTACTGAGCTCCACACAGTGCCGGCCGTTGTGTTGGGAAGTATTCTGGAGGAAATGACGTACTATCCATCGTTGAAAAGAGCACTATATCAAGAACTGACAGATCCAGTTTTGTTCATGAGAGTCTTCAATCATCCCACAACGGATGAGTTGGTATTTCGAAAGTGCTTGAATGAAGGAAGTTCGATAGGAAAACCTGTATTGCCTGTTGTTGCCCACAACTGGTGTGAAATGATGAACAAAACCGAACGAATTGCAGATATATCGATTCTCAACAAGATCGTGGAAGCGCTCAAACTAGGTACGTATCTTCACGAAGCCGGATGGTATCACCAATGCTTAGACGTTCTTGAAGTGGCCCGAAGGTTGATTTCTTCCGTGACTGATAACCAACATCGAATCATGCTAAAAATTGAGTGTCTTATAATAACCATGAGGGCCCAACAAAAAGCCTTACTTGCTTCGAAAGCATACGTTACTTGTGGCAGGTTACTCGAAAGCATAGAAATGGTTACAGAAAACAGGATCCTTCTAAAAACGTTTTTGGCAGTAGCGAGTCATACATTCAAGACACGTCGAACGAAAGAAAGTCAACGTTGGACGAGGAAAGCCTTGGAAATTATAAACAATTCGACATCTGCAGAGTTTGTTGTACAAACACTTCAGCTGGTGGCTCTACACAGTTTCTACTCTCAGCGGTACGAATTCGGCTACTGGGTAATCAGTCAAGTCATCCAGCATGCACGAGCAGCTTTTGGCCGTCTGCATCGACGTTACGCGGATGCTCTCTATGTCTACGGAGCCTGTCTGATCAAAGCCGACGTCATCTCGGATGCCATTCCAGTTTTCCTGGAACTGCTCGACATAATCACTCAACTATATGGCAAATTCACGCTTCATGCTGCGATTATCAACAGTTACCTGTCCTATATGTACTACCGTAGGTCGCCAATCACTGGAAGATTCGACATAGCATTTGATCACATCCAGAAGTCGATTGTGCTGGCGAAACAAATCATTCCGGAGCAGCAGCCGATGATAGATCGCTTTGTTGAAATGAGGGCTGCAATGTTGAAAGGGCATGAAATGAATTCGGTTGCAGTCAGGGAAAATTCAGCTCCAATATTAGATGATTTTCAGATGCTTACTGTTGCAGAAATTAAACATAAATGTCTTCAGTGTAATGATGAATAGGCTGGCTATTTTTCATCAGTTGCTATTTTACTGTTCTTGTATTTGTTATTTCCAAAGCTACAATAAACCAGGTGTTTTATTTCCGTTGAAACTTGTTTAATATTACACTTAAATGACATTCGAAAATATACTACAGTAATATCCCGATCTTATCACCCCCTGGTGAACTTTGGGGTGATAAAATAGAAAATGTGACAAAACCGGAATTTATAATTATGATTTTTTAATTTGTTTCACAAATATGAATCAGCTTATGCAGTGGAAAGACAAAATACGTTAACGTAACCCGTAATTTCTTGTCGAAAAGGCTTACAAAACTCCTAACAGGTACTTAGAAATGATTCATAATAAAGCACATGAGGTGAAAGTTATTTCATTCATTTTTTTGTTGTTTGCGGTATTATTAACAAAAATTAAAAGAACTACTTGAACTCTCAAAATGTTGTGGGGTGACAAAATTGGGTCGAAAACGCGATAAAATCCGGAGTGACAAAATCGGGTTATTAATGCATTACAACATATCTTACCGAAACAACGCATCTTTCTCATAAAACTTCATTCAAGATTGGTACGGTCCATTTTTTAACATTATACACACCTTTTTCAAAGTTCTTAAGATATTAAAATTACTTCTTAGATTTAACCATTTCAAATGGTGCACATTCAAGCAGTTGTCTAGCATCAATTTTGATCTCACCCAGTGGTACCTAATCACTAAAGATACCCTTCAAGTTGGTCGCAACAGTACCTGTGCACTATAAAACATAGTTTTTGTCATAACTTTTGAGCCCAAATTCTGATCTGGCCTATTTTAAATAGAAAACACGGAAAGAAATTGCGCGCCGAATGCTACTTACTAGAGGCAAATCGGTTAAGGACAAGTGCCTAAAAATACATCATACACAAAACCAGGCATTACCTTTATTCGTCAAGCAAAGCTGAGGGTTTCCGAGTTATCTATAAAAAAAAACGGTTTTTGAAGTGAGCGTATGGCCTTTTCGTAACATTTTGATGTATAAGAGTAGCAAAACAGCTTCCCGTGGAATAGAAAGTCGTTTTTAGAGCTTGTGTAGTGAAATGTCTTCATTTGCCATAAGCCGGGTTAGTACTATTCCATTGAATTTCACTACTTTATGATAGATGCTAATAAAAAACACACGAGTACGTTTTGTGGAAAGCACAGAAACCTTATCACAGCAGAATGAAAATAGTACCGGACAGCTCGAGAGTACGATGCGGACTAAATCAGGAGTTGCAGTTTTTTCATGATGGGTAAGAGGTATAGTTTGTTCGTTGATCAAGGTGGGTAGCTACGTTTTGCTTGGTTTATGAATGGTAGCATCGTTTGAAAATTAATATTAACGATCATATTCACTTTTCTCGTCGACATCATTGCACGAGGATTGAAAACTTTTTATTGAAATATCTGTTATAAAAAGTATTCGAATATATTTTTCCCAGACAAACTTAGGACGTTTTCACCGCTGCTCTATTTTTTGGTCTAATTTTATAACAGTTTGACAAGTCGAGTCAAGTACGAGACACTGAAGACGACCTTACTGTTGAGGTCGAAATACGTATCTGTCAAAGCTACAATAAAGTAGTGGATTCCCGGTGCCGGTCTAGGCAATTTTCGGATTGGAAATTGTCTCGACTTCCCTGGGCATAAAAGTATCATCGTGCTAGCCTTATGATATACGAATGCAAAAATGGTAACCTGGCTTAGAAACCTCGCAATTAATAACTGTGGAAGTGCTTAATGAATACTAAGCTGCGAGGCGGCTCTGTCCCAGTGTGGGGATGTAATGCCAACAAGAAGAAGAAGACCCCGAGAGAAACTCCATATGAAATAACTGAAAGAACAACAAGAGGAATAGTTGGGAGAACTGCAGGAGGAAATTCTGGAGGAACTACAGCAAAATTTGTGGAAGATCTCTTAGAGTAATTCTGAAGGAACTCTAGGATGAATTCTTTGATAAACTGCAGGAACCAGGAGGGAACCAGAGGAACTCTAAGAGAAATTCTTGGAGAAACTCCAGGAAGAATTCCCGGAGAAACTCCAGGAGAAATTCCTGAAAGAGTTCCAATAGGAATTCCTGGAGCGGCTTCAGAAGGAGCTCCTGGAAGAATTCATGGAGGAACCTGTAGCTGGCACTGGAGATCTTATTACTATGTGCGGCTTAAGCGCCACTCCAATAAAGGAGACCGCACACCTAGTTCGTTTGCCCGGATGAGACTCAATCAAGACGAGTCCAAGTACAATCTTCAAAGAAGAAAGAGATCGATCCAGTGTGACTACTTTCCCAAAATGGGACAGGTAGAAACCCCTATTGACGCATCAGCATAACTCTTGCAACATCAATCAAATTTCAAAATTCACGGTAAGAGGTCACGCATACTTATGACGACGCAACAAGACGTCATTTCATCATCATCGGGAGTTTACGCTATCTTCCACCAGAGTCGCGATGGTAGCTAAAGGGTCGCGCAACATAAATTCAAACTCAAGACAAAATAATCAAACTAAAACGATTCCGAAGCAACGTAGAAACACTCAAAACATGTATTAAACGGATATATTACATTACGACTTCTAGCAAATAACGGTTTATTCCACATTTAAACGGTAAGTGTTTATTTAACAAAGCATGCTTATAATGTTGTAGATTTCTTCCTCTCCTCTTTAACCTATCCTATTCTATCTGTGTGCGTTTCAACTACTCTATCTGTTAAATATCTTGGTTGTGCATATGCACAGCATATGTTTCGAAATGGACAAATTGATATGAAATTTGCGAAAAAGAATCCACGTGTCTTGGAGGGACTCGAACCCTCAACCTCCTACTCTCTAGATAGGCGTGATAACCCCTACACAACAAGACCACTTAAAGGTCACGTTTGCGGAAAAGCCATCAGAATCCGAGTACCAACTAGACCTGTGCGCCGGTCATATAATCGCCGGCGGCGGCGTGGTGGTCACTTTTGCCCCGGCGGCGGCGGCGTCACGGCGGCGCGCCGTTGACTTTTACCGGCGGCGGCGTGAACCGGCATGGATGGAAAAAATGTATTAGGAATTCCTTCGTAAAATCCTATGACAATGTCTGCAGAATTTTTCTATTTTAGAAAGAATAATCCATTCAGATTCTCTTTGGGAAATTTCTTTAGTAAAACATAAAATATTCCTGCAGGAATTCATTCGGAAATTTATTAAAGAATGAACTATTTTCTGATGGAATTCCTAAGAGAATTTTCTAAAGGACTTTCCGAGAAAATTCCTAAAGTAGTGTTGGAAAGTGTAGTAGGAAACTTTTAACAAAATTTTGAGCAAATCCTCACAGACATTTCGAAGGAATTTCTAACAGTATTTCCAAAATGCATCAGCGGCTGCTTCCACATCTTCTTCGATTGCACACCCCAGAGCTATCGTCCTGTTCCAGCTTCTCTGCAAGTTCTTTTGTTGGTCTCTCTTTCTGCATACGTACTACATGTCCAACTCACTGTAATCTGCCTTATTCTAT
The DNA here is from genome assembly GCF_024139115.2 of Armigeres subalbatus. NCBI lineage: Eukaryota > Metazoa > Arthropoda > Insecta > Diptera > Culicidae > Armigeres > Armigeres subalbatus. The sequence continues at coordinate 283,315,919 of NC_085141.1, forward strand.
CAACCTTCCTATGTCTGCATTTTTGTATACTTGGTTTAACTCGTGGTTCATTCATTCGTCTGCTCCATTTACCAATTTCCACCATGCTGCCAAATATTGAGCACAGTATTTTTCAACTTAAACACTGAGAATTTGATAATCTGCATCTTTTAACGTCCATGATTCATGGCCGTACAGGACGATTGGACGAATCAACGATGTGTACAGAGCTAGTTTCTCGCAATACATTTTCAGAACTGCGAGAGTATTGCGAGAGATCGGCTGGTACCTGGTGCTGGGAATTTGGTTTCATCAGTACCCGCTTAGCTGCGGTGGACGACGGAGGTCCTTCGTAGCTTAGTAGGGAAAGCACCTGTCATGCGAACTGGGGTCGTGGGATCAAACCCCACCGAAGGGGCGGTTACCCTCCAATACCTTTTCCGAACTAAATCTATCACATGTTGTACATATGCATAATCAAGTTTCAGACATAGTGCTTAAAGTGGTTTTGGAAGAATTTCTATGGGAATTTCAGGAACAATTATTGTCAAGGAACTTGCTAAGGAACTCCTAGAGGAACTACTAAAAAAAAAATCCGAAGGAATATCAAATTGATTTTCAAAGAAATTCCAAAGCAAAACTCCGAAGCTGACAGAAGTTTCCGAATTAATCCGTTAATAAATTTTTGAAGGAGTCTTCAGAGTTTTTTTTTAAATTTTGAAACAATTTCCTAAGGAACTCCTAAAACATTCTCTGCAGATATTTCAAAAAGAAGGATTTCCAGAAGTTATATCCGAATTTCTAAACGAAGTCTTGACGGAATGTCCAAAGGAATTTTCGGAGATATCTAAGACTGTCAGCAGTCTCTTCAGGAGAAAAAAAAAACCTGCAGGGACTTCTACGGATATTCCTTCAGGAACTTGTTCAGGAATTCTTAAGGAAATTTCGTTCTAGAACTTTTCAAGGAATTCCAAAAGAGTTCTTAGAAGAATTTCTTGAGGAATTTTCGGGAAAAAACACCTTAACGATTTTCCAGAGGTTTTTTTAAACAATTTTCTGAAGGAACTTTTTCCGAACTAATTCCTGAGAGAAGTTTCAGAATATAGCTGAGAGAATTTTCGAAAGACTTTCTGGAATTCGTTTCCGGAGGAGTTTTTGTAGAACTTCTTGAGGTAATATCCGAGGGAATTCCTGGACGAATCTCTATAGGATTTTTTGGAGAACTACAAAAAAAAAATCCTGGAGAAATCTAGGAATTACTTCAGAAATACTCCTCTGAAATTCTATTAGAAATTTCTTCATAAATTCCTTTGAGAATTCCTCCGGAAATTCCTTCAAATATTCCTTCAGAAATTCCTTTAGGGGTTGTCCATAAACCACATAGACTCTTGAGGGGGAGGGGGTTCAAAAAATTCTACGTCAGTCTACGAAGGAGGGGCGGCGAGGGTATACGAAAAGTCTACGTGGACTTTTTTATTTTATTTTTTTTTCGGACAACATTTCATTCAGACAACATCATAGCTTTGTGCAAAGTTCATTTGTTTGATTTTTTTTTCGATTTTTCCGTTTTTTTGCAAGACTTTACCGAAATAATCTCTTGAATCTGTTATGGATTTCACTGAAGTAATATTCTGAACTACGGCTTAAAAATATCATGATTTCAACAGCAAATTCTCCAAAGTATTCTATAAAAAAATTCGAAAAATTTCCACTTGGATTACATTGATTACATTGTAGATTCTACTAAAATATATTTTAATTTTCGGCAGGAACTTCTTTAGAAACTACAAGTGATTCTTTAGAATTTCCATGGGGAATTATGTCGCACTTCGACGAAAAATTATTTAGAATTTACAAAGGAAGCATTTTGGAATATCCTAGAAGAAGTCTTTGGAATTTCCAAAAGGCATTCTTTGGAACTTGTAAGGGGAATTCTCCGAAATTTTCGTGAGAAATTCTTCAGAATTTCCACTGAAGATTTTCTGGGAAGTCTCCGGGAAATTTTTCTTAATTTCTGAAATTCTAGGAATTTTCGCGAGGAATTCTTTGGACATACATATAAGCGAAATTCTTCGAAATTGACCGGCAAATTCTTCGGCAGTTCTAATGAAAAATCTTTGGAATTATCGATGGAAAAAGAAATTGTTGAAAACTTTCAGGAAAAATTATTTAAATTTCCCACCAAAAACTCTTTGAGTTAAAAAAAAAAAATATTGCAATACTTCTATTTTTCTATATTTCTATTTTTTTACGATAAATTCACCACAAATTCAACTGAAATCCTCCCTAATTTCCACCGAAAATTATCTGGAAAACTCTTTGGAATGTCCATAGGATTTTTTTAAATTTCTTCAGGAAATCGCTCCTACTTTGCAAGAGAAATGTCAAAATATCGTAGGAAACCTTTAGCATGATTTCAACGGGAAATAATTCAAAATTTTCACGGAAAATTACTCGACATTTTAACGGGAAAACTTTTGGAATTTAGAAATTCTTGAGATTTTAACGGAATGGAATTTTCAAGAAAAATATAGGAATTATCACGGAGAGTTCTTTGGCGTATTACCTGGAACCTTTGAAGGTTATCAATCGGGAAATTCTACGGAATTTCTACGACAAGATGAGTGACAGATTTTAAGCAGTGGCGCGCCTATGCAAGTGCCGGTGGCGGTGGCGCACACCTCTAGGAGGAATCAAATCCAACAGAAATTAAATTAATTGGCTTCGAGATTTGGTTTCAGGAGCTATGGACAGAGAATTGAATTTGATCTCGTTTTGAATTTTTAATTGATATTGAGTTGGATTTTGTTCAGTTTGAAATTTGAATTTTACTGTAGTGTTTACAATGGATTTGAAAATGGATTTGTATATCTGGATTGCTGAAAACGTGGTTGATTTTCAATTTTTTCCCAATCACATATGACATTTTGTTAAATTTGAAAAAGTCTACGTAGGCTTCAAAGGGGTGGGGGAGGGGTTTTGGAAAAGTCTACTAGGGAAGAAGGGGGGTGGCTTTGAAAATGTGAAAATTCGGCGTACGTGGTTTGTAAGAAGTTGTTTAGAAACATTTTCAAAATCTTTTAAAGTAGTTCAAACGGGAATTATTTTCGAAAATCCATTCAGGCTCTCTTTTAAAAATGCCTTCGGAAATACATTTAGAAATTCCTGCACAAAACCCTCCAGGAATTTCTTCAAAAACTTCTCCAAAAATTCATTTAAGAGCTCCTCAAAAAAAATTTCCTTGAATAATCTAAAAAAAACTCCACCAAGAATTCTTTTGGATATTTCACCAGGGACTTCTTTAAAAGTTTCTTCAAAAAGCCTCAAAAAGAAGGAATCCCTTCTTAGATTTCTTCCACGAAATCCATTGAAAATTAATTAGATAATGAAATAGTTTTCGGTGGAGTTGCTAATTGAGTTTTTGAAAAAAATAAAACAAATAAATTAAACAACTAACACTGAAAAAATCCGAAGGTATTACTGAAAGAATTTCGTAAAGAGCCCATGAAGGCATTTTCGATGGAATTCCTGCAGGAAGTTCTGGAAGAATTGTCGGAGAATGTTTTAAAGGAATTGCTGGAAGAAGTTCTGAAGAAATTCCTTAGGAAAATTTGGAAGAAATCCCTTATGCAATCTCTGGAAGAATTTATTTGAAGAATTAATAGAATAATTGCCGAAGAAATTCATGAGGAGGTATTCTTTTGAATAATTGAAGAGCAGCTAAACATTTTTTGAAGAAACTTCAAATGGAATTTCTTGAGAAATTTATTATGAAATACCCGTGGAATTGCTAAAGAAACCTCCGAAGGAATTCCTTAACGATTCTCCTAAGAAATTCTTACAACATTTTCGTAGAAATTACTGAAACAATTTTTTTGTATGCTTTCCTTAAGGAATTTCCTGAAGAAATTCGTGAAGGATTTTCTGAAGAAATCCGTAATGGAATTTCTGAAAAAAATTCGTAGAAATTTTGTAAGACATTTCCGGAAGAATACATAAAGTAATTTTCCAAGGTTTTTTATTGAAACTTTTCGGAGGAATATCTGGAGGAATTCACTAGAAAATATACCAAGTGGTTTTGGCGCTTTGGGGATGTATTCAAGCCTTCACAAAATCTTATGTGCCGCAACAAACATAATTTGTGAATCACCTACAGGCAGTGTTGTCTTACACTCTGTGCAAGAAATTCTACTCTTTGATTTTACTCCATCTCAACGATGGACATTTAGTAAATTCAAACAGCCTTCTATTAGTTGCACTTACTTAGTTAAGATTGTAAAATCGTTTGGATGGAGTAAAATCAAAGAGCAGAATTTTTTGCACAGAGTGTAGGACAACACTGCCTATAGATTTAGGTGCCCGACTGAATGAGGCTTTGACGAATTTCGAATTCCGAAGACCATTTCAACATTTTTTATATTATTCTACTTAGTAGATTAAATCTACTAGATACAGCCTTATTCAAATTCACAACTAATCAACCAACCAATTCATTATCCAATGTTTGTCACCACACTGTCTTAGAGGCACCATCACTTGAGGTAGATTTGAAATTGAATTCTGACGAGTTCCACCTACACAACATTCTAACAAATAACTAACAACAACAATCATAACACGAGTTTAGTACTATTCCAATCAATTCCACCACGTTGTATTGTCTTACAAATACGTATTTTGTCTCTGTTTGTTTGCGTAGTACCCACCCAATTACAACCCTGTTGTGCAACCGGCGAACGGTCAGCTTCTCGATAGCCAGACAGTTGTTTACATCTGATATACCATTGTTCTTCACGGACTGTACTCTACCGGTGCAGCGATCGTCGATAGGTATATAATTGGATAGAGGTATCTAACCACGGAAGGCTCTGCGCTATGCATCGTATTGGGATGAGAGTCTTTAGAGAGACTAAGCATATGGAGATTTGGGCTAGAGTCGAATGATAGGGAGATTAGAGAAGACGGCCAGTTGGAATGTACATAGGTCAGAGAAGATTAGTTAGTTGCAAAGAGGTCGTCAGGAAATCTGTATCGCTTGCTGATATGCATGAAGAATTGTGTAGTTTGTAATTAAAGTAGTTATAATGTCGGGAAATAAATGTAGAGTGTGGACTGAATTAGTGTAAGAATAAACTGTTTTACGGGAATAAAGTGTACATTTTCTGGTATAATCGAGTTGTGCGAGTGGTATGCTTAGTGAAAGAAGAACCATTAAGACAATCATTTACAAGACAAGGATTATTGTTTCCCTCTGAAGCCATATTGGGCAGTGTTCATTTCATACCACCCATCTGTGAGTCCAAATTACGTGTTGGTGTTCTGGCGATCATCATTTAGTTCCGCTGACTCGAAGGTAGATAGGACCAAGCCCAACAGTCTCTGTAAGGCCATCTTCAGTGTCTTTTATTCTACTGAACTCAAGTTAATTGTTTTTTTTTTATTGCGATTAGTCATCGGCGTGGCAAAATTATGATCGGCGGCGCGCCGACCCAAAATCGCCGGCGGCGGCGGCGTGAGTAAAACCACCGGCGGCGGCGGCGCGGCGCGGCGCGGCGGCGCACAGGTCTAGTACCAACCTCCACCGCGGTTAGCTCTCTTTTTTGCAAATTGAATATCTTTCGGATGCTTGATTTGTCCAATCTTCACATGTGCTTTACTATTGTATATCCACAGCCAAGCGAGTGCACATTGTTTATTAAACGAGAGGATCGTACTCCATGCCCCCAGGTAACTGAGATTGGACATTGGACAAATGGAGATTGGACCACACTCCCCACTAAAGCGATATGAGGACGAATCGCTTCCCACCGGACAAGATGACGGTTGCCGGGGTCTTTCGTCCGGGGGATTCCGCTGACCTGGCGCTTGGAAGGAAATATAGCCGTCGGCTATTCGAAACAATTAACACAATGCACATATTTCTACACATAGCACAAATAAACTAATTACCTGGCCTAGATCGATTTTAAGCACACAAATCTAGCCTATGACGCACACTATATTGACTTGCACAATTCAACTAGGACTAAACGAGGAGAATATAATTAAATACAAGTAATTAAGTTTAACTACGTTACTTTCAAAGCTTACAAATTGAAAAACGACACACGCACAAAGCAAGACACTTCCACTGTTATCTGCGGTTCGGACGAAAGTGAGCGAAACCGTGATCCTCAGATTAAGGAACGTGACCTCGCCGAATTCAATTCGGATTTGCCGCGAATCTTTTCGACCGATTGGACAATTGCGAGATATTAATTTGATTGCTGGCTCCTCGTGCAAATTCGGGAGTAGCCACGACTCTCTTATTCCCAATCTTCCCGAAAACTTCCTTGGACCCGACCTTGATCTCGCGAAATCGAGCGCGGCGGAAATCGCGACCTATCGTTTTATAGGTAATCGATCAGTGTCGTTATGCTTTTACTGGCCTACCATTTGGCGTACGTGAATTTAATTGCTTTATGGAGAATGCTATGTTCTAAATTAAAGATTATGTTGCCTATTATCTATTTAGCCTATTGCAGATTGTAGCAAATGCTACAAACCCCATGAGGAACTTCGGGAAGAATTCCTGAAGGAATTCCAAGAGGAACTCCAGGGGGAATTTTTCAGCAGGATTTTTTTCGGCTCGTATTTTTGACCGTGTGACTTCAATTCACCTTCAAAATCTTCGCAACATGTTTCAAAAAATCCAGAATAAATCAAAGAAAAATCACATGATGATTAATATGTGTTAAACATTTAGGATGAGCGAAAAATTGAGAAAATGTAAATCGTGTAAAAACAGAATCCAGTGTACACGAAAGATTTTTTTCGGAATCCGCACAGGAAATCCGCAAAGGAATCCACGGAGAAATCTTGTCGGAATCGCTGAAGAATTCCCGTCGGCGTCTGCGAAAGATGTGCATCGAAATATGCGAAGAATTTCTTTTAGAATCCGCTAAGGGTTCCCGTTGAAATTTTGTGAAATATTCCTGTCGGTATTCGCGAAGAACTTACGACAGAAGCCGAGAAGGTCTCGCGTCGAAATCTGTGAAAATTTCCCGTCGGAATCTGCGACGTCTATCCGCCAGAATCCGCAAAGGACTCTTGTCGGAATCCCTAGGAGATTTCAGTCCACGAAGGGTCTACGTTGGAATTTGCGGAGTGTTTTCCGTAGAAAAACACTTAATAGATTAGGAATGACCCCTTTCAGAATTCGCGAATGATTCTGTGCAGGCTTGTAAAATGTCATCTGCATGTCATTTGACTAATTTGTTCATAACTTTCTTTAGAAGCCAAATTTATTGCATAATTTTAGATGTACTCATAACGCTTGAGTAGGGCTATATTTTTGTCCAAGGGTACATTATTCTAAATATAACATCTTAGGCTGGAGATTGAAAACTCTCCAAAATGTCACGTGTAATTTGACATAATGTCATTTGAATGACATTTTGCCTCCCACGCCCCAGATTACATATTTACAGCAATGTCTTGTGATAAGAAAATTATTTTGAGCTTTTTAGTGGAATGTTTTCACCTGTCATAAGACGAGTTTAAACAATATTGATTCCACCATGGTGTATCCTGACAGATACGTATTTCGACCTCAACAGTAAGGCCGTCTTCAGTGTCTTGTACGAGTCAGTGTCAAGTCGAGTCAAGTACAAGACACTGAAGACGGCCTTACTGTTGAGGTCGAAATACGTATCTGTCAGGATACAATTAAGTGGTGGAATTCAATGGGATTGTTTAAACTCGTCTTATGACAGGAGCAATGTCTTGTTAGACAAAGTTGTAGGCATATTTAAGCGCCATAAGTTCGTCATACATCATGAATTGATAGCTACCTTCTGCAAAAAGTTCTGGGAAAATTATACGAATGAATGCAAATGACATTTTACAACACTGATTCTGTGGATTGCCGTATTCCGTTTTTGGGATCTCGGCGCTACCCCATGCCATACAAGCAGCTTCGTGCGATGCCAGCAGTTTATCGGGAATTACCCGTAACCTTTACGTGGTGTGTTATGAGGGTGTCGCTAAGTCGGTGGCCTCTCGTTAAGTAAGTACCACATCAACACTTCCTTCCTCTTCCTAGTTACGATGAAGATGGGAGTGGCCAGAAGTAGTAATCCTCATGCTTTTGTTATTTTTGTCTTAGGCTGGAATCAAGAACCACTCCCCTTCTTGATTTCTGATAGCATTCTAGATAAGGATCTCAAAAGTAAAATATGAGTATCACTAGTGTCCAATTTTCGAATTACACCGTTACAATGCTAATGCTAATATTATGCCAGCAGTTTATCGGGAATGATCTTCGTGCTGATCGCGAGAAGACACATATCTTATCCATCGGCTCCTCCAACTACGGCATTTGGAGGAATTTCTTCATTAGCAGCTGGAGCCCAATAGGCCGCATCGGATGTCACCAAAGCTGCCGATAGTTCCGGATGGCTTGGCTAGATAATCCACGATCCATTTGTACCCCGGCCTGTGCGAACACCAAAAATAGGGTAAAGAGCCCAATACTGGACCCCCAGCCAATAGTGGACCCTCCAGCCATTTTTGCATTATTATAGCACAATGTTAACATTTTGCTATGAATTTCCTTCGGGAGAACTTACTTTACAGTCCTATGATTTGATTATATGCATTGTAAACGCTATGGCAAGTAAAATTAGATGACTTTCTTAAATTCTATAAAAAATAAACACGAGAGTGTCCATTATAGGAATATTTTGGGGGGTCCAAGGAGAACGTCCCGAAACGAAACATGAAAATCAAATGAAGTGTCGACTATAGGGAAGCAATTTCCTATTGTGGACCCCCAGGGGGTCTACTATAGGGCGAATTTAGTCAGACTTTAAAATGTTAATTTCAACGAATAACGTCGTGTATTTAAGTGTTTTATATATGGATCGTGAAGAGGAGATGCAGAACTTGTTATTAGAATCAAGCAGAATTAATACAGTCAGTCTCAAAATTGAGCGTACAGTATGGATTAGTTGACTACATTCGAAAATTTCTAAGGAAATTAAATGGTTGGCTCGGTTATTTTTAATGCATTTCAATATCCATCCCTTCCTTCAATGTATGCGTACATAAAATGGTTGAAATTGTTTCTCTAAAGTTCATTTATTTGAAAATAATCTCAAAATACGCCTGTTAGATGTGACAAAATTGAGCGTACACCGAATTTTTTTCTATCAAATTTCTTATTATAAACACGATTAATGTATTTTAATATTGTTTTTTCATGATTATATTTATAATAATAAACATCCGCTACTTAAACATTCAATGTTTTGAAATTAAACCATGTTTTGGTCAAAATGGCGAACAAGTGAGAGGTAAGAATATTACTATTTAACAATTCAATGCTGCTGGGAAAAATAGATGCTTTAATTTGTATGTTTCACCGGCATCGTATCTTATATATGATAGATAATCGAAATCGAGTGAGACATACGACTAATTTGGGAAAATTCAGTCAGTAAATGATGAAAACAAATGTAAACATACAGAGAAAACGACAAATGTTAGGAATGACATATTTCTCTTCCTATCATGTACTTCGTCTTCGACGTGTTGATGACTAGTCCAATCCGTTTAGCTTCGCTTTTCAGTCTGATGTAGGCTTCCTCCATCCTCTCAAAGTTACGTGTCATGATATCAATGTCGTCGGCGAAACCAAATAACTGGACGGACTTCGCGAAAATCGTACCACTCGTGTCAATCCCTGCCCTTCGTATTACTCCCTCCAAAGCGATGTTGAATAGCAGACACGAAAGACCATCACCTTGCCGTAACCCTCTACGCGTTTCGAAGGGACTCGAGAATGCCCCTGAACCTCGAATTACGCACATCACCCGATCCATCGTCGCCTTGATCAACCGTATCAGTTTATCCGGAAATCCGTTTTCGTGCATTAGCTGCCATAGCTGGTCCCGATCGATTGTATCATATGCGGCTTTGAAGTCGATAAATAGATGATGTGTGGGCACGTTGTATTCGCGGCATTTCTGCAATACCTGACGTATGGCGAACACCTGGTCTGTGGTAGAACGTTCACCCATAAATCCCGCCTGGTACTGCCCCACGAACTCTCTTGCAATTGGTGTTAGTCGGCGGCATAGAATTTGGGAGAGTACCTTGTAGGCGGCGTTCAGCAATGTGATTGCGCGGTAGTTGCTACAATCCAGCTTATCGCCCTTTTTGTAGATGGGACATACGACACCTTCCATCCACTCCTGCGGCAGAACCTCATCCTCCCAAACCTTGGTAATCACCCAGTGTAGCGCTCTAGCCAGTGCCTCACCACCGTGTTTAAACAGCTCTCATGGTAGTTGGTTAACTCCAGAGGCTTTGTTGTTTTTCAGCCGGCCGATCTCCTCCTGGATTTCCTGGAGCTTCAGAGCCGGAAGTCGCATGTCCTGCGCGAGTTCGCGTTTTCGCGTTTGGGATTTCTTTTTAAAAAAGACCCAAGTCGATTGACTACTAAACTTAAACTGATTTATTGTCTTAATGTAACCTACCACCTAACCTAATAATGCCATATCAGCACCCTACACCTGGCCTCGATGCCAATCGATGATACTGCTGACCGAGCTCCGTGCCGTCGCCGTTGCCGAGGGCACCCAAATCGCTGACGTCGGTGGTGCCATCGATGGAATGTGCTAAGTCCGGGTGGCCGGGCGTTAACTCGACCTTCCTTAGAGATGAACCTCCTGGTTCATAGTATCCACTATGGAAAAGGTTTTGAAATTTTCCAAGCCCTGCCTAGGCTCCTTTGCTCCATGATGTTCCTTGTTGCTTGGTACCGTCTGCAGCTTGATCTTGGTAGTCCTATGGAAGAAAATACTGAAGAAAATAGCAATACCGATTATGATGGGGAGGATTGCAATTCCTCCAAACAGTGGCCAATGTGGAAAATGTAGGCTTTTGGTTTCCAAGCGAAGTAGATCCAACTCCTTTCGGGTTTCTGACTGGAGTTTGTGGAGATGTTCCATGCTGATGTTCAAAACGTCTCCGTTTTTAGAGATGGTTATCCCGTCCAAAGGGAGATATATCGGTTTTCCGGCAATGTTTCTGGTTTTACTTGTGTATGGGACACCATTGATCTGTATGGTGCAATTCTCGTACTGGATTAAATACGATCCGGAGAGGATCCTCTCAGAACCGCTGCAATCGGATGAAAAGGTGAAGTTTTTGGCGGTGTTGACAAGTATATGGTGTGTGTCAATTGAAATGACTTCTTGTTGGATAGGGTTTGATGTATAGTTGCAGACAGCTGTTTTTCCGTCCAAGAGATTGGGTATACATGAGGAATCGGCTACTTCAGTATCTTCCAAATTGTAAATTGTTGGTTCTAGCGTGTGGACTGTAAATTTTCAGATGGGTGGATTAAGAAATATTTCTTGGTCGTGTATTTGTTGTCGATTGTGGAAGGTTGGGCAAACAAGGATCTTATGAAAACTCGAGGATCCAATTTCGGCAATTTGATGAACAGTATGATCTCCTGGTTGTTGGTGGCTATTGAAGTAGTGGCATAGGTGACAACTTCGGCTGACGAATGGACAGTTACATTTTCCCTCTCCAAATCTTTCCTAAACATTTCCTTCTCATTTTAGTTAATATTTTCCCATTTAAAATCCCTAATTTAGCTAACATTATCGTATCTATTATATCTCCAATTTTCTCGTTTAAATCTTTAAGGTTAAAGAGAATGTTTATTGAATATAGTTCTGAAGATTTGTTCTTGAATAACTGAATAGCTTCTTTAGTCTTGAAAACGGATTCCTTTAGCTGAAGAGTCATTTCTCTGTTAATTTTGACTTGCTTGTTATTATTGTAGATGAGATTGTTAATGCTATTGTTAATCAATTTTAAATCATTTGCATCAGGTGACCCAGCAATAAATTTCCAAACAGTTCCTACAGCATCCCATCTTCTTTGCCTTCTAATAGGGATTATACTTTCCAAAGACTTATTAATTTCATCGAATTTTGTAGTATTATTTCCGAAAATTGGTTTTTATCTATTTCATCAAATCTATTCCTGAGATCTACGACATGTGTTCTTAATGACTCTATGCTGAAGTGGTGGATGTAACGATACGATGAATATTTTAATCTGCTCATTCCGTGGTCGAAGACGAAAATAGGTTGTTCCAGTCGTTGTATGTGTAACGTCCATGCTTCTGTCAGTAGGGATGAGATTCTGAAAAAGGTTGGAGTTTGTCAGTCAAATTTGTCTGATTTTTATGTCGTTTTTGTGGACACGTCTACCGTCATCTGTTTTTATTGTACTTTTATTGACCTTAGCTATTTTAATCTTTTTATATCGTGGGGTCGTTTTTACTCTACGTCTTGTCTTTTTCGTATGCGTCAATTCCTGCTTTAATTTCTGTATGTTTTGTCTTTTGATTGTGACGTTTCAGGTCTTTAGTCTGTGTCGCCAGCAAATTTCTATAAACGGTTTCACATATTGTCGAGCTTTGAGAGCTGGGAATGACTACTTCGTATGGGGTATGTTTCGTGGTGGAGTGAATGGTGTTGTTGTACTTTATTATTGAAATGTCCATGATTTCTTGTAGGGTTTGATTTGGATTCTCAGCTTTGCTTATTCGATAAATTTCTAGTAAAGTCGAATGGAAGCGTTCTACGATCCCATTCATCTCGCTTCGACCAGTAGCCACTATATATGGCGTGATTTTGTTGGTGTTATAAAATTTACTAGCTCACCCGTCATGAATGACTTTTCCTGGTCCATGACCAAGGTTTCAGGAAAACTAAATTTTGATAACACTTCCTTTACAGCCGGAATAAGGTCTACAGCGGCTCTCGATTCAATTAAACGAGCTTGAGCATACTTTGAGAATTTATCGACATAAGTTAAGTACTGAAGATTGTCTATGAAAAGAATGTCGATGTGAGCTATTTGAAACGGTCGATTAGGTATTGGGGTTTTTGGATAGGGAAGTGAATAGGGCTTCTATCATATTTATTTTCATGACAGATTCGGCAATTTTTATAAAGTCATGCAATTTTTGAGAAAGCTTTGGAAAATAAAACTTCCTCAAAAGCTGCCATTTATTTTCATCTGCGCCGCGGTGCGCACGATAATGTTCTTTGTGTATCAAATCCCACTGCTCGTTCTCTTCTCGGACATCCTGGAGTTGACGTTGAGTGAAACGGATTTTTAACAGCTTTTATCTCCAAAGTGAGTTTTATACACTTCCTGTAATTTACCCATAATTTCCTCAGTTGTTAAGAGTCCGTTTAACTTATTAACATCAAAATGGTTTTTCAATACCTGCAATAGAGAATTGTCGTTAATATCACTGATAAAAACATTTACTCTGGTGAAATTTTCAAAGGTGTTCTGTATTGACTTTATCAGGACCTTTGTTCAAAATAACCTGGTGTCTAAATACATTAATAGGGATTCCGTAGATTTGATATAGAAATGATCGCTATTTTCTGCTGAGTGTTGTGTAGCAGTCATGGAACACACTATTCGACTCAAAGCATCAGCAACCACATTGCTTTTGCCTGGCTTGTATTCAATGGTATAATCGTGTTCTTCCAAATATGCCTTCCAACGCTTAAGCTTTGCATTTGTATTTTTGCTGATAGAGAAAAAGTTAAAGGTTGATGATCTGTGAGAATTTTGAATTTGGAACCGTATAAATAGTTCCTAAACGTTTGTAGTGCCCAAAATATGGCTAACATCTCCTTTTCTGGTACTGAGAATCCTTCTTCGGATTTCGAGAGAGTTCTGGAGGCGAAATGGATAGGCTTATCTTTACCTGCCTCACCTTGCGACAAGACGGCTCCGATGGCGAAATCAGATGCATCGGTTGTGAGAATGAAAGGCTTGCTATAGTCGGGATAAATTAAAATGTCTGAGGAAGATAAAATACTTTTCATTTTCCTAAAACAGTTTGATTCCACTTCGTTAAATTTGATCTTTTTATTTGAGGTACATCCCTCCCCTCTCAGAAGGCTTGTAAGGGGTTTTGCGATTTTCGCAAAGTCCTTTACGAACCGTCTGTAATAGCCCATCATTCCTAAGAATGATCTCAGCTCTTTGATTGTTGATGGTTCGGGATACTTCTCTATCGCTTCAATTTTTTTTATGTTTGGTTTAAGACCCTTAGATGTGATGACATAACCGAGAAACTCAATTTCTTTATGTAAGAATTCTGACTTATCCAATTGAATTTTCAGATTAGCATCATTCAGCGCCTTTAAAATTATCTCGAGATTCTTAAGTGCTTCTTCGAGTGTTTTGCCAAATATTATTACGTCGTCAATGTTAGACGTAACATATTTTCCCATTATGCTGCCGTAATACATCATCGATTGCACGTTGAAATATCGCGGGAGCATTCTTGAGTCCAAATGGCATACGAGTAAACTCGTATTTGCCATTATTAATCGAGAAAGCAGTTTTCTCGATGTCACTCTCTTTCATCTTTATCTGGTGAAAACCAGATGCCAAATCGAGGGTGATAAAATATTGTTGACCTTTTAATTGGTCAATAACATAGTTTATTTCAGGCATCGGGTACCTGTCTGATAAAGTTTTTCATTTAATTTTCGGTAGTCTACTACCATTCGAAATTTTTGTCTCCGGAGGCATCGGATTTCTTTGGAACAATCCATAATGGGGACGTCCAGGCGGATCGTGATGGCCTTATAATTCCATCATCGAGACGTTTTATAACTTGTTTATTTACCTCTGTTGCATATGCAGCAGGGTATGGATAAACTTTTTGGTGGATTGGAATATCATCCGCGGTGTTTATAGCACACTCAATTACGGTACTGCAAGTCAGTTTTGCATCGGGCTGATGAAACACTTCTTGATGCCGTTCAATCACTTCGAATAATTTGTCCTTCTCGTCGGCTGAAAGATGAGCCGTTCTGAACATTTTGTCTACGTTGCTTGCCCGTGGTTCGAGTGCCAATTGTTGGGGTAGGCAACTGGATGGTCTTGGATTTGTTTCCAGGGAACTAACAATTTGTGTGGGGAATATTGAAGAAGGGAATAGTCAGAAATTCATTGTCTTTACTTAGCTGGAGAGTGTTATTTTTGAGGTCAATCTTTGCGCTGAGTACGTTTAATATTCCGGTACCTATTATACCGTGAAAAATGGGTGAAAATCATGTAGTAGAAATTGTGCTCGGTAATGTATTTTGGTCTAAAAATTCAATATCAATCGCCGAGTTAGCGCTGAATTTCCCATTAGCGCTACTGATACCATTTGCCGTGAAAGGATACGGTTTTGTTAATGAATAATTGTATGCTAGCATTGGATGTATTAGGTTTATATTTGCCCTGTATCAATTAAAAAGGGAATTCGCCAATGTTTGTTTGAAGGTTTATGTAAGGCATCGTTGGGGTTACCAACGGGGAGCCATTCTAAAAATTTGCGTGCTGTTCTTGTTGTTCAGTAGCATTCTGTTTTGGCGGAGCGGTACCAGAGGCTTCTCCTATTTCAAAGCTGTCAGCAGGAGGCGCTTCGTCATATGAGCCGTCCTGCATGGGATATATGGGCTCGGATAATCTGGATAGCACTCGTTGTAGCACGGTTGATCGTACTGATAAGCATACTGGTTGTAATTATCGTAATTATCATAGTAATCATAAACAGGGTATGCGTTTTCTAACGGATGTGCTTGTCGTTTGACATTTTGGTGATATTGTTGAGAAGCTGGCCTTTTAAATTCATTGGCGGCCGATTACCATAATTTACGAATTTCGATTGTTGACTCAGGTCAACTTCCATGGCTTCTACTCTTTGGGAAGTTTGAGGTGACCTGAAGGGTTTTGTGAAAATGGATTGTATGAGAATGCATTTTGGGAAGGCTGATGCCTAAATGGGTTGGTTTGCAAGGGGACTCTGGGAAGTAAAGCATAATTTTGAGGCACACTAGGCCTACGTTGAGTGAATGGAGGCCGTAGTAGAATTATGGGATTTAAAAACTGTGTCCTGGGAGGTATTTTTGGAGGTTCCTTTGGCTTAGGCAATGATTGGCCACCATGTTCGTTTCGGAAGGGGGCAGAACGGATATCTAAATTATAATATTCGGTGCAGAAGTTGTAAGCTTGACCCAAAGTTTTTGGGTTTGTACTTTTTAACAGGATGCTCAGAGGTTTATCCAATCCTCTGATAAATGCATCGAGTGACTTGTCACGGAAGTAGTCGATATGTGCTGCGGCATTCGGTCGCAGTTTATCGTCCGTTTGTATCTGAGCAATTATCAATGATAATAACTCATTGACGCGGCTGTAATAGCTGCTGAGGCTTTCCTCGGCAGATTTTCTTATAGATGTTAATTGGAAATCTAACGTCTTAACATCGCGTCGGTCACGATAATACAGGATTAACGTGTTTTTTATATCCGTCCAAGAGGACGAGATATTATTCGCATTCAAAATATCGGCAGCTTCGCCATCAATTTTCCGGCGCACTGACCGTTCAAGGATATTAATTTGCGACGGTGTCGCACCGTTGTCGCGGTAAGTTCTGAGAATGGAATCAACATCGGTGATCCAATCAATAAGTCTGGTAGGATCACCCTTGAAAATTTTAATTTCCTTGACAAAGTCTGGAACTTTGCCTAAATCAATAAACTGTTGAATGCTCATAGCAGGAGGCGGGGGCACTGGATTAGGGTTAGGATTCATCATATTTGAGTAATAGAAATTTACTCGCGATTTCTTCTTCGGTAAAATATTGAGCAAATTGGGCAAGAGCTTGAGGAGAACTTCGACAAAATCACCGTAATAAAAAATCACTCAGATAGGAGCAAAATTAAAACTTTTGAGATATTGAATAAAAATTTCACTCACACTTTTCGGATTTAACAAACTATCACTAGCACTTGTTTGATTGAATAAAATAAAAGAAACTTACAGTAAAATTGCCAACATCCTCCGTTGGACTTCCTGGGTTTTCCTGGGATGATTTTTGATAGCGGGACTCCGTCTATGGGGGAGAACCAGGCAGTTATTTCGGGTTGGTCCGTTTTGCTGCGGCTACTCCGGGCCCTAATAACGATCGATCCGGCTGGATGCGGTGTCCTGATCCTCGCTTCGTCGTAGGGTAGGCTCGTTGAACCTAGGGTGTGGTGTTTGGCTCCTTCCACCAATGGTGTGATAGATCACTTTGAGGATTTTACACTTCACTTGTTGAACGATTTTCACTACCGGACACTTATACTATTCCCACGTCGACGGGTCCCTATTCGGGCGCCAGTTCGCTTTTTCGCGTTTGGGATTTCTTTTTAGAACAGACCCAAGTCGATTGACTACTAAACTTAAACTGATTTATTGTCTTAATGTAACCTACCACCTAACCTAATAATGCCATATCAGCACCCTACACCTGGCCTCGATGCCAATCGATGATACTGCTGACCGAGCTCCGTGCCGTCGCCGTTGCCGAGGGCACCCAAATCGCTGACGTCGGTGGTGCCATCGATGGAATGTGCTAAGTCCGGGTGGCCGGGCGTTAACTCGCGCGTGCTCCTAGGTTCCGCCATCTTTGTCTGCCATATCGCCATTCAGGTACTCTTCGTAGTGCTGCCGCCACCTTTGGATCACCTCACACTCGTTTGTAAGAAGGTTCCCGTTTATGTCCTTACACATATCGGGCTGTGGCATGTGGCCCTTACGTGAACGGTTCAACTTCTCATAGAACTTTCGTGCGTTATTAGCGCGGTACAGTTGCTCCGTCTCTTCACGGTCTCGATCTTCCTGCTGGCGCTTTTTCCTCTGAAAAATCGAGTTTTGTCTGTTCCGCGCCCGTTTGTATCGTGCCTCGTTCGACCTCGTGCGGTGTTGCAGCAATCTCGCCCATGCTGCATTCTTCTCCTCAACTAACTTTTCACATTCGCCGTCATACCAGTCGTTTCTCTGATCCGGAGCCACCGTGCCTAGTGCAGCGGTTGCGGTGCTACCAATGGCGGATCGAATATCTCTCCAGCCATCTTCAAGAGATGCTGCGCCTAGCTGCTCTTCCGTTGGGAGTGCCACTTCCAGCTGCTGCGCGTAGTCTTGGGCTAGTCTACCGTCTTGTAGCCGCCCAATGTTTAGCCGCGGCGGACGACTCCGACGCGTATTGATCACCGTCGAGAGTTTTGAGCGCAGGCATACTGCAACCAGGGTTGCCACTACTTTTTGGGAAAAGTCTGGCATGCTACAAATCTGGCGAAGAAATTCGTCTTTATCATTTCTTGCTGTCTTGATTTATGTTTTTTTTAATTTCTTATATTGATTTATTATTTTTTTTAATTTAAGGAATTTTAATTAAAAATGTGTTCTAGTTCTAATTATTTTCGCCAATATTAGACAATTCTGTTTTGGGCCTATTTTTACTTTTGCTCTATGGTTATCATATTTCCGTACCGTATTTCTTTGTCTCGCGATGAAATAAATATATGTGTAGTGCGATGGAGATAGGAACAGTTCCCCTATTGGTGAAACTTGACTTCATTCAGAATAACGTGGTTCGCTTTTATTTTGAATTTCTAAGTAACACTAAATGAAGTTTAAAACTTTAAAATGGTCTGTGGTACCCGTAAGCCCATAGGTATTCCAAAAGGAATTTTGATAGGCATAGTTAATAATTGAATATTTGTTAAAAGTGCCATCATAATTTTTATGAAATGTCCATAATACCAGAGGATTTTGATCTTCCGGAGAGTAACAAGCCCATGAGAAGGGGTTAAGACATTCATTTATTACTCAGAGTACGATAATGAAAAGATTTGAACAAAATTACGCTCTGAGTATCGTGAATTGACCACTTTTATGGAGGTTCCGGATTTTCCGGAGGAATTTCGGTGGCCACTCAGATTCATTAGAGCGGACCACGTCAATCATTCACTATTAAGAGAAGGATGAGTTTTACCGAATCTTCCGTGTAGGACCTCCGGCAGCCAATAAGGTCCATCAGAAGTTTGATGATGATTCGGATCCTCCAAAAGGATACCGAATTGACGAATAACCAGGAAATGTGATAAGTCATGGAATTAGCCAATGATTACATTTATTGGGATCATTGTTACAGAACGTTGTAAGCATTTGGACGCAAGAAATTACGCCAAAAATAAGCTTTGAAAGATTCCTTCAAAACAGATTTCTGGAAATCAGTATGGCCAAACTGCAATCCGGAACAACATGGACGGAAACCATACCTTCACTTTACTTATAAAAGATTGAAATTGATTCAAAAATGAGTTTTTGGAAGCGATATGAAGTTCTGACGGCATTTCAGTTATTGAATGGTTTTTCTTTTTCTCTTTTTGCTGCCAAAAAGTCTGGCAGTGCCAGATATATCTGGCATAATGGCAACCCTGACTGCAACGAGGTAGTGGTCGGATTCAATATTCGCACTGCGGTAAGTGCGTACGTTCGTGATGTCGGAGAAGAATTTACCGTCGATTAGAACGTGGTCGATTTGGTTTTCCGTTACTTGATTAGGTGATTTCCATGTGGCCTTGTGGATATTCTTACGGGGGAAGAAAGTGCTTCGGACTACCATTCCGCGGAAGGCTGCAAAGTTTATGCATCGTTGGCCGTTGTCGTTCGATACGGTATGCAGACTATCCGGCCCGATGACCGGTCTATACATTTCCTCCCTTCCTACCTGAGCGTTCATGTCACCGATGACGATTTTGACGTCCCGCAGTGGGCATCCATCGTATGTCTGCTCCAGCTGCGCATAGAACGCTTCTTTCTCGTCGTCGGATCTCCCTTCGTGTGGGCAGTGCACGTTGATGATGCTATAGTTGAAGAAACGGCCTTTTATCCTCAGCTTGCACATCCTTGCGTTGATTGGCTGCCACCCAATCACGCGTTGGCACATCTTTCCCAGCACTATGAAGCCGGTTCCCAGCTCGTTGGTGGTGCCACAGCTTTGGTAGAAGGTAGCCGCTCGATGCCCGCTTTTCCACACTTTCTGTCCTGTCCAGCAGATTTCCTGCAGCGCTACGACATCGAAGTTGCGGGATGTAATTCATCGTAGATTATCCTGTCGCAACCTGCGAAGCCTAGCGACTTGCAGTTCCATGTTCCAAGCTTCCAATCGTGATCCTTTATTCGTCGCCTAGGTCGTTGCCGATTGTATCGAGTCGTATTATCTTCTATGTCGTTCGTAATATTTGTTTTTAAAGGCGGCTTATTGGGCCTGCGCAAACCTCCTGTCTCGTCGGAGGGCCGTCGTGTCAGGGCTGTTTAGCGTTCCACCTAACACCAGGACTTGGGCTTGTGCGCTTTGAGCGGCGCACGGTCGCTTTGACGGAGCCTACTTGCGGATACATGCAGCTTTTTATAGAGGTTTAACAGGGCCCACTGTCAAACCCCACCACATCCTAGGCAGGCGCCACAACTCGCAGATGGCCTGGGGAGGGATCGTCAAGCCCTTGGACATAGTCCCTGCTGCCCCTGCTGCTTACTTACTTATGGGTCCTGTACACCTCCTGTGGTGCAAAGGGCCGGCTTGAAAGATCTCCATCCTGAGCGTTGCCCGACTATCGCTTTAACCTGTTGCCAGGTTAGATTTCGGTCAACTTCTTCTGATATTAGCAGTTGTCAAAACCTGGGTATGTCAACAAAAAGGATCTGAGCCCGACGGCCCCGAAATCTGGGTAACTGAGGACTTCAACATTTTCGGATATAGCAACATGGCGCCGACGTTGCATGCCGGAGAAAATGTTATAATTTTTTGTTGAATGTAGCAAATATAAGGTAAGAATGCATGTAGGATAACGTCCATGCATAGTTTACGGTTATGCGGGTATTGTTACTGTATGAAAAATGTTAAAAAATACAGTTTCCCCCAACGTATATCATTTGCGGGCTGTGATGACAACCCGCATAATAAAAAACAACATGTTATATGGTCAGAATCATTATTACGATGTAAGATATAGCTTCACAGTTTACGTTGCGGTTATCGAATACTTTTTGATCGATTCAACCATAACTGCTCGACAACATCACTAAATGTCAATATATAACATGCTTTCTCTAAAATGTTCTTTATTTCCTGCATTATATGTCAACATTTTATCATTGAGCGAAAATTTTGCACGCGAAAACAGACGATTTTTCATGGTGACATAACTTAACAACCCATTCAACATATTGTTATTTGTCAAAAAACCGTACCACAAACTGTTAAAACTTTATATGAGATTGTTCATTTACAGTTGTCAACAGTAAAGGATACTGTTGTCGACCGCACGGGAAAATATCACGCACCATGTACAGTTTGTAATTATGCGAGATTATCAATTTACATAGATTTTGAACATATATTTATGAACTTTTGTGCCTTGTTTGTACTGTGGAATGACGCATTTCGGGTCAATGAATTGCATATTTTTTCTTGTGAATCTGTGAAAAGGTTAACATTGAATTAAATTTAATACTTTTGCATACAAAAAAAATAGGTGCTTGTTACCTTGAAATAAAACGCTGGAACAGGAATACGCGAGGGAATGCGCATTTCTTGGTACCGATTCCTTGTCCGATTCGAATTGTACTCGATGCATTTTTGATCTGAAAACAACTGAAATATTAAATATGAATACAATAACACATTTTATTTTATTTATGTAAATTACCTTCAAATGGGATAAAACAGTCACTATTGATGTTTTCGAGGATATTTTGCCACCACCTTCAACTGTAACTTATAATGTAGCCATATTCAAAGTATGCGTGACATCACGAAAAGTCTCTTCCGATCAACATGATATGTGACCATGTGTGGATCATACGGCATAAAGTTAACATTGAGATATATTTTCCTATTATATACTATTATAATTTTTAAATGCAAAGTTATCGAATGCGGAACGTGAGGAAATATTTGCTGACCACAAGCTATACATTAACTGCATATGGTAAACTCAGCGAACAATTATGGAAAGTTCACTTTAGAGAGATATTTATAATTTCAACGTACACCAATCATAATACAAAACCTGACGATGTGTGTTAAATTTCACAACAATACAGTAGACGGTTTTGTACTATGCGGGTATTCTGAAGCGAAAAGAGTTGGGTATCGCTTACCCAGATTTTTTCGCTTGTACTGTTACCTAGATTTGAGTTAAGGTACCCGAACCCAAATTAGAGTAACCACGGTTTTGCTGAACCTGGATCACTTTGACATAATTCTGGGTAGGTTCCCCGATCACGAATGGATAACAAAATTATAACTCAATTTTATCAATTGTTGTTATTTAAAACAACGTGTGTTATGATTAGATAATTCGACAAAAATGTGTCTTCGGCTAGTTTTATTTCATATAAAAATTATAACAACATTAGTTATGTATATTTTAACAAAATAATTGCCTACATTGTTTGTAGACATTGGAAAAACATCGGAGGTAATCACCTTGAACCCGCTCGATAATAATACATAGCTGGAACAAAGTTAATTGCCTACATTATGGATGAAAATCTGTCGTGGTAGCGTACCAGATCCCTAGCAGCACAATTCACATTGATTTGGTTGAAATAACTCATATATGACCAAATTTAGTCGTAAATGAGTATAATAGACAGATTTACAACATGTGTGTTGCTCGGGATTTCTATCCGTGATGTAGGCAATTACCTTGAAAGTAGATTTTTGTACAGACAAATTATATCAACGTTTGTTATAATGTTGATATGAAGATTACAACCTCTGACTTAATTGTGTTACGGCTACAGGAATTTTTGATATAGTTTTTGATATTTTAACAACTAACCAGCCAGCCAACTTTGTTACAATATTTTTCTGAAATAAATAACTCCCCTTGTTACAATTTTGTTATGCATTATTGATCGGGTCAGGTTAGCGTGTAAACCGTACGTTGATATTTGTGTGGGAGAGGGTGATACGGCGAATCACAATCTGTCCACGTGGTATATGGACAGCCCTTTATCCTTCCTAACGCAACGGTAACCTGCACCTTATTTTGCAAACAGTATTAAAATTATTTAATTCATCTTTAAAATCAAAATTTAGTTTACTTGTATGAGAGTAAACTTAGCTTTGCTTGATTGACTTAGGACATCTTTAGTAATGTTACAGTTCTAGTTATACTTTATGCTCGTTTTACTGATTTTACAACTGTCAAAAATATAAAACGGGAAATGCATTTTCAGTAGCAGTTAAAAACTGCACATGTTTTAAACTGTAGAACGAAAATATGATTTTCCGATGCTAATTCAAATGTCAAACTGCTGGGATGTCGATGAAACTATTTTTTTTGAAGCGGATGAAGTGATCTACTTCGTTTTGAACAAAATATAACTGGGGTAAATTCTGTTGCAAATTCAAATCATCTAGAAGCAATTTTATTAAAAACGGTTAGCAGTACGGGGTCAGAAATTTTCAATTCCTCGAAAATAATATTTTCCCGGTAATAACATTTTCCAAAAAATGACTTTAACAAAAATGATATTTCCCGAAAATGATACTTCCCGATACTGGGTATAAAGCAAAGATAATTGTTACCCTTCATCGGAATCATGGTTTGCCCAGTGAAAAGCAATGATTAATGTGTTTCCTTCTGGATGGTGGATGTGATTGTTTCTTTCAAAGTAGGCATTTGCCTGGTATAAGGCATCTGTGGATGTTTTTCCTTCTTTAGAAATAGACGTTGCCCGGAATAAGGCTATTTGAACCCACGATCCCTTCTTCAGAATTAGGCAATGTTTCCAAAAGCCTACTTTAAATCACATGATGAAGTATCAATAAGAAATCACAATTACCCTGTTAACCTATTGATTTTATCATTTTCCGATTGTGAAAAAAACTGCAAACCAAACTGGCAATTCCGAGCAAGGCCGGGTACATAAAGCTAGTTATTAAATACAATTCATAGCTAATTTAAGAAAACATTTAAATAATAATATTTCAAATTCGCTTTCAATTATGATTGACATCTAGACAATCCGATACTGCCTGTGCCAACTCTGCGGAATATCTATTTTCCGATACAGCAACAGATCTACCCATTACACTGAGTATATCGCCGTACTCCTTCTGCTTCTCTTCCAGAAATGAAATTATTGTTTCCATCACTGCTGCCACGTTCATCAATTGTCTGTGGTCATCCCTAAGATCGTGTAAAATTCTTGAATACGCGTTGTTGATATTCGACGCTACACTCAAATTTAATCGGGCACGTTCCAACAAAGTATCGCTGTGAACTGGCACCGAACTGAACAGGCTTATGAGATGCTGCGGAGGAGTTTGATTTATCAACTCCTCGCGTTTATCCTGTGGTTGAGTTTTTATCCAGCTAGCCCAACAACTCCAATTAACGTCATCGCCGCATAGATATTTGCAGTGCCTTGACTTCAATTCTTCCTTCAACTTGTTTATGGAGATGTTCGATTCAGCCCCCGCTCGGTCTTTGTCAAGAGGACTCAAAAGCTTGCTCTCAACTTTATGTCATTTTTGTCCAAAGTGGTTACGCGGTTCGAGTATTTGTAAAGGATTAATAGAATTTCCTTGGATTGCCAGCTCTGCAAAAGTTTTACATTAACTTTCGTAAGTGCTGTGCTTCGTTTGCTAGATTTGTCTTGAAAAATCATAAAATTGTCACGATGCAAAAACTTCAAAGAATAATCCCAAATCTTCCTCAATATATCGTTAACCGCATCTGCTACCACTGAAATGTCTCCACAATGATCGAAAGGTTTTTTGATTTTTGAAATTCTTCACGATCACAGTTGCAGTGAATTTGAACTTTCTGTTATATTGTTCCTGGTAAGGTGAGCTTGACTGAGGAGACTGCAGTGGAAAGTTCATTCTCATCTATATTGAGACGTAAATGAGTTATACAAACTATTCATAGATCAAAACCCAATCTTACCTTCGGAACAAAATTCTGACCAGCTTCATAAGATGAGTCATCGGATTCCAGATAAACGGTGTTTTCTCGGTGTTGAACTGAATCTGCAGATTAAAAAATATTAATAAAGTTTAAAAACGATGTTTTCTGAACATACATCGTATTCAATTCAATTCAAATTCAATACTTCGTCCCCTCCATCTTCATTGTAGAATGTAACGTTCTCATTTTCTGCGTAAAACATTATTGAACACTAATCTTTGGTAAATAATAAATAAAAAAAACTCAACGGTGCAGCCCAATCGGGTTGTACGCAAAGGTGACGTAGGACTACGTAGCTATTCGAAATTGACGGTATTTGCCATAATATTTTGTGTCCTTTCATTAACATTGAGCAAACTGCTCGGAGGCCAACTGAATCAAGAAGTCGAATAGTTGTTCCCAGTTGGATGGACTTTGAGTCTCTAACCGTTGAATTACCATAACTCATTGGCCGCTGAAGCCACTCGACTGGCTTTCAGTCGGGGACATCACAATCCTTACTTTGCCACGAACGCTTACATCGCGGGCGAAAACCAAACGTTGCATATAAATATATTTGCGTTTGGTTTCACGCCACTTTTGATTCTGCTTATTTCTCCCTTATTTCGGCAATTTTTGAGGATGGTGTCCTCCAAAAAGGTCTTTATGCATACAAAAGAAGGTTGATCCGACAATCCGATATGAACTTTCTTCAAAGTGCAAAACTCAATCGTAACTAGCAAATTTGATAGCGCGGCGGAGGGAGATGATGCAATTAATTTGAACGGGTGGAATCACTAACAGCAACCAAGCTACCGCGCTAAACCCGATGCCGCCGAAACAATCGCAATTAACTCTTTCTTTCCATAAAATGCTGGTCCTGAGAAGAACCAATTTTCTTTTCCCAATAACTAACTGCATCCAAACGCTTGACAGCGCATTGCGCTGAAATTGTCCGACCGCCGAACCCCTTCGTGCTGCTGTGTCCGCTCCGCTGCATCGAATATCGAACCGCTCTTTGTGGAATCCCGATCAAAATGGCTCGCGCGCGCCGTCTTCTTCATTGATTTTATAGAAAAGAAGGTTGATAAGACTATCCGAAATAAACTTTCTTCAAAGTGCAAAACTCAATCGTAAATAGCGAATTTGATAGCGCGTCGGAGGGAGATGATGCAGTAAATTTGAATGGATGGGATCACTAACAGCAACCAAGCCACCACGCCAAACCCAATGCCACCGAAACAGTCCATTTTCGCAATTAACTCCATGAAATGTTGGTCCTGAGAAGAACCAATTTTCTTTTCCCAATACTCCAACTCCACGATTTGTAATCAATTTTCAGCATCGGCACTGGCGGTGTGGGATCGCCACAGTGCTATTTTTATGGTCAATCCTTTCTTCATATGAAATGCTGGTTCGTTGAGGTTGAATGATCTGCAGTAACACATCGAGCACCACCACCAATGCGATAGATTTCCGTTGAAAATGCTACCAGCGCCTCCGTGATGCTGTGTCCGCTCCGCTGCGATCGCTTTGGTGCGTCCGCTGTGCGTGAAATCTTGTTCAAACTGAGGATTAGATCCAAATCCGCAAGTGATTGATTTTTTATGTCTGTGCTGGTGATGCATGTACGTGATTGATTAGTTTACCTATTGCTAAACTTTTTATCAATAATCGATAATAAAAAGTTGAAAAATAGTATTTTCATATGAATACAAAGAAGTGTTGACTCATCCTTGATCGAATGGTCCAAAAAAATTGAAAATCCATCGAGAAACGGCTGAGATATTAAAGTTTAAAGTCTATCATATTTTCGTGACGGTCCCCGATTTTCGCAATCGTAAAGTGTACCCCAATATAGAAAAGACCGACGTAGTCCTACGTCAAATCGAAATTAAATACGATTCAGGTCGAATAATATGTTGTGTTGACATAAACGCACATCGACTACTACGATAATTTTCCAAAACTCTGGTGGGCACATCTTTGATAACATGTAAATATGTATATTCACCAACATTGTGATTTTGTTGCAACGTGCAATACTATCTGATAGTACACATTTGAATTGTAAAATAATATGCAAAACTTAGTGAGAAAATACATTTTCGAAAAAAAAACTTTTCTCATGTTGGTATCCGGTTGAAACCTTTTTTTAGAGGTACCCAAAGCTGAGATCACATTTGGCGCTTTTCTATTCAGGTATGAATCATCATCCTTTGTTTGGCATTGACATTAATATATGAACTTGTCTACCCAATAATTGAATATCAAGTGCACATAGGTACAGTCAGTTTATACCTGATGGAGCATAAATATACTGTGAAGAATAATTCAGTAATCAGTGTCAAGTTTAATCTGTTCAACTACTTAGTGTGTTATCTCGTGTGTTATCTCAGTACAGTCCCAGTAAACATGAACGATCTTTTCAACGTCATGAACAAAGCCCGCTACAGTGGTGTCAACAGTGGTCCAAAAACGGTGCCGACTCTATTTCAACGAAGTGCCAAAGTATTCGTCCATGAGCTGAACCGCATCGGCAAGCCCGGTGTGCGCATTCCGGAACTGCATTCTCTGCCCGCAATCGCCTTGAGTAGCATTATGGGAGAAATGGCGTGCTACACATCGGTCAGGAAAACACTACACCAGGAGCTATCAGATCCAGTTTTGTTCATGAGATTATTCACAAACGCCAGTGCCGATCGTTACGTTTTGGAAAACTGTTTGCGCAAGGCAAGCATGGTGGGAAAACCAGTGTTGCCAGATGTGGCAAAGAACTGGTGTAAAATGATGAACGAAAAGATTCTGATGGATTATTCATCACCAAGTATCAACAGTATTGTGGAAGCGCTCAATCTGGGAAAGTACCTGCATGATGCTGGATGGTCTTACCAAAGCATGCAGGTGCTTGAAATTGCTTTGCATATGACTTCATTTGTGGAGAATAGTCAACATCGCAAAATTTTAGAGTTCGAGTGCCTCCAAAAACTTCTTCGTGCCGAAGGAAGTGCTCTCCTTAAGGAGAAAGCTGATGAAACATGTGCGAGATTATTGGCGATGGTGAGCGACAACACGGATAGGAAAATTTTACTAAAAGTGTATCTGGAAGTGGCAAATCATCATTTTAAGATTCGTCAGGTTGTCGATAGTCATCGCTGGACTAGAAAAGCTATGGAGCTCATGAATGATTCGACACCGGTTGAGTCCGTTATTGAGATCCTTCAGCTGGAAGCACTCAATCTATTTTATACAGAACGCTACGACGAAGCTTATTTGGTTGTCAGTCAAGCAATCCATCGAGCTCGGTCAACATTTGGACATCTGCATCGACGGTACGCGGACACGTTGTACACCTACGGCGTGTGCCTACTGCAAGCCAATGTAATCTCCGATGCGATTCCGATAATGTTGGAACTGCTGGATGTCATAATCAAGCTGTATGGAGAGCTCACTCCACATGTTGCAATCATTCAGAGTTACTTGGCTTACGGGTTTTACCGTCGATCGCAAACAACGGGACGCTTCGATATGGCCTACGATCACATCCAGAAGGCAATTGTGCTGACGAAGCAAATCATGCCGGAACGTAAGCAGCTCATCGAAAACTTCAGTGAGATTCAATCCATAATACTCACAGGACGAGATGAATCTTTGGCAGCACTCGGCGAGAACAGAGCAGCAAGGTTGAGTGATTTTCAGATTTTCACTGTTGCGGAAATTAAGCAGAGATGTTTACAATTTTAGCAAGAAGATATCTGAAAATGCTCAACTATTTTTGTTTGTTATTTAAAGATGAGAAGCTATTTTTGTATTTTTAATAAATGCCATTGAAAAAACTGTAATTTCTTTAAAATATTTAATCCAAACTGATATTCCCATATGTCCGATTATTCAATGTTTGAACAACTATCAATAAATCAGATACACTTTTTAAAAATAATATTTTTCACGATTCAGCCAACTGTCAAATAAAATGCGTATGAGCTTGCAAGAAAACAAACTATTTTTCTTTAGTGATAGCAAATTGATCGTAGAATTGCGTATAGTGTACGTAGATGCGAAATTCGAACATTTTGCGCATTTCAATCAAAGTTAATTGCCTATGTTCCGGGTATTAAACCACCCGACTTGGACATTAATAACCAGCCTTTGCAACTTAGCGGCTACTGAATGAGCCCAAGATTCCAAAATTGGACGCATAGTCAAATCACTCGCATTCCATTTGTCAAGCCAACAATTCCACATGTGTTTTATAGTACGGCGGCTACAAATATTCTTCATCAGCAATTGTACTGATCGAGTGAAGTTGTGTGTGCTATTTTGCCAGTCGGTCGTCAAGCTCAGACCCCACCGCATTGCGTAGGTAAGAGTATGCAACTCAAGTTCAGTTAAATCAAAGATAATTGCCTATGTTCCGGGTATTAAACCACCCGACTGGGACATTAATTTACTAAGCTCTGATGATTTCTTCTCAGATGTGAATATGTACATTTTGTGGATTTTGATTTGAAAAATGTATTGAAGGTAACCGATGGGACTCGATCCCACGTCCGACCTTGACGACCGGCAAAATACCACACACAGTCTCAATCGTAGACTAATTACGTAAGCACTTATTGGGGGAGGGGTTTGTATGGGAAAAATCTTACTTGGGGAGATGGGGTGTTGGAAAACACAGAAAAATTACTTACGTAATTAGTGTACGGCCCTTGATCAGTACAATTACTCATGAAGAATGTGTGTTATCCTTAACCGATTTTCTCGCAACAAATTTTATTCGACAGAGGACAAAGCCTAGTAGATAACTACTTGGTGAATTAAGTTGGGTTTTTCTTGTAGTGGTCGCTACAACAAACCTTTTTGCATTTAGCACAAGTTACAAATACCTCTTTCTTGTTACATGTATGGCAGGCGGCAGTGAGGCGTGTATTCTGAGAATAATGAAGCTCATAATTATCAATAAATATGTCTATCATGACTAACAGATCATTGTGCAACATAGGATCATTTTTTCTTTGACGAACATGGTGAATAGCAAGATCTTTTGTCAGCCAGTCGATAAATTGTCGTTTTGTCAAATGTACAGCTGGGTTAGCCAAAGTAAACAATTCATGCGATTTGTATACAGCTAAGTCAACTAAATTTTCAAATGTAGCTTTTGACCATCGTCTAGTAGCCTGCTGACAACTGAATTTATCAGTAATTTGGTTTGTTACGCCCACCTTTCCTTTGTATTGATTGTAAAGGAGCATAATAGCTGGTTTCTGTGTAAAAAAAAATACATTTATCAATTTAAAAACGGACATTTGATAAATTCAATGGGAATTTGAAATGATTGCCAAGATAAATTATCGAAAAACTATAAATTTACTTGTTTCTGTTGCGTTTCATCATCCACGGAAAGCTTGCAATCGGGAACTGATTTACTTGGCATTACGTCAGGATCAGTTGATAGCAAAAGAATATGCTTTCCTTTTTTCGGAATCCACGACGTGATCATAAGCTCGTCTTTGAAGAGAGCTACACTTGAGCCAATCTCGAGTTCTAACTTTAGGGCTGAATGAAATTCGACTCAGTTGTGCTGAAGCCTTTGTTGTTTTCGGATGTGCTCGTACTGAGCACCACAATTCAATTTCTTCTCATCGTGAACATGATGCAACTTCGTGAAAATACATTTAAAGTGGATTTCCGAGATTTCGAGAAACGTCCGAGTTATGAAGATGTGCATAATTTCATCTTCCGTACTCTTGGCTTACGGCCAAAACAGATTCAACGCTTGCAAATGAATCATATTCAGTGCTGTGTGCATGTAAAATGCGACAAACTTGAAACAGCTCAAATGGTGGTTGATCAGCACAATGACCGTCACGAGCTCGAGGTGAACGAGAAGCGGTACAAAGTGCGCCTTACGATGGATGACAACAGAGTGGAAATTAAAATACACGATCTGTCTGAAAACGTGACGAATACCGACATTACATCATACTTACAGCAGTATGGCGAAGTCTTCAGTGTTAAGGAAGCTGTATGGGGTAAAACTTTCGCTGGAAGAGGAATTCCTTCAGGTGTACGGGTTGTTCAAATGACATTGAAAGAACACCTGAAATCATATGTCACAATAAAAAGTGAACGAACTTACCTAACTTATAATTCGCAGCCGGCCACATGTCGGCATTGTACGAATTTAGTTCATATCGGTAACACTTGCGCCATGAACAAAAAGCTCTTGGCGCAAACTAGTTCCAACCAAGCAGCTATTTTGGATAACACACCCCCCAGTGGCCCTATTGTTCAAAACAACGTAGGGAACAAAAATAAAATCGACCGTCAACTGCAGCAGCAACCAACGCTTCGACAACTGCAAACGAAACGAACAGCGGTGCAAAGCGACACGACAACTGCGAGATCGCCGCCTAGGAAGAAAGTGAATAAAAAACCCGAACAACCCGCTATGGAACGACCCGTAGAAATGCAAAATGACCTTTCAACCGATGAAGCTGGAATGGGGACGTCGGAAGAAGAACCGGAGTACGATGATAATCCTGAAAAATGGATTGATTGGCTTCAGAAAAAATAAGTTCGTGATAAAAGAAAACGATCAATAATGTTGAGAAATATTAAATGAATTGTAATTGATATTTAGATTTAATTCGATTAATAGAGATGAGCCAGCCTAGGGCTGAAAATCTCTTTAAAAAAGATAAAAAAAAAATTCGACTGGAATTTCTTTCTGAAAAAATTCGACGACCCAAGCAGAAGTATGATTCTGTTAGTTGTAGAGCAACTCTTTTTCCTTGTCCAACATATGAGACTTCGTTCGCTTTTTCTGAAATATATAAAATAAAAACACCATGCAGCAAAAGTTGAAATACATTACTTCAAACATACCAGCATACAGATCAAAATTCATAAAGTAAAAATTTTCTGCATCTGAAATACCAAACAATTTCAACCCATAAGAGTCAGGCTTATTTTTATTATACACCTTAAATGTACATCTGCCACGGAAACTTATGGTTCTTTCGTCAACCGTGCAGTTCTCCCCGTGACGGTGGTATTTGGCCGACTTGACGGGGTACCCTTCTTGAGACTGAGTCGTCGAATCGAATGTGTCGGGAAATTTCTTGGTAACGGTGCTTGCTTGTCACTGTTCTATAGGTCATTGCGCGCAGCAAACCTAACCTCACTATTTTGACAGATACTGGTCCTGTTGTTTACGTTTCGGACTTAGAATTTTTTTCATCCAAATTAAATCTACATAGTCCATGATGTTGAAGACATTCTGTACATTCCGCATTCAAAAATTGGTAATTATCGATAAGTTTAGGTAATTATCGATCAGAAAATCCAAAGAATGATAAAAGTATCTCAAAATTAAAATAAAGTCGTCTGTAAACAACAGGACCAGTACCTGTCAAAAGTCGTGTGTGACGTCACTGTGCAATGGAGTATAGAACCCAGTGCCATTCACAGTATCCGTGGTCCAGAGTGCATCAACACCAGGGTAGAAATATATCACAGTCAATGCAGTGAAAAACATGGATCTCAGTCGCCTCCATCGCCGCCGTGGTGAGTGCGACTGGGTGCAGCCGAAAAATCATTTCCAAAACTGACCATTCAATTTCGCATTCAGCCACTCACAAGTCGCTTTGACAGGCTGCTCAGTTCGCGCCTTACCTTATGACTGTGAGTGGCCCATTTAAACGCGTGGTGATTTTTTTCAATTTGGTGGGTAAAAGTGTACATTTTGCTGTGGTAAATTTCATCTTCGCGGCGCAGTGGGTGATGTGAGTTCTGTTGTTTACTTTTCTGCCTCTCCGGGAATGTGAGGTTGATTTCAAAGCAGGAAGAAAATAAAACCATGATATAAAAAAACATCACCTTCATCCAGTGCTGCCGAAAATTTACAACTCTGATCAACACTAGGGACGTTTCGATACTTCAAAATATCGATACACTTGAGAGCAATTCTCTGTGAAATCGAAGGTCGATTTATATTTGTATTTTTTGATTCCCTTGAAATTTTGAATATAGATCCTAAATGGCCAAAAAAACATTATCTGCATCATTGGTTAGCCATTTTAGCTCTGGTGTAACTTTTGACAAGGGCCTTAGCATAAACACCTTGAACACATTCAAAAAAATATAACTTGAAAACGGCCAATCCGATCATTCTGGTGTCTTTGGCAAAGTTTTAGGCAATCAATGAGGCTACACGGTAACCTGAATATACTCTTTTAGAACTATAAAGTACGCATAATCCTGGAAAAGTGGAACTACTCCCAAAAGGAGTATATTCCGTTTACTCATTTATGAGTATACTGGTCATACGTCAAAATAGGCATACTTTTTACTCCTTTTCTACAAGTCAAAAGTGTGTAATTTTTACTCCGAGAAAAGAAGTAAAATGTGTACTTTTTACCCCTACAGTTCCTTACATGGATTTGCTTTTAAAAGTCGGTAAGGTTTCTTAAATTAGTTTTATTTTCTATAAAAATACATAGCATACTCAATCCAGAGGAACTTTTATTCTAGTAACTTCACAATAACTACATAAATACCAAAAATTTTACAAATCCACTTTCGATTCCGTCGCCCTTGAGGGACCATCAAAATTTTCTCATCACTGAGTTCTCAGATTCTCCCATGTCTTCACTTCCCGGCCGGCACTTCAAGCTTAACTCGGCTTTCTTGAGGGGGAGGGGGGCAGACGGGAGCTTCCAGTGGCGGTTTCAACTAGGCTTTTCTTCATTGGGGCGGGTCGCAGAATGACGCTGGCATGTCACATAGCATCTCGGTGAAGATTGCGGCGGAAGCGGTTAGCGATGCTTATGGGTTACCTTAAAGGTGGCTTTGGTTGATTTCATTACCGCTCGTATATGTATGACCGTTGTGTTGGATGCCATCGTCGGCTGGAACGATTCCCTTGGCTCCCATGGTCTGAATTTATTGTATCGGAATAAGCTCAGGTTTGTGTTGGACGGCCTCTTAATTCTCGCGAATTCGGATCTAGAAGGACAACAATGATCATTTTTACTGATTTTAAGAAGCTTTGAAGAAATATTAACGTTTTATACCTGCTTTAAAGAATAAACAGTCCGTTTCACAAACGTCCGTTCTTCCGCAACTAATTCCTTACAACTATGAAGTAACGCGCATGAAAATTTTCTTTTCTTGCGATAGACTTTTTTTTACGCATTTCTCTATTTCATCCGCAAACTACGAAAAGCGTAAAAAAAACTCCCCCGTCAATAAATAAAAGTACGCATAATTTGACGTATAGGCGATATTCTGAAAAGTGAATAAAAAGTACTCCCAATATGAGTATTCCTGTAATACCGTGTTTCATTGAAAATGAAACTTAAAAATCAATTTGCTCAAAAACAAATTTTTCAATATTTTATATTTTTTGATATGTTGTAGCAGATAATATATGTATTATTTTGCATTATGGGTCATGATGGAGAAATGATGGACAAAAAAGTTATAATTTTTTTTAACTAAGTTGGTTTTTCAAAAATGGTTGAAATATTATTTTTACGTTTCTATCAATTCGATTTTATGAAAGTACGTTAAATTTCCAATGGAAAAGGTACACGTCAATTTTTTTCTAAGTGCAGCCGTTTCTGAGATACAACGGTTTGAAGATCACTTTTTCGAATGTTTTTCGAATATATTTATCATAGAATCAATATTTACTGCTATCATCGAAATTTATTGATTAAAATGTAAGTATTGTAGCAGTGGTTGGTCATTTTCATGGTGGCATTATACGTGACAAAACATATTTTTTAAAAACTAAATAATTTGGTTTTTTTGAAACACACTTCTAGAGTGCTTTGAAAATAGGTCGTATGTGCAAAAGAGAGTCTCTCTTTGGATCTATTCTCTTTCGATTATTACGAAACTATACAAAAATTTACTTCGAATTTCTTGGCAGATATCCAAAGACAATAGCTTTGTCTATCATGCTGAAGTGGAAATGTAGCAAAACATGCAAAACTAGCCGATATATTAGCGAAAGAGAGCGTGATCAAAGAGAATCTCTCGTTTGCACATACGACCTATTCTCAAAGCAATCTAGACTTAGAGTCACATTTTTTAAAGAAAGAATGAGTCAACCATACTTCAATATATGTTATAGCGGAAGATTAATATGAATCTCTGCACAGTGAGTCAAGATGAGCAAAAATGAAAAAAGAATTTAAAAAATAGGAAGAGGCAGGTAATTCCCGGAACGTAAATAAATTGATTTCAGATAATGATACGTAATATTCTAACCAAAACTAAATATTCGTACAACTATCGCGTGTTATATTTAGCTAGTAGCATAGAAGAGGAAGAGAGTGATTAATCATAGTCTGCAGACAATAAAATTTAAATCAGCATTAATTATAAATTAAACTGTTCCAAAAAACTCCAGTACTCCTGAAAATGTTGTTAGCTAAGGGGTGATTAAAGTATGACGTCTACTACTTTTCAAAGTTTTTCAACCCCCGTTCACTATTTTTGATATACCTAATGTACACACTGTCACAAAATTTTAGACCCCTGCCCCTTAAACTTTAGACGTCATTGTTGAAATCTATCAAAAGATAGATTTGAGAAATACAAAATCGGCTGAAGTTTTCAAGGAAATTTCTATTTTAGGACTTGACAATTGTAACTCCTGGCTATATTTCTTAATTCATGTAAGCCCAAAACATGGTAAATAAGCTTTTACCATTTTCAACCTTTTTGAATAATGTTGGCCATTTTGAAGAAGGGAACTTATATACTTTTTGTCCGCTGCCTAGATTGCAAAAGCCGTACTGTAGGCAATTATTAATGATGTGTATCACACTACGGCAAAATCAAGGGATTGAATCGAGAAAGGCATCGTCACCGCTAGATGGATTCATCTGTGTTTTTATCTTTTGTAATGCCTTATGTCGAATTCGTTTTTAAAAAGTTCCAACCTAGGTTGGAACCAGTTCCAACCTAAGTGCTGTCAAAGTGTTTTTTTATTCGCTCAGGTTGGAACTAGGTTCGCACTAGTTCCAACCCCAAAGCTGTCGGGTTCGCACTGTGTTGTTTCACAGTTTCGCACCACCCTACTGTCATCGCCTATCTCTCCAATGGGAAAAAATGGTGGCTAACATCTCTGGGGTTAGCGCGCGGTGGACCCCACTGACAATTCAAAATTAGTAAACAAAAACATTATTTCAGGACTAATTTTCTGTGATGGAGTAATTGTTGTTAAGCGATTTGAATGAATTTATTATTATTATCGTTGTATACCACGTATTCCGTGCCGTGAAAAATGTGTTCGATTTTCAATTTAATTGTAATAAGACCGCCTTTCAACACAACACGGTTAGTACGGTTCAAAACAAATTTCAGTATTTGGTAACAATATTGTATCAGAAAATAACGTCCACAGCAAAATAATAACGTGAATTTTATGCTGGAGCCAGAAGCATAGCTGTGTGTCATCCGGCTGTTTCGCACCGGGTTCACCAATACAACTGTACTACAACTGTCAAAACCACGTGGGTGGGTGGGACTGGGTGGAATAAACAAGCAGAAGGGAGAAACGAAACTGTCTGTTTAATAAAATAAAATGCGCGTTGAAAATCTTTTTTTCCGGGAATTTTGTGATATTTGTTATTGTAGTTTAAAATGAAATTAATCCGGTACTGTTAGATTCAGTTTTAAAAATAATTGTTAGGGAAGTTATGTATTCATAAGTTCATTCAGGTTTTCCTCACAAATGGTGTCCTAAATTAGGTCGGTGGATGGAATTATGTAGTTTGGGGATTCCCTTTGAAACCCGTTCACAAAATCCGCTAAGAATTGTCAGAAACATATATTTGAGGAATACGGAATAGAATTATTTCTTATGCAGAATTTCTTTTGAAATTCTTCCAAAAACTCTTTCGTGCGTTTCAGAATTTTCTTCGGGAATTCTGCCAGACATTACTTCAGAAATTCTTTCAGTAATTCTTTCTTGAATTTTGGGCGATATCTTTCAGGCATTCCTCCATATTTTTCCAAGGGATCCTTTCGAGATGAATTCCATTGACAATTCTTCTAGGAATATCCACAGAGAACAGACGTTGAAGCTCCACTCGCCATGTTGTGATAAATTTTTACTGTTCATTTTGAAATTACTTTGGAATGTCGCCGTTATCCCGTGCATAATCAGCGCTAGCGTCATCAAAAAATGCCACTGTGCGCTAGTGTCGTTATGCATGCAAGAGCATACCAGCGCCATCGTGTTGTCAAAATGAGATTGTGAGTTGCAATGTCGACGTCGATGGCGTTGAGGTTCGGTGTGTTTGTTTACACATGTTTTGCAAGAAATTTTGTTCGAGCCTCCATGTCTGTTCTCTGTGGAATATCTTTGAATACTGTTCCAGGATTTTCTCTGGAAGTTGCTCCAGGAATTAATTTGGAAACTCCTACAATATAATTCTTTCAGGAAATCCTTCTAAAATACAGGAACTTACTCGAAGTATCCTTCAGGAATTGCTCCGCAAGTTTCGTACATAAATTCCCTCGGAAGTACCTTGAGCAATTCCTCCGAAAGATTCTTGAAAATTGAAAATGCACGGGGCCCAAAATCCGGCGGAAAATTTTCCCGAGGTGTCAGGCTACCTTTATCAGGATTCAGGAGAGGTGGCGGGTAAAAAAATAAGCGAATCCTGGAGAATTTTTATTACATGCTTCTGAGTGTTATGCGAAAAAAAACGTTTGCAGAAATAGATGAATTTACGGAAATACGGAATTCTTTGTATAAAAATGTGCACGGGATTATTGAATATAATTAAATAGGGGAACTGTTCCGATCTCCATCTCACTGAACATATCGGCACCAACATTTCAAAAGGGCGAAACTGCTTTTGTAAACAAAAGCTTTTCACGTCTCTGGTGGGCTAATTTGTGCTCACCCACACAATCCAGCACCATTAAATGAAAGAAGAGGATTCAGTGCTTCCATCAGTGGTATTAGATTGCGTGGGTGGGCTCAAATTAACCCACCAGCGACGTGAGAAGCTTTTGTTTACAAAATCAGTTACGCCCTTTTGAAATGTTGGTGCCGATATATTCATCTCATCGGGAAACAAAGAAATGCAGCACCAATTTCGTCGCCTCTTTTTGTCAACATGCGTGCTCACTGCTGAGAAAAATCACAAAAATAATAATCAATCCAAATTCCTTTCCGTTGCTTTGTTTTTGATGGGATGAATATCGGAGCCATGAGATGAATTCCAGGAGCAATTTCCCTATTTATATCCACCCAAAAGTAAATTACACTATCTGCAAAAATCAGTTCACGCACTTAAATATTTTTATTTATCATGATCTGATTGATCAACACCAACTCACTGCCAGTGCACTGGATGTCCTGGATCATATGTTTCGAATCAAAACAAACACGATGCTACGCACACCAACATATCCAATGACAGATGGAACTGAAAATGTTTTTTTTATTCAGGGTTCGGGTTGGCACTGACCCAGGTTTAAAAACGAATTCGACATTAGAGTCTACACGCGTAAGCAAAAGTCTATCAACCAGTTTCAAGTAAACAACTTGCTCTTTGCGGTCCTTAGAATTGTAGGTCCTTACATGATATGTTTGTTTCATCAAAAAATCAGAAGGGTTATATACAAGATACGACCGCCCGACGGAAACTTTGCAAAGCAGATCATAAGATAATAATTAATTTGCTTAGAGCTTAGAGTGATTGAAATTTTGACTTTTTCGCTCCCTGCTTGAACGATAACATTTGCTGTTTTGATGAACCTCCTAAATTTTCAACTGAATTGGTTGTAATTTAACTGAGTACGAGCAGTTTGAAGTTTGAATGGAAATCGCCCCGTATGTGAATGATCGTTTCGCGATGTGGCTCATTAACTATTTAGGAGGAGATCCCCCAGCGCAGGACACCTCCCAATACCGGATACTCAGTAAAACGATACTTGTAGAGCTCCCTCCTTCATTAGCATTAGCATTAGCATTAGCATTAGCATTGAGCATTTCGCACAAATTCGTAGGTGGTACAAGCCAAGACTATTGTATGGGAGTAGCATCACTTTCATCCGTTACCACAGATATATTGATTTGGGACTAATCAATATCTCTTAGATGGAAGCAATGCATTCTCCAATAGTCGAGATCTGTTTTGGCCACGTTGCGAATGCTGAGGGGAAGGATAGTTTGTTGGACACCTACATAAGAAAGATGCAGAGAACTCTACGACCTCTCATAGGTGCCACGGGAGGTTTTGGGATTGTGTAGAAGGCTATAACAGTAGGAGTCGTTTTGGTAGAACGTGAAACACGGAAAGAACTATCAGACCGCATCGTGCTTTCGTGCTGTGCGGTTCTTTCTCTCTTTGCGGAAGGAAGTTTTTAATACTACCCGAAGCTATTTTAATTTCAACAGTGCTTCTCAGCGCTATTTGTACCCACTGATCCCGTTACGATCTTTGCAAGGACCCGTGCCTTCGTTTTACGTTGGACCCGTTTGCGGAAGTAAAATTCCGACAAGCGGTGGTAATCCTGCAGGGACACCGTTCTGGGAAAAACGGGAAGGTCACGTCTCCACGCTCAGCAATGAGTATTCATAAAAACAAGAGGA
The DNA here is from genome assembly GCF_024139115.2 of Armigeres subalbatus. Classification (NCBI taxonomy): domain Eukaryota; kingdom Metazoa; phylum Arthropoda; class Insecta; order Diptera; family Culicidae; genus Armigeres; species Armigeres subalbatus. The sequence goes on from NC_085141.1 coordinate 283,355,414, forward strand.
ATGGTGAGTCTCTGAATTCTCCACTTCCTTCTAAGAAACAAGGTTTCAAGACCGTCCTGCCAAAGCGCGGAAAAAAGGAAGCTGGAGACTTCAGATATTCCTTATAACTCTAATGTCGGAAATAATTTTCTCCTATCGAACTGAGCAATCAGTTCGATTTGATGAATGATGATATTGAGCAAATCGAATCTAGCCCAGGTGATTCGATTCATGCGAAAAGCAAAGGATTCCGCCGATTGTGGTATCTGTTGCCGAGTTTTCTGGCTTTAGGAATGAGATTTTGAGTAACCTTCAGGGGATCAAGGTTTCATTTCAGATTGCTAGGAAGGGTGACTGCCGCGTTTTGCCGGGATCCTTTGACGATCGCAAACGTCTTCTTCAGTATTTAACTGAGAAGCGCCATAAATTCTTCACATACGACGACAAAACTGAGCGATTGTTCAAAGTCGTCTTGAAAGGTCTCCCCAGTGATGACAAATCATTGGATGAGATTAAAATTGAAATTTCTCAATTACTTGGATTTTCACCAGTCCAAGTAATTAAGATGAAAAAGAAATCCCATTCTGGTACTTCCCAGAATTTTATTTAGTTCATTTTAACAAAAGTAAACTAAATAATATGAAAAGTTTGGAAAAGGCCTGTATTATGTCTCATGTCCGTGTTACATGGGAACATTTCCGCAGGCCTGGGGGAAATTTCCAAAACCCCACCCAGTGCCGTAAGTGCCAAAAGTGGGGTCATGGAACCAAACATTGTCACATGGATGCTAAATGCATGATTTGTGGTGGAACCTCTCACGCCAAGGACGCATGTCCTGTGAGAGAAGATTCCAATAAATTTAAATGTGCTAATTGTGGGGGCAATCATAAATCCAATTTCTGGGAATGCCCTTCACGCAAAAAAGTTTTGAATTCCCGTGCAAAATTGATGACGGGAAATTCTAATCGGATCCCAGATTCGACGGGTAGAAACTTACAATTCATACCCACCACAATTCACAAACAAATTTTGCCGCTCGTCAACGGGTAGCAAGCACTTCAGTAAATTCCGATTTTTCCAATGTACCTACGTATGCAAACATCGCTGCTGGTAGACAAAATTTCTCTTCTCAAAATGAGGTTTATACCCATGTCCCAACGGAAAATAACGGTCATGTTGCCGATTCAGGTAGCATGACTGCTTTCGATTTTGATTTTTTAACTGAACAATTGCATCACATGATTGATGCAATGTTCAAAGCAAATACCATTCCTGAAGCTGTTCAGGTTGGTATAAAGTACACACAAAAATTGTTATCGGACTCCGTTTCAATGGATCCAAATAATTGTGTGAAAGTTCTAAATTGGAATGCCCGCTCTCTAAAGGGTAAGGAAGATGAATTATTCAACTTCCTTTCAGTTCATAATGTGCATATTGCCATTATAACTGAAACGTATTTAAAACCAGGACTCTCCATTAAAAGAGATCCAAACTATTTTATCTACAGAAATGATCGTCTTGACAGCGCCTGTGGTGGGGTCGCCATTGTCATTAATAGACGTATCAAACATAAATTATTTTCTCCGTTTGAAACCAAAGTTTTTGAAACCTTGGGAGTTTCTGTTGAAACAAATTTTGGACAATTTTCCTTCATTGCAGCCTACTTGCCTTTTCAATGTAATGGGCAGCAAAAGAATTTGTTGAAAGCTGATCTTCAAATTCTGACTCGCAACAAATCAAAATTCTTCGTAATTGGTGACTTCAATGCCAAACACCGTTCATGGAATAATGCTCAAAGCAATTCCAATGGTAAAATTTTATTTGAAGATTGTTCTGCGGGATATTATACTATTCAATATCCCAATGGCCCTACTTGTTTTTCTTCCAGTCGAAATCCTTCTACAATTGATTTAGTTTTAACGGATTCAAGTCAGCTGTGTGGTCAATTGGTAACTCATGCTGACTTTGACTCTGATCACCTTCCTGTGACATTTGAAATCTCACAAGAAGCCATTTATAATCCAATCAGCTCTACTTTTAATTATCATAGAGCTGATTGGGATTTATATAAAACGTATATCGATAGGAATTTTGATGTTGATATTCCTCTCGATACCAAAAGTGATATTGATAATGCTCTCGTATCTTTGACAAATTTAATTGTCGAAGCCAGAGGCATTGCAATTCCTAAATGTGAAATTAAATTCAACTCCATTATTGACGACGATCTTCAGCTACTGATCCGTCTTAAAATGAACTCGCGATCCCGCGTTGAAAGTTATTTGGCGAGATTTGCAAAATGAAATTAAAAACGTTTCGCTATTCTGAGAAATACCAACTTTGAGAATACCGTCTCGAAGTTGGATCCCAGTTCGGAACCCTTTTGGAAATTAACAAAAATTCTTAAAAAACCTCAAAAGCCAATTCCAGCGCTTAAAGAGGGAAATAAAATTTTATTAACAAATGGCGAAAAGGCTCAAAAACTTGCTCAGCAGTTCGAGAGTGCCCATAATTTTAATCTAGGTCTCACTAGTCCAATTGAGGATCAGGTTACACGGAGCTTCGAAGACATTCTTAATCAAGAGAATGTTTTTGACCCTTCGTTGGGAACTAATTTGGATGAAGTGAGATCTACTACTAGAAAATTTAAAAATATGAAAGCCCCGGGTGATGATGGTATTTTCTACATACTTATCAAAAAACTTCCTGAGAGCTCTTTATCCTTTTTAGTTAATTTATTTAACAAATGTTTTCAATTGGCATACTTTCCAGATAAATGGAAAAACGCCAAAGTTGTTCCAATTTTGAAGCCGGACAAAATCCAGCTGATGCTTCTAGTTATCGCCCAATCAGTTTGCTTTCTTCAATAAGCAAACTGTTTGAAAAGATTATTTTAAATAGAATGATGGTTCATATTAATGACAATTCTATTTTTGCTGATGAACAATTTGGTTTTCGCCATGGGCATTCAACCACCCATCAGTTATTAAGAGTAACGAATTTAATTCGGCTCAACAAATCTGAAGGATATTCGACTGGAGTTGCTCTTCTTGATATAGAGAAAGCATTTGACAGTGTTTGGCATGAAGGTTTGATTGTAAAATTGATGAATTTTAATTTTCCTCTGTACATCATTAAACTGATCCAAAATTATTTATCAGATCGCTCACTGCAGGTAAACTATCAGAATACTAAATCTGATAGATTACCTGTAAGGGCTGGTGTCCCCAAGGCAGCATACTGGGGCCCATATTGTATAACATTTTACTTCTGACTTACCTGATTTACCACCAGGGGGTCAAAAATCTTTGTTTGCAGATGACACGGGCCTTTCAGCCAAAGGGCGAAGCCTTCGTGTCATTTGTAGTAGATTGCAAAAAAGTTTGGATATTTTTTCCACTTACTTGCAAAAATGGAAAATTTCTCCGAATGCTTCCAGAACTCAGCTTATAATTTTCCCAAATAAGCCGAGAGCTTCTTATTTGAAACCTTCTAACAGACATATTGTCACTATGAATGGGGTTCCAGGTAATTGGTCTAGCGATGCGAAATATTTAGGGCTTCTGCTACATCAAAAATTAACTTTAAAAAATCACATTGAAGGCCTTCAAGCCAAATGTAACAAATATATTAAGTGTCTATATCCACTTATAAACAGAGAATCAAAACTTTGTCTTAAGAACAAACTTTCGATTCACAAACAAATTTTTAGACCTGCCATGTTGTTTGCTGTGCCAATATGGACTAGTTGCTGCAACACCAGAAAGAAGGCACATCAGGGGATTCAAAATAAAATTTAGAAAATAATTCTGAAGTTGTCTCCGTGGTATAGTACCAATGAACTTCATAGAATTTCTAATATTGAGACATTGCAACAAATGTCCAACAAAATAATTTCCAATTTTAGACAAAAATCGTTGCAATCTTCTATTGCAACGATTAACTCCTTGTACCCTTAGTATAAAATAGGTTAAGTTTAGTTTAAGTTGAAAAAATTGTAATTCCTACATGGTTCAATTCAACCAGAGGAAAAAAATTCTAACTGCCAGAGGCAATTGAAATGTATGACATAGCAAATAAGGATGATAGTTAAGAAAACACGGAAAACCTAGGCTAAGAGATGACTGCATGTATTAGATAATTAGCAAATAAAATTAGTGAAAAAAAAGAAAAAAAAACTGAAAGAACTAAGATAGAAATACAAAGTAGGAAAGGGACGAGCCTGGAATTGAACTCACGACCTCCTGATTATAAGGCAGAAGCGGTAGCCACTAGACCACCGAGCTCGTCACTTGCAGAGCTCCCTCCTTCAGCTTATAAAGTACAAAAGGAAGCTATTTAAAAGGATTTTAACGGCATGGGATAACAGATCTTCATGTGGTAAGCCTTGTACAAAATAATAAATTAAATAAAAATGTTTAAAAAATTTTATGTTTCGCGTTATTTTAGAAGGTTTGAACCAACAATGTTAAAATCAATCTAATGCATTCTGATTATGTGAAGAGCCATATTTTAAATAATGATGATAATTTGGTAGATGTGCCATGTAATTGTGGTGTTCGGACATTGAGATTTTTCATAGCCATTTTTACACCTGTTTTGTTACACTTACTTCAATTCAATTGTTCCTTCTTGCTGAGAAAGCCGCAGAAATTAGCAGAAACAAAAATTGAAAAGGACATTTAAAAAGGTGAGAATTTGGATTAGGATGTAAAAAATTTAGCTGAAGAGTCAAATAAGCTCTACTAACAATTTTTAATATTTACAGCTTGAAGCATGTGAAAAATATGATTATTCTGAATGATGTCTACTCATCTACTCATGTAACAGGAACTTAGTCACATTTGAACATTTGATGCAGTAGTGTCCGGTACTAGGAGACATTTTTCTGAACCGTGAAATTTTTCTCCAAAATTCATCGTCGTAAAACGTGTTCAAATAATCAAATATAGCTTGTATCAATCATCAATGGCCATATTTTATGTATAAGGTATAAAAGGAAACATAATCCGGATAGTTAGAGTTGTTGTCAAATTGCTTATGTGTTCGGCACTGGAGGAGTTTTTTTTGTCCAATGGCTTATGTGTCCGGCACTGGATGATCTCCCCCTAAATATAATCAACCCGAAGACTTCGATTTCCTAATATGTAAGACGGTTGTTGTTGCGAACCGATCGAACTTTCGTAAGCAAAGTTATAAAAAAACAAAAATACTCATTATTGATATATTATTCTTTTACGTGATCAATTGAATTTCCCACGATTTAGTATTTCCTTAATAATTTTTCTTGCAAGCAGCAAATTGTTTCGCAACAAAAACGATTTATTCACTCGCTAAATTTCCTATGTTGCCATATATTTTTAGATATTAATGAGCAACATTGCAAAACGGTTTTCCAAAAAAGTTACTGTTTCCATAGTAATTCTCAAGCTTCAAATCGCGCGTGCTAAGTCAAAATACAATCAAATCTGTTAAAAATTAGGGAAGTTCTATAAAGACAACTGATACTACCGTTTAAGCATAGAGGAGCAAATCTGTTAAAAATTAGGGAAGTTCTATAAAGACAACTGATACTACCGTTTAAGCATAGAGGAGCGAAAAAGTCAAAATTTGAACCACTCTTATGAGCATGATTGAAGCCATGGTTGTTACTCTGTTTCTGCCAGGCCAGATGTAATTACAAAGAGAACCAACAGATGATATTTAAGAATAATATAACCTTCAATGTGTACAAACGGGTGACCCAAATTTGAGTAATACCGGCGCCGGCCGTGTTCGAATGCGGGCCAATTAATGAATGGGTAGGAATATGTTGACATGATACTCATATTAATAGAGGCAGACGAGTCATCTGCACTTCCACGAGTAACCATTGGAATGTTGGATATATGGGGTCGGGAGGTAGCGAGGTTCGTTTTGGTAAACGTTTTGCCGCGTGTAATGTGTAGTTTTTCCGCAAATCATGTTCGATCGCACACCAATTCATTTGTGTTTCGAACAAAATTAGCGTAACTCACTAGGTAACTCACTCACTAATATTTTGATATGACAATTTAAAATTTTCATTTAAAAACCCCAAATTTATTATTCCGCAGTGGTGATGATGCCTTTCCTTTCTCCGACTGTTGTGTGACTTTTGAAGTGCTATTTTAAAGGGGTGCTGCCTAAATAGTAAGATAACCTTGTTTATAGTTGATAATCAATTTTAATGATCACCTCTTGCTTACATGAACATGTCCAGCATTTGTAGCACTTTTTCATAAACACCACTTTTTTTGCTCCGACCACGGTCATTACTCTGGTTCTATTGTTGTACTTTTTGTGCGAATCACCGCACAAAAGTAGAGCGCAAGAACCAACGGCACCAAACGGCGGTCGTAACGAAAATCTGAAATTTTACTGGGTTGGTAAAGAATTGGATTTTCAATGTTTTTACGTTGATAATCAGTAGTTCCAATGGGCTTAAAAGTTTCCAATTCGATTGATAATAAAATCACAGAGAACAGACATGGATGCTCGAACAAATTTTCGGTAAAAACGTGTGTAAAGATTTGAATCGCACTTCAGCGCCGCCAACGCAAGCTGCCCGACATAAAAACTCAATCTCACTAAGTGATGGCGTTGGCATACACTACATAAACAATGTAGTGCTGCCACCTAGGAGCGAGCCTAGGAGCAATTCGGAATGAACACTAGCGCTAAAAAGTAAAACACGGCAAATTTTAACCTTATTTATCAGCACACTAGCACCGCGCAACGGGGGCATAACGACATACTTCAAAATGACCAGTAAAAACTTTACACAAGCACGCGAATGAAGATGAACGTCTGTTCTCTGCGATAAAATCTCGAAAATCCATTGAAAGATAAAGGAGCTATTAACGTTTGAAATCTTACATGATTTCGTGACGGTCTCGAATTTGGAAATTTTCATTTGTCACCCTGTATCCGAGTCTTCCCCTTAGACGTAGTTTACGTCAAAAAAATCATGGGGGTTGTGTACAAGGCACGACCATTCGACATAAACTACGTAAAACCAAATCTATACACATAATGCAACGTACACACCAGTCAAGCAGTTTGACGAACATTGACTCCGCCCCCAAGAAAACGCTTCGGTTGCTGCTTTGTTTGAACGTGTGTGAAGTTGTTCGAACCAGGGATATAGCGCAGCTGTCAACCCCATACAGATGCACCGTAGTAAACATGAATTTGACATTTTTGGAAATTCTGACAGTTTTGGGCATTCTGACATTTTCGGTTTGTGCACGCTTAATTCAGTTGACCCTTTTCCATGAGTTTTAACGGGGTTAACTCCTGTAAACGACTCGTATTTTTTGGCGTGCACTACACGACTCAGAGGAATAAATCATTTTTAAGTCATAAATCTGTGTAAGTCAAGGAATAAAAGACTAAACATATTTAGGTATGTATTTTATGTTTGCTACGGTGATTTTGACTTTTGCTATACCCCTGGTTCGAACAGCCATTTGACAGTTGGCGGCTCGGTTGGAAAAAATCAAAACAGTTTGATTTTGGTTTGAGTTGTCGGGGGTGGAGTCAAGGTTCGCCGAACATGTTTGAGCATTTGTAGTGAAGTTGCACAAACCCCCGTATATTTTTTGATGGTTGGTGCTCGAGTTGGTGCTTCGGTCGTTCGTGTGTGATATTGTTGGTCGAATAAATTGATTGTTCGTGCCGCTGTTGGTAAAACTTGATGGATGTTTGAATAAACGAGAGGTGGAGTCAATGTTGGTCAAACTGCTTGACCGTGTGTACGTTCCATAAGAATGAATTTTTGTCTGTCTGCCCTTATAGACTCGGAAACTTCTGAACCGATCGGCATGAACATTTGTATGTAGTGGTTTTTAGGAACGATGAAGGTTCTTATGAGGGTATTGGTACAATTTTCTGCTTTAATCGAGAATTATTCTAAAAAATTGAAGCCAAATTTGCAAATTTCGAATACCTACTTAACCGTCTTTTAAATAAATTGGAAATGTAAAAAATATAGAATTAATCAATTTTAGGTGAAACGAAGCTCGTCGGTTCTGCTAGTATAGTATATTAACAATATATTCCATCTCGTGAGTCTTCATATGTTGGGTAATGGGCAGCCCTGTCCTTTCCAGCCGCTGGAGCCACCCCATTCTTATACTACCGCCGTGCGGGGCTTCTTTTGACAAATCAGGGACTACTATGGGCATTTTGAAACATGAATTACGACGTTAACTACTTTTAAATTGTCATTATCACCATTCGGGTGTCTTGTTGATAGTTGGATGGCAACAAACACATTCTCTTGCTCTATTCCGAATCCGAAGTGTGCTGATGTCAAGAAAAACGAACTGTCACGATTTTATTTAGTGAAGCATAGAGCAAATATTGCATAAATTTGCTCTTTGTGGTGACAATCAAGTGGTGATTGATGAAGTGTAAAAAGTACACTAAATTAATGATTTTGTGTGTGTTACTTCTACGTGAAGTTAAACGATTTACAATGATATGGAAATGCTAATATCATCTTCCAAACTTAGACGTACATGTTCGTGATATAATTGGAGGCGAAAGTATAGAATTGATAGTTCCGTTAGGATACGGCAGGCATGAAGAATGTTTTTATAGAAATCGATTTGAAACCGAGCAGAGGGCAATATTTGTGATGGCACATATCGCACGACCTTCCTTCTGCCAAGCTCTCGTATGAAGGGGGAGGGAAGAGTATCAGTGTGGAAGCTGATATATATCCACTGGCAAAAGAAAGGTGGTTTGATTTGCTCATATGCCATCGCGTGCGGAAGGATTTTCTATCGACGAGTACTGTCTCCAAATTTCTAATATGGCATCAGCATCTAGTCGAACAGGATTTTATTGCACAGTTCTGTTTTCTCATTGCGTCCGTCTCGTCGCAACCAACCAAGTTGGTTGATAAGGCATATTAAAAGATCCTACCGACATGGCCATTGTCGTGATCCGATGCAGGAACCACTGCAAAACATTTGGCAAAACGCGACTTCACTCCGCAACAATTTGTGTTAGTTAGTTTTAAAGTTAGTGAACAAAACTTTTTTTAGAGACTTCTAGGTCATTTCTATCTATTATATGTCATTTAAAAGGCAGCTACTGAATTGTATAATTTTTGGTTACCTTTCTCTTGTTATCAAGGCAGCCTTATAGTTATGATACAATATGCACATCAACCATAATAGCCAACCAGAGGGCCCTGCCAACAGAGAAGCACCGTCAGCAGAACCCCTGGACTTCGATCCCAATCAGCCGTTGTCACCCAGAAAGTAATAATGCACCATCAGCAGAATTCCCCACCGGTCGATCACCGATGTTCCAAATAGGCAGGCATAGGAAATGTTAAGTTAGCAATAATAAGTTATAAAAGGTAGTGAAAGACAGTGAATTGGGCAGTTCATAGTTAGTAAGCAGTGAATTCAGATGTAATTAGTGTAAAGTTTGATTAATAAATTATTTTTTATGATTCCGTAACACTTGTTACTATAATTGGCGCAGCCGGATAGGCCAGTGAAAAAGTGATCTTAGTGAAAAAACAGTGGAATAAATTGGACTAATAAACCAATTTGAAGTGGTACCCGTTTTTCAACATCCTCAACTGAAGGCGTAGCCGTTGACGTGATTAGAGGACCCCCCGCCACTAGGACACGCGGAGCACCGCCAACGTTTTTCATCGAGCCACCACGACTAAAAAACCGTAAGTAGAACCCTTTATTCATTTTAAAGTGAAAAGTGTTACTTGCGTCTGTGATTAATTTTATCGCAGCGAAATGAATTTGCGAGTTCTAAGAGAACGCAAGTTCAAAAACCCAGTGAAATTTAAACCGTGTGTGCACAAGCGAGGCTAGTGAAATCAGAGACAACATTAGTTGAACTTCATTCACATTAACAGCTCTTGTTGCATAATCGTATGGGTCAGGGACGTTGAGTCGCGCAGTGAACTGTATCGCATGCCAAAAAATCATCGCAAAAGCAAATGTGTGCTTAACTTATCAGATTCGTCGGAGGACGAATTTAATACAACCTCACCTGATATGGAAGAAATCTCTAACAAGCTCGCTCAAATGATGACTGCTATTGTCAGTCTTCAAGAGAGACAAATTCAATTAGAACAGAATTCAACTGCAGCCGCCAGCAGTAATTCACAAACCGAAAATACAGGCGATGTTCCAATCAGGATTTCTTCAAAATTCCGATCCCATTAAATCTCTTCAGCCTTTCGAAGGCAACAGAAAACAACTGGCCGCGTGGCTTACCACGGCAGAAAATACTTTAATCTATTCAAGAATAAAGTTGCACCGGAATTATACACAATGTATGTGACGGCTGTAACAAATAAGATAAGTGGGAAAGCAAAAGATATCCTATGTCTTGCAGGCAATCCACAAGATTTCGATAACATTAAGGAAATTTTAATTCATGCTCTTGGTGATCGCCAAGAATTATCTACGTATAAATGCCAGTTGTGGCAGATTAAAATGGATCAAAATATGAGCATTCATAGATATTACCACCGTACAAAAGAGATAGTACAGAATATTAAAACTTTATCAAAACAAAACACAAAGTATCGTGATAATTGGGATGCAATAGATACTTTTATTGATGAGGACGGATTAGCCGCTTTTATTTCTGGATTGCGTGGAAACTATTTCGGTCCCGCTCAAGCAGCAAGGCCTAAAGATATTGAGGATGCATACGCATTCTTGTGCAAATTTAAGAGTCAAGAAATCAACGCTAGTAATATGGAAGACATTTCAAAAGCTAAAAATTCAAACGGTAGTAAATTATTTACGAGTAGTAGCAGTAAAAATCAGGATCCAAAACCCATGCAGCATACCAAATTTAAACCAAACTTTTCGCACAAACCAAACTTTGTTTCAGGTAATAACAGCAAAGACTCCATAGAACCGATGGAAACTGACTCATCGCTTCAAAGCAGATTAACTTATAATAAAAAGCTCATTAACAATAACGAGGTAGCTAGTGAATTTGAACTTTCCGCATCAGAAGACTCATCTGATGATGATGAGGAAAAAGAGGTAAATTTTTGTCAGGCCAATCGAGTAACTCGAATAAAATGAGGAACTTCTTACCATATTTGAAATTGAACGGCTTCAAGTTTTTAATTGACACGGGCGCTAACAAAAATCTCATTCGCCCGGGATTACTTAAGAATACTGTAGAAACCAAACCCGTTACAATTAAAAATATCTCTATTTTTTATTTAATCAGACTAAGGCCGAAGTGGCCTGTGCGGTATATAAGAGTCTTCTCCATTCGGCTCGGTCCATGGCTACACGTCGCCAACCACGCAGTCTACGGAGGGTCCGCAAGTCATCTTCCACCTGATCGATCCACCTTGCCCGCTGCGCACCTCGCCTTCTTGTGCCCGTCGGATCGTTGTCGAGAACCATTTTCACCGGGTTACTGTCCGACATTCTGGCTACGTGCCCGGCCCATCGCAGTCGTCCGATTTTCGCGGTGTGAACGATGGATGGTTCTCCCAACAGCTGATGCAATTCGTGGTTCATTCGCCTCCTCCACGTACCGTCCGCCATCTGCACCCCACCATAGATGGTACGCAGCACTTTCCTCTCGAAAACTCCAAGTGCGCGTTGGTCCTCCACGAGCATCGTCCAGGTCTCGTGTCCGTAGAGGACTACCGGTCTAATTAGCGTTTTGTAGATTGTCAGTTTGGTACGGCGGCGAACTCTATTCGATCGGAGCGTCTTGCGGAGTCCAAAGTACGTACGATTTCCAGCCACTATGCGTCTCCGAATTTCTCTGCTGGTGTCATTTTCGGCAGTCACCAGTGAGCCCAAGTACACAAATTCTTCTACCACCTCGATTTCGTCACCACCGATGCAAACTCGCGGTGGGTGGCTCACATTGTCTTCTCTTGAACCTCTTCCTATCATGTACTTCGTCTTCGACGTGTTAATGACTAGTCCGATCAGCTTGGCTTCCTCTTCAGTCTGATGTAGGCTTCCTCCATCTTCTCAAAGTTACGTGCCATAATATCTATCTAGCTGGACGGACTTATTGAAAATTGTACCACTCGTGTTAATCCCTGCTCTTCGTATTACCTCTTCCAAAGTGATGTTGAATAGCAAACACGAAAGACCATCACCTTGCCGTAGCCCTCTGTGCGTTTCGAAGGGACTCGAGAATGCCCCTGAAACTCGAACTACGCACATCACCCGATCCATCGTCGCTTTGATCAACCGTGTCAGTTTATCCGGAAAGCCGTGTTCGTGCATTAGCTGCCATAGCTGGTCCCGATCGATTGTATCATATGCGGCTTTGAAGTCGATGAATAGATGATGTGTGGGCACGTTGTATTCGCGGCATTTCTGCAGTACTTGGCGAATGGCGAACACCTGGTCCGTGGTGGAGCGTTCGCCCATAAAACCCGCCTGGTACTGCCCCACGAACTCCCTTGCAGTTGGTGCTAGTCGACGGCATAAAATTTGAGAGAGTACCTTGTAGGCGGCGTTCAGCAATGTGATTGCGCGGTAGTTGCTACAATCCAGCTTATCGCCCTTTTTGTAGATGGGACACACGACACCTTCCATCCACTCCTGCGGCAAAACTTCCTCCTCCCAAATCTTGGTAATGACCCAGTGCAGCGCGCTAGCCAGTGCAAAAAAAAATATCTCTGGTTCTCATATTATTAACAAAAAAGGATATTTTAACTTCTTCGGAAGAAACTTTCCACCACAAAAATTTTACGAAATCTCTTTTCATAATTACTTTGAAGGTCTTATTGGATCTGAGTTTCTTTCAAGAACCAAAGCTGTCATAAACTACGAAAAAGAAATTGTTAAAGTTAATGGCATCGAAATACCATTAAAAAATATTACCCTGCTAGGAAAACATACAACCACATTGTTACCCTTTCAACTACAAACGATGGAGACTGGTACGTCCCGAAATTCTCAAAATTAACAAATAAACTCACAATAGTACCCGGTCTTTATAACTCTAGGCATTTTAAATCCACAATCCTTGTTCAAAGCAATAGCAAAACCCCACCAAAAGACATTCCAAAATTCTCTTTAAAAGTTAATAATTTCGAGACTATCTCCCCAATCCCTGTTAAAATTCATAAGAGTCTAGAAGAATCAGATATACAACAATTAATTCGTACAGATCATTTATCCAATTTTGAAAAATCCAAACTGTTCGATGTTATTTTGGAACACCAGGATACATTATTAAAAACTGGTGAAAAACTCACAGCAACTACTGCAGTGAAACATAATATTGTAACAAAAGATAGCCAACCAATCTATACAAAGACGTATAGATATCCTCAACACTATAAGAAAGACGTAGACGAGCAAATTCAAGAAATGCTCGAATGCGGAATAATTAGAAACTCACTGAGCCCATATTCTTCTCCCGTTTGGGTAGTCCAAAAAAATCGGACGCCTCTGGAAAGAAAAAGGTTAGAGTAGTTATCGATTACCGGAAACTTAATGACAAAACGGTAGACGATAAGTATCCTATCCCTCAGATAGAAGAAATTCTCGACAGTCTTGGCAAGTCTGTGTACTTTACGACTTTGGATTTAAAGTCAGGCTTTCACCAAATCGAGATGAACAAAAAGGACATAGAGAAAACAGCATTTTCAACAGGACAAGGGCACTACGAATTCACACGTATGCCTTTTGGCTTGAAGAACGCGCCCGCCACTTTCCAGCGAGCGATGAATAGCATATTGGCTGATTACATTGGTATTATATGCTTCGTTTATCTGGATGATATCATCATCATTGGATATAACTTAGAAAATCACCTTGAAAATGTTTCAAAGGTTTTAAAACGTCTAGCGGATTTCAATCTTAAAATCCAGTTAGACAAGTGTGAGTTCTTGCGAACCGAAACAGAATTTTTAGGTCATGTAATCACTCCCAATGGCATTAAGGCAAACCCCGATAAGATACAAACAATTCTAGAATGGCAATTACCAACTACATCAAAGCAGATTAAACAATTTTTAGGACTTACTGGATATTATAGAAGGTTCATTAAAGACTATTCTAAAATTACTAAACCCTTCACGAAGTATTTGAAAAAAGATGTGGACATAAACATAAATGATAAAGATTACAAAGAATCTTTTGAAAAATTGAAAACCATCATATCTTCAGATCAGGTTCTTGCCTATCCTGATTATAACCTTCCTTTTATTTTGACCACGGATGCGAGCAACTATGCTCTGGGCGCGGTTTTATCACAAAAACAGGATGGAACAGAGAGACCAATAGCATTTGCCAGTCGGACCCTCAATAACACTGAACTAAATTATTGTACCACAGAAAAAGAAGCATTGGCGATAATGTGGGCTATTAACAAATTTAAACAATATCTGGGTGGGAATAAATTTACTCTCATAACAGATCACAAACCTTTAACATACATAAAGAATTCTAAAAAGAATCTGAAATTGATCAATTGGAGCCTTGAACTAGAAAACTATGATTATGATATAGTTTACAGGTCAGGAAAAACAAACGTTGTAGCTGACGCACTTAGCCGTAAAATAGATGCGAACGCAAATGACGTTGACGAAGAATCCTTGGCTACAAATCACTCTGCGGATACTTCAGGTGATTTCTTCATTCATTTTACTGAACGAGCAATCAATAGTTATCGCAATCAAATAGTATTCAGGCAAACAGCTTTCAATAGCATTATAACAGAGAACCCTTTTCCTAACTTCAACCGTATAACTATTTGTGCAACGTCGTATGATCCAGAGAACATAACCAGATTTATCAAAGAATACAGCTCGGGTACACAAACCGCCATTCTGGCACCTGAAAATCTATTCCAGTTAATACAAGAAGTTCACAGGGAACACTTTTCGTTGACAAATTCGCATTTCGTCATTACTCAAAATATCGTCGAAGATGTGACTTCGGAAAACAGGCAAGATCAAATAGTTCGCACTGAACATGAACGAGCCCACCGTGGAATATCAGAGATGGAAAAGCAAATTAAGAGAGCATATTTTTTCCTGGAATGACAAAAAGATTAGGCAAATAGTAAATTCTTGCTCTATTTGTGCAAAACACAAGTATGAACGCAAACCCTACAACATTAAAATTTCTCCGAGACCCGTGGAAAAATCACCCTTCGATAGAGTCCACATAGACATTTTTGGAATCGATAAGCATAACTACTTATCATTAATATGTGCTTTTTCTAAGCACTTATAAATGATCGAAATTCCGTCCCGAAATCTTACCGATATTCAACAAGCCCTTTCTCAATATATCAGAACATTTGGAGCCCCAAAGAAAATAATTTGTGACCATGAAGCTGCGTTCACTAGCTTACAGTTGAAAGCCTTTTTAGCTAATTTAGGAACAGACATTGAGTTTGCTTCATCCTCCTAGTCGAACGGACAAATTGAAAAGACTCATAGTACTATTATTGAGATATACAATACCAATAAACATAAATTTGAAGGACAAAGTTCGCCAGAGATCGTAGCTATAGCAACAGCCCTTTATAATAATTCAGTTCACTCAGCTACTTCTTTAAAACCCAACGAAATTGTGTTTAATCAACGTAATAATATTGATCCAGAACAGATTGCTGAGGAAGCAAAAGATTTATACGCGAAGGTCACTAACCAATTGATAAAATCAGCAAAGACAATGACGAAACATAACCCAGAAAGAGAAGACCCCCCAAATTTTGCCGAGAACACAGACATTTTCATAAAGAAAACCACAAGAAAAAAGTTAGACCCCAGATTCACTGAAACTAAATGCCTAAAAAACAATGAACATTCTGTTGCAATCAAGAGAAATGTGAAAAGAAATAAAAATAAACTTAAGCGAATTAGGAACAGAAACTAACATATTTTTCTCTATTTTCAGATAAAAACGTCGAATACCCAACAATACCATCAACACATTAACGCCGTTTTCTACTTTCAGCTTGAAACCATACTGAATAAAATTACTAATAAATTTTTTTTTTGTATAATTGCAGCTCCCATACGAAGGACGAAAACAGAAAAAAAACATTTTAATATGATAAAAAATAGATTTAATAACTGCCCAATAAGAATGATTAGGCTACTATTTTTACATATAATCTTAATAGTCGTAATTTTCCAAATTAATTGCCAGGAGATAGAAATTGCAAACCTAAATTCAAATCCAATTTTAACTTTGAGAATCAAATCATGTAAAATTCAAACAGGAAATGTCTATATTATTCATCCTATAAACACTACAAATTTAGAACTTACAATCAATTCTTTGACAAATTTAGCGTATAAAAAGATTAATAATCATTTATCTGAAATTGTTAAACTCAAAATTAAACTCTTATATTCCAATTTCATTCAAATACAACCACGAAAACGTTTAGCTAGGAGCCTGAACCTTATCGGAACGACTTGGAAATGGATCAGTGGAAGCCCGGACGCCGAAGACCTTCACATCATCAACACAACCCTGAACAACTTAATCGAAAGCAACAACCAACAATATAAAGTCAACGAACAGATTGGTAAAAGATTGAGTCATTAACCAGAGCAGTCAATAAGGTAATTGAAAGCAAACATGAAAACCAGATCATACTAAATGAAATAGAAACCATCACCACCATTATTAATATTGACCTGATCAACAAGATACTAGAAGAAATTCAGGACGCAATATTGTGGACTAAAATATCAGTTGCCAACAGCAAAATTCTCACAACCCAAGAGATACACACAATAAGAGTATTATTGGAGGATCAAGGAGTTTACACAGATCTGCCAGACGAAGCACTAAACTTAGTGCAACCTAAAATTGCCGTTAACCACGAAACCCTACTGTACATCTTACGTGTACCAAAACTGGAGAGAGAAGAATCAGCAATACTTCAAATCCATCCGCTGAATAATAACAATTCAATGATTAGGAAATATCCAACACACCTGATTAAAAGCAGTCATGGACTATTCACAACCACCAAACCTGATGAATTCATTCAACGTAGTAAGTACTCAGTACTCAAGTATCAGTAAGTACTCAGATCAATGTATATCGAGTTTGATATTGGGAAAGAAGAGCTATTGTACTACCAGACGAGAGAATAGTACAGAAGCACAACTAATAACCGACAACCAATTATTAGTTACCAATGCGAAATCAGAGTTACTAAAAACTGATTGTGGTCCCGATAATCGCATCCTAGAGGGAAACTTTTTAATAACATTTTACAATTGTACAGTAACTATCAGAAACCAGCAGTTTTCATTAATCAGCCGAATCGTTCAACCGTCCATCATTCAAGGGGCTATGTACAATCTGATAATACACCACCAATTAGAGGAGGACGACATAAATTATCTCAACAATAAAACTATAACCAACAGGAAAATGATTAATCACGTTTACTTGAAGCAGTTTACAAATCAACTTTGGCATTGGAGTTTATTTGGAGAGTTAACACTCTCAACCATTATAACCATAACATTAGCTGTGTTTGCTCTACTCTATTACAGACAAACTGTTCGTTACTTCATTTCTAAGCTAACCAAAAGAGACCCCAAATCTTCATCGCAGAATCCCATTGAAGACGCGTGAGGCCACGCTTTTTTCACCCCCCGGAGGAGTTATGATACAATATGCACATCAACCATAATAGCCAACCAGAGGGCCCTGCCAACAGAGAAGCACCGTCAGCAGAACCCCTGGACTTCGATCCCAATCAGCCGTTGTCACCCAGAAAGTAATAATGCACCATCAGCAGAATTCCCCACCGGTCGATCACCGATGTTCCAAATAGGCAGGCATAGGAAATGTTAAGTTAGCAATAATAAGTTATAAAAGGTAGTGAAAGACAGTGAATTGGGCAGTTCATAGTTAGTAAGCAGTGAATTCAGATGTAATTAGTGTAAAGTTTGGGGCCCTCCTTAGCCGTGCGGTAAGATGCGCGGCTACAAAGCAAGACCATGCTGAGGGTGGCTGGGTTCGATTCCCGGTGCCGGTCTAGGCAATTTTCGGATTGGAAATTGTCTCGACTTCCCTGGGCATAAAAGTATCATTGTGTTAGCCTCATGATATACGAATGCAGAAATGGTAACCTGGCTTAGAAACCTCGCAGTTAATAACTGTGGAAGTGCTAAAACGAACACTAAGCTGCGAGGCGGCAATGTCCCAGTGGGGGATGTAATGCCAATGAAGAAGAAGAAGAAGTGTAAAGTTTGATTAATAAATTATTTTTTTTATGATTCCGTAACACTTGTTACTATAATTATATGTCATATTTAAAAAAAAATACAATATGGAGGGCAGCTTAGCTGCAGTACGATTAGAAATCGTAAAATCCCGATTAATCGATTAGTTTCTTCTCAATTATTGAACTGATTAAACGTTGGGTAGTAATTGATTCAAAATTAATCGATTATCACAACGAATAATCAATTAATTTGCGACATCTGTAAGTACGATTGTGATGCTGTAAAGAATAATATTTGCAGAGCATTAGTGATTAACCATAGATTTATTCATGATTAATGAATAATGGATTATTTAATCATTATTCATTAACCATAATCGTACAAAAAGAATCAATCATGGTCATGAATCATTAATCAGAAATCATAGCATTTTACATTAAATCATTATTCACTAATCATATTCATAGATGTTTCAAGTTTATTCATTAATCATCAATTTTAATCATTGCAAACATCGCTTTTATTCATTAATCGTTAATCATAATCATATAACTTTAATACCATTCAATAACCAAATTGGAAGCCTTATTGAAAGATTACTGGGTTATTGATCACTATGGAAATCATTCAATTTGATTTTTTTATATACTTTATTTCCATGATTTTTTATATTGGTATTATAAGTTCATCACGTATAATTTGATTATTCATAACTATCAATCAATATTATATCGCGTCAACATTTTAATCGCGATCGATAATCGTTAATTATACTTCAAACGTTTTATTCGTTGTTTCAAATTGTTTATCATTGTTAATAATTAATTTATTTGTAATCATAACCAATAATCATTGTCAAAAATAAAATAACCAATAATCATAATTTATAATTATAGAGTTGAATGATTTAATCATAACAAATTTAATCATTCATTAGAAGCTTTACTCATTGTCGCTCTGATTTGAGCCATGAAAAATAACGTCTTCTAGAGTCTAAGGGAAAATGGGTCCTTTTATTTTGATTAAATTGCTAGATAGTTTAAAATGTGCCTAGATGGAACCCCCAAAAAAGTGTGAAGCTCATATATAAATCACCCCTCATGTAATATTCGAATTCCGTCCAAAACAAACAACTGCCACACTCCGTCAGTCACTGTGAAACTGTTTCACAAAACACTCAAATGGAAGAACTGCAATTTTTCATTACCTTGCTCCGTATTGTAATTTATCACCCCGAGTGGTGGCACATTGACTATCTTCGGATCGTCTGGCGCTTTTGAATGGAACCGATACCACCGAAAAAGATGTATGAATTTCTAACAATGTTTTGATATGTTGCCATCAGGATGCTTGTATACTTACTTCAACGCCTTTGTTCCAGTTTTGTACACCTTTCCGGCCAGGGTGACATTTTTTCGACTGCTGGATAGTGAATGGCAGAAGGGAGACCGAATTCTAAAGTCAGAAAAAGGTGAAATGTAACACAATTCGCACCCTGCCAGACGAGTAGTGCGTACCGAGAAGACAATGGATTGTTTGTTGACCAACATACATATTGACTTTTATGAACGTTAATAAATTTTCAAGGATCTGCGCGAGAGGCCAACCGAGGAGAGACACTTTTTCGGGACCGTTAATGGATTTCACAATGGGAAGGACCTATTGTACCGGTTGTAAATGGTTAGACGCTTTATGACAGTTTGGTTCGGGTCTTTCGGTGTGGTGTGGAAAATAGTAGGGAGCGAGTGGGTCTTTGTGACAAAACGGGAACTGATTTAGTTAGTGTTGTAAGAGGGGAAACCGGCTAATAAATTATCTAAAATATGAACGGTGACATGATTTTAATGTTGTACATCAATTCATGGCTTGTGAGTACAAATATGAGGGGCAACGCCTCGAATAAGGTTTTCAAAGGTTTCGACTGGTTTTGACATAGAATTACGTCCTTCGGTAAGATAGGGAGGTCATTCCAAAGTTTCTCTCTCTCTTCCACTGTTATTAACTGCGGCCAAATTTGTTTTTTTAACACGATGATACTTTTATGCCAGAGAAGGCGAAAAAACTTTCAACTTGAAAATTTCCTAGACCGGACCGGAAATCGAATCCAGCCACCCTCAGCATGATATTGCTTTGTGGCTGAGCAGCTTACCGCCCGGCTAAGGAGAGCCCATATTTTGTATCTCATTCTGTTATACTTTTTTAACAAAATATGAAATTGTAATAAAATTTAAAGGATTTTTAAATTAATTGCATATTATTCAACAAGGTGTCCCTCCAAGAAACGTTGATAAGATTTTTGTGTAATAGTAATTTATAAATAGTGTAATTTTTTACATAAATTTAGATGTTTGAACAACACCCTGCAACAAATAACAAATTGTGTTATATAGATTTAGTATAAAATGATGACATATGTTGATATGATTTTGATATGACCTTCTACACGGAATTTCACGATTGCATTCAATTGTTTTATAAACAAGTTGTTTGACTTGGTTTTTCTGCCGCATCAGGAGATACCAAATGCATTCTTAAGAATGAGAATCCGGCTTTTTACAGTGTTCTGAAGGATTGTATAACTAACCTTTCACCGAAACCCATTTTGCTTAATTCACGGAATATATATTTATTATTCAACTTCTGCGATAAATGTACAGTGAATTGTGAATGAGAAATGAATTTCTGGTTTTAACTTCATAGCTGAAAACAACTATCAAAACTAACTTCTTCTGGCTTGCGTTGGTCAAGAAATGGCCAATAGAATCCCACACCTCGATATTCACATATGCATAATCAGACGCCCGAAGCATACTCATCAGTTTGAAAGGTGTATCAAATCTCGTCAGAATATATGCAAAAACAATGTTATTAAAATCAAAGAATTGAATATAACGACTTCCACTTTGACTTTTCAGAAACCGGCAGCTGAAGTGTGAGCCGATCAAATGTTGTGTCGTCTCGGAAGGATTCTTTCTTGGTTCTTAAAATCATTCACGCCACAAAGCCCAGTGCTCGTTATGGATGGGAATGATTAATCACATTCGAGTGGACATTGTTCCAAAATATCTCCAGATGCACTGCGAATGCATTGCAAGACTTCGATAAGGTAGCCCATTTTTGTTGGGTGAAAATAAACTTATGACACAAAAATGTTTCTCAAGCATTGATGTTCTGAGGGTTTCTTCCAAAATTGCTCATTATGAACAATCTGATATAATGATGTGTAGCCGATTCCTCTATTTAAGCTTGAGCCACCCTAACGATTGCGGAGGACACTGATCCAGTAGCATGGTTGCATTCGTTCCGGTAATCGACTTGCAGTTTTCGGTCCGGTAGCCCCAGAAGATCATGAGCAACCATTTGGTCACACACATTAAAGTCTGCTTTGAAAACCATTTCGTTCCGAGGTGGGATCATGGCGAATGTTTGAAAACAAAGCACCGGCCACCACCGATTCAATGAATGACTAATGGAAAACCAGTGACCGATGGAGAACCGAACTCGAGAAGTTGGGTGTGATCGGCTAAAGTGTTCTTTAATTTTGACAAGAGTGATGATGATGAAGCGAAATTGAGATTTGGAGTTATATTCAAGTGGTCATTGTCACAAAAAAATTTCAGTACACTATCACATAATCTGTTCAGATAAAAGACAACCATGAAGAGACATCTATGGTTGATATCACGTGTGCTTTTCATTTTTTTAAACTCTAAATTCTAAACAAAAAATACTGCCATTTGCTCAATCAATTTCTACTTAATTAAATTTTATGCACTTTTCCGGATACACAACATGTTTCTTTTTATAACCCAATTATAGCCATAAAAATAATACCTTCAATCTGTGCACCTAACAGGGTCCGTTCATTCCGAAACATAAGTGCATTGTGGTTGGATTAAGCCATTTCTCTCTGAACTTTGATAAGTGTCCAATTGGAGCGATAGCGAACGACTCGAACTCTCCATTCAGAAGACCCCGCTAGTACACGAACGAGACAATAAACCAGAGAAATGAACCTCCATGTCTCATAATCGTTATTGGTGGCAATAGCCGCGGATGCATAGGTACAGAAGTCTATGCTGCACAAAGCATCGGCATATATGGTTTTATGCTCCCAGTGTTGACTATGCCTTTGGTTGTTTATATCTGAAGAATCATAAAATTTAATTTGCTTGGAATATGTATGTGACTTAGCATACCTAGTGCTAAGAAGAGTTATCAAAAATATTATCTGTCATGTTGCAGCAGTAGCTGCTTTTCGAAGAGAAGTTGATTGGCCAATATTGGGTTGAGCTGGCAACATTGACAATTTTATGGCGATATAATGGCAGCTACCAGCATTATCAGTCTCAGTAAGCTGTGCAAGAATACGAACGCGAAACTTTTCTACTCTCGTCAAAAAGAGTGAATTGTAAAAATATTGAAATTGCAATAAGTAGAAATAGGGTAAAAGTTCCGATAGTCGTGGGTGTTCCTATACTCAGAATTTACAAATTAAACGCAGCAACCTACATTGGTAATCAATTAGTTAATCAGTCAGTACCCGAACCGAACCAAAACATCTTGGTTAGCTTTTTTAAATTGGTAAGTAGCGTCAAAATACATTTATAGTTTTCCATCTGTGCACCAGTTGGGGTAGTGTTCCTATAGTTGTGAGTCCCGTAAGAAAACAATGGGATTCGCAACTATAAGAACAAATATTAAACAATATAGCAACTAAGGTACACCGGGGCAAGTTGAAATGCGGGGTAAGTTGAAACGGAAGCTGTAATTTAGATAGGAAATGACCGAATGCCCTAATTATTTTTTTCAACGAACTGCTCCACTAAACGCACCTTTTGACTGCCATTCCCGAAAGATTGCAGCTTTCAAAAGCAATCCCTGGCGTTGTTCATTTTTCGCCATTTGTTAACTCCAAACCAACTTTTTGACGTACCAATGAAACAGGTCTCAAATTGACGTTATAAAGAGTTTTGACGTAAACTACGTCTAAGGGGAAGACTCGGATACAGGGGGACAAATGAAAATTTCCAAATTCGAGACCGTCACGAAATCATGTAAGATTTTGAACTTGAATAGCGCCTTTATCTTCCGATGGATTTTGAAGATTTATATATCAATCGACTCGGAAATTCTCTACCAATTTGTCAATTATATTGAAACTTTAGGTTATGAACCTTAAAATAGGGTATCGGATCATTTTGACAGCACCCTCTTTCCTTGTCCGCAAGAGTCTCGTTTCGGCCGTCGCCGTTCAGTGCGGTTGGCTTTTGGACTCTGCTTTTTGTGCGGTGTTTCGCACAAAAAGTAGAACAATGTAGCCGGACCAGTGACCGCGGTCGAAACAAAGGTAACAAAAATGCGTAATGTAGTGCATGGTGTATAAAAAGTGATGCAAATAGGGGCATGTTTGTGCAGGCATGAGACGATCAATTTTTATCAATGCCAATGCCCTTGCTAGTAATGCAATCATCGCAATGTAATTGCACAAACATGTCTATATTGAAAAATGACTTTGGAAAAATGTTGAACATTTTTTTTTACAAACTGAAAACTAATAAGGCCGTTACCCATATTTAGGGGCCGGGGAAGGTTCTTAAGATGGTTCGAGACCCCTCTCCTCTTTGAAACCTGGCTCCTATACACATGAAACATCAATTTCATCATAACTCGAGATCATGCAAATGGAACCAAATCTGGCGTGTGGAGGTTTTGGAAGGGAGGATATGTTTCTGTGGTGGTTTGCAACGCCTCCACCTTCTGGAAAGGGGGGCTCCCTTACAAATGAACCAAAAATGTCTGCATAACTCGAGAACTAATCAGAGAATAAATCAATTTTAGGCGAAACAAAGTTCGTCGGGTCTGCTAGTAAAGAATAAATATTAAAAGGAGGAAAAAAAAAATCTCCTCGGATTTGTTAAATAATGTTTTGAAAGTTCTCAAAATTTACCGGAAATTTTTTTTTTAATGCCCCTCAAATTGTTACGTTTGAGTAAAGCAATCCGGGGTGGGGGGAGATATATTTTTTTTATCGGCCTTATAATATTTTGTCCAATGCATTTAACGCGCCTGAATCAGAAGGATTTAATTTTGATTCAGGAAGTGTGAATACACTTAAGATATTTTTATAATACGTGGGTGCAACCGTGCGGTACTTATTGTACACGACAAAAGCTTCGGAACGCATACGTTCTTGAAACGGGCTATATGAGTTAAAATAGAGCTATCACCTTCTTGCTCCCTGATTCAAAAGTCTTGCAATGGTTGCACGAATATTTTATCCATAGTGACACTCAGTGTTGGTAGAATCATACTCAAATCTGAATCATCGAGGTTTCATGCACGAGCTAACTCGCCTGCGATTCTGTAGGGGGAGCATCGCGCTTGAGTTTCACGGCCAGAATCGCATCGCTTCGCTCACTCACCGAAAAATGATTTTGTTCTAAAAAGCGTCAAAACGCAATCGTGGCGTATGTTTTGTTTATATATGCAATTATTGGCCATTGTTTTAGACGAAAAACAGATAATTCAATGCATTCAACAATGAAGAACACGTAAATATCATGCAATGATGCAAATTGCGATTCGAATCATGAGCAAATCTCTGGGCCATGATTCTGATGGGATTTTACTCACGCATGGTTTGAATCGCCGATGAGATTTGAGATTTTACCAACACTGGTGACACTGCCAGACAGTGGGAGTTAGATTGTAATAACACACACACCCTCTTTTCTCGTCCGCAACGTTTACTACTCGCGTGCATCACAACCAAATTAATTGGATTTTGGTACATGATAGACATTTTATGATTTCTAGTGATGCACGAAAAACAAGATATGCCTATGATTGGAATGTTGGAATAATAAATGTTGCAAACGGAAAAGAGGGTGCTCCCCTATAGGGCTTCTTCTATTGAAATATTTCATCAAATGCTTCAAAACCCAAATATAGGCAATTCGGATCCAAGAAAGGCATCATTACCACTGAGGACTAAATTTGGGTTTTCATAGTAAATTTTTTAAACAATTGTCGTATCCAACAATTTTCATATCTTAAGATACGCTAGTTTTGTTTGAAACCAGTGACATAAGTAATCAAATGAATTTCCTAAAAATATTCATGCATGATGGCACTTCAATCCTCAATGAACAAAACTGCCTTACGTAGTTTACGTTGGGCGGTTGTGTCTTGTACATAACCCTTCTGATTTTTTCATAAAATTTTCACGGTAGGTAATAATTCAATGTTGAATAAGCATAATGATTATGAAAAATCGATGAAAGACCCGTTTTAATTTTTGTATTTTGGTTGTTTGAAATTGCTCCGCATTTTCAACCCATCGGGGCAAATAGAAATGCGTGGTGCGGGGCAAGTTGAAACAAAGATTAAAAAGGTCACCCTCGCAATTAAAAGTAATATTTTTTCCAGAATTCAACATGGTCCGTAAATACATACATTCGGAAAACATAACTTTATAAAAACATGCAAACTTCTGAAAATAAATTTAATAAATTTCCGCCCTTCCCGTCATGAATGCAACCCTCCTACAATCTCCACTAGAATAAAAAGGGGTCATGTTTAAACTGCAGTTTTCAGATTCTTCTGAGCATTGACTTTCAAAAAAATAAAACATAGAGCATGTAAACATTTCGTTAACTCCACCTTTCACTTCCCCAGTCCCCTGTTTCTCCAATCGAGGAGTTTATGTGGGATACGCTGGTTAATTAATGTGAATTTATAAAGAAGCCACAACCGAATTAATCAATATTCAAGTGAACCAAACAATGATTCACCCTGAATAGTAATTTGAGTGGTCACCAGTATGAGGTAATCAATCTGATAAATTTTCAGCGTAGTGCGTTCTCTAAAATTTGGTTCTGAAAATCAACTTGTGACTTTGTTGTATACTCCCTTATTCGCATAAGAGTCCCATGTCATTTTCTTCGACTTGAGTAATTTGCCGTTGAATATTTCAAACTTGTTTTACATGAAAAAAAAATACAAAAAATCTAATATTTGAGCAAAAAGGCTATCTTTAGAAAAAAACATAATATTCTTTTTCTGTAAATATTGCTGTGCGACAATTAAATGGACCATATTTAAGTTTGTTTTTTTTTTGTGTAAAAGAGTAGCAAAATCTGGAATATGACTTTCATGCGAGTAAAGATCAAAATGAGACATCAAAAGTGGCATTTGATTTTCAAACTTGTAGAACAAATGTTACTATTTTATCAGTTTTTCCTTAACAGGAGACAATTTTAAGCTAATTTCTGAAAGAAAATCAAAATGGACAAAAACTTACATGGGACTCTTATGCGAATCCTGGCAGTGTTATAGTCACCTTTACAACCTCGTGCTTCTTGAGTCTCACTGTGTACATACATTTTGTTTTTAATACGGCAAAATTAACTTGTGTCTGTATAAAGCGCAGTATTTCAACTTGCCCCGATACACGGGGCAAGTTGAAACGATGCATGTAAAGAAATAATTTCAGTATACAAAATATTTATAATTTTTTTTGGTAAGGTTGCTTATTTTTTATGTGTCATCTTTGGTCTGAACTAGCAAACACCGCAAACGGATTCAAAATTCATCAAAGGTTGATTTTTTTACAGCACTTTCAATTTCAACTTTGAAAAAACCGTTTCAACTTGCCCCGGTGTACCTTATTGGAACACTGTGTCAATAATTGGAGTTATGGTTTTAGGTTTCATTAACGATTTTTTTTTCAAACGGAAGCAATTTCTTATTGAAATAGAAGCGAAGAACATTCGGATACGTAGGGTTAAGGCAGGCATTTTCGTCTTTTCGTCATAGTCTCGAAAACCAATAAAAGAGACACTTTTTTGTCAAACTCATCCGTACCAAATCGTAAGCTCAGGAAAAACGTGCTTCTATAGTGGAGTTCTAGCAAATGAACATTGCTTTCGTTGGTTTTAGTCCCTACGACGATGGACGGAAATACCTGCCGTGTCCCTATCAAAGGTAAGTGGAATTAGATTTGTTATCGTTTTGAGGAAATGAATAGTGTTGGAACACGCTTAGTTCCTACACTATTGGATCATTTACCCTACTGTGCAAAGTCAAACTTTGGACGCTTCAGCACTTTCTGATAAACAATTGGCCTGTTAGCACACATTTTAAGTAGCACCATTTAGTTCGCCATTGCAATCATAAAGTGCAGCATTCATATTTATCTGCCTGTTGAATATGTGCGAGTTATTGCGCAGAATGTTTGCAATTTTTGTCCGGCTTCTGTTTCATTCAAACCTCGGACAGCCTGAAACAAACATTCGCATTTTTTGGTTACATTGATAGATACAGTAGTAGAACGTATTTCTAAAAATAAAGAAGTAAACTAAAGTGACAATAATTATAATAAAAACCCAGCATCATCCACCGAGCGGTGACGATGCCTTTCTCGATTCAATCGTTTTTTAAATTTAATTGCTTTATTTACGATAATAAAATTGTGTTAGGAGTATGGGAGTTTACTACAATCTACATATAACAATGGACAATCATTTGTAAGTAGATGAAAGGACATTAATCCATTTTGGCTCCATCGAGGTAAGCAAACAGCCTTTAATTATATTACGTAGCTGACGAATCATTTGAAACGAAGTGCAAAAATAAAATAAATCAATAAAACTAGAGAAACCGACTAATCATAAATACACTTAGTTTCAACATTTCAGTCATACCTAAATTTACACTACATCACATTAAATTTTATGCCACAGTTGTAGCAAAATTACGAAATAGAAGCGTTATATAATGAACTCAAATTGGATATACTGATTGAATGGAAATTTAATTCTATAAATGTGTATTTTACTCCATTTGGAAAATACATTATTGATTCCTCAGAACATTTGATTTAACAAGTGTTACAAACATGCCACATTGGTAACGTCCTTTAATGTTAATTTGTTTTTATACCAAACTGGAAAAACACTACAATTTTGTATATTTTCTCTAATACATTTCAAAACTTAAACTTCTGAGGTTGTGAATATATGAGACATACCGAAAAGCAATAATGGCAAAGTTTATGAAACTAACAAGAGTAAAACGGAAAAGAAAAAGAAAAAATTAACAAATTAGAACACATGGCAAAAATAATAAACAAGAGCATGATTTGAAAAAAAATAGGCGAATCAAAAAAAAAGGAGAGCGTAAAACGTAGCATTGTCAAATTAGTTTACACATGATAGACGCATACATAGATGAATGAAGTCATCAAGAAATACATGGAATAAATGAATGAGACTACAAAAGTAGGATGTATACGACTGAGAAATAAGGGAAAGGCAGCACTCATATCAATAGTAAGTGGTAAATTTAATTACTCTCATATGGATAATATTCTTTTTAATATTTTGAATAAACCAAGCATTAAATACGTACAGGGCATCGTTTGCTGGCTATTGCTGCGGATATTGTGGGAGTCCCAGGTATCCGGTTCAAGCTTTAGTTGGCAGCGGTGGCTCTTCTCGACCTTCTACTCCCTGAGTAGTCAGTACGAATAAGGGCGTCTATGCGATGTTTTGCTGCACCTGTTACGAACCTCTAGCACATCCCAATCCCTAAACTTGATGAGGAGTCTTACCTCTAAAGTGATCCTTTTTTTCGTGCTAGCCTTCGTAACAAAAAGGGCACCATTAAGTAGCATTAGATTTGATCAAATTATTCGTAGTACTACTTGTCCAACGCCCCCGGCTGGGTGAGGGATAGAGGATGAAACACACACACACACACACACACACACACACACACACACACACACACACACACACACACACACACACACACACACACACACACACACACACACACACACACACACACACACACAATAGCTTTATTTACGATCATTTGACAAAAATTACAATATTTGTTAAAGTGCTTTTTTTAACACTTTAGCGTGATTTCATCTCATTTCTCTTATTTCTTTTATGAACAATTTCACATTCCTCTTAAATCAAGGTTGAAACGAATGGCCCTACTTACAACAAACAAAGCTGCTTTTTGTTTATAATTTTTTTAAGTTGATTTTCCACGAGAGACTAATTTCTGGATTTTGAAAACGTATCTTCATATGTTTTGTTAACACTTCTTCCACCCATTTCCAGATCTTCTGTGAATTGAAACATTAAATGAACCTCAGCTGTAGAAATTTTCTACAGCTGAGGTTCATTATTGTCAGGTACCGTAATCCGGGGGAATATTGATCATTTTTTAAATTGCTTTGTAAATATTTCCCCCGTAAGTGAAATAATTGCTTTTTTTAGTACTTTTAAAACGAGAACTGCTACATGTAGAAGGTTGTGAGTTCTTGATAATTTGATAGTTTTAAACTTGTTTTAAAATGTTTTTTGTCGATTTTTTTATTTTTCAATTTGGGATAAATTTGATTAATCATTTATCTATAGAGAAAGTTGAATTATAGTTGGAATTTCTTACGCTGAAGCTATGTGCATTGATTGTTTCGAGAAAGACATCATCACCACTAGTGGAATTATCTTGTTTTTCAACAAAATATATCAAAATTTCGAAGCAAAAACTATGGATTTACAAAGAAAATGAGATTGCTTAACACATAACTAAAGGTACGAGCTTAATTTTTGTGTTATTATTCTTGTTTTGAGTGCCTTCTTGGCAGCTTGCTGTGAGTCCAAAAATTAATGTTGATATTATTGTTCAAACTTTGGCGCAAAATAAATGCGAATTCATTCGAAGGTTATTTCATTCAGCAGCAAATTTAGTCAAGATAAAGAAACCTAACACACAATAACTAATTGTGATAACGGGAAATCAAATTTTATTCATTTCTTGAAAATGGTGAAACTGATCAATGTTACCCAGCTGATCAATGTTTCCCCGGATTACGGTATATAACATCATGGGTCTCCGAGACTTCTATAAAAAGTTCGATTTTGGAGTGAAATGATAGCCTTTCGGTACAACTTTGTTGCGAATTTGAAATTCAATCCAGAAGACATTTGAAATTCAATCTCAGTAGGGGATTCTAGATTGTTCGAAGGGTGATATAGAAAAGTAATGAAGATTATTCAGTATTCGCTTATTGAGGTGGATTGTTTTCGGCGCCCAAAGCCTGTTTTCCGCGGATAAAGTAGACAAATCGTTTAACTGAGACCAGTGGTGGAAATACTCGCTTCACGAGTAAGAAAAGAGTGTAATTGAGCCAACCAAAAATGCTACTTGCTGCATGCTACTGCCCGCATTTTACTGGCGCTTGCTTTGTTTCCGAGTACGGGCAGAGTAAAGTAAAAAAGCAGTAGAG
Organism: Armigeres subalbatus; assembly: GCF_024139115.2. NCBI lineage: Eukaryota > Metazoa > Arthropoda > Insecta > Diptera > Culicidae > Armigeres > Armigeres subalbatus. The sequence continues at coordinate 283,385,929 of NC_085141.1, forward strand.
TAGAGTGGGGCAAGAGTACGCACTTAGTTCTCAATCGATCATGTAGCCCTTATGAAGCAATGTTCTGCATATAAAATCAATGTTGAAGTTTCGTATACTCTTCTCCTATGTTACCCAGTGGGAAAAATATTGAAATTATTGTAATTCGTTTTAGTAGAACCCTTATTGCAAGACAAGTTTAAAACGCACTCTTACCCCACCGGTGGGGGAGTGCGCATCGGGTGGGGTAAGAGTACGCAATTTTCCAATCATGTGTTTTAAGTATTAACACAAATAAGAATAAATAACATTTAACTGATGTTCATTAAAAGTATATTATGGAATGTTTAAAGATTACGTAACTCCGAAAGGGAGAAGAGGCCCAGAAATATGAACGAATGAACATTGTTTTTTTTATTATAAACAACTGCCAAGAATTGCAGAAGCTCCTGGATTTATTCAAATGTTGGTGTGAGCGTAATATGATGGTCCTGGCTGTTTCAAAGTGTTACGTAATAAGCTTTCATCGCACTGCCGAAACCGTAGTTTTCGATTATAGTATCGCAGGAACAACTTTACAACGTGTGGATCATGTTAAAGATCTAGGCGTCGTGTTGGATGACAGGCTAACTTTCAGACGCCATTTTTCAACTACGATCGACAAAGCGGATCGCCAGCTTGGTTTTATTTTTAAAATCTCAAATGAATTCCGCGATCCTTTATGCTACAAAGCCTTGTACTGCTCATTGGTACGCTCTCAACTCGAATTTGCTTCTGCTGTCTGGAATCCATATCAAGCTGTTTGGACTGCTCGGTTCGAAGCTGTGCGACGCAAGTTCGTACGATATGCCCTGCGCCATCTTCCATGGACGGACCCGCTGAATTTACCACCGTATGCTGATCGCTGTAGTCTGCTGGGGCTAGATGCTCTTGATAAGCGGAGAAACGTGGCGCAAGCCGTTTTCATCGCCAAACTTCTGTTATCCGAGTACGACGTGCCAGATTTGTTGGGAAAAATTCCATTGTATGCACCCTCACGATCCCTTCGACCTCGAGATTTGCTCTTTGAAGAAAGGCATAACACTAATTATGCTGCTAATAGCTGCTTTGTCGCTATGATCCGCCATTTCAACGAGGTGTCGGACCAATTCGACTTCAACATCAGTTCATCCGCGTTTCGTCAACGGCTAAACAGATTTTTTATCAACTGACCTTTAGTTTTAAGTTTTCATGTAGACGACACAGTCAGATGAAATAAGCAAAATAAATAAAAAGAAAAAAAAAAAAAAAACTATAGAGATAAGAATATATCAGGTTTCGCGTGGCGTAAAGGAATTTTTCTTAAAGAAGTTCACTTATTACGTGTCGCAAAATTTGACCATTTTATCACCACTATGAATCCTCCAAAAATGGTATGAATCGTTATTCCTCGATTTCTCTCAGCTCAGCGTTGCGTAATTTATGGGTGTTTCTTTTTAATAAATGATTGTCATTTGGTGAAATTGAGTTTTCGGACTGTGTAAAACAATACCTAATACAATTTCATTATTTCGCTTCAGTGCTTTGTTCACCAATATAAGTCCTTTTTAAAACAAAATTACTTCAACTTATCCTTAAAAGGAGAACTTGTCATCAGAACTTAAATGTTCACATGCGTACTCTTGCCCCACCCGTTCCTGCGTACTTTTACCCCACAGCCCCAGAATGTATTCAGTTAATGGTTTTGACTTCTTGGAATACCAACCGAATGAATGTTCTGCACCATAACGTACTCTACACAATAGGTTATCGAAATGGTATAATGTTCACCTGATCGAACGTTTATATGGTAATGGAATACTAGTTGCGGAAATACAATTATTTTTAGCAAAATGACCAAAAAATTAACTAACTTCATTTCTCTCTTGTTGTTTATTCAAATCGTTTACAATTACACATGAAAATAGTTGGTCAGAAAACCTATCAAACTGATGCAGTGCTGCTAGTTTATCTTTTCTTATAACTTCAAAAAATCGAAAACATACTCTTACCCCAGGCGCACTCTTGCCCCGCCCCACTCTAATTCTACAGTATTTTGTTCACGAGTACAGTATTTTATTCGCGAAAACAATGAAAAAAATCAGTACAGACAAACACAATAACAATAAACAATTCGAATTCCTCCGGAGGTTCCTTCAAGAACTCCTCCAGAAGTTCCTCCAGGAATTCCTCTGGAATTTTCTCCGAAAATACGTCCAGAATTTCCTCTGGAAGTTCCTCCAGAAATTCCTTCAGGAACTCCTCTGGAAGTTCCTCCGAAAGTTCCTCCAGAAATTCCTTCAGGAACTCCTCCGGAAGTTCCTCCGAAAGTTCCTCCAGGAACTCCTCCGGAAGTTCCTCCAGGAACTCCTCCGGAAGTTCCTCCAGGAACTCCTCCGGAAGTTCCTCCAGGAACTCCTCCGGAAGTTCCTCCAGGAACTCCTCCGGAAGTTCCTCCAGGAACTCCTCCGGAAGTTCCTCCAGGAACTCCTCCGGAAGTTCCTCCAGGAACTCCTCCGGAAGTTCCTCCAGGAACTCCTCCGGAAGTTCCTCCAGGAACTCCTCCGGAAGTTCCTCCAGGAACTCCTCCGGAAGTTCCTCCAGGAACTCCTCCGGAAGTTCCTCCAGGAACTCCTCCGGAAGTTCCTCCAGGAACTCCTCCGGAAGTTCCTCCAGGAACTCCTCCGGAAGTTCCTCCAGGAACTCCTCCGGAAGTTCCTCCAGGAACTCCTCCGGAAGTTCCTCCAGGAACTCCTCCGGAAGTTCCTCCAGGAACTCCTCCGGAAGTTCCTCCAGGAACTCCTCCGGAAGTTCCTCCAGGAACTCCTCCGGAAGTTCCTCCAGGAACTCCTCCGGAAGTTCCTCCAGGAACTCCTCCAGAAGTTCCTCCAGGAACTCCTCCGGAAGATCCTCCAAGAATTACTCCGGAAACTTCTCCAGGAATTTTTCCGGAAGTTCCTCCAGAATTTCCTCCGAAAGTTCCTCCAGAATTTCCTCCGAAAGTTCCTCCAGAATTTCCTCCGAAAGTTCCTCCAGGAATTCTTCCGGAAGTTCCTCCGAGAATTTGTACATTTGATTTCTTTGGAAAATCTGCCGATTTTTTTTTTCATTAAATAAATCTTGAAATGAAATAAATGTTAAAAATTTTCATGATATTCCTTCAAAAAATAAATTCAAAGAAGGGGTTTCAAGAACTATTTTAGAACTTCCCTCAGGAGTTCCTTAAGAACTCAATCCATGAACTCTTTATAAATTTCCTTTGGAATTGCTTCAGGAATTCCTTAGCAAATTCCATCAGGATGCTTCGTAAAATTCTTCAAAAATTCTTTCGAAATTCAGGATATACCTTCAGAAAACGAAAATTTCTTTTTAATATCAACAGAAAAGATTTTAGGCTTTGGAAAAATTTTCATCGGAAATTAATGTTGGAATTCCTTTGGAAAATTCTTTTTGGCATTCCTTCGGATTTTTTAAATTTCTTAGAAGTTCCTCTAGAGGTTCGTTTGAAGCTCCTTGACATTTTTAACTGAAATTCCCATTGATATTCTTTCAGAACTACCTAAAGCAATTCCTTGGGAAATTCTTGTGGTAATCTTTATATAATTCCTCTAGTATGTTTGGTAATGTAAGGAAGACATTTTTGGCCATTTTCTTCAGGAATTTATTTACAACATTCTCCATTTCTTTTAATTTTATTGGAGGGTCTCTTCAGAAATTTATTCAAAATCCCTTTAGATTTTTTTTCGAAAATTCCTTCGAAAATGCATTTGGAAATTCTGTTAGAAATTCTTTTGAAAATGTCCTTAAAATGGATTTCTTCAAAATTTACTTAAAAGTTTTCTTCGTATTTTTCTTCCAGAATTACTTCGATGCCATAAGTTCTTCTGGAAATGTCTTTAAAAACTCTTTGGTACATTACTTCAGGAATTCTCTCAGAAAGTCCTTTAGGAATCCCTTCGAAAATTTCTCAAGGAATTCCTTCGGAAATTCTTCTAGGAATATCATTGGAAATTATTTAATTCCCTAATAAATTTCCGAATGAATTCCAGCTGGAATATTGTATGATTTTACTAAAGGAATTTCCAAAAGAGAACATGAATGGATTTTCGAAAGAATACCTATATGAATTTCCGCAGAAATTCTTATAGGATTTTATCAAGATGAGATCGGTGATCTGATGGCTATCGCTTCGTGGGAGATTGTGGGTTCAGTTCCAGGCTCGTCCTTTTCCTTCTTTGTATTTCTATTTTAGTTTTTTCCGTGTTTCACGTTCTACTCAAACGATTCTTAGTGTTTCCTTTCACACTAACATTTCTGAAACCTCCGGTAGCACCTATGAAAGTAGAGTTCTCTGCATCTTTCGTAAGTATGTGTCCAACCAAAAATCCTTCTCCTTCCCCAGCATTCGCAAGGACGTGGTCAGGGCAGATCTCACCTGTTGGATAGTGCCTTGCTTCCATCTAAGGTATAGGTATTAGTCCCAAATACAATATCTGTGGTAACGGATGAAAGTAATGCTACTCTCTCATAAAAGGCTATGTTTGTATCACCCACGAATTTGTACGAATCGCTCAATGCTAATGCTAATGGTAAAGCTTAACTCTCATAGGATTGAGTTTCCCATAGGAGAAGTTTCCCAAGGAATAAAAGTAGGAATATCAAAAAAGCCTAGTTTACTTCAGAAATTTTTTCAGGAACTTCACCAAGAACATTTTTAGCATCAAGAAAATTATTTAGCTCTTTTTAGTGGAATGTTTTTACTGTCATAAGACGATGTCTTATGACAGATTTTTGCATATTTAACCAAATTTCAAGTACAATATTCAATTTGATTGGTCATCGTAAACCAGTCTTACTCAGCCAGTGCTCATTTTCAGTTATGTTGATCATCTATTGAGATTTGTGAATACAATAACGAAATAATGTGTCCGTTGTGGCTGTCATGAGTGGATTCCATCGTGTATGTCCTTCCAGGCTCCAGGTTTCACACCAGGTAAATAAATGAAGTAGCTATGCAAATTATTTAAACAAACTGGATATGCAGTACCCCAAACATTGCTCAATTGTATATTTAACTTACCAAATAGAAGTTCAAATTTTTCTGAAATTAAGATACATTGAGAAGTAAAACGACTGAGGTGTATCAAAACTCTGATTTGTAAATAACTTTTGAAGAAAGCTATCAACAAATTAGTCCTGTGACACCGAAATCTAATTCTCAACACTGCTCAGGGGTCACGAAAAGTGAAGCATAATTTATTGATTGATCAGCAAATGATCAGCAAAATCAGGGAATAATACAATAGTTTTAATTTAATTAACATTTTGTAATCAGGTACTAATTAGTGTCGTCAGCAATGATCGGCAAACGTATGATATTACAATTTTATCAACCGTCGGTTTTTATAAGGGTGATTCATACCGTATGAATAAAAAAAATCCGCGTTAAAATTGAGTTTTTCATCCACGCCGGTTCACGCCGCCGCCGCCGATAAAAGCCAACAGTGCGCCGCCGGGGCAAAAGTGACCACCACGCCGCCGATTATATAACCGGCGCACAGGTAGTTCTTAATAAAGACATAAAAAAATTAGACATTTTTCTGAATATTCTCCCGAAATTCCTCCGAAAATACGTCCAGAAATTGCTCCGGGATTCCTCTAAGAATTCTTTCCGAAAATCGTTCAGAAATTCTTTAGAAGTTCCTTCAAGATTTCTTCTGCAAATTCGTAAAAGAGTTCCTTCAGAAATTCTCCTGGTAATTTCTTTATAAACATCTCCGGAAATTCTTCTGAGAATCCTACCGAAAATTTCTTTACCCCAATAGCTTGATTATGAGATCCAAAAATATAATGTCTTCAAACAACAAAGTATTAGTGAATGATACTATAGAAAAAATATAAGGAAGCTCTGTCAAGCGTGTCACGCAAAAATTTGGCTTGACATTCTTTGTATTAATTTTTTATTATTTTTATTAACGCGATTTTTTATTAAAAAAGAGTTCATCACAAGCGTTCTTTGTACTAATATCTTGTGTTGATCTTTACTAGTAGCGGTGCTTACTAAAAAAAGCAGAATATCAATGGCTAATTATGAGAAATCAATTCTGAGGGCCATATTCAATAATTGTTCAAGGCCGGGTGGTTTGAGGTTTAATTCAAGAAAGATATAAGAGGGGAAAACAATAAATAGGAAAGTTAGAGTTGGTAGAATTAGCTACTACGGCCATATATTGAGAAGAGAGGATAATCATCCAATCAAGTTAGCCTATAAACTAAAAGTAAAAAAAAAAAAAAGGAAGACCAAGCATAACATGGGTAGATTCTTTAGAAGATGATTTAAATAGGTATAATAACATTAGTATTGTAGAATGGGAACATGTGGCTAAAGATAGGGATAAAATAAAGAATAAAGCAGAAGAAATATATAAAGAAACAATAAGCGAAATTTCTGATGGGGAAACTTCTTCAGAAGATAACCAACAAAGACATAAATACAAACACTGGAAGAAAAAAACATGATTATGGGTAGGCTAAATTAAGATCTAAACACAACTACACATCTACAAAACAACTGAAGCGTTCACTATACAAATTTCAGATATCTACTGGTATCGATATTCAAATAAGGCTTGGACCCACTTTATCAAATATTAGGCGTTTAAGCCATATCATTCTTCTCAAACAACAGAGATCCTGGTTGTAGGTTGCACATTATAAACTTACTGTTTAATCCTAATAACTATTATTGATATTTTATATTTTGCGACAATAACCTTATATAACATAATTTTGATAAGTTTGTATTCTTCTATTCTTGACACTACTCATCATATTTTGTAATTGAACTTGGTAAAGATTAGATGATTATTTCCTCTTCTTAGAACATGACTATTGTAATGTTGGATGAATATTTTAAAATAAATCTAAATAAATTAGGAAGGTTTAATCGTTTTTAACTTTTTAAGAAAAATCAATTGTAAACAAATACTGTAATTATGTTTTATTATTGTTATAAAAGTAAATAGTATTTGGATGTTTTTATTTAAATTAAATTGATATTTAATTATTGTAAATTAATTATCTTGCGAGAACAACATATAACTCGTCTGACTACTTGACTATCTTGGGTGATAACATGTTTCGTGCGGTTGGTGTCTTGGATAAACAAAGTGGAACTTTGCTTCAGTCAGTACAGCAATGACTCCTGAAAGTATAGATCCTATTTCAACCATTTTCTTAAATCTAGGGAGGAGAACAACTGCAATCGCCAATTGAATCTATAAACAATAAGCAATTATCCTGCAAGGTTTCCAGAAGAAGAAAAAAAAAAAAACGGAAATAAATGATTCCGCTTGCAACAGAGGAGTAGAAATATCGCGTTTTATCAGTCCCGAGAAAATGTATTTCCAAAAGTAAAACGTGTGAACCTTCATGTATTCATATGTTAAAAGTAGATTTCGAACTGTGGTTTTAGAGGTGAAGTGTTGGAGATTCAATCTTTTGAGAATCCCGACAAAAAAAAAAAAAAAGATAATTGTAATAGATGGATTTTATTATGTTTTGCATTTGACTAATCGCCATTCGCGTTGGACTAACAGCGCATAGTCGCTTTTCTTGTACGGGCTGGAAATTAGTAAGCGGGATCCCGTTCATTCGTTGCGGATTGTAGAGTGATCAATCCAGCTCAAGTGTCAGCTAAGGCCCGCCTTTAGAGGCAAACAAACGGAGGGGAGTGAAGTTATCTAATAAGTTTAACGAAACTTACCCGACAGTCGCCCAAAACCCATACTTTGGACAGAATCCGAACCGAGAATTAGTAGCTTTCCTTTAGTCCTCGCCAGGTGAATCGGAAAGGTACGTGAAGCCGGGTCGAAGGGAAAGTGGGCTACTAAATCGTGGAAATGGGTTTTCCAGACGCTCTTGGGAAATACAAGTCGGAAGCCACTCACTCCGAACCTTTAATTCGGTGATTTTGCACAAGAGCTCAAGATGCCATCTTGTGAAGCAGCGATCGACACTGGTGAGCCACCGGTAACTTGAGGTTTATGGAAACCTTGTAATTATGATCATAGAAAGTTCATCGTAAACCAGATATGCCCATTTAGTTTATTGTCCAATCCGAATGAACTCGTTTATATTAATAAAAGTTGAATTAAATTGTCTGGATCTCAATTGATTTCATTTTCAGCAATTCCGTTCATACCACAATGTTCTAGTACGTTCTCAGTCATTTCATTGGTAGATCGTTTTTCTTTTAAGGCTTCTATTCCTCTACGGTAAGCGAGAATCGGGTTGATGGGAATACGATAGGCAACCAGGGAAAAGGAGAGCAGTTTTTGCTCTCTGTTGATTTGAAAATGGTTTAAAATATTCAGAATATCCTGTCAGCAACCATTCGAGGATTGTAAAATATATAGATTAAAAGTCTCTCATATGCGAGAGTGGCGATTAAGCCACCAAAGTCATTTAACACATCAAACTATTTTGCGAACGGTTACACCATGTTTTTATGATGTTGCTGAGTATGACTTTCAGCATTGAGTTTTCTTAGTCGTTGATATTGTAAAGCTACGAAAGTTTTATATATAATATAAATATATACACAATAGTATATGTAGGAAACCTACAGTAAATATAAATATATAAACTATAATCTTTAATAATCATTACATGAAAAAAAAAAAAAAAAAAAAAAAAATGAAAATTTTGAAATTTGAAATTTTTAATATTTCTTTTTAATTTACACATATGTTCAGTGAATTCAAAATGATTTCTCATGGCGGTTTAGGATGTAGACTTGCTTTTAAAACATTTTTCTTGCATTCTTATAGAATTTTGGTCCTCTTTGCTTTTGTATGATCCTATGTTATTTGACGTTTAGAAACTCAGTGTCTTTTTTACAAAAGAAGTTTAATTAAAACATATAAGCAAACACTTTGCATAATTTGTCATTTCATATTAAGTGTAGAGACGAATGTATATCAAAAGCAATACACGTCACGTCCTCTTACATATATTATAGCATTACAAAGCTATTGTCCTTTTTTTTTATTAAATAACAATCCTTAAATATAGTTGTCATCACGTTTATAAATACTTCAATCCTCATGATAAAAAAAAAATAGTATCAGAAAAAAGTAAACAGATAAAAAAAAGTAAACCGAAAAAAATGATTGTGAAAAAAAATAAGAATACATATTCATTTTTAATCAAGACGCTCACGTAATTACCTATGATACTGCCATCTGTCCTGTTATTTCATCTTTTCAGAAATCAAGAAGTCTGTTTTGCAATTTATCCAAGAATATTCCGAACTATTGGTTTTCCATCTCTGAAGACAGCATAGCTGATGTTGAAGAAAGGTCCTCCCTCATCCAGGATATACGAATTAAAACTTGGTGAGAGAATTCCATTATACATGATATATATATATATATATATATATAAATATTTACCAAATTATATGACCACTGACAAAAAAAAAAAAAAAACCATCAGGGCACCCGATTGAAGCGATTTGGATAGGAAGAGTGGAATCGCCAACTTCCTATTGTTAACATCTCGTGGATAAAGGGCGGGCTCTTCTCCCCATCTATTGGGTCAATCTGGGAAAAGAGGGCTAGATTATAATTTTGTGTGTACGAACTTTCTTCTGGAAGGAGATTCTCCATTCATCCCGTGGATTCGCATAAGTGTCTTTGCTTATGGAACCACCCCACCCATTTTTGGCCCTTCATACAGGAGTTTGATGAAATACATACAATAGTATAATCATGATCAAATCGTTTGTCAGATATGGCCAGTGCTATCGGCAGGTGCCTTGCTACAATAGATGGTAGTATCATCATCATCATCATCAATATTTTGTGTTGATCTTTACTCATCACGAAACCTCCTCTTCGCATGAAACGTGAAGTACTGTATGCATGTCTCCCGTATTTTAATGATTACTTGATGGGCTTCTTGGCTACGTACAAATGTTGAAATTAGTCACACACAAGTATGAATGAAAACGCAATTAAAGCAAAACAGTACCCGAACACAACTAAATTTTCACTGACCACTCCACTTCTTCTTTCTTCTTCTTTTTCCTCTTCCTTTTCTTCTTTACAAGAACGCCATGATGTGACTATGGTGAAGGGATTCCCTACTACCCTATATAACATTGTGCCACCCGGTAGCTTTGGGAATAATCTTCTGCTGTTGATGTGCTTTCGCTAGAAAGCAACTATACAGCCCATGGAAGTAAAGCTACTGTTCCATACAGATAGAAATTCAAGTAAAGATTGGACAATTTGGCTGTTACTGGCTGCCGAGTCAAAAGCAAAATATGGTGGTCAACTCTTCGGACGACACCATAAAGGCGGTCCCTTTTGTGGTTTAGTCTAATGCCGTCTCCCACATCTTTTACTTTTCCACTACAGATGGACGATCAGCGAATAGCTTGGTACATTTGTCGTTAAAGGTTAGTTGGGGTTGAGCTTTAAAACGGGTGAAGTAAGTGTTACTTTTTTGCTGCATGCTGGTGGTCTTATAATTATGGTAATGGAAATAAAACTGTCTTGCTGTTTTAAGAATTGTAACGAAGCTTCTTGGCAAGAATATATTTACACGGTGTGGATTCACCGACAGTCTTGTGAGCGAATGGGTAAGTTCTCCAATGCGAAACTCGGTAGTTGAATTTCATGCAAAGGCCAGTTCAGATTTTTTACTATTTCTTTAAAAGTTGTGAAAAAATAATAACTATTATTTCGACCGTATTTTTTTTAAACAAATGTGTCAATTTTTGTATACAATCTTGGCATATACAATTCAGCAAGATTATAACACAAGAGATGATAATGTTGTGGTCATTGACAAGGGGTAGTTTTACATTCGCAGAAAAAATATAAAACTGCAAGGTTTTAATACAATAATTGTATTACAATTTTCTGATATTGTATATGCCAAAATTTTATACAATTTCTGCAAGGTTCTTTTGCAGAATTTTAAAATCTGCCATGCGCTGGTTGGGTTTAGTAAAAATTCGGTTTTCTTACTTGTAACCAGTTTAACTCGTTTAAAAGGAAAAAATAATTGCGATTACTAACATTGCAGGTACAATGCATGAGCAGAACCTCTACCACAGCGTTCAACCCTGGAACGCATCTTCGCGATGGCATTCGGTCAGTAACGTCGATTGCTCAACAGCGGGACGGCGACAAGATAGAGAGCAAGAAAAACAAACCGTCCAGCAGCCAAAGCGTCATCAATTCAATTCACCTTCCGTTCGGGCAAACCATACCTTCCACCATACACTGAGTGCGATGCATCTCCTGCTACAGTCAGTGTTCAGCTGGGCAGAGCGCGCATATTTCGCGCGGAGCAATGCCATGCTTCCAACAACAACGTTCGAAATGAGAAATATGGATGCGCTGCGCACGTTGAAGATGCATTATCATCGTGCGAGAGCGTATCTTAACCTTCCAGCTGCGAGTAACAAGTTGTGAACTCGAGGAGCGCATATTTCTGAGATAGCATCCGACTGGATTATGTAGCAGGTATCATCATATTTTGAGCGAGAGAGTTCCTCTTGACTGAAACTACACCACGCTGGTCAATGCGAGAGAACCGGGCTAGGCAATCAGTAGGATTAATCATTGCCCATGATCATCAAGCATCATCATCAACATGTTGTATAGATCATTGATTTAAGAGGGGTCTTCTCGCATGGCTGCCAGATGTCAATATTTGCAGTTAAAACGCGGTGTCAGCATTTCAGAAATAAATTTTTATTTGTTTCACGGATGACATGGGCATTGCACAATGGTCCACAGACCTAAATTAGGTAGAAATAGCTATTTTGAGCTAAAAAGAGCAAAGTTAGAATAAAACTTTGTTCCAAAAAGTTGTTCCAAATAGTAAGGAACTTTTCCTAAATTTGGAACCACTAAGAAAAAGAAACTATCTTTCGAATAATAATTATCACATTTTTTAACCCCAATCCACTTTACTTTGAAACTTCTTGATTATTCGCTGAAATACATAATTTAAATAATTAGGTTAAGGAAAATTACCATTCTTAACAAACACAGAAAGTTATATGAGTCAACCATTTATTTTCTTTTGAGTCTGTCGCCCTGACGCCATTTGAGTTACAAAGCACCATCATTACCAATACTGCTATGGAATTTAGTTGAGCAATACTAAGCTTAAGCAAGGGGGGTCCCGTAGCGTAGTTGGCTACACGCCTTATTAGCGAATAATCATGGGTTCGTCATTTTTTGTTTCCGATCGAGGGGAAAATTGTGTCAAGAACTGAAAACAGCTGCTGATCGGGAACAGATAATGATAGTTGAAGCTGCCAGCTGCCTATGGGAGTTATGGTAGAAGGAAAGCTCCCGACAGAAAAACAGACAAATGAACAAAATTAAGACGCAGAGTGACGACGAATAGGGTAAAATGCCCAATAGTGGACCCCCTAGTAGCGGAATTTTGCTCTTCCTATCATAAGGCTCAAAAAATTTCAACATATTAACTCTGCTTGATATCTAACAACAAGCTCTGCATCCCCTCTTCACGATACATACATAAAACACCCAAATACACGACGTTATTCGTTAAAATTAACATTTTAAAGTCTAACTGAATTTGCCCTATAGTAGACCCCCTGGGGGTCCATAATAGGAAATTGCTTCCCTATAGTCGACACTTCATTTGATTTTCATGTCCCGTTTCGGGACGTTCTTCTTCCCTATTATGGACCCCCCAAAATATTCCTATAATGGACACTCTCGTGTTTATTTTTTATAGAATTGTAAAAAATCATCTAATTTTACTTTCCATAGCATTTCTAATGCATGTAATCAAATCATAGGACTGTAAGGTAGGTTCTCCCGATAGAATTTCATAGCAAAATGTTGACATTGTGCAGTAATAATGCAAAATTGGCTGGAGGGTCCACTATTGGTTGGGGGTCCACTATAGGGCACTTTACCCTATGTTGAGTGGTGGAATGAGAGGAAGGAAAAACAGAAGCAGAAAGTCTGCGAAAGCTTCAAGGGTGACGCGTTTATCGTCAAAGTGCGAAATGATTTGAAGGCACTGGGAAAACGTGATTCAGTAGCATTTAGATTGGTGGTTAGAGGTTGTCGAATTTAGGAATGTGAACGATTCACCCATTTTATATGCGGGACTAGAGAGAACGTCTTTGGGTGGGTCTTGGTATCTCTTGGGGTTCCAGATATCAAGACGTATGGACGCTGGAGAGCTTTCGGATCACATTTGGGCATTCTTAGCGACTGTTAAGTAGAGTGCTTCGAGAGAGGCAGATGCTTAGACGATTTCTGGGGGATTTCACAGCCACGAACCGCTGTGTTGAGGAAGGTGGGTTGTCTGACGATTGTCAAACAATGATGATGGTGAAAACCACAAAAATAGGCGGTGGCTTCAATAAGTATTTTGAACGACGAAAGGTTTTGTCTGGAAACATGATAGCGTGTGTGGCGAACCCCATCCGACCGAAGTGACCGAAGATCCCTTGTGCGGCGATAAACATCGGGGTACAACCAAGGACTGTCCAAAGTGGGCGGCGTTTTTGGAAACAGAAAGAAGGTTTCCACTAGGACCCTGCCGAAGAAGAATCGTGTTCCTGCTCAACGAGGTGAACTTTCCTGCCATCCCGGCTCCCCGTTATGCGATTCTAATCCTCTCACCGTTACAACCGCACAAGCGACTGGGAGCGGCAGCTGCGTTGGTTCAAGCTCCAGCACTATCGGTACCATCCGAATGGCGAATGGCCCCGCTCCGAATGGCCCTCCTCCGTCGGCAGCCAGAGAAAGACAATGTTCCACCGGAGGAAACTGCTCCGCTCTACACCCCGGAGCAACTGATGCAGATATTCATGCAGCTCGCCACTCGGCTGCGCGGATGCAAAACACGTTTCGACCAGGTCTTCACTCTTGGCATGTTTATTATTAAAAATGGCTGCTAGGGTGGGCCTGGTCAACTGGAACGCTTGCTCGCTCAAGAGCAAAAACATCGAACTGGCTGATTTCCTCGAGGAGAAGGAGATCGACATGGCGTTCATCACCGAGACGCACCTAAAACCGGAGGGATCACATTTTGGACTTTCGTATCGTGCGACTCGACTGGCCGACCAGGGGAGCTGGTGTGGCAATCGCTCTTCGCTACAATATCAGCTGTCACCTGCTGCCAAGCTTCCAAACTGAGCATTATCGAAGCCATCAGTGTCGAAGTGACCACTTCCGTCGGCACAATCACACTCATCGTGGCGTACTGCCCAACTCAAGCTAAAGTAGGCGATGGTTCATCGGCCGCCCTTCGGAGGGACATCGTCAAGCTAACGTCAAGGTCAGTACATCATTGCCAAGACTAGGGCAATAGTCGTAACCAGTCTTCCCACGAACCTGAACTGAGTTCAACTTGAGTATATTTTTCTTCAGTTGCGTTCAATACCAAACCCGCATCGCTACCGTACTCAGGTTCGGGTGTATACCGTGTACCGAGCGGTACATGTATAAACTGAAGTACAAAACTTCGGTTCGAACTGTGGTACACCAAACACAGACGAGCTATATTAGAACAAAAGACGAAGTATGTCACTGTACTTTGACGAAAAGAAGCGAAAGGAGAATGGGAGAGGCTGTAAAGATAAGAGCTAAATGCTAGTGTTCTGATCCAGCGTTCTTTTTATATGTCGGGAGAAATGTTAGAATATGTTTTTAATTTGTTTTATTTTCAGCAGAGAATCAAAATAATAATGTCGTTTTCGTTTATTCGCACCGGTGTAGGTAAACTTTCACTGGAATCGTTCGTTTTTAAAAACGATGCAGATCCATTCTTGCTTCATTTTGCCACCGGTGCAGAAAAATCTACACCCTGCCGAAGTGAGTGTAGCGGGTAGGCACCGCGTGGTAACAATACTTGTGTGATGCGGAATTGTCATAAGTTTCCTTTTAGGTTTCTTATTAGGTCTTTCGGGTAGCTTTGTTTTTATTTTATTATCTGCTGATATCTATGCCTCATTGAAATTATATTAAATAATTTATATCAATGCAAAGAATCTTTATCCAAGAACTTTCTATAAATGTACAATTTGTTATAATATTTATGAATTATTCCAATTTTCAGTGGTTAAAATAAAGAGTTAAATATATCAAAATCAACAAAAGTAGGTAGACATTAAAAAAGAGAGATCAAATTTCAGGGTACATGTTAAATTTTCATAGATAAATCTTTCTATATTTAATATTACCTTGCAGATTAATATTAGTTATAAACATGTTCATTATTTCTACTTATATGTTTACTTTTCATTTCAATCGATTAGTCAGTCTATTTTAGCTTTTTCAAACAAATATTGACATAATCTAACAGTTTTTCACTGTGATGTTCTGAAATTGATCTCAAATTAATAGTCGATTTACATAAGGTCGATACAAATATTTAAAACAATTATGTCTCCCCCCTCAGGTTTTTCGCTGGCAGTCAAAAAGTTGTTCGTATTTGCGGTCGCCCGTGTATACCGTTCGGAATAAACGAACATAAGTGTGAAACACAACACGTCAGCTGTACCCGTACCGTACCGAAGTTTGAACTTGGGTTTGAAAATGAACTCGAACGCAAGTTCGGGTTTGAGTACATCATCGTGCGTTGCGGTTCGAACGAAAGGAGAGAGTACAAAAGGAGTACGCGTACTCTTGTACCGAGCGGGTTTGATGTTCGTTGGGAAGACTGGTCGTAACTATCATCGAGTCGACTGAGGCCGGTTCCAAAGGTGCGTTGACGAGAACATCGACTTCGAGGCGCGGCCGGTAACGCCTGAAGCAATTGATTGGCAGCTGCGTTCCATCGTGCAGGCGATCTCGGTACCAACGGCTCGGCAGGTAAGCAACACCCTAGCCATTGATACACTCACCAAAGATTTGATTCGATTGCGGAATGTTACTCGCAGGCAGTTTCAGCGTTCTGGACTGCCTGAGCTTAAGGCACGCTGCAATCGAATCACAAAAATTTTCCTGGCCAGAATGGTGGACCTCAGGAAAAGTGATTACTCCAATAACATCCACGCTCTTCCAGAATGTACAAAGCCGTTCTAAAAAATGATCAAAATACTAAAATCCAAGTCTCGGCCCATTCTACATTTGATCCCAGTAGAAAATAATGGCTCTAAGGATCGCTTGATAACTCCTGCAGAGAAGGTCGCTGAAATGCACGAGTATGTAAAAATAACGAGTATGCAAACAACATTCATCTGACTCCCAACGACTCCCAACGGAGGAGTTGGAGATCTCAGCTGGCGAATTGACGGCCTATATAAAATCATCGAAGAACATGACAGCCCCAGGTTTCGACAACATTCTAAATCTCGAGCTCCAACACACGAGTGTTCCGTTCTTTTAGCACTTTTCGCTGATCTCTAATCAGTGTCTCCGGATCAACTACTACCCATCGTCCTGGAAGTCGGCGAAAGTCATCCCCATCCGTAAGCCTGGCAAGGATCCTTCCTCGCCCAAAAGTTATCGTCTCATTAGCCTTTTCTCAGGGTTATCTAAACTATTCGAAAAAGCGAATTATCACCGGTTATTTGAGTCTGCCGAAAATCTCAACATCTTGTTCGGGTGTAAAGTGTAGTTGAGTGTAGAGGTGAGTGAGTATGAAGATAAGTTTGGGGTTCGTTGCGCATTCTCCAACCAGTCCACGAGCCGGGCACTAGTCCCCATTTAGAATAAAAATTTACCATTGTAAATAGTTGTGTAAATTGTAGTTAGGTTGTCAAATTGCAGCAAACACCATAACTGCGCCTATTATAGAACAATTTGTAATATCATTCACAAAGAAACTTTATATTCTAAACCCAAATTAAAGGGAAAAATACTACCTATTCAAGAAGAAAATAATGTCTTCCTACTATTTTTCTGACTGGGGTTAAATCACCGTGGAAACTTATTGCTGCATTGATCGGCTTTTTTCAGTGATCACGACTCTTGAGACTATTATTGGATAGCTGGGTTGATTTCGGTTTGATACCAGAAGTGGTTGACCTGGTTGACCAATTGAATTAAACTCCAGAATAATTTGGAGACCCTGGTACATCTGCATTGGACTAACTTGAATGTATATTATCAGGGTTCGTAATGCTCACTCAATCTCAGGAGCACATGATTTTCCCTCACGAAAGTTTTCCGGGAGAAATCGCTTTTCGGGAAAGAAAAACAGCCTGGAGAGTGATAACAATTTTTCGCTCACTTCGATTGCCGCTAAACGTTTTTTATTTATTTTTATTTTTTTATTATTATTATTTTTTTTAACTAATTTTTTTTGCTAAATATCATCTAATACATGCATTCATCTCTTAGACTAGGTGTTCCGTGTTTTCTTAACACTATCATCCTTATTTGCTATGTTACTTTTTAGTTATTATTAATACATTTCAATTGCCTCTGGCAGTTAGGATTTTTCCTCTGGTTTAATTGAACCATGTAGGAATTACAATGTTTTTAACTTAAACTAAACCTAACCTAATTTATACTAAGGGTACAAGGAGCTAATCGTTGCAATAGAAGATTGCAACGATTTTTGTCTAAAATTGGAAATTATTTTGTTAGACATTTGTTGCAATGTCTCAATATTAGAAATTCTATGAAGTTCATTGGTACTATACCACGGAGGTAACTTCAGAATCATTTTCAAAATTTTATTTTGAATCCTCTGAAGTGCCTTCTTTCTGGTATTGCAGCAACTAGTCCATATTGGCACAGCATACAACATGGCAGGTCTAAAATTTGTTTGTAAATCAAAAGTTTGTTCTTAAGACAAAGTTTTGATTTTCTGTTTATAAGTGGATATAGACACTTAATATATTTGTTACATTTGGCTTGAAGGCCTTCAATGTGATTTTTAAAAGTTAATTTTTGGTCCAGCAGAAGTCCTAAATATTTGGCTTCGCTAGACCAATTAATTGGAACCCAATTCATAGTGACAATATGTCTGCTAGAAGGTTTCCAATAAGAAGCTCTCGGCTTATGTGGGAAAATTATAAGCTGAGTTTTGGAAGCATTCGGGGAAATTTTCCATTTTTGCAAGTAAGTGGAGAAAATATCCAAACTTTTTTGCAATCTACTACAAATGACACGAAGGCTACGCCCTTTGGCTGAAAGACCTGTGTCATCTGCAAACAAAGATTTTTGACACCCTGGTGGTAAATCAGGTAAGTCAGAAGTAAAAATGTTATACAATATGGGCCCCAGTATGCTGCCTTGGGGGACACCAGCCCTTACAGGTAATCTATCAGATTTGGAATTCTGATAGTTTACCTGCAGTGAGCGATTAGATAAATAATTTTGGATTAGTTTAATAATGTACGAAAGAAAATTAAAATTCATCATTCTTACAATCAAACCTTCATGCCAAACACTTTCAAAATCTTTCATCATCATCTTTCTATATCAAAAAGAATAACAGCAGTCGAATATCCTTCAGATTTGTTGAGTCGAATTAAATTCGGAACTCTTAATAACTGATGAGTGGTTGAATGCCCAAAGCGAAACCCAAATTGCTCATCAGCTAAAATAGAATTGTTATTAATATGAACCATCATTCTATTTAAAATAATCCTTTCAAACAGTTTGCTTATTGAAGAAAGCAAACTGATTGAGGATAACTAGAAGCCTCAGCTGGATTTTTGTCCGGCTTCAAAATAGGAACAACTTTGGCGTTTTTCCATTTATCTGGGAAGTATGCCAATTGAAAACATTTGTTAAATATATTAACCAAAACGGATAAAGAGCTCTCAGGAAGTTTTTTGATAAGTATGTAGAAAATACCATCATCACCCGGGGCTTTCATATTTTTAAATTTCCTAGTGATAGATCTCACTTCATCCAAATTAGTTCCCAACGAAGGGTCAAAAACTTTCCCTCGATTGAGAATGTCTTCGAAGCTCCGTGTAACCTGATCCTCAATTGGACTAGTGAGACCTAGACTAAAATTATGGGCACTCTCGAACTGCTGAGCAAGTTTTTGAGCCTTTTCGCCATTTGTTAATAAAATTTTATTTCCCTCTTTAAGCGCTGGAATTGGCTTTTGAGGTTTTTAAGAATTTTTGTTAATTTCCAAAAGGGTTTCGAACTGGGATCTAACTTCGAGTTATTATTCTCAAAGTTGGTATTCCTCAGAATAGCGAAACGTTTTTTAATTTCATTTTGCAAATCTCGCCAAATAACTTTCAACGCGGGATCGCGAGTTCTTTGGTATTGCCTTCTTCTCACATTTTTAAAACTGATCAGTAGCTGAAGATCATCGTCAATAATAATGGAGTTGAATTTAACTTCACATTTCGGAATTGCAATGCCTCTGACTTCGACAATTAAATTTGTCAAAGATACGAGAGCATTATCAATATCACTTTTGGTATCGAGAGGAATATCAACATCCAAATTCCTATCGATATATGCTTTATATAAATCCCAATCAGCTCTATGATAATTAAAAGTAGAGCTGATTGGATTATAAATTGCTTCTTGTGAGATTTCAAATGTCACAGGAAGGTGATCAGAGTCAAAGTCAGCATGAGTTACCAATGGCCACACAGCTGACTTGAATCCGTTAAAACTAAATCAATTGTAGAAGGATTTCGACTGGAAGAAAAACAAGTTGGTCCATTGGGATATTGAATAGTATAATATCCCGCAGAACAATCTTCAAATAAAATTTTACCATTGGAATTGCTTTGAGCATTATTCCATGAACGGTGTTTGGCATTGAAGTCACCAATTACGAAGAATTTTGATTTGTTGCGAGTCAGAATTTGAAGATCAGCTTTCAACAAATTCTTTTGCTGCCCATTGCATTGAAAAGGCAAGTAGGCTGCAATGACGGAAAATTGGCCAAAATTTGTTTCAACTGAAACTCCCAAGGTTTCAAAAACTTTGGTTCGAACGAAGAAAATAATTTATGTTTGATACGTCTATTGATGACAATGGCGACCCCACCACAGGCGCTGTCAAGACGATCATTTCTGTAGATAAAATAATTTGGATCTCTTTTAATGAAGAGTCCTGGTTTTAAATAAGTTTCTGTTATAATGGCAATATGCACATTATGAACTGTTAGGAAGTTGAATAATTCATCTTCCTTACCCTTTAGAGAGCGGGCATTCCAATTTAGAACTTTCACACAATTATTTGGATCCATTGAAATCCCCACTTAAATTTATTGGAATCTTCTCTCACAGGACATGCGTCCTTGGCGTGAGAGGTTCCACCACAAATCATGCATTCAGCATCCATGTGACAATGTTTGGTTCCATGACCCCACCCCACGGCACTGGGTGGGGTTTTGGAAATTTCCCCCATGTCTGCGGAAATGTTCCCATGTAACACGGACATGGGACATAATACAGGCCTTTTCCAAACTTTTCATATTATTTAGTTCACTTTTGTTAAAATGAACTAAATAAAATTCTTGAGAAATACCTCTCTGGGAAGTACCAAAGTGGGATTTCTTTTTCATCTTAATTACTTGGACTGGTGAAAATCCAAGTAATTGAGATATTTCAATTTTTATCTCATCAATTTGTCATCACTTTCAAGACGACTTTGAACAATCGCTCAGTTTTGTCGTCGTATGTGAAGAATTTATGGCGCTTCTCAGTCAAATACTGAAGAAGACGTTTGCGATCGTCAAAGGATCCCGGCAAAACGCGGCAGTCACCCTTCCTAGCAATCTGAAATGAAACCTTGATCCCCGGAAGGTTACTCAAGATTTCATTCCGAAAGCCAGAAAACTCGGCAACAGATACCACAATTGGCGGAATCCTTTGCTTTTTCGCATGAATCGAATCACCTGGCTAGAGGTATATTCGATTTGCTCAATTTCATCATTAATCAAATCGAACTGATTGCTCAGTTCGATTGGAGAAGAATTATTTCCGATATTAGAGTTAGAAGGAATATCTGAATTCTCCAGCTTCCTTCTATTTTTTCCGCGCTTTGGCAGGACGGTCTTGAAACCTTGTTTCTTTGAAGGAAGTGGAGAATTCAGAGACTCCCCCTTCCTCTTGTTTTTATTAATGCTCATGGCTGAGCGTGGAGACGTGACCTTCTAAGAGGTTTTTTCCCAGAACGGTGTCCCTGCAGGATTACCACCGCTTGTCGGAATTTTACTTCCGCAAATGGGTCCAACGTAAAACGAAGGCACGGGTCCAAGCAAAGATCGTAACGGGATCAGTGGGTACAAATAGCGCTAAAAAGCACTGTTGAAATTAAAATAGCTTTGGGTAGTATTAAAAACTTCCTTCCGCAAAGAGAGAAGGAACCGCACAGCACGAAAGCACGATGCGGTCTGCCGCTAAACGTTGGTTTGCTCTTTTTCTTTCATATTCGAGTCTTTTCGTGGCATCATCGATGCAAATGGTAGTAGCTTATGTGGAACAAATAATTTAACGCTTCCATACATATAGCGTGGTGGTGTGGCTAAAGTAAGCGCATCCCAACAGCTATTATTGTTACTATTCTGGGTTCGAATCCCGGCGCGGCCGTACAATTTTGTAATTGTTCTGCGATAATTCTCGCGAAAAGTGAGTGAGAGGTAAAAGTAACGAAACGAAAAAGGATTTTCATCTAATAGGCAAGATTTTCGTTCATCTTCCAATGCTAGTTCTAGAGAAAAGATTGATGGGTGAAAGATGATCCTCAACATAAACCTCGAAACAAGATTTTCCCTTGGCCCGAAAAACGCTTGCTTTGGTCTCATTGAAACGAAAAGTCGAAACCCTGCATATTATACGTCAGGGCTCTAGGGACTCGTAAGGGCTCTAGGGACTTGTATGGGCTGCTGGATTGATTTCGGTTTGAAACCTGGGTTGGTTGACCTGGTAGACCGATTGAACTAAACTCCAAAACAATTTGGAGAACCTAGAACATGTGCATTGATCTAATTTGAAATACATATTATTCGCAAGGGCTGCAAAACGGGACCCGAAAAATGGTGGGTTGACATCAAGGAAGGAGCTCCCAACAGAGCTTTGATCTCCACAAGTTCCTTCAGGAGCCTTCACTCCGCTACCAATGACAACGGCCTATGGCTAGTAAATTTCGTTGCTGCCAGAGGGATGGCCATCAGTAGCACCTACTTTGCACGAAATAATATCCTAAAACATACCTGGAGACACCCAAATGGTGAAACTTGCAACCAGATAGACCATGTTCTGGTGGATGGGCGCCATTTCTCGGATGTTATCGATGTGCGGACATCCAGAGGTCCGAACATTGACTCTGATCACTACCTCTATGTCGTTCGTAATAGTTGTTTTTAAAGGCGGGTTATTCGGCCTGCGCAAACCTCCTGTCTCGTCGGAAGGCCGTCGTATCAGGGCTGTTTAGCGTCCCACCTAACACCAGGACTTGGGCTCACTACCTCGTTGTCAGTAAAATTTGATCACGGTTGTCAACTGTATCGAACGAAAGATCACAGCGAACGATGCGTTACAATATCCAGCGATTGTCGGCGGAAGGAATATCGGCTGAGTACCGCCAGAAGCTCGACGAACGGATAAGTGCAATTAACTTTATCGACAACATCAACGATCTATGGGAGTCGATCCATGGGGCGGTGAGCCCAACAGCACGAAAAGTGGTAGACACTGCACAGAGGCGACTCAGGACGGGATGGTTCGATGTGGAGTGTCAGAGAGTAACAGAAGAGAAGAAGGTTTCCAGAAGGCAGATGTTGGTGTCGGGTACCCGACCGAATAGAGATCGGTACAAGGAAGCAAGAGCAGCAGAAAAACGAACCCACCGTAGGAAGAAGAAATAATTTGAAGAACAAGTGATTAGCAAGGGGCATATCGATATTATCGGAATTGATTGCCGTGTCGTGGAAGAGGCTTTTGTGCCTTCGTACGAAGCGCCATTCTCTTTGTTTTACCACGCGCGATAAGTTGGGGCAAAATTAATTCCCTGTTTCATTAACGTATATTTAGGGCCTAGTGAGTGTATAACGAACGACGCTAACTAATCATTCGCCGGTTCGCAACAGACGGAAAAACTGTGTACACGAGGTAACATCGAGAAAAGTTACTCTTTTGTGCCAATTTGCATAAACAATAATTCCTAACCCTCAGAAACACGTGCGGCAGTAGGAAAAACTGGACGAAATCCCATCCGGAAAACTAAACGCTGTGGGTTGGCTCGATCACTTTCCGTCGGATCACAGGAGTGGAAATCAGTCCCGAAAAAACAATAAAACCAAGATCGTATGCACGCTCATGCACAGTCACGGGTAGCTCATGCACAACGCGGGTAGAATCGACGAGGTCCACGCTACTAGGATAAAAAACAATCCATCGGGGTGTTGTTGCCAAGCCAGTCCACGGGCTAGTCGCACGACCTAATCAGGTACCGTCTGATTATTTTGGTCAAGCTGCTGGATCATTTCTACCAGACGGGTAGACAGTGGGAACCGGAACGGAGAGCTGGTGGTCGGAAGTGACCAGAAACAGCCAAGCGGGTGAGAGCAGGCTCTTCGACTACGGGGGAGATCCAGTGACTCGGAGAGACCCCATCCAGTAATTGGTCGCACTGGACGGCCAGAGGGGTCTCCAGCAGAGCACTTTCGAGGCAAGCTGAAAGCGGCGGTTAGTGCTGGTAGTGCTGGAAGACGCCCCGAGCACAAGTAGGGTACCGTGAGTACCGAGAAGTACTGCAAGTAGAAAACTGTTAGATTGTAAGAGATGAGGAAAGAAAAGGGAAAGTGAGAAGAATATAGGAGGTATGAAGGAAACGTTGTAAGAAGGGGAAAGACCCCAAATACATGTATTGAATCCAAATTTGTTGTTTTGTGATTTGTGGTTGGTGATTTAGCCCTCCAGTTTTGCATTTTTGTTCGCTTCGGTGGTTTCCGCTCTACCGCAAAGCGTAGAACTCGTAATACTTTTTTTTTATCCTATTTGGGCACCTCGAATCAATTAATGCCATTTGGCATCAACGATTCGATGTCTGTATCTGTAACAAACACCACTTAACATGTTATTGCCTAAATTAAGGCATTCTTCTTGATTCCAGACACAGACTCAACTTACAGAACTGACACAATCTAACACAAATGACAATGACTCAATCGACAACTATTCAAACAAAATAACCGTTGCATAACCCTATCTAACAGCACAGAAATTTTCATGAATCGGAGGATTCATGAAAAATTCTCAAGTCAGCTAGTGACGAAAAATCTGGCCAGAGGACTAACAGACTGGGAACTTAACCTAAGCCACAAATCTCAAAAAACTAAATCTATTCTAAAACTTCATAAACGACAGCGAATCCTTCCAACCACTCGTTGGCATTCAGACAACTTTTGGTTGGAAGGATTCGCTAATTGTCCTTTAATCAGATTCTATGCTATACTAAACAAACTCTGTTGATCCCACAATTAGATTGGATTACAAATGATTCTCGCGAAAAATCAAATGAATCACACACTAAACAATCAAATCGATGCTTGCCGTAATATCAAATCGTCATTACTATCATTGTGAGTAGTTTAGCTGGGCGCCAGTGTAACAAGTTTTATTTTGTACACACATAAAGGTACGCAATCAACAAGAAACAAATAACAAATTAAAATAATGCACTTTCTCTCTTGATGCCCTAAAAGAGACGGCAAAGTGGTGCCCACTACGCGGCATGGCGAGGTTTCATATGAGATTTTGGTCCATCAGCCAAATCCCGCAAATATATTTTTATTGCGTATTGCGTATTTTGTCTACAGCAATTAGTTTGCTGTATTCATAGCTGAGCTTTTGTATAGGATTCTTATCCTATTTGGGCTCCTCGAATCAATTAATGCCATGTGGCATTAACGATCCGATGTCTGCGTCTGGAGCAAATACTACTTATCATTTTATTGCCTAAATTAAAGCTTTCTTCTTGATTTTAGACACAGACTCAACAAACAAAACTGACGCAATCTAACACAAATGTCAATGACATTTACAACTATTCAAACAAAATAAAACCAACCGTTACAAATACTCGGCGGTAAACAGGAGAACGGTATCTGGTAGCGTTGCATGAATCATGAGTTGTACCAAGAGCTGGATACTTTTAAGCTTGTACAGCACGGCAGACTACGGTGGGCTGGTCACGTTGCTCGTATGTCGGAAGAACGTCAAGCGAAGATAATATTTTGTAGAGAACCCGGAAAAGGCCGCTGGCTTCGTGGAAAGCCGCGTACACGATGGCTTTATGCAGTTGAAGAGGACCCTGAGGGCGCTCAATATTCAGGGCGACTGGAAGCGATTGGCCCAGGATCGAGTCCAGTGGAGAACGATACTTCATTTGGCGTAGGTTCATCGAAGAGTACCTAAACGTCATAGCAATTTGGAGAACCTAGAACATCTGCATTGATCTAATTTGGAAAGTATATTATACGCAAGGTCTCTAGGGACTTTAATGGACATTTTCGTTATGAAGTACTTTTGAATCTGTAAATTTTACTCTAATTGAAGATGATAAATCGCTATCTTCTACATTCTGTATGGCAGCATTCCTGCTCCATCCCATCTAGCAAAAAAATAGCATCCCTAGAAACATAACAAACTAGCAAACTACAGGAAACTAGATGAGGTGTATGAGACAGCCGTAAACGAATTGTGAGATTCGCCTGTTAACCAAGAACATGTACTTCTCAACAAGTAATTAGGTTCAGGTTTCCCTTAATACAAGTTGTCATACAAATGCTTGCACAAACTTGTGCATTTTATTTAATTAAACGGAATAGGTGAAATTTGCGTCTCCATATGCTGTTATGCTTATATGCTGCTGAACATTTTTCAATATCGCTACCTACCCTTTTTCCATTTTCAGGTCCATTTTTGCCTGAAAAACACTTTTACTTCTATTAACATGCAATCATGCAAACATAAAAATGACTTCAACGCCGTTAAAGCGACGAACCATCCCCAATTTTGTGACCAAATAATCTCGGAATTTTCCCAATCAATCAACTAACGCCAGTCACCAGTCGATTTTAGAGGTCGAAAACTAC
Organism: Armigeres subalbatus; assembly: GCF_024139115.2. NCBI lineage: Eukaryota > Metazoa > Arthropoda > Insecta > Diptera > Culicidae > Armigeres > Armigeres subalbatus. The sequence continues at coordinate 283,411,975 of NC_085141.1, forward strand.
AAATGCAACACATGAGCATCGCGAATACAAACATTTTTTCTGATTTTGTCGTCCAGTGATTGTTTATTGTGAAACAATTCCTTTTGTTTCATTTGTTACGAACCTGCCCTTTGCTCGGGTTGTTTTTTCGACCCAACTGTCAATCGTTTAGTTGCGTACACTTAGTGTTCGAGAAGGCAAAACCAGCCCTTCACTAGTCATTACGAGAATTCCTTGGAAAGCTATTTCGTTAAACCTAGGAACTTGATCGGTCGAATAAGCTGTGTTATCTAACCTGGTGTATGTGAAATCATGTTGATTCATTTTTGAATTAGATGAATTTTAGCGTGCGTAAGTTTGAATGATTTATCCTCTACATGCTTGTGTATACTATGCGGATTTTTTTTGGTATTGAGTCTTCTTAAAAGGCTATATATTAAAGACGAAAGTACGTATGGGGGGAGGGTCTGTCTGTTTTCTTACGCTTTATATAAATATAAAAAAGAAATAATCGTATGAAAAAAAATCTTACATAGGGTGAGGAAGAAAACCGGCCGACAACCTCTCAAATAAGGACAATAATAAAAATAATACTTTTTCTGTGTAAGCTATGATCTTTCTGAGTTTTTTTTGACTCCTACCACAATCCGAGTATTTTAAATTCTATTGAAAACAAAACAAATTGCTGCCCGCACATCTTGCACCACTGGCTACAACCTGACGATCAAACAGACGCATGCGATGGCAGGCCCTCCCTGCTGCCCTGGATGAAGCCACTGCTATAGCATCTCAGACGGCGAGCATCATCATCGCATCTGCTGACGACAACGACGATGGCACGCGGAGGGCAAAAACGAAGCAAATAATGTTATGGGTTTTACCTTGATTTTACTTGTATGATTCCCCCAGTCGTGATTTGACTCTTCTCCGTTACACATCTCTCGGGGCTTCGCACGGATTCGTTCTGGCGGTGTTTACCTTACTGGTGGTGTGTTTAGCGAGCGTGTGCTGCAGAACAGAGCGAGCGATAGATCGATGTTTTTGCGCTGGTTTGCTTTTTGGCGTTTCCGAGAGTCGAGATCGAATCGAGAGGCGCAATTGAGCGCTTAGAAGAAGTTCGTCGCTTGCTGCCGCGCAAATCTCTCGTATGTCGAGCTTAAGCGTTTAAGATTTTTTTTGTGTCGTTGCGCTTATTCTGTTTATCGGTTTGTGACAAGTGCTTCGGCGCAGAGGGGTGACCTTGCCTCGAGAGGATCGTGTCGATCGGATTCTGATGGATTTAAAAGAATTTGCTCGCTGAACCGTTTCCGAGCATTCGAGAGATTTGAATGCTAATGAAGTGGCCGCAGGGATTGCAACATTCGCTGTGTTCAATGAGCGTGCGCCCTCATCGCGATTAATTATCTGCGGATTAGTGTCACCTAAGTGCAATTGACCAACAGAAACAGTGGACCTCCGACATTGAATGCCACGTGCCTTTCGACTTCCTGTAAACAGTGACGATACGGCGAAGACATCCAGCCGCAATAAGGCAAGTGCTGTACGACATCGCGAGAGGTGTGCAGAGTGAATAAATTGTTCTTTATTTGCTTGTACTGGCATCTTCATTACATGGTGTTACATTTCATTATCTTGTAGCTCGTGTTGTCGTAGTCATCTTGTTCGCGCAGTGCGTACCTTCCTCTGCTCCACGGCCAACGGCAATTGCGAGCCATCGAAACTAGCTGAAGCAGCGAACACCGACAACATTATTTGTGTTTGTACTTTGGGGGCACGTGCTTGGGAGAGAGGATTTATTAACTTAAGTGGCCCTGATATGTTGCTCGGCTAATGAGCAGGCTCTAGTGAACCGCAAGCAGGCAAACAGGAAAAGTGACCCGAAGAAAGTGATACTCGACCTCGGTGTGTTTGTTCAAGTGCAAGATCCGAATCTCTTCCGCGCACCAACATAATAGAGCAAATAGCAACAGTACCCACATCAGATTCCGTTGAAAAGGTTACCGCGAATCTGCGTGCTTTAATTAGCAAGATTGACGAGAAGTTTGGAGTTTTTGCGCTCGTTTCGTTTGTTGTATTTTTTGTTTCTCTTGGTGTACTCGGAGCCGTTGGCAAACCGCACAAAGGTGCTTGTTGGTGTTGACTTTTAAAAAGTTCAAGAAGATCCCTGGCTGTAAGCTGCTACTTCCTGGATTGAATCGCAAGTTCCAACAGCAAACAAGGTGAGTGAGTGATTTTGTTGATTGGTATCTTTTGTTCTTGCACGACGACTGGCGTACCTAAGGCGGTAATTTGTTCCGATCGATTTGATTAATTCGGAGTTAATGCGTGGCTGTCGACACATGTGCCATCGTTAACGCAAAATGCAAGCTCATAATGGGTAGTTTGATGCAACATGTGTGAATAATGTGTTCATAATTGAAACATACAACTTAGCAGCGTGTGATGAGCTTTGTGTATTCTGTGTTTTTACTGAACTATACCTAACCTAATTAATTCTAAGAGTGTAAAAATTAATCGTAGCAATTGAAGGTTTCAAGAATGATTGCCTAAAGTTGCTAATTATTTTATTGTGCATTTGGTTTAGTGTGCCAATATTGAATTGCATTTGTGTTATGCCAGGAAGACAATTTCAGAATCTTTTTTCAAAATGTATTTTTAAGCTAGATGTACCAGTTGTGGCTATAGCACCAGTTGTCGCACTAGTGCTTTATTTGCCAAATGGCCAATCAAATCACCGCTAACCAAGTTCATATCGATAAAGCATATTCATATGATACACCTTTGATCTCCTCCAACACAAGCAAAGCATTATTGTAAAAATTGATTTTGCTTAATTTTTGGCGTCGTTTGCACCAGTTGTCGCACTAGTGGTCCCAATTTGGCCAATCCCATAAGAAAACAATGGGATTTGCCAAATAAGGAATCAAAATTAAGAATAGTGCCACAACTGGTGCAGGCGTTTATATTATGGATTAATCAAGTTTGAGGATAATAACAAATTTTATTATGGTTTTCACAGCTGTTCTAAGGAGCAGGAAGTAAAACCTTCGCTTGATATATAAATTCCACCCACATGCCTTTTACTTATTTGAAAAAAAAAATAGTTGTTCTTACGTATGGCGACAATTGGCACACCCACCCTGAATGATTTTTTCAGTGTCATTCCAATCGAGAAAGAGAACTGTCATTCAAAAACATTCGAAAAATAGATCAACTCTTTTTGAGATGTTCCAATTTCGATATCGTCGATGTGGTGACTGTTCATCTTCTTCACAAAGTCGTTCGGCTTCCACATGTTCTGGTAACTCGTTCAAGGGTGTTGGTGTGGTTTGACATAATCCGTCCTCAATTTCATGAACTTGAGATTTCAACGGTTCGAGCATGGTAGAAATGTGATACAAAATCATGTCGTCATCAGATGTTAAATGCTCTAGACTTAATTGTTTGTAACGTGATGTGCGATCCTTTCCCAGCATCCGCATTATTTCTTTTGCTTTGGGAAAGAACTTGGAAAGTAGTGGATTGTCCGGGGCCAGAAAAAATATTTCATGTGCAGATTCCAAAAATCGACTCCATTAGTTTCCACTACTGAATCCGCAAGACATTTTGAATAATCTGCTTGGTTTTCATTCCAAGGAAATATACAACAAGCTTCGAAACCGTTTTTGATTATTCGTCCATCAACGGCTGCCATTGCAGAATTAAGCAGAGAAGCGAAACACTCGCTCTTTAAATATTTATTTGGTTTGTACACTTTCAATCGTCTACAGTTTTGAGCCATGAAAACTTCAGTGGCTTGAACACGGCGACGTTCAGTGGTCCAGTGGTTGAAGGATCCATGTGCAGTTTGCGTAGAGACACACCAGGACTATACCCAAATTTAAACATTCCTCAGCGGTCTCCCAAAATATATCACAGGCAGAACAGCTTGATCTACAAGCTGAGGATGAAGAATTTGTTTGACGTATTTTAGGAAAGAATCCTTATTCATACAACCGGAGTCTTTTTTTTCCTATTCCTTACTCGCCAGGAACGCTCTGAGTCACTTCCATCGGTATCTTTTTATAAGGCAATAATACCAGCGGAGGAAACATTTTATATCAGCTGAACAAGTAAACATAACGGTTATGGTTTTCTTTGCTGGTCCATGATCGACTTTGTAGACGTTACGTTCACCACGATTAGTTATAACTTTGCCAACTGCCGGGTCTAAATAAAAACAAGCTTCATCTCCATTTAGTACTCTTCGTGGATCCTGCAGAATATCCGTGAAACCGTCAAAGGATGGTGTGGACTTCGTTGAACCAACGTCTTATATCCTGCTCGGTTTCATTTGCACTCGCACTTGTAACATTCTCCGGTTTACGGATAGAGAGTTCTTTGAATCGGTCCAAAAAACTACGAATCCATTGTGAAGCTGTTATCAAAATAGGAATACTCTTATATGTGAAATAAGTTTTATAATTGGGCACAGTATAGTATTACTTACACGACCTTCCATTTTTGAAGGTGTTCCGGCTTGGGTGCTTCTCCAAATAAGTGGTGACGATACTTCTAAAAAAAATCACTTCTGAAAAAAAAATCCTGTTTGAATATTGTAAATAAATATTTTTCGGTACGGTATCACTTTTTGAATATATTAACGTTGAATCATCAATTTAGTTATCGTGATAGCTCGAGAAGCTTATATTGAAAACCCAGCACAGATATACTACGCAATCAATTTAGTTTACCAAAATATAACATTTCTTCTCAAACTTGACTTCTGTTCACACAATTTGCCGAATCTGTTCTTCCTCATCTGCAACAGCGGTGTACAAAATATATTTTCACAGTTTAATTCGGACACATTATTAACAGCACTAATTTTAGGATTTTAAATGATTTTCAAGCAACAAATAATGTAAAATGGTACAAAGCAGCATCATATGTTTGACCTATAATGCTTGGATTTGTGTAAATTACTTGAAAATTGTAGTTTTAGCTCTTTGAACTGCGGTCGATTTTTCACTGCGTCTCTTCATCCGGTGTAAAACCTGAGGAATAGCAACAATTTTGTTTGCAAAACATTATTTTTTGTATATTGTGCTCCATTAAATAATAATTTCAAGAGATTCAAACTTTGGTTATATCCCAAACATAAAAAAATCGAGAAATTTAATATTTAAGACTTGTGAATTATTTTAAATACCTGTAACATGTGCAAAATATATTGTTTACCCTATTTAACAATGACATCTCGCATTTTGTATCAAAAGGGCAATGATCTTTTGAGATTCTCAGCTAATGCGGTTTTTCTAGTCGAACTTTGTGGAAGAATGAAAGTTACGTCAATGCTTTTACTTCGTTTTGATGCAAGTTCAAATTATTCGTTTTTATGGGGACATCGTTGAAGATTTATCTGAAGTTCATCTTTGACCGACATACAGTTTTCCAATAAAATGATGATTTATTCTTCAATGAATGATTAAATTTGTTATAATTGTATCATTCAATTCTATGATTAAAGATTTTTAATAACTATTAATTCTTTTTTTGACAATGATAAATGATAAATTATTATGATTAACGAATAAATTTAGTCTTGTCAACGAGTAGCGATTATGATTAATGAATAAAATGTATAGTTATCATACTAAACGATTACCGACTACCGACGGCGCGTCACATTTATCCCAAAAGCTAACAAGAAGGATAAATCATCCGCAAAATCCTTCAGACCAATTAAGTTATTGTCCTTTATACTAAAAATAAAGGAAAAACATCTTCTTCTTCTTCTTATTGGCATTACATCCCCACACTGGGACAGAGCCGCCTCTCAGCTTAGTGTTCATTAAGCACTTCCACAGTTATTAACTGCGAGGTTTCTAAGCCAAGTTACCATTTTTGCATTCGTATATCATGAGGCTAACACGATGATACTTTTATGCCCAGGGAAGTCGAGACAATTTCCAACCCGAAAATTGCCTAGACCGGCACCGGGAATCAAACCCAGCCACCCTCATCATAGTCTTGCTTTGTAGCCGCGCGTCTTACCGCACGGCTAAGGAGGGGAAAAACATATAGCATATAAAATCATTTTATCTGACGAAAACTCTTTTGAGCAAAAATCAGGAGGGCAAACCCTCAATAACAGCGCTTCACAAGTTAGTTACAAAGTTGGAAAGATTTTTTGAAGCAAAATAAATTTCACTTGCTGCGTTCCTTGTCATTGAAGGAGCACATCTCACAGTTCAATAAAATGCATTGTTATTGGTATTCGTCCATTACATCTTTTTGGTTCTGAAATCAATGTAACTGATCAAGTAAAGTATGTTGGTCTAATTTTGGATTCAAAGCTTTCCTGGACTCCTAACATTGAGTTCAGAATCAAAAAGGCGTGTATGGCTTTCGGCCAATGCCGACGAACCTTTGGTAAAACTTGGTGTCTTAAACCCAAATATATCAAATGGATTTACATTGTTCGACCAATATTGGCTTATGGATGTCTTGTGTGGTGGCAAAAGGGGGAAAGTGAGGACAATTCAGTCTAAATTAGGCCATCTTCAAAGGATGTGCCTAATGGCAATGACTGGTGCGTTCTCTTCAACTCCCACGGCTGCTCTCGAAGTTCTCTTCGACGTAGCCCCACTACACATACATCTCAAACAAGAAGCATTTTCTTGTACTTACCGACTATGGGTACTCGGTTCTATGGAAGAGAATCCTGTAAACCGCAGTTCTACACACACTTCGTTGTTACCGCTTATGGTTAATTGGGACAAAATTTTCCTTGCTCCAAGTGATCTCACAAACGTTAGTAGTTTTCCTTATAAGACATTTTCAACACAATTCCCCTCGCGAGATGAGTGGACATCTGGCTATTTGGAGAGAAGTATGTCAGACAGCATTGTTTGTTACACTGACGGCTCCCTCCTCGAAGGTAAAGCAGGTGCAGGCGAACAGTCACACTCACTGGGTACACACTGCACTGTTTTTCAAGCGGAAATATTTGCCATCATGTGTGGAGTGCAATCTGCACTGCAGCAACGCATTATGGGCAAAGTAATATACTTCTGTTCAGATAGCCAAGCAGCTATTAACGCTCTCGTCTCGGCCAACTCAAGGTCGAAGTTAGTAATCGCATGTGGAACTCAAATTGAGGAACTGAATTCAGTTAATACTTTACACCTTATATGGGTACCTGGCCATTCTTCCATAGCTGGAAACGAATTGGCTGATGAGTTAGCTCGTAATGGAGCATCGCATGACTTTATTGGTCCTGAGCCAGCTATTCCAATATCCAAGTGTTGGGTGAAGCTTTTGATCAACTCGTGGGCTGTCACTCAGCACAAATGGCATTGGAGTAGTCTGGATTCATGTCATCAAACAAAATTGTACATCCGGGAGCCATCTCCGGTAGTAGCAAGTTATTTAATTAATCTGTCTAAACAGAACTGCAGTGTCTTAGTCAAGGCCTTGACAGGTCACTGCCGACTGAACTATCATATGGCAAATATTCAACGAGTTGAATCATCTGTTTGCAATAGTTGTGAATCCGATTATGGAACTTATTATCATCTAATATGTAACTGCCCAGTCTACGCACAATTGCGCTTCCAAATATTTGGTAAACATTTGCTTAGTGAAATTGACTTCAGAAACCTGAACCTTCAGAGTATTTTGTTGTTCATAACCCGTTGTGGTAAGGAGCACATCTCACAGTTCAATAAAATGCATTGTTAACTGGGTTGGCGAAATGTTATCGAAAAGCGAAATATCAGCAAACCTGGCAAGCTCATCAATTAGTGTGAGGGCAGTAAAAGGGTGTACCCAAAGGAGGCATGCTATCATCTTTATTGTGGTCTTTAATCGTTGATGATCTTCTCAAACAACTGGAGGCTCAAGGCTTCGAAATAATTGGTTTTAAGGATGATATAGTTTTATTGGTGAGAAAACATCATGACTGTATTACTTCTAACCTAATGCAAATTGCTTAAAATTTCATCACTTTATGGTGTGAAAAGTAAGGATTGAATATAAATCTTTCAAACCCACATTAGTGGCATTTACAAGAAGAAGAAACAATTCATTTCCTATTTTTAAACTAAAATTAACAGATTTGAAACTTTCAAATTCAGTCAAGCATCTTGGAGTTAGACTTAAAAGTAAGCTGAATTGGAACTTACATCTTGAAGAAGCACTTAGCAAATCTCAAATGCTTTATGGATAAGTAAGGCGACGTTCGGTAAAAAGTGGGGACAAAAGCCAAAAAGGATCCAATGGATCTACACGGCGATTGTGAAACCCAGAATATCATATGCTGCATTAAAATGGAGGCCAAAAGTAAAAGAAATTGTGGTACAGATGAAGTTGGATAAACTTCAAAGATTAACTACTTTTACAATAACGTGTGCCACAGAAAGCACGCCAAATAAAGCGCTAGACGCTTGACGATTTGCTCTATGTGCTTCAATTGGATCAATTTATTCAATTAGAAGCTTTAAACCTTTTCGAAGGTGACCTGAAAGATTATCTTAGCATTCTAAACAAAATTGGTCAACTCGCTCAACACAAACAATGATGACTGGATGAGGAGAAGATACAACTTTCATCGGTGTTTGGATGTAATTAATCTTGAGCGAAGTATATGGACAAGTGGTGGACCAAATCTTCGCTCAGGATCAATTGTGTTTTACGCCAACGGCTCAAAGCTGAAATTTCAATTTCCATGGGCAAGTGGCCAACCAAGCTGAAGTTCAGGCTGGAATGCTCCAATTTATGCTGACGTCGAAATTACAGGCATTCAAATGTTTGCATATCGTCTGATAGTCAAGCAGCATTGAATGCTTTGAAATTAGCAACTTTTACGTCTAAACTTGCTTGGGAATGTGTTCAGTCACTCCAAACCTTGACATGTCGTAATAAAGTGAACCTGTATTACACTTACACACTTAGTTTTTATTTCTGCAGCTCGGCAAAAATCCGCACAGCCGTGCGCCAGCAAATAAAAAAAAAGATATTTCAGCAAAAATGACGTTTGTTAGCTGATTTTAGGCAAAATATTTGCTGATTTTCAGCAATTTTGACAGAAATCTCGGCAAAAACATGTTTGCTGGGGCACGGCTGTGCGAATCTTGGTAAAAGTTCAACATTTTGCTGAGATCCCGGTAAAAAAAAATTAAGTGTGTAGGTTAGGGTGGCTCAAAAAACACTTTTACAATTTTTTTATGGACAAACCGGTCAACGTTTGAGCGGTGCTAAACTCGTAGGAAGTTTATATGGGAAAATGTATGCAGAAACATCCAAAACAGTGATTTGCAGTTGGACGGCACAATTTACAATGTAGAATCATGATACTCTTTCAGTTCTTGTTGAGTTAAATACAGAATGTTATGCTGAAAACCGCGAAAAGATTCGAGTTTTTTAGACAAAGATATTAGCATTTTACTGGAGTGCTGTAGGGGTGAATTTATTTCTTTTCAAAGGTAAAAGAAACGAAATTTGCTCAAACCCTACTTCAGAGAAATGCTAATAACTTAGCCGAGCAAACTCTGATCTTCTCGCGGTTTTCTGTATAACATTCTATATTAAATTCTTTAAGATCTGGATGGGTATCATGATTCTTGATCGTAAATTGTGCCGTCCAACTGCAATTCACTGTTTTTGGATGTTTCTACATACATTTTTGCATATAAACTTCCAACGAGATTAGCACCGCCCAAACATTGACCGATTTGGCTGAAATTTTGTCCAGAGCATCAGGGCATCAAACAGAGCCGAGCAAGAGGGCGGCCCATAAAAAATATGAAAAAAGTTTTTCCCATACTAATTTGAGCCACCCTAGTGTAGGTTCTCGATCACTGTGGCATTGAAGGCAATGAACAAGCTGATATGCTAGCAAGACTTGAATCATCTCGACAATTTTTAGGTCCCAAACCATTTTGTGGTGTGTCTGCGTGTGCTCTTAGAATGGAACTCAAGTCTTGGGAATATTAAACAATAGGGGACATTTGGAAGAACACCATTCAGTTCAGATTTCAGTTCTTCAAATGGGGGCTGATAGAACCCTCTGAAGTTTGGAGAACAAATCCCAATACGGTAGTACGATTCATCAGAACCATAATACCGAATTGGGAAAAGGCTGCCAGTCAAGGCGATGCGATTGCTCTAAATAGCAATAATGCGTCAACTTGACAAAGCTATATAAAATGGGGCATATATCACAATAGATCTAACAAATGGTCGCAGTGATTGAAATACCCAACAAGGAAAAAAACGATTACCGCTTGTGATTAAAATTTATATATATTTAATATTGACAGAACATGAATGACCTATTATTCATTAATTATGATTAAATCTATGAATAATAACTAATGTTCTGGCCTTTAGTTTGGGGTCATAATTACAAGAAGAATAAGTGTACTTTGAGTGGAACTCAGAAGAAGCATTTAAGGACACTCCTCACGGAATCGAAATTAAAAAGAACTCGCATTTTGAAGGGCGCACTACTCAATAAGGAAACAACGCTCAACTGCCATCTCTATTATTCCTATAGTATGACTGAAATAATAAAAATGATAGTAGTTCGCTACTTCCGTATCGAGTGGTGTGTCCTTGAAAACGCGAGTACTTTTAAATTAGGATTCCGTGAGGAGTGTCCTTAAAGGGATTTTTTTTTTAAATTGTGTTTTGTTTTTTGTTGTACCAAGTGCAGTAACGCGATTTAAATGGTTCCATGATGTCGCTGATTTCGAAGACGCTGGAATTTGCTTGGATGGCTAATAAACTCGTAGTGGCTCAGTGTTCTGGAAGGGGTTTATTTGAAGAGATTGTCATTTTTATTGGCAGCTGTCATTTTTATTGTTCCATCTTCGCTACGTCGCAGCATGCGTGGAGTAATAGGAATGACGGTTGCGCTTTGCTTCCGTTTTGTGTGGTGTGCCCTTGAGAGAGCCAGTACGTTTGGGATTCCGGGAGGTTTGTCCTTACGTGAAAACAATACGAAAAGCCAACTAAAACTTTGCGTGGCGATGAAAGATCAAGAACCAGTTTTTTGCGAAGACTTTTGAAATCAAATAAAAAATCGGAAATTGTAAAAATAAAAAAAAAGTCAAAATGTTTAGTATAATTATCTTTATATAACACAATTCGTTTTTTGTGTTCTATGACCCTAGAGGGATCGTTTTGCTTACTGAGCAAATAATTTGTCACAACAATATTTATATGAATTTCAGGGTTTCGAGTTGGTCTGTGTTCGTATCCGCATAACTCGGAAACGGCTGGATGGATTTTCTTCATTCCTTTAGCAAATATGTTCATTATCATTTCCGACGGGTTTATATGATATTTCCTCATGCGAAAATTACGCGGAAGGTTATGCAAATTGTAAAAATCTAAAATTAGGATTCGTATGGAAATTTCACATGGGCATTTTCGCCTACTATGCATGACAACGTCTGCCGGGTCGACTAGTCGTCTATAGGGCACTGCATGGAAACATTTCTTTCTCTTTCGTTCCTCATAACTTTTGACGTTTACTGGCCTTGTTGTTTTCTAATTTCTTTGCAGCGAGAAAGAAACAAAGCTTTCCGTGCAGTGCCCTATAAATAATTATCACATTTTCTTTTAGCCTGCTAAATAATGAGCAATCAAATAACAAACAATAAAAAAAATAGATATATACTCTTTCGACAGCCGGCTCTCTTGCCAGCCATATAAACATATAAACAACATTTCCTATGGGTCGAATTGAAGCCAATTTCCATGACCTATCTTACCCTACACAACCACCAACTCCGTAGAACTTATGAGAGCGTCGCCAATTTGGGGGCCTCTCGCTAAGCAAGTTTCCTTTCATATTCCTAGTTACAGCAGTTTGGATAAGGATTTTAAAAGAAACATGAGTATCACTTATGTCCAATCTACGAAGTATACCGCAACAACGCTAACGCTAACATAACCATAACCTACTGAAGACGTGCTTTTCGGTGCTGTAAAAATTTTGGAAAAATGTGTTAAAAATTTGAGACATTTCGCACAGCGTTTTTGGCATTAGACTGAATAAAGCATTCAGTTAAGATAATTGTAATCTACGGGACTTCTTGGCCAGACGTTGAGAAGCGTGACTACATAGCAAGATCATGCTGAATTTAGCTGAGTTTGATTCTCGGTCTGGTTTTCTCGATTTCTCTGGGCATAAAAGTATCATCGGATTAGCCTCATGAAATACAAATGCAAAAATGGTAACTTGGCAAATTGTTGTTGAGGGAACCTTGCAAGGTTGCATGCTGCATGCAGTTAATCTCAACAGCAGTTCCGTCTTCAGTGCCTCGCACGGTAAAAATGAAATGGTGCGGATAAAAAATGAACAAATGAAAAAATCTAAATTTAAAACTCCCATGGAAACTTTAAAATAATTTTAATTGTACCGCGCATAAAATAATCTACTCCTTCACTTATCCCCGTGGAGGATCGAAATCCACCCACTTCGTGAGACATCAAAAAATTAAAGGAAGTTTACGAGAATTAATTTATAAATATTATCTAATCCTGATCTTATTCATGATAGTAAGCTTCTTGGCCATTAAAACGGAAAGTAGGCTCTGAATTTAAAATAGCACAATTAAAAAACAAATCGCCACGCAATTATTAGGGTAATTGATCCGATAGTCGTGGGTGTTCCTATAGTTGCGGTAGTGTAGTTTTTATCAAATATACGCAAATAACGCAGCAACCCACATTGTTTATCAATTAGTTGACCTGTCATTAAGTGAAAGAGTTGAAAACTGTTTTGGATTTACTAAAAAATCGGTGAAATATCACTGAAGTACTGTAAATTATTCTCTGCCTTGTACCAATAGTTGCGGTAGTGTTCCCATAGTTGCGAGTCCCGTATGAAAACAATGGGAGTCGTAACTATAGGAACACGAATTAGAAAATATCGCAACTATTGGAACATTGCACCAATAATTGGAGGATTCATTTTAGGTAATAATGACAGGAGCTGCTGCCATCGGAATACTTTCTACTAATAATATAAAAGAGGAGCTTTCGAATGCACAATTTAGGTAAGCGAAATAAATTATAGCTTCTGTGCATGCGAACAAACAGTGGTGGAACGTGCTTAGTTCCTCCACTATTGGGTCATTTACCCTAGGCTCATCTATTTTGAAGAAAACTCTACGGAGTCAATAATATCATTCGCATTTAATCTTCGGGCGCATTATGAACCAAAAGTACAAATTGATTCTGGCTTTTATCTTATGGGGGGAGGGGGTCTGTCGTTTTCTTCAATTATTTAGCTTACATATAAACAGATGACACTGAATCAACAATTTGAGGACGCATCTCTCCATCGTCGAATGCGCCCCACGCTCGCCAAGCCATTCTGTACCTGGTCCAGTATTGGAATTTCTCATTTTCAATGAGAGATGTCACGCGATGTTTACATACCTGCTTCTTTCAATATCTATAGAAGCGCGAAGGATGAATGGCATGCCACAAAATCTCAAAAATCTTTGTCCCGTGACAGGACATGAAAGTGTGCAATATCTGCTTTATTTTTATGTTTATTACCATTTCAACTCAGTAAATTAAAGGAACATGATTAATTAATCGACTAGTCATTATTCTTCGCATGTAACTGTTGAAATAATTTAGAAATATTAATTTTAAAATACAGCACTACATTCTTTCATGGCTGCCTTTCATGCGAAATTGATCAAAGTACCCACGATTCTTTCATTTGGTCGCTTGAAATAGAAAAAGACGCTTTGCTCTCTGTCTTATGACGATCACGACCTTTTCCAGTACTGACCTGGTCAGCCCATCTCCCGTGCTGCGCTCCACGCCGTCTCGTTCCTGCCGGATCGGAACCAAACACCATCTTTGCAGGGTTGCTGTTCGACATTCTTGCAACATGCCCAGCTCACCAGCAGCCATTTGAGCTTCTGAACGCAAATCTTTTCGGGTCCCGAACAGAACGAATTTCAAACAATTAATAAAGCAATAAAAAAAATTCAAACGGAATCCTTCTTTTATTCCATTCGTAAGATCAAAAGAATCCCGTTTGCAAGCCTAAAAGATCTCCGTTCGTAAGCCTTAAAGACGTCCATATTTCCTTTGATTTCCGCATGGAATTATGTGGCTTCCGAACGCAAATTCATTTGAGCTCCTGAACGAATTTTTTGGGCTTTCCAAAAGAATCCTTTTTGACTTCCGAACACAATCCTGTCGGGCTTCCAAATAAAATCATTATGGGGTTCCAAACGGCTTGCTTTTTTGCTTCCGTGCGGAATCCTTTCTAAAGCTTTCAGTGCTTTCAAAAGGAATACTTTGGAATTCCACATAGAGTCTTCTGGGCTTCTGAACGGAAGATGGACAGAGAATTCCGAGCAGAATCCTTTTGGGATTCCGAAGTCCAAATGGAATCCTGGGATTCCTTACCGAAGCCCTAAAAGAATTTTGATAGGAAACGCAAGAGGACACACCCAAGAGTGTTTCGGTCGGAAGACCAAAAGATCTCCGTTCGTGAATTGAGAAGAAGTCCGTCCTTCTTTGAGTTTCCGAACGGAGTGTTTTGGGCTTCCGAAAGAATTCCTTTTATGCTTTTGAACGGAATACTTTAGAGCTTAAAAAAATCTTTTGGGCTTCCGTACCGAATTCTCTAGGGCTTTGCATCCAAACCAACATTATTCTGGACTTCCGATTGCAATCCTATAGGACTTTCGAAAGAAACACTTTTGGACTTCTGAGAGGAGTTTTCTGGGTTTCCTAATGAATTTGTTTTCTGGTTCTGTACAGGGAATACCGAACGGTATACTTTTGGGATTCCTAACAAAATCCTTCTGGAATTTCTTCCGGAATCCCAAAAAAGATTCCGTTCGAAATCCGTGTTTGGAAGTGCAGGAAGATTCGGTTCGAAAGCCTAAACTTGAGGTTTTAGTTTTCTTTTAGAAATGTGAAACATTTCCATCAAACGTTAAAGATGATTCATTTGTATGGAATTGACAGTCGGATGAACGAGATTTTATTTCTATTGTTTTTTTTTCTTTATTAGAGTGATTTTTCCAGCGTTTTAAAGTTCGTCACTAAGGATTAACGAGAGAAATCTCGAGACTCTGACCATTAATTTGTCGAATCAACGGAGGTATATTGTATTCCATTAAGTCAGTATTCTACGTTGCCAAATATGCAAGATTTTGAATAATTTTCGAATTACTGTACCTTATAAGCCTCATAAAGACTAGCAACCCCATATCAAGAGACCGGCGGAGTGAAACATTGTAGAAATGGCGTATGGAAAGTTGTGAAATCGTGAACATTTTACTCACATCACTTGAACTTCTTGCTTGCTTTCTCTGAATGAACCCCTGATTGATCCACCTAGCGGCGATTGTGCCTTCCTCGTGCATTAGATACATATATTAAAACGTTTTGGTGAGATCTTCTTAGCGTGTTTTGTTATATGAAAATCGTATTTTGGTCATAGCTTCTGATTCCATAGTCCGATCTGGCTAATTTTTAATAGGAAACAATGGAAAACGAGTATGGAGAGCTCCGTCTCAGATGGTAGCCATCGTGGAGCACAGCCGGTTCATCATACCGCATACACAAATGACTTGCCGAAACAAGCACATTTAGTCGAGTTTGGCCTCAGAAACGACGAACTGCGTTGTGTCCGTTTTGATATGACTCTCGTACGAGTGTCGATAACCGGAATGTGTGATTCTACGGAAAATGCGTAAATATTGAATTGTTCTTGTTCGGAAATCTGATCGAATCCAAAATTTATAATTTTATTTTCTCCCAAAATCTCTGGAGCTCCTGCATTTCATTCACAATGAAAGAATTTTATTAAAAATTCGACAGGATAGGCGTCCCATAAACGTGTTTTATTGTCTTATTGCTAACGTATCTGCTCTTTAGTTCTACCAGAGGCCCGTTCCTTCCCAAGCTAGATGTCACAAGGCGATTAAATTTTGAAGGATTTTCGTACCCCTTCCTCATAACTCCGTTTTTATATTTGTTTTAACATAAATAACGAAGTTTCTTATATTTGTACCGGGTTACGTACGAGATACAACACATTTGAGACGACACTAAAGGTGCATCTGATAACATACAAATAAAGTTGTGGGTGTAAACGGACTCGTCTTTCAGACTAAACTATCAATTTATATTAATAAGCTATGATGACTTATACTATGAATGTTGATTTATATTTTTTAAGCTGGATTAAACTATTAAAAAGTGCATAAAATTTGAATTGTAGAATAGTGTAGAAACATTCTTCCTAGCTCAAAACGCAAAACGCTAAAAGGCGACTCCTCGAAAAATGTGCACACCATATATCAAATATGTCCAGATTCCATGGCCACGACCTGATTTGAGTTCATCGCGATCCCAACCGGATCGATATAGTTTTACGATTCCTGAATCCTCCTCCGAAGCCCACCTAAAGCCGAAACATTAACAGCAGAAAAACAAAATTATTTGACATGTTAATAGCAAAAACCAACACGCATCGCGCCCGCTCGAGAATGCCATTTCCCACGATCGAGACATCGTCGCGTCGACCAACCAAGTTGGGGCTCTCGTTGTCGTGGCTGTCGTCGTCGTCGTCGTCGACGTCAAGATGTTTCTGAAGATCTAGATCTAGACGCGCGACCGACCGACCATCCATCCACATAGCCCACGATGATATACGCCGGGCAGACCTACACCTCGGGCAAATCGAATCGACACGTTGTTTCTAGCCAAGCGCTCGCTCCAACTTAGGTGCTCAGGTGAGAGGAACGTGGGGATCATTAGTCATTTGTAAATTTACACTTTTTTATTGCCCGAAGAAGAAGTTGGAGAAAACGGTCGGTCCCAGCGTGTGCCTTATGATTGTTATGGTGAATTGTGGCGAAGGCGATCTTTATCGTTGATCTGGTTTCGGAGACGATCGGACCAGAGTATAGAGTGCGGACCGCGGCATAGGCAGAGCAGGTTGGAAACATAGTCGTCGCGATAAATCGGAATCTTCATGGGCAATTTATTTTGGGAAACTTATTGATGGATTTCGCTGCGATGGTTACGGAGCGCTATCAACTCTCGGCTCGAACCAGTATGTTTGTTACGCAAAGGAATGCACACGGGGAAGTAAACTCAATCAACGCAAGGCAAACCGTAGCTCGGTGCTCGCGTAAATCATCCGTACAACGTAAGACCCTTCATATAGCTGTTGCTCTATTCAAACAAATTGCACCGACTGCAAAAGGTTAATTTATTTCACCGATGTTGCACTTAGCCATAAAGAATAACTAGCCATAACAGGCCATGTGAGCATGTTGGGCAAACAGCAGTCCAGTCAGTCAGTCAGAGGAGCAGCGCAAGAACAGGCAGCCAGCCGCCACCACACCGCGCCGTTGCGTTGTGCTGCTATGCCGTCGTCATCATCTGGCGACTACAAATCAAATCAAGCCACTTGGACTGACCCCCAGCAGAGTTCTCCTATCTCAGCCCAGGTCCGTACTGCACGCCGCGGTTGCAATTCTACCGAGCTGGTTGATCAGTATTCCACATTCGTTCACGCACTCAAATTAGCATCACTGACCTAATGCCCGCACAATGCGCCGAGTAGAATGCACGCGCACGGGCCCAGGAAGGTAAACGTACATACGTCATATGGACGAGAGCTAGCGCCGGCAGCACACCGGTCGGTCGTCGTTCTCCATCAATCAAAGAGCAGAAGCGCAATTTGCAACACAGAAAGAACAAAACAGACCTGTGGCGCGCAGGTGGAGGTATTCGTTTGATCAGTAGTTTTTTTTTCTGCGATGAAACATAATCGAAGCAAAGTATAAGGACGTTTTTGATCTTTCACCTTATTTTAAAGAATTTGGAAAATTTGGAGGTTAGTCGATTTGAATATTTTCAAGATAGTAAATTATACACAAGATAAACAATCACAGCTGCAGATTATTTAAAATTTACATTTTTAATCATGCATTAAATACTTACCGTTATAGCTATGCCCTCTTAGGAACCATACAAAAAGTGTGATGATAAAAGAAGAGAGGGGGGATGAAAATGTTTAATTTTTCGTGACGTATTTTATTGATCTTACCTTATTTAAACGTATTCTCGAAATAAATGAAATTTTTTGCACTGTTATTTTTGAAAAGTTAAATGAATCTCAATCGAAAATGAAATTACGTTGTGAGAATCCATATGAGTAGAAGTCGACCCTAAATTCATCATCAAATTGATATATAAAACGGTTTCGCAGTTCAGTTTTACGGACGGATAATAATAACTTATTTTCTACTTACAAATGTGATTATGAGCAATCCAATTTACATCCTGGCTCCAGATACTGGGGTAAGTGAGTAAGGCTTCAACCGAAGAAAAATCTGCTCCAGAAAAAGAGAAATTGGTGAAATCTATCCGTATAAAAAGGTACCCCGAACTCTTGATTAGTGCCGCAGTCATTGACTATTTGTTGTGGTACAATTCTCCGAGATATTAAAGGGGAACCGCCCTTTTACATTATTCTACTGACAACGTATGCACTACTTCACATGTACGGCTCGTACAGGTAAATAAATAGATTGTGTCACCCACTGTTTTTCGTTCTAGGGTTATTTTTGTCCAGCAGTGAAAGATATAAAATTATTACCAATAATTTGGAAACGATACTTAAACTGTCTAAAAAAGCAGCACTCTTGAAATTTGTTTCATACGAAGAACGTCTAACAACGAGTTCTAGTGTACTAGCGTATGAATATTATGAACTGTTGCCACAAGATTTGGCATTCGTCGACCTCGGGCCAATCTCTCATGAAGTATCGCCAAAGATAGAGTTTTTATCAGGTTTTTAAGAAATAACCTCATTCACCATTCAACATCATCAGTGAAAATTTTGATTGTGCAATAGTTCAGTACCGTTGGGAGATGTGACAGCTGAAGAGTAGTGGACCAAGAATTGAGCCTTGCGGTACATCGACGTTTTTAGAGCAACAGCCGTTGGAGTTGCTGTCTAAAAAACGGTTTAGATACTGTTGCTGGGCTTTAGCGATTTTTGTATTAGCACAGCTCCTCATCATTTTGTACCGCTGTCGTCTATACTCGTTCAAGTCTTATATAGCTAGATCCCGTGCTAGTAGGATCTTACGTATACTATCAGAAAACCAAATGTATAATCGACGCATTCACAGAATTGTTCAACGTTTTCACGTGATTGTTGAAGAATTCAACGGCATCATTTGTATTTGCAATTTCGTAGAACATCACCCAGGGAACACTATTTCTTCGGAGTTAATCTTGATTCGGTGAAACAACTGTGGATTCAAACAACGCAAGGCGAACTTCTTCAAGTTTATCTAAATTTCGCGCGTGAAGGCTCTGAGCATTACCATGAAATATTCAGCACAGCTTTAGGAATATTTGCAGAGGTGTGATTGTCTGACAAAACTACCGAAGCATCAAGTATGGTAGCAGAATCCATTTTCTGAGAATATCTCACAAACATTCGTTTGGCGTACTTTTTCCATGTCTAATGCAGCAGCTTTAAGTTTCCGTGTTTGACTTTCGTCTAAGTACACACGCCGGCCAGAGCTGCGCAGAGTCCAGCCCAATGTCCGTAGAATTGGTGAAATTTGTTGCTCAGCAAATTGGTGACGAGGTATTCTTGAAAAACAGTCACCGTATTTTGAAAATTCGCTGAAACTTCGTTAATCCGACAACACATTTGCAGCGTCTATTTTCCATCTAGAAATGGTGATAGGATTCCAATGGGACTGCTCTTTTTGAGGAACTTTCTTTTCGGAAAGCTGAATTTTCTGCTCCCGTCATTTCCAATTGTTTTAATTAAAATATATCCTCGAAGCCGGATAAAACGTCCATTCCTGCACAATATGCAATGGAAGACTCAAAAATCATCAGCAGCAAGGGATAAAACTGCATCAAATATCTAAGGTTTACGCTTCTGTGTTACCGTTGAGATGGTCCACACATTTTCCGGAAAGCTGCTCAAGAAAGTAAAGCAGAGCAATCCAGAAGTCCGTGTGTCTGCAGCAATCAAGCACAAAAGGACATTCACTCAAGAATTTCTACAGCAGCGTAGTGATCAAACCGGTCGATCAACTTTTCGATAACACGAATTAGAAGTTCCCAAAACAACGAATCCAGGAAAGCCACCTTCAATCGCGCGCAACTACTGCAATGCAACATAGACCGAGATCAGTGAGACTGTGGCATCGACGATCGGAAATGGCGATGAGCAATGTATGGGACACAGATCTGCTGGGAGCTCTTCGATTCAGTTTGGATGATGGACGGGAATGCAATGGAATATGGACTGGACCTGAATCATTTTATTTGCGGCAGGCACAGCAGCAGCCTGGACACTAACTGCCACCAGAACTTCCACAGCTACGAACCTCACAAGAACCTTGTAGCTGCCAAATCGGCCACAGTTTTAAATGAAGCAAAGGGGGATTAGCAGCGCATTGAAATGATGTCGTCCCTCGAATATTTCTGATGTGTCTTGTCCAAAACTGGAGGAATTTCGACAGTGGCTGAACTGGTGAGCGCGTTCCATTTTCCTTTCTTTTTTCAATTACTTTATAAATTAAAAAAATAAAAATTGAACACTAAATACGTACAGGGCATCGTTTGTTTCTATTACTCTGGATATTGTGGGAGTCTCAGGTATCCGGTTCACGCTTTAATTAGCAACGGTGGCTCTTCTTGACCTTCTATTCCCTAAGTCTTCTTCTTCTTCTTATTGGCATTACATCCCCACACTGGGACAGAGCCGCCTCACAGCTTAGTGTTCTTTAAGCACTTCCTCAGTTATTAACTGCGAGGTTTCTAAGCCAGGTTACCATTTTTGCATTTGTATATCATGAGGCTAGCACGATGATACTCGGGAAGTCGAGACAATTTCCAATCCGAAAATTGCCTAGACCGGCACCGGGAATCGAACCCAGCCACCCTCAGCATGGTCTTGCTTTGTAGCCGCGCGTCTTACCGCACGGCTAAGGAGGGCCCCTATTCCCTAAGTAGTTAGTACGAATAAGGGCGTCCTTGGGAAGTTTTGATGTACCTGTTATGAACAACTAGTACATCCCATTCCCTGCACATTCCGAAGAAACCTTTCTTGCTTCAGAAGTAAATCCTTTTTGAAGAACTAGTCTTCGTATCAATAAGGGCACCATTACGGAGCATGAGATATGATCAAATTATTCGTAGTACTACTTGACCAACACCCCCAGCTGGGTGGGGGGTAGAGGATGACACACACACTTACTTTTGCAATCGGAAAGCTCGGTGTTCTTACGCACAATAAAAATCTCTTTGGAATATTCTGCATTTTACCACACCCTTAATGCTATTGCTGCTGCACAAACTGTCTGCTTCAATACTGCAAGTCTGCGTCCAGTCACTGCTCGGTGCGGAGATAAGTAACGATGAACAAACTTGTGCATGTAGCTGAGGCTCTTCACTGCATCCTTACAATGAGAAATCTTCGTGAGGTCTATTTTTTAACCCAAAACTGAAAACCATGGACCTTCCGGGTCTAAAAAGGGCCCGTTTTCTCATTTGGTACCCTAATCGACCAGACAGATTCGACGCAGTGCCTTCCTTCGACGATTGTTTCTGATTGAATCTCAGCAATCCAGCAATCTCAGTAAGTCCACTCAAAGTGTGTTGAATGATTCTCTTGGATGCTCCTTAGAGAACTTCTAGATTTAGTTAGAAGACTAGACTTTGTCTTACTTCTATCACTCCGGTACACAAGTTCGGAACTCATTGAACCTGAATCAGAATTTTCATTAAAAATCCCAAGTAGCACACATGATGCAAGTTAGTTACCACAACAGTTTGAATTTTTACGGGAATGTTTTAAGAATCTTTGGAATATCTTCGGATTTTTTGTTATGTAAAAGCCTTTGCAATCTTCACGTGAAATACTTCTGATTTCCAACAGAAAATTCTTCTGAATTCTGACGGAAATTTGTCTGAGCTATATAAAAATAAAATGGTTACCCATCAGGCCCATCATTGTACAATTCTTCTTACGGTCGTCCTACCAATAGATGAAGAAATGTTTCTTGCAAGCGTCCTATCACGCAGAATTGTGATCTATATTATCTAAAATCGCAAGATTCTTTTGTGGGTGTCCCACCAACGTAGAGATAGAAACCCTTAAATGCGGATGTCCCTCCAACGCCAAGGGAGATGTTTTTGCACACGGACGTCTCATCATGCAAAATGATGGTCCATCCAATCTACAATAACGCAATTCTTCTTGATGGTAACTCATCCGATTCGCTCCAACCCTAATCTCCCCCGGGACAGCTTTCCAGCATTACTTCTGGAGGATAGGCTGTTCTTAATGTACACATTCACACTGGCACTCACACCATTTGAGACTTACTTGGATGCTCACTCTAACACTCATGCCTCGAGGAGTCTAGCGGTAACTGCCTGGGCCTACAGATACTACGCTAAGACACTCCTTCCTCAGCACAGGCCGATCACTCGCTCTTCTGCCAAACCAGACCACGCGCTTCCCTACAGAAGTAGGGGCACTCCCCATGCACCACTTGTGCCTCACTGTGGGTGTGTGGATTCAACCCACTACCACCCTGCCGCCGAAGCAGCTTCTCCAAATGTCACTGGCCCCATGTGAGTCTTATTTGAGTGCTCACCATAACACTCCACTGGCATGCCTCGAGGTGTCAATAGTGGTATGTAGGGACCAATCAACGTTACTACGCTACGACACTCCAGACTTTAACTTCTGCCGTGCTTCGAGGTGTCAATAGTAGTGACGCACAATGACACTCCTGCCTAGACTGGCCCAGGAAACAAAAAGTTGTCGAATTCCACGGGGCATCCCCCAGGATTGTGTCTTTGAGTGAGAAAATCAATCGCTCAAAATTTCAGCTCAATCGCTTGTTGCATAAGCTGGCGCATTTGATTTGAAGTTTGTATGGGGATTTCCGCCAAAATATATAGAAAAATACACCTCCGTCACTCATTCGATCTGGAAATTGGTTCTGATTGCTCAATTGAGTTGCAAAAAGGGCAGTTGGTATGCTACAGAACAATTTCACAGAACCAGAATATGCAACAAACGATTGAGCTGAAATTTTGAGAGATTGATTTTTTCACCCAATGACACAATCCTGGGGGGTGCCCCTTGGAATTCGACAAAAAAAAATTCTCCGCACACTAAGCTGGGCCAGTCTACTCCTGCCTCAACACAAACAGATCACTCGGCAACTACAATGCACGTGTACTGGGTTAGTGTGTAAATGCATTCTCCTTGTAAAAAAAAAAGCAGATCACTCGCCCTCTGCTGAAGCAGCACACGCAATACACTCTTCCGAAGTAGGGATACTTCCCATGCCAATTGGCACTCTTTGGGCTCCTGTGCGCTTTGAGCGGCATACGATCGCTTTGATAGGACCTGTTTGCGGACACCTTTTTTTTTTGAGTGACCAACTACCAAGAAGCTCAAATTGGAGCCCCCTGGTAATGGACACTCAATTCTCAGTCTTAGGTAACGCGATATTAACAAAATTCAAAGAAACATACATACATTAAATGGCTGAGAACATAAAAATAAACTACTGATGAGAAGAATACTAGCAAACATTAATAATGTGCTTCTAGTGGATTAAGCATCCTTTTAAAGAAGCATAGGCTTTGGGACCGTACACATATTACGTAAGCACTTATGGGGGAGGGGTCAATATCTTACGTCCCATATAAATAAAAAAAAAATATGAAAAAAAATCTTACATGGCGGGGGGTCGAAAAACCCAGAAAAATTGCGCTTACTTAATAAGTGTACCACCACGTCCTACGTAGGCCTTCTAACTCGCAGAGGCCGTGGGGAGGGGTCGTTAAGCCCTTGGATACAGTCCCTGCTGCCCCTAGGAAGATCTGAATCCATCGGATCCGCAACTACAGTAAAACCTCCATGAGTCGATACTGAAGGGACCATCGACTCATGGAAATATCGAGATGTAAAATAGGAATTCTTTAGAAAGCTGTTTGAAGGAACCATCACAGTAACCCAGAAAATATTTTTTAATATGACATAATTTGCTTCCATGAGTGATATCGAGTCATAGAACATCGACTCATGGAGGTTTGACTGTTCACACTTTTGTATATGTAGATGTAGAAAAACTTTATGCGGGCTTTCCACCATGTAGGGGAATGGTTCGCCACTTCATCTCATAGCTCCTATTTCCATCCCATCAAAAACAAAGCAATGGAAATGAATTTGGTTTGTTTATTATTTTTGTGATTTTTTTCAGCAGTGAGCACGCATGTTGAAAAAAGAAGCGACGAATTTGGTGCCGTATTTCTTTGTTTAGCGTTGAGATGGATATATGTACAGTGAGATGGAGATCGGAACAGTTCCCCTATAATTTTGATTATTTTATTTGCAATTATACCATTATCAAGAAAGCAAGGGCTGCCTTTGCGAGTTTAAGAAATATCTGGAAAAACAGGCAGATAAGTGAACGCACCAAAATACGAATTTTCAACTCTAACGTGAAATCTGTGCTGTTATACGCTAGCGAAACATGGTGTGTATCAGTGGAGAACACTCAACGGCTGCAGGTGTTCATTAACAGATGCCTGCGGTATATAATTCGGGCCTGGTGGCCTCACAACTGGATCTCAAACAACGAGCTCCATCGTCGTTGTCACCAGAGGCCGATAGCAACAGAAATTCAGGATCGGAAGTGGGGCTGGGTCGGCCACACTCTACGTAGGGGCGGAAACGAAATCTGTAAGCAAGCATTAGACTGGAACCCAGCGGGACATCGCAGCAGAGGCAGACCCAGAGGCTCATGGCGGCGAAGCCTCAATAAAGAAATAAAAGAAGTCGACCGAAATCTAACCTGGCAACAGGTTAAAGCGATAGCCGGGCATCGCTCAGGAAGGAGATCTTTCAAGTCGGCCCTTTGCACCACCGGAGGTGTACAGGATCCATAAGTAAGTAAGTAAAATTATACCATTCTTCTTTTAGGCGTTCCATCATCGTCAAGGAATGTAAAATAACAACATTGCCAATGACAACAACATTGTCCTCTCTTGTAAATGTTGGGACAATCTCAACTCGCAATAAGCGTTTGTCCCAAACTGCAACAGAATAGGACAATGATCGCCTGCCGCGGATTTTGAGAAGTAGTCGGTTTCCGATTATGGTTTTGGTTAAATTAGTATCAGTTATCATAGCTTAGACATAAACTTAACCATCTGTTGACATGATTTGTGTTTTACTTCTGAAATATACAAGTTATCGCAGTTTGAAAAGTTCACAACAATTACCTCTCCATGTTTGTTGCAAATAAAACAGAACGCAACAATGTCTTTATCCTCTGCAGATGAGGACAAAGAGTTATCGCTATTCTCTTTTGTCGCTTGTTTTTTGCATTTTTCAGCGACAATTACATTCCTTGATCATCGTAGAGGAAGAAACTCATGTAAGCGAGCGTCTTGCAATCCATCCGTTACACCATTACACCATTCTTGTGGTGGACGTCCATCCAACGCAGAGCAAGAAACTTTCGTAAACGGCTGTCTCACCATGCAGAATTGTGATCCATTTAATTTACAATTATACAATCTTTCTTGCGGGCGTCCTACGCAGAGGAGAAAACTCTTGTATGCGGGGACGCATCATCACAATTTTCCATCCAATCTACAATTACACAATTCTTATTGCGGCAATCCCACCAACGAAACTCTTGTATGCGTGCTTCACACCACGCAAAATTGTCATACATCCGATTCGAAATTATAAAATTCTTCACGCGGGCATTCCTCCAATGCAAGGGAAAAAGTTCTGTATGCGGTCGTCCCACCATATAGAATTGTGATCCATGCGATTCAGAGCTACATAATACTTCTTGTGGGCGTCTCGCCAACACGGAGAAAGAAACTCTTGTATGCGGGCGTCCCACCATGCAGACTTGTGATATACCCGATCTACGATTACACATTTCTTCTAACGGGCGTCCCATTAACGTAGAAGAAGAAACGCCTGCCTACGTAAATCACCAGGTAAATCTGCAATGCATCCGATCCACAATTACAAGCTTACAGCATTTCTCTTGTATGCGGGCGTCTCACTCCACAGAATTGTGATCCATTCGATCAACAATTACACAATTTTGTATGCGGGTGTGTTACAAACACAGAAGAAGAAATAAATACAAGCATTCAGTTTTGATAAAAAAATAAGTTGTTAGGGTAACGGCTGTATTTTGGACCGGGCTCATATTTTGGACCACCTAGCTGGATTTTGCATTTATATCACACAAAACTAAATAAAGCATGCAACATTTCATCTTTATTGCAAAAAGAAACTATCCATAAGGTATCTCCTACATTTGTTTCTTATAAAATATAGCAATTTTGAAAAAATATTGTCACGCATTTAACCATTCCGGCTGGATTAGACCAAAATCAAGACGCCATTGTTAAATTTAAGTCAACTTTCAAAAGCTGTAAGTTTATTTGTACATAGATTTAAAACATGTGAATGGTGTTGTTGACTTCTTAAAACCTAATTGAAGCAGTTTCATATCTCGAGCAAAACATTGTGAGTTTAAAAACAGTATTCTGAGGCATGTCGAAAATAGGTTCATTTTTCATTGAACCGAACATATTTTCGACATACCTTTATTTTTAGTTCAAGGTCTCTTAAACTTTTAATTTTACCAATCATTTGTTTCTCTAGTATCAAACCATTCATAAATTACTGTTCATACCGCATTTATAAACTACCGTTCATTGATGTAACCCCTAGGAAAATGTCAATTTAACCAACATGTAACTGTTTTCATTATTTCCTTACGATCGTTTGGAAAAGAACGTGCAAGGAGCAAATAAGAACCGGGCAACCCACTACTATCAATAAAACAAATGGAACAAAACAAAAAAAATATGGCAGGGTAGGAGTAACCAGGTGCATACATCACGGCCATGAACAGAACGTTTGTTTTGCTTTGATGATGCTGCACCGAGTGGTACTGAAATTGATAATAGCTTCAATACCCTTAGCTGTTAGATATTGTTCTAAGCTTTAAAGTGGTTATAGAAATGTATCGCTTAACAAGCTTAACAAGGACTTTCAGGATAAATGGCGAAAATTGTGGAGATCACTAGCTTGATCTAATAGTAAGATAACCTTGCAAGCAATACAAAATTGTTCGAGTGGTCCAAAATATGTTCAACAGGTGGTCCAAAATAAAAACAGGTGGTCCAAAATTAAATCTTACGTATCTTCAGAATTTATGATAGTTTGGTTCTTTCGGTGGGATTTACAACATTTTTACCTACAAATCCTACCTAGCATTCACCACTGTTTAGTTGCTTAGGGGATTGATCAAGTATTATTACAAAATCCAACTTTTATTCGAAAAATTGTTTGGCCATCTCCTAAAGTGGTCCAAAATACCTCCCTTACCCTAATCATGGGACAACAAATTCGTCATGGTAAATTCAACAGTTGATTACTGCCCTACACCCAAACCAATTTTTTGTGGCATTCGTTGTATTGAACTTTTTGTATCAAATTTCGCATGCAAACTGAACAGTTTCGGACAGCAGCACGATCGCGTGATCTGCCGAAATATTGTGTTCTGCATTGCGCGGCCGGTCATAAAGTTAATAAGTTCAGTGCGTGATTTCTCGTGTTTCAGATTCTCTAGTAAGCAGGACGATCGGCCGGTCGTCGAAATTTAGTTTTGCTTTGTGCGGAAAGCAAAACGATCGGCCGGTCACCGAAATTTTGTTCTGCTTTGTGCGGGTGAGTAAGTTAATCAGAAAGTGAATATTTAGTTCGCATCCGATAATTAAAATATTTTGCGTTTTTAGATTGTTTTTGTTTTAAATCAAACTACACGCTATACACGGCAGACTGTTTACCAAAACAAACCTTGCCACACTCCCTACCCCATATATCAATACCCCAAACTATTCAAGAAGGCGCTTTTTCGACAGCGTGCGACATGCGCATGAGCCACCGAACACAATATAGATATTTTATTTCTTTCCCGACGACGAAAACACGCACTGCACTTACTTGTTCGATAGCTATTCTTGTTACCGGCCGCGCAATGCAGAACACAATATTTCAGCTGATCGCGCGATCGTTCTGATGTCCAAAACAAGAGAAATCACGCACTGAACTGATTAACTTTATTACCGGCCGTGCAATCTCTTACACATTGAAGATGATGTTAGTCCCAAACTTCATCTATTGGTTCTCTGTGTAATTACAGCTGGCCTGGCAATAACGGAGTAGTAACCGTGGGCGGTCACTCAAGCTCATGCTCAAATTTCGCTTGCAAACTGAACAGATAATGCCATACTTGCTAATTCAGCTCATTGCATTGAGTCGTTTTATTTGGTTTCGATCAATGCATCTAAACGACACTCATTGGCTCCTCCTAGAACAAGTATATGCATAGTGTATAGCAATATAACTTTGACCCACACAATCTTCTCGATTCCGTTTAGCTTGATAACGGAGAAGGACACAAGTTTGTATGGTGCCAATCCCACTTGTATCATAGATTGCTATCCCTACAGGCCCTGTAACCCTTCAATTTGAGATTATTTGATGATTCTCACATCAATATAGCACGTAACGTGTATTATGATAGCTTTTGGTCGCATCTTTCGTCATCTGCTGTTATTTAGTGCAAATGGTTAGCGCGTCAGATGCGCCGAGTGTGGAGGAGCCAGGTTCAACACCCGTCTTTGGTCGATTTTTTGTAAAGTAGCTAAAGTTGTCGAAGCTTACAGCATTCCACTCTTCGTCAAAACAGATTCAGTATACACACAACACATAATCAGTTCTTATTTTCTTGTGACCGGAAACTTAACACAAGCTGTACTAGAACTAACCAATTTTACCCATCGAATTCATATGTGAGAAGAATACTACTTAATCATTCATAACAGTCCTATGTAGATTGGAAATTATGTAACATGAACATGAGACTATGAATTTATGGGCAGATTATGTCTTTCACATCTTAAAGCCTATTTTAATCGGTCCATCCGTTCGTGAGTTATATTGCATCAAAGGAAATGCAAACTCATGTTTATATATAGAAAATAAAAGATGAAGAAGAAGAGGAAGAAGAAGAAGAAGAAGAAGAAGAAGGAGAAGAGGAAGAAGAAGATAGAAAATGGTTTGTTTCAATGATTTTTTTAAATATCTAACTTATTTCTTTATATACCACCCGAAAACCTTTCTAAATTATATTTCCGATCATGTTGGAATACACTGGATTTTGTTTTTACACGATTTACATTTTCTCAATTTTCCACTCATCCTAAATGATTAGCGTATATTAATTATCATGTGATTTTTCTTTGATTTATTCTGGATTTTTTGAAACATGTTGCGAAGAGTTTGGTGGGAAATTGAGGTCACACGATCAAAAATACGAGCGAAAAAAAATCGTGTAAAAACAAAATCCTGTGTATATGAAATCTGCTTTATTTCCGCTATCATGGGATACTTCTGTAATCCTCGAACACGTTTCGGGATGCCCACTTCTATTTTCACTCTTCTGGACTGAATAATGTTCTTGGATTGTTGTTATTCTTGTTATGATCGTTGATGCGAATAAAATATTTAGCCCTACCTACTCCCTTCAATTCAATCACAGATCTATTATGCCAACATACGCCTTTGAATGCATCTTCGAGCATCAGCACCAGATAAGGTCTTCTAATACCAATCTTTTACCTTCACTCGTCACATTCACTCCATGCGACATTCTCCGTCTGTCCCATAGCCGATGATGGCGTGATAGCCAAACTCTGCGTCTGCGATGACGGAAATGTGAGCCTCATAAAAGTGATGCGAAACGACGACAACAACGACCGTCGCGTCGTCGAGCTGCGGCTCACTGTTTTCGAATCTCCCTCTCTTCGGCCAAATCGGACCGACCGCGTGCGACACCGTTGCACTATAGGATTTCGGGCGGTCATTAATCGAAAATGTCATGTCTTCCGAATTATTTTAAAATATTTTCTCTCCATTGTCAATACTCTAATTAAGAGAAATTCTGAATTTGAAGTCTCTAGGTGCACTAGTTCCAAAGATATAAGGTGGCAAAGTCAGAAATGGGTAAAAAAGTTAGCAAATTTTCTGAAAAAATATTTTATTTTCAACTATTTATTGAAATATTTTTAAATGCTTTTTCTTCAATGTTAATACATCATTACAAAGGTTATTGTATAAGCTTTTAAATGGTGTGCAAAAACTAATGGTTACACTGTGAAAAAAATTGAAAAAATGCGGAAGCAATATTTTTTCCAAAACGACGCTATTTTCAACTTTGATAGTGAAGAACTTTTTTTCCTCAGGAATCCCCGGGTTCTTTTATGATACACATCAAGGACAAAGCTTCGACTAAAATGTCCCGAAAGAATTTCTTGCCAGTATTTGCAATTAACAGAGTTAAGTCACTCTGATTTTTTTTCATTTGTTTTTTTACCGTGTTTTGCCTCTCTCGTACTCCAAGGTTAATGCTCATTCCAAAACGAATGTTTGATAGAAGGCCCGGAGACCCCTAGTGGTATATATCAACTAACTCAGCGCGAAGAATTGAGGTGATGTCTGTATGTGTGTGCATGCGCGTCTGTATGTATGTGCGCAAAAGAACGCAATCGCCATTTAGACACTTATTTGTGTCCGATTTTCTCGCAACAAGTTTCATTCGACGGGAAATCTAGTCCCATCGTTTCCTATTGAAAATGGGTCAGACTGAACTATGCGCTCAAAGGGTATGGTCAAAATACATTTATTGGTAATAACTTCGACTTTATTTATAACCATTTGAGCTCATTTAATTAACTTTTCAAAGGAGTAAATGAATAAAACCCCCAATGCAATGCAGCACAACGGTAACGGAAGGATTTAACAGTTCGCTCATATATTTCCTGTCAAATTTTACCGTTTCCGTCGCCATTCCGCTGAAATGCGTTTGGGGCTTGAGTGGTTTGAGTCATTCTCTAAACCTAATTTTCTGAGCTATTCATTAGCTACTGATGGAGAACTAAATATGAGATTTCATAATATGTAAATATTTATAAATCTCCTGGAATCAATAATTCCCGACATGTTTATTGCAAAAGTAAAGACGAACAATATCTTAGTTAGAACGGAGCGTATGAAATTCCTGCTAGTGTTCATGAATGTCTGGCTAATGGTAGGAAATATTTATTCACTCATCTACACTTTGAGGTTCACTGGCTGAACAACCAGCGGAAAGTCAATATAAACAGTTGAAGAAATTTAGAACTCATAATGCAAGAAAATGATCAAGAGAGGCAAATGTTGACATTTTCCTTCGTGCCTTACATGAATCAGATCCATTTTAAGCTCGATTTGGATAACGAGGAGACGTTGGAAAAATTTTTCACTTAGTTATTCTTATGCCATGCGTAATTTTGTAATATTTGAAGATTTTCAAAAGTTCTTTATCTTCTAATACTTTAGATGAATTTATCTCATCTTCCATCGTTGATGGAATTGAAGAAAATATCATTGAAGACTTAAACCTTGACACAGAAAAAGAATGATGCTGTATATAACTTGTAGAAATCATGAAAACAAATCAAAAGTAATTCAAATAGTGTTGTTATTTAAATTAAAAGAATTTTGCTTTTCGGAAGAATGGAGCATTCTTACATTCCACAATGAATGTCCACATTTTTTGAGAATATATTAATCTCATTTTTGAATAACTTGTACACGTAAAAATGTCATGGGATTGCGATTTCTAATTTGCTAATACCCTTTTTCAAAAGTTATTTTCAATTCTGATTATTTGATTAACATTTAATGCTTTATGATCCTTCAGATCCTAGTACTTTGTCAAACAAATTGTTCTAAATACAAATTGTGAGGCATGAGAGTGAGAACAAAAATATCACGGAATGTCATGAAATTAATGTCATTTAACATGATCGCCGCCATAATGTCCATAAATTGCTGAACTTAGTTTTGTACAGCCCCTTCCTTCTCCTTAAGAAAACGCACGAAATTTCAACTTCCCAAATAGGTTTGCTTTGTCACGTTAATCGAACCTATGAAAAAATAATTACGTAATTCATAGACGATCCCCAAAGGGGGGGGGGTTGGAAATTGTATATTCATGCTATTTCGACCATACACAGCTAAAACTAAGTGGAAAATCACTTTAAAAGTCCAATTTTATTTTTGACCGCTCGCTTGTATGGGGATCCCCCATAGTGCGTTGCCGGGAGTGCGACTGTTCAACTTTTCGTGCTGCCGCCGCTGCTGCGCTGCTATTACTCGCACCTCTCTTTCCATCGCCGTCAAAGACGCTCTGCTGGAAACGAAACGGCAAACAACAACAATGGGCGGAGTTTCAAGGGGGAAAGCCGGCGCACTTTCCACGGCTCCCACCATTATTGGTTGATTAAGAGCTTATACTGGTGGTGTCGCCGTCTGACGCTAGATTAGATGGGAGCTAGAATTGTAGCAAACTTGTTTAAATCTCCCACTACAAGAAGGAAACGAACCTGGTTATGCAAATAATGGTTGAGGATTCATGGGTTTAATAGCAGAAATCGATCAACCCTAATCGCTCGACTTCTAATAATGCGTTCTGTGATCAAAAGATAATATCTTACTTAGTCGACACACTGCAGATAAGCAGGGATACCAGATGTCCTCGAACAATTAATTCTTTCAATTTTCATCATTTACCTTGCATTTTTATTGTTCATATAATGCGAAGTATGTTTGAGGCAAGTCAAATTGAATAACTAAAGAGTGTGTTTCAAATGAAGTTTGAAATAATTTCTTTCATTCCAAAGCCGTTTACCATTTAAAAAACTGGCACCACATCAGATGAAAGCCATTAGGCGTCCATAATGTCACCGAGCGTGGATCGGCGTAAATTGTGAGCGTATATCGTGCTGCGTGGTAGAGACACATGGAGTGATTAATTTATTTGATTAGTAGAATCCACACTACTGAAGCCGGCTCGCTTGCTTGGTGGATCTTGCTACAAAGTCGTAACACGAATCAAGCCCCTATCATAGTGAATAAATCTTTCCTAGCTCTGGTCGCGGGGCTTCAAACCGAGCCAGTTCGGATGAATATCATGTGCTCTGCTTTCGAAAGCGTAAATGTCACACACATATTCGCATGGAAGTGGCGGCAAGTCTAAGCAACGTGGAGGATCGGGTGCGCGAGAATTTGTCTCACGACATTTTGATCTTGTTCAACAAACTCATCAGCTCTGATCTACGAGCGGCCGGCCAGCCAGCGAGAGAGCGAGAGGTGCCTTTATGCTGGAATTTGATTTTTGAAAGTCAAACGGGATTAGCTTTATGCGGTTCATTTGGCATTCACTTGCTATGAGTACCTTCGCCGCGGCCGTATGATCGGTACAGGTGATTGTGTGGGAAACGATGCGGGTTTGCTACGGATTCAGACGCTGATCGCGCACCTGAGATGTTCAGCGGCCGATTGCATCCGATCAGTATGTTGAATGATTTGAAAAGTTTTCTGCAGAAACTTGCAAGTATGCGCTAATAAGTGAGCGAGTGGGTAGAAAAGATATTTTAGTTACTAGATAAAGATTGTCGCTACTGTTCCCTTTGTTCTGCTGTCCGAAACATGTGTGGTACATACCTGTCAAATCGTATGGATTTTCCTTCTTTGACATTTAGCTCCCCTATCCTCGCCAGCAAAAGATGTTCCGGACAGCGACGACAGCGACAATCTTTATCTAGTAACTAAAATATCTTTTGTGGGTAGATTTCAGAAAAAATATAGATGAGAAATATGACATGAAAATTTTTGCAACCAATTTTGAGGATTAGTATTCGACCGTAATCGATTTAAATTAAAGCAGATCAAGTGATCAGACTAACACTGGAAATAGTGCAATACGCACCATGAGAAGCGATCCCTTTGTTATTCATGCTGCTGATCTTACTCTATTATTTGCGATTTGCAATTTAAACACACTCACTTTAGGTACAATTGCGTCCAACACGCGAACAAAATCTCACCTGAAACTCCGCGTTTGCGAGATGGCGATTTGTTTTTTTCTTTAAATTTTGTTATTACAATTTCAGAGCCTACTTTCCATTTCAATGGCCAGAAGGCTTACTATTAAGTCAAGCTAGGATAGGATGTGACAATTGAATTGCGACTGCCTTGTTGTTTCCTTAGTCGATTGCTTCGACGAGGTGGTGGCCAGTGCTTCCGAATATTTTTTTGGCAAAATCCGCCAAATTATATATGTAAAAAAATAATGTTTTCTCGTTCATTTCTTCCATTATTCGTAATAAAAAATGTTACGTACTATCAGAAACAATTTTAACATGGAATTAGATGAGTTTTACAGTGAAATGGGTAAAAAGTTGGTTAATAATGCTTCTAATCCAGTGTTTTAAATAAGCATAACCCTTGAGAATCATGCATACATCATTTACAGTCTGGCATAAATTCATTTCACCCAAAAAAATCCAAGAACAAACTTTTGATTTCTGTCATAAATTTGAATTTAATTACCCAGCAACACGGCCAAACTAACAACAAACTGCCCTTTTGAAAATGTGATACCGCTGATCGAAGTAATCGATTGTCATTTTCACCCAATCAGCAACCGGTACGATTTTGACAGAAAATCGGTACGATTTTTAATGACTAATTGGCACATCCTATCCTAGAAGTCAAGCTTTCTCTAGAATAAGGGCGAATGTCACAAAAGAGGATTCTCTTCGTCGGATTTCTTTGTGCTCACCTCAAAAACAATGCGAACTTGCATTCTGATGTGATAAATTACAAAGAAATCCTCTGCTTGTTACTTTTATTTAAAAGAGGGGAAGTTTCCGAAGAGAATTCTCTCCTGCGAAATTCGCCCTTTACCAGATAAAGCTTGAAGTGTTAGATTTCGGTGCTGTACGGATTTCGATCTCCCACGGTACCGCACAAGGCTTGGGGCGTAACAAGTAACTTATGTTCTGGTCCTGACAACGCGGATTTGTAATTAAACTAGCCTATTGCAATTGAATGATACTGCAAGTCAAGTTTGATCTTTATTGCTTGACTATGACTATGGACGGCGACCAATGACAATAAGTTGTGTAATCACCGATTTAGGAGCACCGATGTTCAATTATTTGTACATATTATGACTTGAACAATATAAGAGAGATGCTTTGAATTGTTTTGTTTTGAATTAAAGATTGTATCGAATCACTGCTCAAACTGCTCAAAGGAACAATGGTTGACTTAATAAAATTTTTATTATCTGACTTTGCACATAACATCTTTTTACCTCTAGATCAGTGACAAGATTGTCGTTGACTAAGGAAAACTACAAAAGACGGAAACTCGAATTAGCGAATTTGCTCTAGAGCAAAAACTATGCTATCAGTAGTTATATCTGCAGGAGATTCAATCATCTCTTTGAAAGCACACTTTCTCGTGCTTCCTTCTTCAAAGGATGACTTTTCTCGGGATATGACAAAAGGAAGATACGATTCCTTTTTTCACATAATGCATTTCTCGCTTAACTTATAAAAGGACCTAAGTAACATTTTTTTCATGAATTAATTTGAGTACTGCAATCAAAAGCTTTCATGTTTTTCTGTTGTTTGCGCTATTCAAATTAATTCATGAAAAAAATGTTACTCAGGTCCTTTTGAAAAGTTAAGTGAGATTTGCCCAGCATTGCACAAAGGAGAATATCTATGGTTATTATTCTCAATGTATGCATTTATTCAGTTTCAGATATAGTTCCATATTTGGAAGGATGCATTTGCCCGGTTTAAGACTAAATACTACATGATTTTCTCATTCAATTCAGACATTTGATAATTTTAGGCGACGGAAGATATTATCCCTTCTTTTAAAGAATGCATTCCCTCGTCAAAATCCAAAAGACGATATGATTCCTGCTTTCATTTGAGACATTTGCTTGGTTAAAGGTAAGGTTGAATATGATCCCTTCTTTCAAAGGATGTGTCTTCCCGGCAGACGACAAGAGAAGATTTCCTTCTTTCAAAGGATGCGTTTGCACAGAAAATGAAAAAAAGACGATATGGTTCCTTCTTATAATTCAGGAATTTGCTCGGTTTAAGGCTAGGGAAGATATGATCCCTACTTTCAAAGTATGTCAGAAGGTACAGCAGAAGGCAAAAGATGATATAGTTCTTTCTTTCAGTTTAAGCATTTGCTCGGTTAAAGGGAAGGGATATAATCTGTATGGTTCCTTCATTCAATTCAGGAAGTTGCTCGGTTTAAAGCGAAGGAACATGTGAGCCCTTCATTCGAAGGATGCATTTGCCCGGCAGAAGGCAAAATATAATACGATTCCTCCTTTCAATTCAAGCATTTGCTCATCAATGCAAGGGAAAATATGATCCCTTCTTGCGACTAGATTTAGTCACAATCAAATTGTTGTAAACATTTTTGTCTGACGAGCAGCACACTCGGCATGCGAGTGTCACCCAGAAACAGACGAAAATCTGCACACTGCAATGAAAAACTTCTTCGCTTAAGATAGCCTCGGGATAGCCAAACCAGAAATGGTTTTACGGTAAACTGAGGACGAGCAGCTGTTCATATAAAAAACTCAATGGTGCATCCCAATCGGGTTGTACGCAAAAATGAAAGCGGAAGAAAACGCGCCTGAAAGTAAGCAGAAAATAGTTTTTCTGGTTGAAAGCTAATCACTACTAGAAAGAATCAGGGTCTCACACCGATCGATTATCATCAATCGAATCCTAAACAGTCCTTTTCAGGACTGTCAATTTTGATCCCGTCAGTGACAAAAGGCCTGGGGTTGAGACAGGGCCATCGCTCTCATGAACTCTCTATAGCTCGGATAACTAAATATCATGCCAAAGCTCATCAGGCAAAAGGTCATCTGGCCGAATAAGTCAGTTGGCCAAATTATTCGGCCAAAAAGGTAATTTTTGCCGAATAGGTCATTTGGTCGAATAGGTCATTTGACCGAATAGGTCATTTAACCAAATTGGTCATTCTGCTTAGCTTAGCTTGATTGACTGTACCCATCGTAGTTGCTAGTCGTGATTGGCCGAGAAACAACAAATAATGCACAGCTCACCAATTGAATAGTTTTCTCGGGACTAGAAAGTTATTTTCACTGTACATGATTCGGAGTTTCTTTAATTCAAGACCAATAACGATGGCGGCCACGTCCTCACAGTCAATTAGGAGGATTAGGGGAGGAAAATTAGTTCCACACTCATTGCTACAAGAGACCGAGGAATCCTCTGCATTTCTACGAGTGCACTGGAAAGGAATAGTATGTTAGTTGGGAAGGAAATATATTGGAAATCGCTTTGGTAAGCGACTAATTATTTTTTTTGAACGACGCAATAGCCGAAAAGCAACGCTTGTTTTACGTAGTTTCCCGAAGACTGATTCGATATCTTAACTACTTCGCGATGACTAAAACACGCACTGCACAACGCTTGCTCGATGGCTACTCAGAAACACATTATCATTTTGTGATTAATTTACTCACCCGCACAATGCAGAACAAAACATCGGTGACCAGCCGATCGTTTTGTTTTTCCGCACAAAGCAAAACTAAATTTCGACGACCGGCCGATGGCTCTGCTTATTGGAGAAACACGACTGGACAAGAAACAAATTTTCACTTTCTGGTTAAGTTACTCACCCGCACAATGCAGAACAAAATTTCGGTGACCCAGCCAAATTGGTCATTCAGCCAAAAAAGCCATTTGACCGAATAGGTCCTTTGACCGAAAAGGTCATTTGGCCGAATAGGTCATTTGGCCGAATAGGTCATTTGGCCAAATAGTTCATTTGGTCAAATAGGTCGTTTGGCCGAATAAGTCATTTAGCCAAATTGGCCATTCAGCCAAAAAGATCATTATTTTGAGCAAATAGGTGATTTGGCTGAATAGATCATTTGGCAGAAAAGGCCATTTGACCGAATAGGTCATTTGGTCGAATAGATCATTTGACCGAATAGATTATTTGGCCGAATA
The DNA here is from genome assembly GCF_024139115.2 of Armigeres subalbatus. Lineage (NCBI taxonomy): Eukaryota > Metazoa > Arthropoda > Insecta > Diptera > Culicidae > Armigeres > Armigeres subalbatus. The sequence goes on from NC_085141.1 coordinate 283,450,021, forward strand.
GGTCTTTTGGTCGAAAAGGTCATTTGACCAAATAGGCCATTTGGCCGAATAGGTCATTTAGCCAAATATTTCATTTGGTCAAAAAGGTCCTTTGACCGAATAGGTCATTTGGTCATTCAGCCAAAAAGGTCATTTGGCTGAATAGATCATTTGGCCGAATAGGCCATTTGGCCGAATAGGTCATTTAACCAAAAAGATCATTAGGTCGAAAAGGCCATTTGACCGAAAAGGCAATTTGATCGAAAAGGTCATTTTACCAAATATGTCATTCAGTTGAGTAGGTCATTTAGCTAAATAGGTCAATTGGTCAAATAGGTCATTCGGTCAAATAGGTCATTTGGCCGAATAGGTCATTTGGCCGAATAGGTCATTTAGCCAAACAGAGGCCTAGAAGCCAAAAGGGCAATTGGTCCGAATAGGTCATTTGGCGGAATAGGTAATTTAACCAAATAGGTCATTTAGTCGAATAGGCCATTTAGCCAAATAGGTCATTCGGTCGAGTAGGTTATTCGATATTAGGTCACTTGGTAGAAAATACCGTTTGGCCGTAATGGTCATTTGACAGAAAGGGTCATTTGGCGAACAGATCACAGTGAGAAGTGAGACATCTCAGTTAGAAATGAGATATAAGATATGAAGAGTTGGCAGCATGGCGTCTCTCCTCTCATTTCATAATCATCAGTGCTCACTGTAAAAAGTTAGAAATAAGAAGTAAAAAATGATGAGTGAGAATTGAGGCGTCTCACTTCTCACTTTTCACTGTGATTATTGACTTCTCACTTCTCATTTCGTAACAATAATTGTTGCTTTCGACTGTGATTGATTATTGACGACGGTATTTTTTCGGCTCTTTCAGTCTTTATGCTAAGCTAAAACGGGTTTTGCGTCAACTATCCAACGTTTCGGTGTTTCGGCTCTTTCAGTCTTTATGCTAAGCTAAAACGGGTTTTGCGTCAACTATCCAACGTTTCGGTGTTTATTACATCTTCTTCAGGGATTTAGAGGTTGCGTTTTGTTGTACATGAGACACATAAGTACAACAAAACGCAGCCTCTAAATCCCTGAAGAAGGTGTAATAAACACCGAAACGTTGGATAGTTGACGCAAAACCCGTTTTAGCTTAGCATAAAGACTGAAAGAGCCGAAAAAATACCGTCGTCAACTTCTCATTTCTCATTTCTTATTTCGCACTTCTTACCTTTTGCAGAAATGCGAAATGATGAGTAAAAAGTAAGGCGTCTCACATTTCACTTCACTCTTCTCACTTTTCACACAGATAATTGTGTGAAGTGAGAGAAGTGTGAAGTGAGAAATGCGAATTGAGAAATCATGAGAGAGAAGTGATAGGTGAGGCGTCGCACTTCTCATTCCTTATTTCTCACTTTTCAACGCATTCCTCACTTATCATTTCGCACTTCTTATTTTTCGCAGTGAGAAGTGAGAGATGAGGAGTAAGAAATGAGAAGTAAGTCGTCTTATATTCCTCACTTCTCACTGTAAAAAGTGAGCAGTAAGCGGTCTCACTTCTTGCTCCTCATTTATCACTTTCCACAAAGGCCCTTTCGTCCAACCGACAATTCACACCAAATGACCTATTCAGCCAAACGACCTGTTCGAGCAAACGACTTTTTCGGTCAATGACCTGATCGGTCAAACAACGTTTTCCGCCATATCATTCAAACGACATTTTGACCACGAACCGTTAGGCAAAATATCTCTTTCTGTTAAGCGACCATTTTGGTCAAACGGCATTTTCGGCCAAATATCCTATTAAGCCCAATGACCTATTCAGCGAAAAAACCTTTTCGGCCTAATGGTATATTCGACCAGATTACTTTCGGCCTAGTGGTCTTCAGCTAAATGGCATTCGGCCGAATGACTTTCGCTCAAACGAACCTTCTTTAACATTCTCTAAGAGTTACTATGTCTGAAACTCGATTTGTGCAACATGTGTGAAATTTATTTTGAAAAATGTATTGGAGGGTAACCACTTCCTTCGGTGGGGTTTGATCCCACGACCCCACTACGCTTGACAAGTGCTTTCCTTACTAAGCTTCGAAGGACCTCCACCGTCCTCCCCAACTCAGCAGATACTGATGAAACCAAATTCCCAACATCAGGCATAAAGCCAAACTCTCGAAATCTGTTTATAATAGATTCATATATATTTCTCGAGTTTCAGACATAGGAATTAATTTCAACTCCGGATGGCTTATACCTGGAATATAGGCCATTTACTTTGATTGTATTGATTCTCTGGGCGGTTGCATGCGAGGTTTGATACAAAACGCTCAATGCTGAGGGTGCGATTTATTCTTATTCCGGTGCAAAATTTAATTAAAATTGAAACTATAATATGTGTCCGCTTCCAAAATTCACATTAATTGAGTTAAAGTTAAAAGAAACAAAAATGTATTACTAAAAAATGTTTGTTGTTTTATCGACTTTTATTAGACAGCACCTCAACAGCAACTTTTGAACAACATCCACGATGGACATTTCTTTAATGTCAGTGGAAGAAAATGTTGTTAATATTTTCTAGTTCTTAAAAAAAGAACAAAATTTATACCTAATAGGAATATAGTATTTCAATTGAACCACAACAAAGTATTTGAGTGAGGCATAAATCTAAGCTCATAAAACAATCGTTACTTCGCAAACAAAACTACACATTTCAAAAAAGCATAACAAATTTCAATAGGGACGAATATTCAACAACCGTGCCCCCCTCTCCGTCATCGTTCGTCGTGCATTCCCACATATTTGCACAAACTCCATTCAGAATATTGGAAGCACATTTGTAACCAGTCTCCGGGACGATGAAACACGTCCACGAAGCGCCACTTCTACCTGTTCGCGCGGGAAGGCGGCAACGGTAGGGCAGACGACAATGAAAAATCGATTACATACGTTTGTGCATTTGCATCGTAACTGTTGCATAATTTCGCGATTAATTGAGAGTTACGATATTGGAGCAGATATTATGAACGCCGATCATAATTGAATCCTGTGTTTGTGTTGTATCAACCTGGCGAAGAAAGCGATGAGAAACCGCGCTGGCAGAGCGCAGAATCCAGAACCAGAAGCCACAACATGCTGGTGAACATCATCATGTGGGTTCATGTTTCGGCTTCGCTTGGACCCCCTTCAGGTCCGTCGTCGTGGCCTCTATGCTGCGATCGCAAGGAACAATACCGTTTGTTACCTTCGTGATCGTGCTTCTATACATGTTCGAGCATAATTTTCTCCTTTCGCACACATACGGTAGCCCGCTTGCTACTGGATTCGGTGTTGTTTGCAATTTCCATGGTCAGGTTTATGGGCTCCTTGAATTCCCCGCTCGTTGAAAGAGAGCGCGAGGTATGTTTTCATAGGCAAATTATCATAAACAGAAGTCATGTTTCTTCTCCGACGAGAGAGCTGAGTGGTAAACTTGTTGGGCTGCTTAATTTCTTCCGTCAGACGAGCTCGACGAAGACTGGAACCAGTCAAGAGCATATCATGGTGACACAAGAATCGAACTGGAATGATAATTCTTTGGCGAGGTCCAATCATCGTGTTCTATCGAATGTGCTCGCTGGATGAGGCTTACGTGCGGAAGGGAACTGCTCGAAGGTTCAGGTTTCAATCCGACCTCGTAATGGCTGGTGATCGTGAGCAAATGGTAGCAATATTAATTTCAAGACGAGTCTCCCCTTGAATAGAGGTTTGGTGGCATGGATTAAGGATGGCATTGCTTCAAGCGAGCATAGAGCGATGGCCCGTATGAGTTGTAGGAAGCAGACGAGAAAACCCTCGCCTCGCCGATTGTCGCCGTGGTCGACAGAAATTGGAGATGTCGGTGGACGGTGGATTAGCATTTTACAAGTGTTGCTGGCAGACGTATGAATAAATAATTCCCGCTGACGCCTGGTCCTATTGTGATGTCTTGCTAAATGGATGATCAAACGCTGAAGAATTATGGGAAGTGGAACACCGATCGAATCGAACATTTCCCAACGATTTATGTTACAAGTTTCACATTCCAGCTTCGAGTTCCGACCCACGATACATCCATCTCATCAAATACAACTGTTGCTAATCATCCCATCCACCCTTAATCGCACTCAAATGGCTGTTACTTTGTAAACATGCCGCATCAGCCGACAAGGGCGATCCGAGAGAATTCGAAACATCTTAATTTTTCCGCAATCACCGTACAATCTCCATCGTTAGGCAAGAAAATATCAACAATCGACCGATCTTTGCAGCTCGCAAAAAAAATATATATGTAATATTTTACGGCACCATAAAACTCATAGAAATAACTAACTGCAAAACCATCACCGCACGTTGAAGCATAATTTCTTCCATTCTATCACCATCAGCCGTTCACCAACAACCAACGGCGGCCGTGCCGTCAAACCGTGGACTGTGAACTAAAAGCGGGTAATTTAGCGCCAGCAGATAAGATTAATCTGTCTGTAGATGCGCGCCCTGAGCAATCAACGCCACGCACCGGTCAGACACGAAGCCGAACGCGACAGCATTCTCCGGCAGAAGTGGTCGGCTCAGTATAGGGTTGGATTGGAAGTGAAGGTTCAGGACAGCGACAGGCATATTGCTGGAAAGTGCAAGCTTCGAACCACTGTGCACAGCCCATCAGTCTCATCATCATCTGCGGCTTAGAGCCCTTAATGTGTTTTCAAAGGATCGGTTTGGTTGAGTGATGGTTTTATAGCAAACGCTAGGTAGAAAAAGCAGGGCAAATTGAGCCGTAAAGTCACGTTACGATGTATGTAATATGCATTGGCTCAGCTATAGAACACATTAGCATAAACTTACTTTTTTTTTCTACATAATTCCAATTTAGTACATGTAAGTCAACATCGAAAGAAAATATGATTCAACTTTTCCAATTCAATTTGCATCTAAATCGATCTTAATAGATTACTGGTATTCAAAAATTTCTTGTTAATTCCATAAATCAAGTAGAGATAGACGATAGACGCATCGATCAATAGACGCATTTATTTGGCATGGATGTAGAGTACATAGAGGAAATCACGGCTCTAAAGGATTGTAATGTCCGCAAACAGTCAAATTCTTCTAACTTTATATTCGTTGGGTAAAATTGATTGAAAATTTGCGTAGACATAGTTTATTATGTACTGCTTGCATTCTTTGAGTTGAAAGTACCATAAAACATGTAAAAATATAGCGGCATATAACACTCGCTTAAAGTCATATATTCTCGTTGATTCAAGTCGTAAGTCTCGTAAGTCGAGCCAAGTACGAGACACTGAAGACGGCCTTACTGTTGAGGTCGAAATACGTATCTGTCAAGATACAATAAAATGGTGGAATTCAATGGGATTGTACAAACTCGTCTTATGACAAGTGCACCTTTATTGGTTTGTTTTTGGGCACCCTCTTTTTATGGACAAATCGTTCAATATCACTGACCCAAGACGAAAATGAGCTGTAAAAAAATCAGTTTTAAGAGATAGAGCCTTGCTTTCTTCAGCAATAATGTTCAAAATTACCTGTTCCATCCAGAAAAAAATATTGCACAGGCCAGATTACGGGCACTAGGATAATCTAGACCATCCAAACTATCATTGAGTTGTAATTTTGATGTTCTAAGAAATCAACACCGTACTTTATCATATTTTGGTTAAATGATCTTTTTTCAATATCTACGATACTCCAAACAGTCCTTGAGTACAGATCTTAATATTCAAATAGATCAACATGAAGATCTGCGACATCCCAGCTATTTTTATAAGTTGGAATAGCTCCACGGGACTTCGTTACACCATTATAGACCTATTATAGAATTCGTTGGACATGTACGACAATCCAAAGTGTCCAAGAGTTTAATTCTTTATATTCAAATCGATCAACAAGAAGACCTACGATGGTCTAGCATGAATTTACTACCAAAAATTTGTATGGCGAAGAACATCTAGGGAAGATCCATATAGTACGTCACGCCAAACAATTACCATTTTTAACAACCCTCCCCCCTTCGTCACACTTCTTGTAATGAGCTTCTAGTATTTTTTTAATTGACACACTGCTCTTTGTGTACTTTTGTACTTTGACGTACTTTGTGAATAACCACCCAGTGTTGGGAAAAACTCAAAATCTCAAAACTCACGAACGATTCAAATCAAACGAGAGTTGAAACGCAATTAAATTAAATTAACGTTCAATACATAAAACAATGGATACTCTTGCGCCTGTAAACAATAAATTGCACCTAAATATTTTATAAAACTTTTTGGAGCGAAATGATTTTTTGGGCAATGAGTGAAATGATCCGTTTTAGCATGAAAAACTCGTGATGTATTCCCTTAAAATCGCAAACGAGTTAGTTCGGAAGCGATTTGGAGCATTTCTCTAAAAAACAATCACCAGTCCACTAAATATTTTTTCGATGATGAAGACTATTACAGTCAAACCTCCATGAGTCGATATTGAAGGGACCATCGACTCATGGAAATATCGAGATGTGGAATAGAAAATTGTCGGGAAGCTGTTTGAAGGGACCATCACAGTAGCCCAGAAAATATTTTTTAATATGGCATAATTTGTCGGGAAGCTGTTTGAAGGGACCATCACAGTAGCCCAGAAAATATTTTTTAATATGGCATCTTCCATGAGTCGATATTGAGTCATAGAACAACGACTCATGGAGATTTAACTGTATTGAGAAAATTAATTATTAATACCTTTTGATGCACTGCTTCCAAAAAGTTTACTCCTAGTGTGCATGTTTCAGCAGTGCACCAGAGCTTAACGTGTCAATTAGAATTTGACTGTTTTTGATGATTTCACAACCAAAATGAAAGTTTCACTGAAGCGCCTTCTGTTGACGATCTCGCAGAATCTCATCAAATGGTTGCAGAGGAACTGAGAGATAGATTTCTTAGCAACATGGTTTAGCTTTTACATTTAATTCATTTTTGGATAAGTATGATGAAAAGCGTTTGAAGTGAAATTTTACGAAATAATTCATAAATAAATTACTTTACTCTTACATATAAATGTTAGTTTTAGTAACCACCACTTAAACGTGCAGTACTTAAACCAATTATAATGTCGAATGAATGTGTTGCGTTATGTTATTTATAGGTTAGACTGTCATCTCATTATACCCCCATAAATCAAGCTTTATTCTATAACACTATTGACGATAAAACGAACGAAAAAAATGTTAATGCAAGATTTGTGATCATAATAACATGTTTTTTTAGTACGTAAGTACTGTGTAATGATGTCAATTGGAGAAATTCCAACTAACAAGCAAGTTTGGGAACCTATGCATTACTCTGTTCTAGAATTCTGGAGTTCCGTATTTTTTCTGGGAATACTGTAATTTTTATATAATGGTGTAATGATGTTCCATGATGCTTCTCCAACTAACAAACAAGCCTCAGAACCTATAAATCACTCCAACTGACACACACGCTCAGGAACCTATGAATCACTCTGTTGGCCTTGTGTTTGGGTCCTCAAGAATGATTTAGAGTAGATATTCTGGGAATGTTCAGTTTTTTTATTTACTGATGTAATGATGGGGATTCTACAACTAACACACTAGCTCAGGAACCTATCAACCACTCTGTCGGTCTTGTAAACCTCCAAGATCTGAACTCAAGAATAGTTTGGAGTACCGTTCTGATAACACTGTGATTTGATAAAAATAGTTTAATTATGTCTCAAGTAGCATTTCCAACTTCAATGAGGCCCCGTAAAACGCTTTGTTGTTTATGTAGATTATCAAGATCTGAACTCAAGGAAAGTTTGGAAGCCCTAGAAGATCATCAAAAAAATATTTCCCCCCCTCCCTATTTCGATTTTTTCATGGTTTGCATCCGTTTTTGCAGCAGTATGTCCAAAATTGAAGTAGAAATACGATGATAAAAAAAATCAGTATTGAATTGGTTTGCCATTTTTATGCATTTTCTTCGAATTATTTAGTCATAGTTTATTGGAATAACAAGTTTTTTTTGTGTTTTGTGTATTCAACCATTGTATATGTACTTTTTGGAACTAAGTTGCATTTGACGGGGAATTCAGTCTTATTGTTGCCATTGATTGACAAATTGACAAATTTGACCTTGCCTTTTGAAGTTGTTGACAAATTATCGTTTATTTTCATAGGGACCACTCATTGAGAAGAAAAACGCGAAATTAAAAAAAAAAACTTTTTTTTTGCCTGCAATGAATGCAATATAGGATAAAGTGCCCAATAGTGGACCCCAACCAATAGTGAACCCTTCAGCCATTTTTGCATTATTACAGCACAATGTAAACCTTTTGCTATGAAATTCCACAGGGAGAACCTACCTTACAGTCCTATGATTTGAGGACATGCGTTGTAAATGCTATGTAAAGTAAAATTAGATTACTTTTTTAAATTCTTTAAAAAATAAACACGATAGCGTCCATTATAGGTATATGGGGGGGTGCGTTGTGGGAACAGGAAATAATAGGGAAGAAGACCGTCCAGAAACGAAACATGAAAATCAAATGAAGTGTCGACTATAGGGAAGCAATTTCCTATTATGGACCCCCAGGGGGTCTACTATAGGGCGAATTCAGTCAGACTTCAAAATGTTAATTTCAACGAATAACGTCGTGTATTTAAGTGTTTTATGTATGGATCGTAAGGAAGAGATGCAGAACTTGTTATTAGATATCAAGCAGAATTAAAATGTTGAAAATTTTCTACTCTTTAAGACAGGAAGAGCACAATTTCGCTACTAGGTGGTCCACTATTGGGCATTTTACCCTATGTAAATTGAAGGAAAAAATAAATCCAAGTACCTAAAGTGCTTTATTAGGAGACTGTTTTCGTTACCTTTTTCAATGCAAGAGAAAGGCATCATCACTGCCAAGTGGATTAATCTAGGTTTTTTATTGTTTCGTGACAATTAAAACTAATTAAATACTATTTTTTTCGAGACTGGGTGGATTTCATTCGTAATTCTTAATTATTACCCGGATTTTCAATGGTGTTCACAACCGAACAAATGTCCAATGTCTTAAATGTCCAAAAATGCCAAATTTGCGAAATTGTCAATAAGGTGTTTCAAATCGACGAAATAAAACTAATTTCTTTCCTAGTAGTAAGGTTGCACGTCTAGCTTTCGATTGGTATAAAAATGTACACATAATACCAACTAAAACCAAAGTTATGGACAAAATGTAAAAGGGGGCCCACAACCGAACCTCGTTGTACACACGAATACGTCTGTATTACTCCATTTGATGCTGGGTACCGTGCGTGGACGCGGCGTGCACACTGCTTAAAAAACCGCTACGTGGATATCGGCCCTAAAACAGTTCGATAAGCGTCTGTTGATCAGAAGCGAATATCCGAAAGACAAAAGACAGGTGAAGGAGATCAATCACAAACACGTGGTTGAGGTCTTTAAATGGAAACAGAACACCTTAGTTCGAGATGTGGCTGAAAAGTTGCATGTGAGCAAGGCGACCGGGCCCTCGGAAGGGGGGGGGAGGTGGATGTGAAGCCAATAAGAAGAAGAAGGTTGCCAGATAAATTAGTGAAGAATGTAGAAGAAATAAATAAAGCTAAATTTTCAACACAAAAAAACGTCGAATCTAAGGTTGTGCATAACCTTATGTCTGGGATTATAATTTATTTGATCATAAAGGCAAAACAAATTAAATAAACGATGCCAAACTAATTTGAATTGTTTCTTTCAGTCCCTGAAAATTTGGTGATACTCGGATAAAAACTCAAATTTTGAGAACGAATTTAGTGTGCACGGATTTTAAACGGTGCACCCTTTAGTTTTATTGAAATCCAAATTTTGTTTCTACAGTGAACTCTCTCTAACTCGATGTTCTGTAACTCGATATGTTCTCTTATTCGATGAAATTCAAAGTCCCTTGAATCTAGCATACTGCGTTACCTCCATAAGTCGATACCTTCCTTACTCGATGTTTTCTAAGTCGAAGTAATTTTCCAATGCATTTTCACCTCGGCACGATATACACGGTGTCGGGTTATATGTCCGAATTTCGTTTGACCGAATGCCATTTAGCCAAATAGTTGAGAATTAACTTAAATTGTGAGTAATGAGAAGTGAGAAATTTGAAGTGAAAAGTATGAAGAGGAAAGTGAGAAGTAGAAAGTGAGAAGTATGAAGTGAGAAGTGAAAAGTAAGAAGTGAGAGGTAAGAATTGAGAATAAAGAAGTGAGAAATACTAAGTGACAGGTGAGAAGTGAGCAGTGAGAAATGAGAAATCAAAAGGAAAAATGAGAAATAATAATTTCGAAGCATGAAATGAGAAGTAAGAAGTGAACTGTAAGAGGAGAGAAGTGAAAATTGAAAAGTGAGAAAAGTGCGGAGTGAGGGGTGAGATGTGAGAACTTAAAAGTGAGAAATGGGAAGTGATAAGTGAGAAATGAAAACTGAGATATGAGAAAGTCGAAGCGAGAAGTGAGGAGAAGAAAGTGAGAAGTAAGAAATAAGAAGTATGATGAGTAAGTGAGTAAGTAAGAAATGAGAATTGAGAAACGAAAAGGGAGAATTGAGTATTGAGCATTAAGAAATGATAGGTGAAAAGTGAGGAGTGAGGGGTGAGAAGTGAGAAGTGGGAAATGAGAAATGAGTAGTGAGAAATGAGAAGTGAAAACTAAGGACCGAGGAGTGAGATGTGAGAAGTGGGATGTGACTGGTGAGAAGTGAGATGTGAGAATTGAAAATTGTGAAAATATTCCTTATTCTTTCAAATTTCCTTCATTCCTCTTTTCGCTCCCCTTTTTTTCTTTCATCTTCCTATACCTATTGCTTTCATTCTTCTTCCTTATTATCTCTTAATTATCCTTTTCCTTTACCTTATCCATTATTTTTTTTCTACTTTTTTCCATTTTCTTCCTTATTTCTTCTTATATTTTCCTTACTCCTTCTTTCTCCTTCCTTCCTCTTTTTTCTTCTTCTTTCTTTCTCCTTCTTTCTATCCTCTTCAATCTTTCTTTTTACGATTTTCTTCAACCGTCTAAGACGAGTTTAGTACTCACCATTTAATTCCACTACGTTTTGTTGTCTTTGTAGTTCACAGTTGAGGTCGAAATACGTATCTGCAAAGATAACAAAACGTAGTGGAATTAAATCGTCTTAGACGGTTGAATACATTCCATTAAAAAGAGGTTAAAATATTTTTTCTGGCGTTTTTCTTTTTTCTTCGTCTTTCTTTCTTCTTTCTTCAAACTTCTAACCCTTTTTTTCTTGCTACTTTTTTCTGTCTTATATGATTTTTTTACTGTCTTATATCTCACCACTTCTCAACATCTCGCTTCTCACATCCTAAGTATCATTCTTCACTCCTCACCTCTTGCTTCTGTTTTCCTCGCTACACCCTTCCTATTTCTCACTTGACATCTATTGCATATCGCTTCACACCACTCATATCTCACTTCTCATTTCTCACTTCTACTTCATTTGTTACTGCATACATCTCACTACTAAGTACTCACTTTCATTTCAAGGTACTCACTTCTCACTACTCTGTACTCACGTCGAACATGTCACTTCTCATTTCTCAGTTCTCACTTTTCACCGTTCACTTCGAACATCTCACTGCTCTCTTCATTTAATAAAGGAAACAATTTTAACTATTTGGCTAAACGGCATTCGGCCAAATGACCCTTTTGGCCAAAAACGACTCTTTCGGCGAAATGGCATTCGGTCAAATGACCTTGAACCATATTTCTACATACTATGACAAGTATTTGATATTTTAAGAAAAAAAAATAAAACTATTCCCTATCTCGATACCTCCCTAACTCGATGGTCCCTTCAATATCGAGTAAGGGAGAGTTCACTTCATTTTCTATTATTGCAAATTTTTGGTTTGGCTTGGGGATAACATTAGTGTATTTCTAAAGTTAGGTCATTACATTCGTTCATAGTGTAATGGCGATTAGTTTAATTCATATTTATTACTAAATACATGATGTCAACAGCGTCAAATCGGGGGTTTAGTGTGGGAACTCAAAATTATTTTTTCAATTGGTATGAAATATTTCATGTAAGCATTTGTAGCACTTCTCATCCATTCTTGTATGCAAGTCGTACTGGCTGATAGGAACAATGACGGGTTGTTATTGTTGTGATCGAGATCTCGCCGGTACGTTGCGATTTCCACGCGAGTGTAATTACGCAGTATTTTAACATCTTTCCTCAATCCGGACATTGAGGATGTTTAGTAGCTTTCTGTGTTGACTAGGCGGAGGACTTTTAGTGAATACGTCTGCCAGCTGTTTCGGTGATGGGATTAATTTTAGTTGCAGCTTCATGTTCTTGATGAGCTCTCTGATGAACATATATTTCAGATCGAGGTGTTTCATCGGTTGACATCAGTTCTGGGCGATAGGCCGATAGCAACATCAATTCTCTATATCACTACCTAAAATTACGCTTCTGAGTTTACTCAAGTAATCAAATGGAGAGAGTGCGAAGGGGAGGGTTTTCATGTACATGCAAGTATTATTATTCCTCTTGATTTTAATAAAAGCTACAAACAAAAATCTCAGAAAAACCTCCGAGATACATGGATTTAAAATTTAAAAGTTCTCTGTAGAAGATTATTTGTTGTGCAGTCCCCTCCAGCTGTCCGTTTTGTCTGATTTTCCCTAGATGTGAAGGAGTCGGATAAAATGGACAACTGCGGTGGTCTGATATTTACTGGATAAGATTCCGTTACTCTGTAGTTTATTCGAAATTTGAGCAAGGGAATATATTTTGAAGAATGCGGGGGAATTGGGCCGAACGGATAAATGACAAAGGCTGCACAAAAAAGATATCCCCAATTAAATTTTATACCCATTATTTTAAAAAGAAAATTAATTTTAATTCATGTGTATTTCTTTTTTCTCTCGAATGTATCAAATATCAAATACATCATCTATCTGATATCTGGTTTTATGTAGGGAGAGTCGGGTGAAACGGACAATTGCCATGATAAACATTACATGATATTTCCTGCATTAGATTCCACCAAGGATTCCACTTACTTAATAACGCAGTATAGTTGTATTCAGTTCGGTCTTATTTCGGTCTTTCTTATTTAACAACTGACAAGCATCGGTCAAAACGGGCAACTGACGGAGATTGTATATTACTTGATCTTCTTTATTGGATTCAAAAGCCATTATCACAATATTCAGCGCAGTTAAATTCAATCTTCTTTTATTTCGAAAACCGGATGTTTTATTTAGTTATTTCTCCATTTTGTGGGGAGAATGGGTTCAAATGGACAACTAACGAAGGCTGCACAACAAATATATCCCTAAGAAGTTTGTGTAGACATTATTTGATTGTAGCAGTAGATTTGAATTCACTCTGTTTTCCCTCTTTTCCTAATATCATATGATGTATCTATTTTTTGCATAATATGGGCAAAATCGGGCAAAACAGACAACACTGAACGTCCGAAAATGAGAATATATCCTCCATTCGGTACTACAGATATTAAAATATTAGTACAAAATATGCAAATATGCTCGATGTCGTTAAAATAAGTGTAGGGGAATGAATGTAGGGGAGAAAAGGGTGAAATGGACCACCTACCGAAGTCTGAGCAACACGAAACCATCATTATTCGGTTATACACATTTTTTACGTTCGGAAACGGTATTTTGCCGAACATTCATGTAGCGGTCTTTAATTAAGTGCCATTTGGGGTCCCTTTTTTCCCACTGTGCGACGTTTCGACACGGGATTAGTGTCTTCTTCAGGGAAAGAGAAATTCGTTCGTTTTTTGTCTTATATTTTGTCTAACTATAACTGTCTGGTTTAGCTGGTGTCGGTACATAGTCTCGAAATCACTTTCCATTTCACTTGTGAAAAGGCCTATTTTTATTTCTGTTTTCCCCACGCATCCAACACAACTTCCTTCTCTTGGTTTTTGTGGAGATGCAGAGATATTCTCAGTCTCTAACAGCAACAATAACCACACTAACATTTCTTTTCTTTCCAACTGACTGCAAGGACTAGGCCGACGCCTTACCATAAAACTTCCGTGGATCGTTTTACTTAAATAGATATAAAAAACCGATTCTCCGAGATCCCCGAATTACTCCCGGGTGGAGAAGAATCCACTTAATAAGAATCAGTCGCTCAGTGACAGGCTTTGTCATCCTCGCGTCTTAGCATTCACGAAAACTGAGCATCACACTCATTGCTTCCAATATTGATTGAATCGAACAGCTCCTAATTGATCCCAGAAGAATCGCAGTCTTCATCGTTATTGAAGTAATCGTAATTTAAATCACAGAATTGCCTTTTCCTCATAGTTTATACTCCGTCGATTTGTAATATCAATTCACAGTCATAAGCAATCGGATTATACCCTTTATTTAGCTCCAGGATCCTAACGTACCTGTTCACACAATCCCGGATCTACCGCGTACGTAGATTTCGAGCGTCAACTTGTTCTGATGAGCAAGCTATAGTTACCCACTTCTAGATCAACAACTGGCAGAACCGGTCCTACGACGCGTCGCTGAGATGAGGATCCCCTTCCCGAGCCCGATCGGACGTGCCCACCTACCCGATCGCAGCTAATCGTCAGTCAGTCATTCAGTCAGTCACCGGTCTGATATCGCATCAACTTTGGTCCATTTACATATTTTATTAACGCGGTGCTCTTTTCAAAGCTTACTCACGTTCGGCCCGGGCCGGCCCGTTTGCCCTGGGTGACAAGTTTACAGTCAACGTTCAGCCTCCAACACCTCCGACATCGATTGGGCCTCTCCGCGGCTATTGGAAGCGATGTTTGTTATGATCACTCTGTCACCTCTATCGGGCCTCCGTCGGACGATTTACGGGGCATTCAATTTTCAGATAGGAAACGGAGCGAACCGAATCTGGTTCCCCATAAAGCATGGGATAGAATCTAATTTCAATGGCATCAGCGGCGATATCAACGATGACGATTATCGCGAGCACCGTGGTCGCGCTGGCTCGGCCCCTCAATTTTGAAAACCAATAAAAATAACTGTTAATAATCGCAATAATTTAGGCAATAAAAACTTTTAAAATTTTACACATCCTCTTTTTTCCTTAAATGGATCGAATGGTCATCCCGAGACACGGTTGGGCATAATAAAACCAACACCGACCAGGAGGCATGCAGCGCCGTCGGCCAGTAAGGTGACCACGATTATTCCCATTAGACTGACTCAGGAAGGTTGGATTTACTGCAAAATATGTTTGTTCTTTAGAACGGCTTGAATTTAGAGCAACTAAGTTAAGATAAACTTGCTTAAATTGTTCAAACAATTTACTTAATCAAATGGTTATCCACACAGATTGCTTGTCTGGAAATACTATCAGTTACGAAGGATTATTTTATTTTATATTACATTGTACGTCAGTCTAATGTGCATAAAAAACTTCAATCAATATTTTCAAAAAAGCTTGAATGACATACATACTTAAAACTATCTTAACGCATCTTCCCAAGATTGAGTCGAGTGTATTCAAGAGACGCCCAATTTGACTTGATTATTTGCCATTTTCTCATTATATCGGAAATTAATCTTCTGATACAATCTCAACGACGGCCCACTACTGAGGCGTTGAGTTCATTTGGCAGCCAAGGATTTTTCCAGCGCAAATTAAAACTACCCGAAATTCGAATCAAATTTTATGATCGTGAGCATGGCTTTTGTGGGCTGCCTAATAAAACTATAAACTCCCAATCGAGCTCACCCCGTAATCACCCAACGGCAGTGTCAGCAGCCAAGCCACTGACTGCTCGTGGGCAACGAGTTTGGAGATTCACTTGTTGGTTGTTGCAGTTCAAATGGTTCCGAGCTTGGGGTCCCATCAGCCCCGCGCTGAGGGTCATTACTTGCAACGATCGATTGGTACCTCCCAGGATACCGCTCGTTACCAATTTGCATAATGATCGCCCGAAATGCGATCGTTAAGCAACAGCGAATTAGTTCTTTAAAAATCCATCTCCAAACGTAAACGGTTTTTGGGGGCTTGAGAGTGTTTTTTTGGTGCCATTTTATGAGCACTACTCTTTCTCTGCACATTGTTGGTAAATTTTGTATTCACTATCAAAATAAAATAGTAATTAATATTTGGAAAATTATAATAATTTGAAACATTTCATTCAGTTCATTTTGACCAAGAGTATTTCCATCCATCGCAGAATGACGTACAAGCATTGACATTTTTAGTTCTCTAGTTAAAAGGTTGTTTTAAATAAACTAAAAAACTGTCTCACTTTCAGTTATGGTGACCACCCGAAAGTGAGGTAGAATTTTAGTTTATCTAAAATTATGTGCTCAAAAATGTAATTGTTCCAAAAAGTTAATTGAGGACAATTGACTTCAATGGCATAAACGTTATTCCATTTTGGTCGTCAAATCATCGTTTTTAAACAGTGTGTCCCAAAACAGTTGGAATTTCATATTGTACTTAACTTCTCTTCGGGTGAAATGAAAGACAACTGGATAAGAAACACGGGGTAAGCCATTAACTGGTTCTGTTTCTGTTTGTGTGCGCTCCTCCTCAAGGATTGATCAAATTTTCTCCACTTGGGGACTATAAACATCAAACATTATGAATCGTAAAAATGTAAATATACTGCTGTTCAACCTCACCGTGAGTGACGCCTCGAATGTATAGAGAATTTTTGTGTATTTTGGAACAGCTAGATTTCAGCGGGAGCCAAGTGTCAAACGAATACCAGTCTGACTGGCTGGACGAACGGCACTAGGCTGAAGCCTCAAAGTTAGCTTGAAAGCTCAGAAGTTTAACCTAGTTCCGTTATCTGAGTGAGGATGGGTAAACAAATTAACGATTGAATGATTTCGATATCAAGTCTTCAGGCTCTCAGTGAGAGGGTTAACCAAATCGCACTTCTCAGAATCACTGTCCCCCAAATGACGGCCTAAATGGATCAGGGTAAATGCAATTACTGCATATTAGGTTTAGCTATTTTAGAATAAGTTATTTTAGAATGACAAAATTGAAACAAGATAATTTTTTCATAGAAACAGGGCAAACATTCTTCAAAAAAATATGCCAAAGCGTTCTTCAAACGCATGCACCGTAGTTGAACGCTATGCTGAAATTTCGAGCATCATGTCGAACAAGTCACATATAAGTACTACAAAACGCAGCCTCTAAATCTCTGAAGAAGGTGAAATACACGTTAAAACGTCGTAACTATTTAAAAATTTAAAAATTTAAAAATTTAAAAATTTAAAAATTTAAAAATTTGAAAATTGGAAAATTTAAAAATTTAAAAATTTAAAAATTTAAAAATTTAAAAGATTAAAAATTTAAAAATTTCAAAATTTAAGATTTAATAATTTAAAAATTTTCCACAACTTGAAAATTTAAAAATTTATAATTCAAAAATTTTAAAAACTAAAAATTTAAAAATTTAAAAATTTGCAAATTTAAAAATTAAAAAATTTTAAAATTTAAAAATTTAAAATTTTAAAAATATAAAAATTTAAAAATTTGAAAATTTAAAAATTTGAAAATTTGAAAATTTGAAAATTTGAAAATTTGAAAATTTAAAAATTTAAAAATTTGAAAATTTAAAACTTGAAAATTTTTGAACTTTTAAACTTTTAAAAATTAAAAATTAAAAAATTTATAAAAAATAAAAAAAAATTAAAAATTTAACGATTTAAAAATTTAAAAATTTAAAAATTTAAAAATTTAAAAATTTAAAAATTTAAAAATTTAAAAATTTAAAAATTTAAAAATTTAAAAATTTAAAAATTTAAAAATTTAAAAATTTAAAAATTTAAAAATTTAAAAATTTAAAAATTTAAAAATTTAAGAATTTATAAATTTAAAAATTTAAAAATTTAAAAATTTAAAAATTTAAAAATTTAAAAATTTAAAAATTTAAAAATTTAAAAATTTAAAAATTTAAAAATTTAAAAATTAAAGAAATAAAAAATTTTAAAACTTGAAAATTTAAAAAATTAAAAATTTAAAAATTTAAAAATTTAAAAATTAAAAAATTTAAAAATTTAAAAATTAAAGAAATAAAAAATTTAAAAACTTGAAAATTTAAAAAATTAAAAATTTAAAAATTAAAAATTTTAGAAATTTAAAAAATTAAAAATTTAAAAATTTAAAGATTTAAAAATTAAAAAATTTTAAGATTTGAAAATTAAAAAATTTAAAAATCCAAAGATTTAAAAAATTAAAAATTTAAAAATTTAAAAATTTAAAAATTTAAAAATTTAAAAATTTAAAAATTTAAAAATTATAAAACATTAAAATTTCAAAATTTCAAAATTTAAAGATTTTAGAATAAGATACGTTTCAAACCAAAACCCAGATTAATCCATCTAACGGCGCTGGTGCCTTTCTCGCTCATTATAAAATATGTAGGAGTACAAAAAAAAAATTACCGCGTTTTGGATCTTGACGAAATTATATCGATACCTGCAGGTATGACAGTACAATCGAGTGTAGACGAAGTCAGGGACAGACAAAATTTGAACATGTTAAAAATCGGGTCATCACATATTCATTTACGGAATGATGCTATTGCAAAGTTTAATTGTGAACAAATAATCAATCAGAAGCCTGCTGGCGTACATTTTCGAAAGAATGGTAAACTAAAGATAGTGAACTTTTATATTACACGTGTTCCAAACCCTGAGAAAGAAAATTTCACAGAATCTTCGAAATATTGAGAATGTTTAATCGTTCGTACGTATGCACTTCATCTCATAACTCCTATTTCCATCCCATCAAAAAAAGCAATGAAAAGGAATTTGGTTTGTTTCTTATTTTTGTGATTTTTTCACCAGTGAACACGCGTGTTAGGAAAAAGAAGCGACGAGATTGGCGCTGTATTTCTTTGTTTTGCGATGAGATGAATATATTTGAAATGGAATGAATATAGTGAGATGGAAAACGGTACAGTTCCTCTATACCCCATTTAAATTATTATTTGGGTCTGCTTTACCATCATCGGATATTTATAAGAGAGTAAAAAATTTGATTACCTGATAACTGTCCCTCAAAGCCACAAATGCTCTTTATTGATCAAATTTATTCGTGTGGACAGGATTTCCAGCCGAATGCAACTTGTTGCGAGCAATCGGCTAAGTGCGAAAAAGTGAGCTATCCTTTTTTTAATTTTTTTCAAGAAATTTTTTTAAAGTTGTATTTTGGCCATAGTTTCCAAGCCAAATAGTCCGATCTTGCCAATTCCAATGGGAAACAATAAGGCAGGATTCCCAGTCAAATGCAACTTGTTATGAGCGGTTAATGGTATGTACCCAAAAAAGTGAGCTAGACTTTTTTGCACATAGCCACATACGCATACACACATACACTACACACAGACATCACCTCAATTCGTTACACTGAGTCGAATGGTATATAACACTATGGGCCCCAGGACCTTCTATGAAAAGTTTGGTTTGGGAGCAAATATAATATATGGCCTTTACTCGTACTTAGTGTACGAGAAAGGAAAAAATGATTAATACATGTTTACACACGCACGTGTTACTGTTAGACAACGCAGAGGTTTATTTCTGGTTAATATGAAATTTGATATCTCAAGTATGCGCTGACCATGCTTTTCGTGCAGTGTGTCTTGTTTCGCAGCGGAACTTATTCGAGCATCTATCCGTGTTCAAACGTCCGTCAGCCGTCCCGGTCCTACGCTTGAGTTGAGAAACGGGGTCTTCCGAACTCCTCCTGCAGGCAAATACGCTGTTATTCCGAACAATTCTTGCCCTGAATCGATTATCGTTTCCAGTGGAACTCCATCAAGCCAATCCAAGTCTGCCGCTAATTGGATACCGGGACGCTTCACTGTCACAAGCCTTAAGGATGTCCCAATCTCTTCCATCGTAATCGAGCCACTACTGCGAGCGTCCAGCAGCCGTCCCGGTCCTGCACATGGGAAGGGAGACGGGGTCTTCTGGATTCCTACTACCGGCAAAGCAGCAGCCCTCGCCCGAAATTGGGCGTTATTTTAAAATTATTGTTTCGTGTAATCGTGCTTTTTAAGAGTTAATTCACACTCGCGTAGTGGAGTGAGTACTGAGAAGATTGCGAAATTATCAAGTAAATCATTTATTTGCTCTTCAGCAACATCCACTTAGGTGTGGTGCAACCTTCAAGCACTATAGTTTTCCTAAACGTGGTGGACTGAACAAAACGCGAAAAGTTCCGACGCGTGCTCTCGGTCTTTCAACGTAAAGTTGTCTTGTTTTGCAGAAGGCAAATTTGGAGAATTTACAAGGGAAAATGTCTTTTATTTGCTACTCTAGTGCCGGTGACGCAAACGAAACCTACGTTAAATGTGGAGGATTATGCAAGGCAATATTTCGCCCTAAATGTACCGGTTTTCCAGCCAACGCGCTCGAGAAGGTGAAGGATATCAATCAAGTTTTTTTTGGTTTTGCACGTCGTGTACCTCGTTGATGAAGAATATGCGTTTCCGGAATACCGTTCAAGCTGCCAAGGAGGCTGGACATGAACAAGCTTTGGATTCTCATGGTGACATTTCGGCGGCTCTTAAATCTGAGATACTGACGGAGCTGAAATCTGACGAACTCCAGACGAATTTCGCCAAATTAATGAATTCTAACTCGATCACCCCGAAGGCCACGAACCGAGTCATGTTGGAACCACGGTTTATGAAGAAACGGCGCATCTCCAGTGTGACTAACGATTCTGTCCCGGTTGGGAAACCTACTCTCCTGCTTGGAACCGACAATACTCTTTCACTTTCCTCGGAAACCAAGACCGTCCCTTAGCCCCAGCCAAAATTCTGGCTTTATTTGTCACGAATTGCACAAGATGTTTCGGCTGATCAAACAGGCGCATTAACAAAAAAGAGTTTGGAAACTAACGGGGTGCAAGTAGCTCGGTTGGTGTCTAAGGGGAAAGACATAAATTAGCTATCTTTTGTGTCATTCAAAATTGGGATAAATGCCGAATTGAAAACAAGAGCGCTTCTGACTTCGACATGGCCTAGAGGAACTCTTTACCGAGAATTCTGTGATTTAAGTTCTAGAGAAAATTTGGGGTGACCAAAACCTCCACCAGCGACCCACGATCCACTAGGCATTCCGGCGGAAGCAGAAATGGTGGTTATCGAGTAATCCTAGCAACTTCCCTCAGCTATTCATCGGGACGCATACTTGCCGCTAGTTGCGTGGAAGACCCTAGTCCCCTCATTACAGTCGAGCTCTTCCTGCTAGCGACCTGCAGCTAACAGCCGATTCTTTTTTATATGGAAGATGCGATCCGTGTAAAACAAGTTTTCAGTTCAAAATTTGAAAATCCGTGTAAAACAAGTTTTATGATTTCTCGATAAATCATGCAAAATGGAGCAACTTTTCAAAAAAAAATGTTTGAGATTTTTTTAGACGGCCGTGTAAAAAAAGTCCGTGTTAAAACAGAATCGGGTGTACGCTTCTATTGAAAACATTTTGCTTCCTGAAACATTCCTTGCTTACTGTGTGTCGACAACGGAACATGCTATCATACATGCACGGAACATGCTATCATACGAACATGCGGAACATACAATCTCTAAATCTGCTCCCACCGATATGCAAGGATCCACGGAGCCCTCTGACAAAAGAAGGCCTCTAGCTATGAGGAAGCCCCCATCCCTCTCATCGCAGTCGAGCTCCTCCCACCAGCGATTATCAGCCGTCCCGGTCCTGCGTTTGTGCTGAGAAACGGGGTCTTCCAAATTTCTCCTGCAAGCAGGTACGCTGTTGATTATTGTTTCCAGTGGAACTCCATAAAGCCAATCGATGTCTGCCGCTAATTGGATACCGGGACGCTTTACTGTCACAAGCCTTAAGGATGTCCCAATTCCTTAGCTCGCAATCGAGCCACTACAGCGAGCGTCCAGCAGCCGTCCCGGTTCTGCACATGGGAAGGGACACGAAGTCTTCCGAATTCCTACTACCGGCAAAGCAACAGCCCCTCGCCCGAAATCGGACGTTATTTTGTACTACAAGAACGTTGGCGAAATGAATGGCCTAGTAGAAGACTATCGACTAGCGGTCATGGACAATTTCTATGATATCATAGTTTTGACCGAGACTTGGCTAGACTCTCGCACAATTCCAAGCTACGTTTTCGGAAATTGGTACAAGGCTTTTCGATGTGATTGAAACTCGTATAACGGCATGAAATCGACAGGAAATGGTAATCGCAATAGTAATCGAAGACGATTCGTTCAATACAGTGGAATAAGTGTGGGTAGCTAGTCAGCTCGGAGGCCTAAACTGTTTATTTGTGCGGTGTACATCCAGACCGAACTCGAGACTTGGAACTCATAGACGCGGATTTCGAACAGTAATGCCTCGGAGATCGCATCCTCCTTGCAGGTATCGCATGGATTCCAACTCACAACAGTTTCCTGATCAGGAACATTTTTCATTTCACTCGGGAGCTCTCAGGTTGCTGGATAACCTCTTTTGATCAAGGCTGTTCCTCACCACCCTTCTCTAGTAATTAGAGTTGAGAACGACGACGTTCATGATTTCGTTGGTACCTCAACGGCTGTGTTATACGTTTTCCGCAAGGTGGATTTCTGCAGTACTGCCTGACTTGGATTGGCAGCGTATCATTGACCCGGCCGACGCAAATATAGCTCCACAAACTTTTTCTCACGTATTGGCACGTATTTTCAACGTTACCAGCGAAGGAAACAGCGACGGCTCAAATCCCATTCGAAATCCTTTTGGAACGTTGTAAACGAGCAACGTAAGGAACGTAGGTCTTTCATCGTCCATGGTCTATAAGGGGCCCCATACACGCTCCGACGTGTTGTACAACTTTGACTCCTCCCCCAGGAAATTTGGTTCGGTCGGAGTAAAGTCGGACCGTCTGTGGGCAAGTTGTACTGTCCAACAGTCGTACAACTTGCCCACAGACGGTCCGACTTTACTCCGACCGAGCCAAATTTCCTGGAGGCGGAGTCAAAGTTGTACAACATGTCGGAACGTGTGTGAGCCCCTTAACGAAGAAACGGCATCAACTTAATAAGAGATTTGCAACCTGATCTCAACCTATCAGCGGGAGCTGACAGTAACTCTAGGCGAATGTCGCTCGGAAAGCTTCCGTGCGTTGTCCGGCATACCGTAGGGTAGCCATCTGGGGCCGTTAATACCCTAGTAACATTTTGGTTTTAAGCTGGTTTTATAACACTCTTGTAGAGTAAATTATGGTCTTCAAGAGCGTCATAAAACCCAAAATGTTACTTGGGTATTTACTCTCTACTTTAACGACGTACATCTAGTTGTACAAGGACCACGGATATCATTTGCAGATGATCTTAAAATGTGTTTGCGCACCTGCTCAATAGCCGATTGTCGCTTACTGCAAGACCAGATCAATGCTTTCGCTCACTCGCACACTGAAGCTCAGCCCGAAACCAACCGCCAAACGTTCAACAGCCGCGCAATCTGCCTGCCAGGCAAGTGAAAGTCTCCCATTTTGAGATTTTGGTCGACTCTTGCTGCTAGAAACACGTGTACTCGGTGTGGCTGGAGTACAGGGCCACGATAATTGCTCCGTAGCACGGGAATTGGAATCAGAACAGGTGAGGCGAACTGAAAATACGAAATTTTCAATGTAATGAGCACCAATTGGCTTTCTAGGCCGGAGTTCGTTTTTTTTGAGGCCCAGTTTGCCGAAAAGCTGACCACGTAACACGAGCACGAGCAAGAAGGTGAGTTAGTGATTGGATTTACTTCACCGCATTGTCCCAAATAAATGCGAATTCCAGAACCGAATCTACGAATTGCCGGCGGCATAAGCGGTCCTGACCATCCAGACAAGATCCTCGTTAATCGCAGATTGAAAACACGATCGACCCGGGTAGAACCGTCCGGACAGGAAAATTGTGCCGAAAGAAGCCACTGAACAGGGTAAGCAATCCTGAGTGCAAGACCAAGAATCAGTGCTAATCAAACTGGTGCCTTAGGGCTTTTATTTTTCCTTGTTTCGGTCTCGATTGGCAGATCAGCGAGCTGCGGTAAATCCGGCAGGGAATCAAATCTCAAGGGGGTGAAATTGGTGTGCGCTGCCCGAGCACAACGCGGACAAGGCTACGGTTGCTTCGAGACGGGAGCCCCGGAGTGCAAGTAGCTGGAGACTGGGAGAAACTCGGAGACGTCGGCAACGGAAACGGCAGGACCTAGTCCCTCGGAGGGATCCCATCCAGCATCCCGGTCGCGCTGGATGGCCAGAGGGGTCCCCAGCGGAGGGACTGGTGTTTGTGTGCAAAGTTGGTGAGCGGCTTGCGAGGATTGAGACGGCATGAATATCGCTGTGCAGAAAACCTTAGGGGGACGCCCCGTAGAGTCGAACCGTGAGTAGAAATTAAGAGAAATTCGTTAGCCATAAAGCTTAAGTCTAAAAAGGAATGTTAGGGGAAAGGCTGGGGGAGATAGGTGAGGAAGAGAAAATGTTTTAATAAACTCCTACTCATGTAAGCATTCGAGATTTGTGGCTATTTTCAATTTATTGGTGCTCTAGCCTTCCAGTTTGTTGCTTTTTTGATCCGCTTTGGGTAGTTCTGCCCTACCGCTACCGGAAGCTCGCAATAGGAGGCTTCCGAACCTCTTGAAAGGAGGCTTCCGAGCCTCTTGAAAGGAGGCTTCCGAGCCTCTTGAAAGGAGGTTTCCGAGCCCTTTTGAAAGGAGGTTTCCGAGCCTCTTGAAAGGAGGCTTCCGACCCTTTCAAAAAGGGTGTTCAAGCCTCTTGAAAGAAGGCTTCTGAAACACTTCCGAGTCTTTTGAAAGGAGGTGGGAGGAGGAGGCTTCCGAGCCTCTTGAAAGGATGCTTCCAAGCCTCTTGAAGGAGGCTTCTGATCCTCTTGAAATGGGGCTTCCGATCCTCTCGAAAGGAGGCTTCCGAGCCTCTTGAAAGGAAGCTTCCGAGCCTCTTGAAGGGAGGTTTCCGAGCCTCTTGAAGGGAGGCCTCCGAGCCTCTTGAAGGGAGGCTTCCGAGCCTCTTGAAGGGAGGCTTCCGAGCCTCTTGAAAGGAGGCTTCCGAGCCTCTTGAAAGAAGGCTTCCGAGCCTCTTGAAAGAAGGCTTCCGAGCCTCTTGAATGGAGGTTTCTGAGCCTCCTGAAAAGAGGATTCCAAGTCTTTTGAAAGAAGGCGTCCGAGCGAAAGGAGGCTTCCAGGCCTCTTGAAAGGAGGCTTCTGAGCCTTGAAAGGAGGCTTCCAGGCCTCTTGAAAGGAGGCTTGAGCCTCTTGAAAGGAGGCTGGGAGCCTCTTGAAAGGAGGCTTCCTGAGCCTCTTGAAAGGAGGCTCTGAGCCTCTTGAAAGGAGGCTTCCTGAGCCTCTTGAAAGGAGGCTTCTGAGCCTCTTGAAAGGAGGCTTCTGAGCCTCTTGAAGGAGGCTTCTGAGCCTCTTGAAAGGAGGCTTCCGAGCTCTTGAAAGGAGGCCTGAGCTCTTGAAAGGAGGCTCTGAGCCTCTTGAAAGGAGGCTCTGAGCCTCTTGAAAGGAGGCTTCCTGAGCCTCTTGAAAGGAGGCTTCCGGGCCTCTTGAAAGGAGGCTTCTGAGCCTCTTGAAAGGAGGCTTCTGAGCCTCTTGAAGGAGGCTTCCTGAGCCTCTTGAAAGGAGGCTCTGAGCCTCTTGAAAGGAGGCTTCCAGCCTCTTGAAAGGAGGCTTCTGAGCCTCTTGAAAGGAGGCTTCTGAGCCTCTTGAAAGGAGGCTTCTGAGCCTCTTGAAAGGAGGCTTGAGCCTCTTGGGGAGGCTTCCAGGCCTCTTGAAAGGAGGCTTGAGCCTCTTGAAAGGAGGCTGAGCCTCTTGAAAGGAGGCTTCTGAGCCTCTTGAAGGAGGCTTGAGCCTCTTGAAAGGAGGCTTGAGCCTCTTGAAAGGAGGCTTCTGAGCCTCTTGAAAGGAGGCTTTGAGCCTCTTGAAGGAGGCTTTCGAGGCCTCTTGAAAGGAGGCTTCTGAGCCTCTTGAAAGGAGGCTTCTGAGCCTCTTGAAAGGAGGCTTCTGAGCCTCTTGAAGGAGGCTTCTGAGCCTCTTGAAAGGAGGCTTCGCCTCTTGAAAGGAGGCTTCCAGGCCTCTTGAAAGGAGGCCTGAGCCTCTTGAAGGAGGCTTGAGCCTCTTGAAAGGAGGCTTCCGGGCCTCTTGAAAGGAGGCTTCCGAGCCTATTGATAGGAGGCTTCTGAGCCTCTTGAAAGGAGGCTTCCAGGCCTTCCAGGCCTCTTGAAAGGAGGCTTCCAGGCCTCTTGAAAGGAGGCTTCCGAGCCTCTTGAAAGGAGGCTTCCGAGCCTCTTGAAAGGAGGCTTCTGAGCCTCTTGAAAGGAGGCTTTCGAGCCTCTTGAAAGGAGGCTTCTGAGCCTCTTGAAAGGAGGCTTCTGAGCCTTTTGAAAGGAGGCTTCTGAGCCTCTTGAAAGGAGGCTTCTGAGCCTCTTGAAAGGAGGCTTCTGAGCCTCTTGAAAGGAGGCTTCTGAGCCTCTTGAAAGGAGGCTTCTGAGCCTCTTGAAAGGAGGCTTCCGAGCATTTCAAAAGGGGTGTTCAAGCCTCTTTAAAGCTTCTTGCAACGGAGCTTTTTAGCTTTTAGGGAAAAAATCCTTTACAGCTTTCTCAAATGGGGATATATTTTAGTTCAGAAGCATATTCTTAACATATCAATAATTTTCTATCATATTCTTATTTTTTGTTTCGATCAGATTGTCAAAAATTATTCCTTCTTCGTTTGACCTATAACCTTTATGTGCTACAGCCCTTCATGTACTGTGCTGGTTGTGGTAGGCAAGATTTGCTGATTGGATTTGCGTGCATTTTATGTACAATGCAAAGTTTTTAAATAAAAAATTGAACAATTATCAAAACTTTATCAATCAATGAATTATATTATATCCGCCATTGCCCATGTTTCCCGAAGGTACCCCCAGGGGTACATGTACCCTAGGTTGAGAACCGCTGGTCTAGGTAATGCTTTCCTTGGCTTGCAGCGTATCTTCAATAGAGTGGCGTCGGTCATTGATTTCAACTTGACGCAAAAAGCCCTCCGCCGAATCTTCACATCGGTTTTCACTGATCAGAACAATAAACGCACCGAATTATAGTTAACGTACTTTTAATTATATTGCATTTAAAACTCTTGACAATGTTTTTATTGTAGTGATGTAATATTATATTTATGTCTTTATTCATATTTTTTCATTAGTCTGTTGGTCTGTTTGTCTAGTCTGTTGATGTAATTCAAGAAATAAACAAAAAAAAAAACAAAGTCATTTTTCAATATGAGGTGCAGAGCAGTTTAAATTTTCTTTGTTTTGGTGGATCGTTGCAACTAATAATAATTATGATCTATCATAGTAAATTATATTTGAATATATGATGCTTTGTGTGGCCTAAAACTTCACTATTCTGATCTCTGTGATTACTTTCAGTGGCACTGACAGTATTCTACAGTGCTCAAATTAAGTACATATGATTTGAAAATTCGCAAAATCATGATTTGTAATATCTTTTTTTTTATATGTATTTATACACATTGTTTACGTTTTGATTTTTGTAGGACTAATAATTTAACCCTCGTATTGGAAATTCTTTATTTGTCGGAATTTAGACTGCCATGATAACCTTCATCAGTTAAAATATCTTCGATTCGTTAAACACCAAGCTACTTTACTTCATTTATCTTGTGCGCAGAGTACATCACTTCGCTATCTATTACTGGAAACAACCGAGAGATGATAAAAACCAGAGGCGTGAACATGCTTGTTCCATTGATCTGGAAACATAATCATTATCTTCCCTGCTGTACATCTTCATAAGCTACGCGAAACGCGCCCACTATATTTACCAATGGACCCTTGTTCATATCTTCCATACCGCATCGAAGGCAAGTCCGACTCTTGTGTGTGCCAATTGATTTGTTAGTTGGCAACAGGCAGCGAACCCTGCAGCTAGATCCTCCCGTTCGAAGATGCAGATCTAGATGAAGAAATTGCAACCCAGCATCCCGCAAACGGCTTGGTGGAACCCTGGCGAGTCAGATCACCCGAAGAAGCAAATCGCTATCTGTTGCACCTATTTCCCACCACTTGTTTGCGAAGATCTTGATTAGTTCCCGGCCAACCAAACGCACCACTCTTTTGCCAGCTTTTTTTTTCATTCTGTGCATAGTAATGAATAACGCGAAACCCGCGTGCAACTCAATCATTCCGCTCTCGACACATGCTCATGTAATTTCAATAAAAGCCCATACTTAATACAGATTAAATTACAATTATTAATTATCCGCCGGTCAGCGTCGTCAGGTCCGATCGGCGGTCTATGCCTAGAGAGATGCGTGTGTGCCACACGACACCGACAGCGCCATCGATCGTGGTGGTGGGTAAACACTTTTGGCTCTATCGCAGCCTCTCCTCGCGTCACCTATTTTGCATTAATTTATTTGCGTTTATGTTTTATGCATATGCCGACAACGACTTGTGCAGACTTTCCAACCTCTTTGGTGTGGCTGTGAGCGCTTTTTTGTGTGAATTCCATGGCCTAGGCTTGATACTTTATTAGATTAATGTTTTTAGTTGATCATAGAACAGTTGTGTAAATAAATGATTTCTAGCCTTATTTATCATAATAATAACCAGAACATCATGGGGATAGTTTCCGAATGAAGAAGCATTCATCTTAATCAAGTTCAAGAGATAAGCTATAGCTCTAGAATTTTGTATGAAGAAAAGAACGAGCGGAAAATCATAGAAAGCAACGGATGACCCGAAAAATGCAAGTTTGATAAAGATTTTTCTTAACATCGACGGCTCTGAGCACACCGTGAAACATTTTTTCGCCTAGGCTACGAACCTCATCTAAGCTGGAGCAACCAGGCATCGATCGTCGCTAGAAGCGGCAGCACACCAGCAGTTGAGTTCTCTTTGGTGAACAATGTGAGAAGCAGCGAAACATTAAACAGTGTAAAAGTGATGATAAATTACCGACCACAAGCGTGCGCATTTTGCTCCCACTTCCATCACCGAACGACGTCCATGGGAATCAAATGAGGGGGGAACCGTTTGGAAAGGTACGTAGCAGTGACGGACGCCACGGCATTGCAGGTGGTGGAGAAAATTCAAACGCGAGAGCACTTGGCGAAAAGCGACCGGGCGACAAACGAGCGACGATGACGACGAATCGTGTGGACTGCGCTCACCCGGGGTATAGGCCTTATTTATGAAGCCGACGAAGGTGTTGACTCGATAATTGATGCGATTAGTTTGGCATTAGACGTGGCATGCGATGTTTGAGGTGTCACGTTCGATTTTGGCACGCAAGGAACGGCCTACGGGGTAAATCTGTCAACCGTCAAAATATGGCAGCTGAAGATTGTTGTGCGATTTATGATGTAGGGATAAGGATTTGAATCTTCTTATCGTAAAACTCAGACAAGTTTTGTATGCTGCATAATATTATTAAAAATTTTAGTTTAATGGATGAATTTGATTTATAAGAGAGTTTGTTTTCATAATGAAACAGTACAATACACATTTAGAGGGTGCTTGGTGGCCTTGTGTCACTGCTTCTGCCTCATAAGCAGGAGATTAAGGGTTTGATCCCTGGCCCTTTCCAATTTCCTATTAGATAATTTCATTAATCATATAACTCAATCTCTTTGCAAATCAAATTCTCATTGCTAGCAAGTATGATTCTAAATATAGAATTGTTATAAAAAGCTGCCTGTTACTTAGTAGCAGTAAATAAAATGTAAAAATAGATTGGTATTCATTTGTACCCGCATACGAATGCTATATACGGTCGCTATGCTCGTGCAGGCCTCATACAAGTAAGAATGTGTGAGGTTAATGTGCGGGTAGCGATGGTGTGGTAGACGTGTGCGTGGTATTAGAATCCAATAGCATTTAAATTCTAATTGTAAAAAATGAATCCCATTAGAATTCACTTAAATACTTTCTCATTACTCTAGTACTTCTAATTCTCATTCATATATTCCTATCCCATAGATCGCATCACTTACCAAAGTGAATCCAGATAATATATCCCTTCATACTAACACAATATCCTATCCTAAGACTATCGTGGAGATGCAGAGGTATACTCGGTCTCTAGTAGCAACGAGAGTTGAACTAATAATCCTTCCTTCCCTTGATGACCGTAAGGACGTGGCCGGCGCCGTAATTGACTTAGTAAAATGCATTGAATTTCCGAAATTTGCACATTGAGAATGATAGCTAAAAACCCAAGCTCCATTCAATTGGTTCCCTGTGCAATTTCGCAAGTTCTAGTCAATCACGGAGTAGCAACTACGAAATGTACGGTTATCCTGCTCATGCTCATGCTCATAATGAAACAGTACAATACACATTTAATATTTTAAACAAATAACCTGTTTCGGAATTTGAAAAATTAAAGATCATTCTCAATGGATGTGTCTCTTTTCAGGATACAGCAACAAGTCGTTGGTCTATTCCGTATTTTTTTTACTTTCTATATTTTAAAGGGTTTTAAAAATACTTCACGAAATAAAAAATAAGTGAAGGAGATAAATACTTCCGAATCGTTGAACTCGTGATTATTTGTTCAAATGTTAAATATTTAACATTTGTTTTTGTGTTCCGCATCGTAGATTATAATTTGTTTAGAACTGATTTATGGATTGCGAATGTTGTATATTAACGGACCCCAAACATACTGTGTCATTCGAAAACTGGCTTGGTAGAGCTATCGACACCTGGTAGTCACTTCACTTTCTGCTGATCTATCAAAGTAGTAGTCTACCCTGTTAAAAATGATCCATTTTTACGCGCAAATTTGCTTCATCAACAAGTCACGATTTTTTCGCTACTGAAACATCCCTCTCATCAAACATCGTACACAGCGAGCACGAACCTATCAATTACCAACAGCTGGATGCTGGTTAACACATAACAAGTGCAGTGCCTTTTCTTTCCTAAGTATCAACTACCGAAAGGGGCGATTCAAATTGACCAAACCTTCAAAGAACTTGACTAGTCAATAACCCAAAAATCTCTCTGTTTGTTAAACCACCACCACCGACCCCACTTCAGACAGCCATGGGTTCGGCAACAAATTAAGATATCGTGATTCGCTTTTCCCACACATTTCGGCTATTAACCGACAACCGACCGGAGCAAACCTGTCATCGTTTGATCTACATTACACAAGCACCTTTCACGAGGCCCGGGCCCGACTAATGATGATATACAGATAGGTATCTCGCACTTTTGCTGTCTGAAATGAGTTTCCAGTCAATCAATGCTTGTTACTCGGATCATTCCGGCCCTGCAGCGAGCGGCTTGTTACAGATTTGGACACATGTGTTTCGTTCATACTCGATGATGACGGTGGCCTCTGGCTTTGGATCCACGGTGGTGATGCAAAACATCATAGAAGAGAATCGAAAACAACACCGGCAATCAAATGATTGGTCTCCCTGTCTGGTGGGCAAAGGTAGCAGTAAGAATCAACGAGCGAACACCCGGGAAAGTGCTGAAGGTGTTGAAAGACGTGTGATGTGATTCCGGGAGGGGGAGCTTTCTTTTCGGTGACGGACGACGCGTGACTACGACGAACGTCTACGTCGCCGCAGATGATCGACTACCTTCCTCTGTTATGACGTCTTAATAATACGACGAATGGCCTATCAATTTCGTGGATCAATATTTGTTCGGACTTTGCTCTACTTCTGTACTGCTTCGCCGTGTTTTCTCAACGCATGTGTCGAGGGAGTGTGTTTTCCGGTCCTGCTGATCGCGATCTCCTTTTGGAAGGGTTGCTATCTTATTTTACAATGATCGGCTACTGAAAATAGACATATTTAAATCTAAGTAACACATTGTAGTATAGTGTTGAAAACTTTACTGCCCATTAAAGCAAAACTGTCCCGTGTAGATAGGAAATCAAGGAAAATTATCATTAAGATGGCAATTTCTGGAAATTGGACTTTGATAATGAAATAGAGCAACAGCTCTGAACCTTTTTCTACCTCTTCGGTACCCCTTTGCACTTTTGCATTAAGTGAGGTACCCCTTATTACCCCCTGTAAAAAAAATAAGTGTAACTTATAAAAAATATGAAAAATTTAACAGAAAACTAACGGTATATATGGCTCTCAATTTAGATAGCTGAAGTTTTCATTATTCCAAGCTCTTCCGAGCGGCTTTCGAGCCGCCTCTGAACCTCTTGAACGTAGGCTTCCGGGCCTCTAGAAATTCAAAGAATTCCGAGCCCCTTGAAGAGAGGTATCCGTGCATCTTGAGGGAGCCTTCCGAGCATCTAGAAAGAAGATTTCCGGGTCTCTGGAAATGAGGCTTGCGGGCCTCTTGAAAGGAGGCTGCGGGGCATCTTGAAAGGAGGTTTTCGGGCCTCTTGAAAGGAGGTTTCCGAGCCTCTTGAAGGATCTTTCCGGGACTCTTAAAAGGAGGCTTCCGAACCACTTCAAAAGAGGTTTCTGAGCCTCTTGAAAGTAGGTTTCCCAGTCTCTTGGAAGAAGATTTCCGAATAACTTAGAAGGGGGCTGCCAAGCAACTAAAACTGAGGCTTCTGGGCCTCTTGAAAGGAGGCTTCCGAGCCTCTTGAAAGAGGGCTTCCGGGCCTCTTGAAAGAGGCTTCCAGGGCTCTAGAAAGAAGGCTTCCGGGCCTCCTGAAAGGATGCATCCAGGCCTCCTGAAAGGAGGCTTCCGGGCCTCTTGAAAGGAGGCTTCCGGGCCTCTTAGGAGGGGAATTCCGGGCCTCTTGAAAGGAGGCTTCCGGGCCTCTTGAAAGAAGGCTTCCGGGCCTCTTGAAAGGAGGCTTTCGGGCCTCTTGAACGAAGGCTTCCAGGCCTCTTGAAAGGAGGCTTCACGGCCTCTTGAAAGGAGGCTTCCGGGCCTCTTGAAAGGAGGCTTCCGGGCCTCTTGAAAGGAGGCTTCCGGGCCTCTTGAAAGGAGGCTTCCGGGCCTCTTGAAAGGAGGCTTCCGGGCCTCTTGAAAGGAGGCTTCCGGGCCTCTTGAAAGGAGGCTTCCAGGCCTCTTGAAAGGAGACTTCCGGGCCTCTTGAAAGGCGGCTTCCAGGCCTCTTGAAAGGAGGCTTCCGGGCCTCTTGAAAGGAGGCTTCCGGGCCTCTTGAAAGGAGGCTTCCGGGCCTCTTGAAAGGAGGCTTCCGGGCCTCTTGAAAGGAGGCTTCCAGGCCTCTTGAAAGGAGGCTTCCGGGCCTCTTGAAAGGAGGCTTCCGGGCCTCTTGAAAGGAGGCTTCCGGGCCTCTTGAAAGGAGGCTTCAGGCCTCTTGAAAGGAGGCTTCCGGGCCTCTTGAAAGGAGGCTTCCGGGCCTCTTGAAGGAGGCTTCCGGGCCTCTTGAAAGGAGGCTTCAGGCCTCTTGAAAGGAGGCTTCCGGGCCTCTTGAAAGGAGGATTCCTGTCCACTTGAAAAGAGGATTCCGGGCCTCTTGAAAAAAGGTTTCCAGGCCTCTTGAAAGGAGGCTTCCAGGCCTCTTGAAAGGAGGCTTCCGGGCCTCTTGAAAGGAGGCTTCCGGGCCTCTTGAAAGGAGGCTTCCGGGCCTCTTGAAAGGAGGCTTCCGGGCCTCTTGAAAGGAGGCTTCCGGGCCTCTTGAAAGGAGGCTTCCGGGCCTCTTGAAAGGAGGCTTCCGGGCCTCTTGAAAGGAGGCTTCTGGGCCTCTTGAAAGTATGCTTCCGGGCCTCTTGAAAAGAGGCTTCCGGGCCTCTAGAAAGGAGGCTTCCGGGCCTCTTGAAAGGAGGCTTCCGAGCCACTTCAAAGGAGGCTTCCGGGCCTCTTGAAAGGAGGCTTCCGGGCCTCTTGAAAGGAGGCTTCCGGGCCCCTTGAAAGGAGGCTTCCGGGCCTCTTGAACGGAGCCTTCCCGGCCTCCCGAAAGAAGGCTTCTGAGCCTCTTGAAAGTAGGTTTCCCAGTCTCTTGAAAGAAGATTTCTGAACAACTTAGAAGGGGGCTTCCAGGCAACTAAAAAGAAGGCTTCCGGGCCTCTTGAAAGGAGGCTTCCGGGCCTCTTGAAAGGAGGCTTCCGGGCCTCTTGAAAGGAGGCTTCCGGGCCTCTTGAAAGGAGGCTTCCGGGCCTCTTGAAAGGAGGCTTCCGGGCCTCTTGAAAGGAGGCTTCCGGGCCTCTTGAAAGGAGGCTTCCGGGCCTCTTGAAAGGAGGCTTCCGGGCCTCTTGAAAGGAGGCTTTCGGGCCTCTTGAAAGGAGGCTTCCGGGCTTCTTGAAAGGAGGCTTCCGGGCCTCTAGAAAGGAGGCTTCCGGGCCTCTAGAAAGGAGGCTCCCAGTCCTCTTGAAAGGCGGCTTCCGGGCCTCTTGAAAGGGGGCTTCCGGGCCTCTTGAAAGGAGGCTTCCGGGCCTCTTGTAAAGAGGCTTTCGGGCCTCTTGAAAGGCGGCTTCCGAGCCTCTTGAAAGGCGGCTTCCGGGCCTCTAGAAAGGAGGCTTCCGGGCCTCTTGAAAGGAGGTTTCCGGGCCTTTTGAAAGGAGGCTTGCTTCCGGATCTCTTGAAAGTAAGCTTCCGGGCCTCTAGAAAAAAAAAGCTTCTGGGCATCTTGAAAGCAGGCTTCCGTCCTCTTGAAAGGAGGCTTCCAGGTCTCTTGAAAGGAGGCTTCCGGGCCTATTGAAAGAAGGCTTCCGAACCTTTTGAAAGGAGGCTTCCGAGCCTCTTGAAAGGAGGCTTCCGAGCCTCACGAAAGGAGGCTTCCGGGCCTCTTGAAAGGAGGTTTCCGGTGCTCTTGGAAGGAGGTTCCCGAGCCAATTGAAAGGAGGTTTCCGAGCCTCTTGAAAGGAGGCTTCCGGGCCTCTTGAAAGGAGGTTTCCGAGCCTCTTGAAAGGAGGATTCCGAGCCTCTTGAAAGGAGGGTTCCGGGCCTTTTGAAAGGAGGTTTCCGAGCCTCTTGAAAGGAGGCTTCTGGGCCTCTTGAAAGGAGTCTTGCGGGCCTCTTGAAAGGAGGTTTCCGGGCCTCTTGAAAGGAGGCTTCCGGGCCTCTTGAAAGGAGGCTTCCTGGCCTTTTGAAAGGAGGCTTCCGGGCCTCTTGAAAGGAGGCTTCTGAGCCTCTTGAAAGGAGGCTTCCGGGCCTCTTAAAAGGAGGCTTCCAGGCCTCTTGCAAGGAGGCTTCCGGGTCTCTTGAAAGGAGGCTTCCGGGCCTCTTGAAAGGAGGCTTCCGGGCCTCTTGAAAGCAGGTTTCCGGGCCTCTTGAAAGGAGGCTTTCGGACCTCTTGAAATGAAGATTCTGGGTTTTTTGAAAGGAGGCTTCCGAGCCTCTTGAAAGGAGGCTTCCGTCCTCTTGAAAGGAGGCTTCCAGGCCTTTTGATAGTAGGTTTCTATGCCTCTTGAAATGAGGCTTCTGGGCATCTTG
This sequence comes from Armigeres subalbatus, assembly GCF_024139115.2. Lineage (NCBI taxonomy): Eukaryota > Metazoa > Arthropoda > Insecta > Diptera > Culicidae > Armigeres > Armigeres subalbatus. The sequence continues at coordinate 283,485,373 of NC_085141.1, forward strand.
AAAGGAGGCTTCCGGATCTCATGAAAGGAGGTTTCTGGTCCTCTTGAAAGGAGGCTTCCGAGCCTCTTGAATGTGGCTTCCGAGCCTCTTGAAAGGAGGCTTCTGGGTTCCTTGAAAGGGCTCGAAAGCCTCCTTTCAAGAGGCCCGGAAGCCTCCTTTCAAGAGGACGGGAAGCCTCCTTTCAAGAGGCTTCCAGGGCTCTAGAAATAAGGCTTCCGGGCCTCTTGAAAGGATGCATCCAGGCCTCCTGAAAGGAGGCTTTCGGGCTTCTTGAATGGAGGCTTCCGGGCCTCTTAGAAGGGGGCTTCCGGACCTCTTGACAAAAGGCTTCCGGGCCTCTTGAAAGGAGGCTTTCGGGCCTCTTGAAAGGAGGCTTCCAGGCCTCTTGAAAGAAGGCTTCCGGGCCTCTTGAAAGGTGGCTTCCGGGCCTCTTGAAAGGAGGCTTCCGGCCTCTTGAAAGGAGGCTTCCGGGCCTCTTGAAAGGAGGCTTCCGAGCCTCTTGAAAGGAGGCTTCCGAGCCTCTTGAAAGGAGGCTTCCGGGCCTCTTGAAAGGAGGGCCTTCCGGGCCTCTTGAAATGAGTCTTCCGGGCCTCTTGAAAGGAGGCTTCCGGGCCTCTTGAAAGGAGGCTTCCGGGCCTCTTGAAAGGAGGCTTCCGGGCCTCTTGAAAGGAGGCTTCCGGGCCTCTTGAAAGAAGGCTTCTGAACCTCTTGAAAGTAGGTTTCCCAGTTTCTCGAAAGATGATTTCTGAATAACTTAGAAGGGGGCTTCCAGGCAACTAAAAAGAAGACTCCCGGGCCTCTTAAAAGGAGACTTCCGAGCCTCTTGAAAGAAGACTTCCAGGCTTCACGAAAGGAGGCTTCCAGGCTTCTAGAAGGGAGGCTTCCGGGCCTCTTGAAAGGATGCTTCCAGACCTCCTGAAATGAGGCTTCCAGACTTCCTGAAATGAGGCCTCCAGACCTGCTGAAATGAGTCTTCCGGGCCTCTTGAAAGGAGGCTTCCGGGCCTCTTGAAAGGAGGCTTCCGGGCCTCTTGAAAGGAGGCTTCCGGGCCTCTTGAAAGGAGGCTTCCAGGCCTCTTGAAAGGAGGCTTCCAGGCCTCTTGAAAGGAGGCTTCCGGGCCTCTTGAAAGGAGGCTTCCGGGCCTCTTGAAAGGAGGCTTCCGGGCCTCTTGAAAGGAGGCTTCCGGGCCTCTTGAAAGGAGGCTTCCGGGCCTCTTGAAAGGAGGCTTCCGGGCCTCTTGAAAGGAGGCTTCCGGGCTTCTGGGCCTCTTGAAAGGAGGCTTCCGGCCTCTTGAAGGAGGCTTCTGGGCCTCTTGAAAGGAGGCTTCCGGGCCTCTTGAAAGGAGGCTTCGGGCCTCTTGAAAGGAGGCTTCCGGGCCTCTTGAAAGGAGGCTTCGGGCCTCTTGAAAGGAGGCTTCTGGCCTCTTGAAAGGAGGCTTCCTGGCCTCTTGAAAGGAGGCTTCCGGGCCTCTTGAAAGGAGGCTTCCGGGCCTCTTGAAAGGAGGCTTCCGGGCCTCTTGAAAGGAGGCTTCGGGCCTCTTGAAAGGAGGCTTCAGGCCTCTTGAAAGGAGGCTTCCGGGCCTCTTGAAAGGAGGCTTCCGGGCCTCTTGAAAGGAGGCTTCCGGGCCTCTTGAAAGGAGGCTTCTGGGCCTCTTGAAAGTATGCTTCCGGGCCTCTTGAAAGGAGGCTTCCGGGCCTCTTGAAAGGAGGCTTCCGGGCCTCTTGAAAGGAGGCTTCCGAGCCACTTCAAAGGAGGCTTCCGGGCCTCTTGAAAGTAGGCTTCTGGGCCTCTTGAAAGGAGGCTTCCGGGCCTCTTGAAAGGAGGCTTCCAGGCCTCTTGAACGGAGCATTCCCGGCCTCCCGAAGGAAGGCTTCTGAGCCTCTTGAAAGTAGGTTTCCCAGTCTCTTGAAAGAAGATTTCTGAACAACTTAGAAGGGGGCTTCCAGGCAACTAAAAAGAAGGCTTCCGGGCCTCTTGAAAGGAGGCTTCCGGGCTTCTTGAAAGGAGGCTTCCGGGCCTCTTGAAAGGAGGCTTCCGGGCCTCTTGAAAGGAGGCTTCCGGGCCTCTTGAAAGGAGGCTTCCGGGCCTCTTGAAAGGAGGCTTCCGGGCCTCTTGAAAGGAGGCTTCCGGGCCTCTTGAAAGGAGGCTTCCGGGCCTCTTGAAAGGAGGCTTCCGGGCCTCTTGAAAGGAGGCTTTCGGGCCTCTTGAAAGGAGGCTTTCGGGCCTCTTGAAAGGAGGCTTCCGGGCTTCTTGAAAGGAGGCTTCCGGGCCTCTAGAAAGGAGGCTCCCAGTCCTCTTGAAAGGCGGCTTCCGAGCCTCTTGAAAGGGGGCTTCCGGGCCTCTTGAAAGGAGGCTTCCGGGCCTCTTGAAAGGAGGTTTCCGGGCCTCTTGTAAAGAGGCTTTCGGGCCTCTTGAAAGGCGGCTTCCGGGCCTCTAGAAAGGAGGCTTCCAGGCCTCTTGAAAGGAGGTTTCCGGGCCTTTTGAAAGGAGGCTTGCTTCCGGATCTCTTGAAAGTAAGCTTCCGGGCCTCTAGAAAAAAAAAGCTTCTGGGCATCTTGAAAGCAGGCTTCCGTCCTCTTGAAAGGAGGCTTCCAGGTCTCTTGAAAGGAGGCTTCCGGGCCTATTGAAAGAAGGCTTCCGAACCTTTTGAAAGGAGGCTTCCGAGCCTCTTGAAAGGAGGCTTCCGAGCCTCACGAAAGGAGGCTTCCGGGCCTCTTGAAAGGAGGTTTCCGGTGCTCTTGGAAGGAGGTTCCCGAGCCAATTGAAAGGAGGTTTCCGAGCCTCTTGAAAGGAGGCTTCCGGGCCTCTTGAAAGGAGGTTTCCGAGCCTCTTGAAAGGAGGATTCCGAGCCTCTTGAAAGGAGGGTTCCGGGCCTTTTGAAAGGAGGTTTCCGAGCCTCTTGAAAGGAGGCTTCTGGGCCTCTTGAAAGGAGTCTTGCGGGCCTCTTGAAAGGAGGTTTCCGGGCCTCTTGAAAGGAGGCTTCCGGGCCTCTTGAAAGGAGGCTTCCGGGCCTTTTGAAAGGAGGCTTCCGGGCCTCTTGAAAGGAGGCTTCTGAGCCTCTTGAAAGGAGGCTTCCGGGCCTCTTAAAAGGAGGCTTCCAGGCCTCTTGCAAGGAGGCTTCCGGGTCTCTTGAAAGGAGGCTTCCGGGCCTCTTGAAAGGAGGCTTCCGGGCCTCTTGAAAGCAGGTTTCCGGGCCTCTTGAAAGGAGGCTTTCGGACCTCTTGAAATGAAGATTCTGGGTTTTTTGAAAGGAGGCTTCCGAGCCTCTTGAAAGGAGGCTTCCGTCCTCTTGAAAGGAGGCTTCCAGGCCTTTTGATAGTAGGTTTCTATGCCTCTTGAAAGGAGGCTTCTGGGCATCTTGAAAGGAGGCTTCCGGATCTCATGAAAGGAGGTTTCTGGTCCTCTTGAAAGGAGGCTTCCGGGCTTCTTTAAAGGAGTCCTGCAAGCTGCTTGGAAGAAGGATTCTACTCCTACCAACATTTTTCTCATCTGTCACTCGCTGGCACTCCTCATCAAACCAACTATTTCGTTGGCTTCGCTGTGCAGTGCTTAACACTTCCTGCGCTGTTGTAGTCACAGCTTCGTGGATGTTTTCCAACAATCTGCTGACGTCGTCAGATCCGGTGGCATCTCCTAATCGCTCGGCCAGCTTCTGGTGGTACTGTTCAGCAACTCCTTCAACTGACAAGCGTTGGATATTGATACGCATCGTTCTGTTGTTTCGTAAATTCGTGACGCTGGAAAGTAGAACCTCTGAAGGATCTTACATCTATATCATCCGAGAAATGTCGTCCCGACGATCAGCACGTGGTCTATCTGTGAGCAAGTGTCTCCACTCGAATGTTGCCAGGTGTGTTTGCGGATATTCTTAAGTGCGAAGTATTAACTCGAGTAAACTTGTCCCACTGCAAAAATGAAGTTGTTGTTTGCTGATAATTGAGACTGAAACCCGTTTAAATAAGTAGTGATTCGTTGTGTTGCCTGCGCTCATAACATCCCCAAAATATTTGTTAAATTTCAAGATCCAATCGATTATGACATTAGTGGGACAAATTGACTCGAGTTTGGACATTTTTATCAAAGGTACCGTCAACTGGAGGGAAGATGATCATTGAGGTGAAGATGATCATTTGATGTGTCAGTCAAAAGTGCCAAATTTTTTTATGAAATGGTAGTCAACAATATTCTGCGTTCAAGTAATGTTTCCGCTAGGTAGAAATCCGAGTTTTTCGATTATAATCATGAAAATGTATTTTGTGGAAGAAAGAGAGAGATAGTCATAAATGACGCTATTTTCGTTTCAAATATTGACTTCGTAGACTTCTTTACTTAGTAAATTCAACGCTCATACAAATAACCTAGTGTATTTTGACTACTAGGTCATAATGATTTTAGTAGAGCTGTCTTGATCAACTTCACCCCAAACCAGATTACTCAAAAAATGTGTGATAATTTAATTTATTTTAATAAATGCGAACGCAATTCAGAAAACTAAAGTTGTTGATTATTGCAACGTATAGCAGTACATGTTCTGAAAATATTTGTTTCGATTTAAAATGTAAACACACATTGTTATTGCATGTTTTATCTTAAAAATGATCATCTTCCCGCCAGTTGACGGTAACATGGGACAATTATGCGCAGAACGGGAGTGTAGTCTCTTATATAAAATGTTGAAACCACCAAACCGAAAAAAAAAACTGACCAAGGTGAATTTTGTGATACCCAGTTTCATCCGAACGTGACCGGCATAGATATGTAGTGTACAACTCATCCTTGTGTAACCCAAAACCGTTCGAAGCCATGATCCTAATAGTAACTCATTTCAGGCATCTTTATAGCGATACATACCGTATAAATCCCATTTTTCTTGAGTGATATAGAACAACCGTGCTGCCAACATACCAGTCTATGATACAGAGATACCACAATTGCTGCCCCAACATGTATCGCATTAAAGTACCTTCAACATACGCTGGGTTATCTGATTCAAGTGGCATCCAAGGGGTTCCCCGGCGGCACAGTCCAGCAGCGACATGACGATATCATCCACCAAATCAATGGCCAGATTGTGTACCCGAACAACACAAAAAACGTGATGTTTTTCGACAGTCTGCTCAGAAGCACTTGAACCGAGCGCTGCCGTTCGAGTATCATCAATTAAGAGTAGAAGTCTATACTCTAGGAGACTCCAAATTGCGCTGACAAGGAGGGAGCTCGCCCGCAGCGCCATCATGTGATGATCTGCAAACAGTCAAAGTGCCTCCAAGCGGTGAACGAGCTTCTGCGGTTGTCGTCGTCGTCGTCGTCGACGACGACAGTCGCTGGTTCGTCAACAACCGTCAGGGTGTGACTTGAATGGTTTGCAGTCAGCCGTGACGAAAGGAAACCACCGTTCAACTGAGACATCCACCAATAATACCCGAGAGCAGATTTTTGGATTGTTGAGAAAATAAAAAAAAATAAAACCAAACAAACTACGCCACTTGAGCTCGCTGCGTGCAATGCACTCCGACTGTGGAGAGACATGAACTGCCAACAACCGCCTACCATCAACAGTTGATGATCGCACTGCTCAATTTCTGGACCAAGTCACCAGGTCTGTAGGTTTTTGACTTTCCCTTCCTGGCTCCACCGCGCCCGCTTGACCGTCAACGACAACGGACCGATCAATCATGGCAGGATCGCCCAAAAAGTACTCCCAAAAGAATGCATTCATGACTGGACTTTTTTTTTTGCTTCATGCACTCCAGTGTCGTTGGCACTGCACTGTGGGTCAAAAAATGGAGAAAAACGACACAGCGTTTATTGGAGATTAATCAAGTAGTGCAGTTTACATAAATACGGATATCTATTCCTTAACAGTAACAATCGCTTAGTAGAATGAGGTAAGTTGATAATTAGAGAGATCCAGCGTAGAAGTTTTGCTTAAAATATGCAAAAAATAATCAAATGTTGTAGTACATTCAACAATTTCCAATCCTGATTCACTGTGCACCAGTCCAGCTTCTCTTTTTTGTTCGAAATGTCGATTGCGTGAGTTGAAAATTAAACCACTTTGCATTGTCTTGTCTTGGATTTTTTTTCGTCGGCGATACCACATTCGCCCTGGACTACAACAAAAACTCATTGTTTAATTTTCAACCGGAGCATCCTCCACGTTCGGGTTGCTTCCGCGCCTCACCGCCCGCGAAACTTAACGACATTCGCGGGGGGACGGACACAATAAGTGCCATTGTTTCAATTGGAGCTGCGATCCGTTTTCGTGAAATTCGGAGCAGCTCCGGTCCGGTTGACAGATTCATCTTACTGGGGCCCTGCGGCGGCACCACGGAATACGGTTTTGGCACTTGTGACGATGAACGAGTCTCCAGTCCATAGATGGAGGCTTAGGACGAAGATTGAGTCGGGTATTTAGTGGACACGCAAGCCGCGGTGGTGAAAATTAAGACGTCACTTTTACGGACGGAGTCGAGGGCTACTAGGCAAGACAGTAGTGGCAAACGGTGGCGGCCGGCGGCAGCTCGGTTGGAACCGTGTCAAACAAGGCCGAGCCGGTTGAATTTGAACCGTCACTGTTGGCCGATTAGCTGCCTAATAGATGGCATTAGCGATATTTGGACGATTAATGATCGGTAAGATTTATGATCCACTGCAGTAGTCCGAACCTGGTAGGAAAAGGGTGAGGGGATGCATGATGGATTAGAATATCTGGTCGGTTGTGATTAGCTTTGATTGTTGTTGACAATTTTGTCAGATACGATAAATTGCTTATATGCAGATGTGTTTTGTCAGTTTTGACACCAAATGAATGTGACATGTGATTGAAAAAAGCCTATGAAAAAAGGTACCTATGAAAATAAACCATATCGAAAAATTATTAATATTAATATAAAGATATTACATAGCCAGAGTCTATTTTCTGGAGCGACTGTTGTTTTTATTAGGTTGAATTGACTGATCAGTCTTTGGTATTATAACAACGATGATTAAATTTTTAAGAATCCCTGAAGAAACTTTGATACGAAGCGATACGTTGGGTAAGGGTCTGAGCTTGACGACCGACTGGCAAATAGCTCACACATCCTCACTTGATCAGTACAGTTTCTGATGAAGAATGTGTGTAGCCGCCAGACATTCTAAATACTCATGTTCCTCTAATGTGAACGTGTACTATACACATGTGGAAGTGTTGGCTTGACAAATGGATTGCGAGTGATTTGACTATGCGTCCAATTTGGGACTCTCGAGCTCATTCAGTAGCCTCTAGGTTGCGAAGGCCGACGAAGTTCCTTCGTAGCTTATTTAGTTGGTTAAAGCACCAGTATAGCGTACTGTAGAGACGTGGGTTCGAGTCCCACCGAAGGGAAAGTGGTTACCTCCAATACATTTTTCATATCATTATCTTCCACATAATGTACTTATTCACATATGAGTTTTCATAACATTGAAAATTAATGTTTTTTATACTAATTACGCTGATGAAATATTCTAAATACAATTCGTTTCTCATTTGGAATATTATATAATACTTTATTCACATTCTGTTTTTTTTTAATTTCAGGTAAACCTTTGAGGGGAAGTGCGTCGACAATAACAAAGGTACTTCTTCTAGTCGTCGGAGTACGTCTTTGAGGTAGCGTATCAATCGGTGTGGTGACTGTACATCTTCCCTGTGACTCGCTACCAGGCATCGAACAAAAGGTGAGTGGTATTATCAACGATTCCTCTTCCCCTCTTCACTATCTGAGGGATATGAATGTGCACCATCTAACCTGATGAGTTCAACAACGGATTCTCGAGGTGTCGCCTTATTGGAAGCGTTCGAATCCACAGATGTGGTACCTCTCAGCAATGGGTCACCCCTCTTTGTCAACGGTCACTCCGCCACACAGGCCATTCCTTGCTTCAAACCATCTCCAAGAGACCACGAGAGTGCTATGATACCGCTGAATGGGACCCCTATAACCTCCATCTGCGACGCGACTTAGAACGCAGCCTTAAATTTACACTTCCCGATTTTGCCCCGATCGTCTGCTAGCAACTAGAAGCTGTCCGGGACGTAAAGTTCTCCGTTGATGGTCAGACGATACGCGTTGAGTAGTCAAAATGTCCATACATATACATATTCATGCAATGTCAGACATAGAAAAGCTTTCAATCAATAACTGAGAAAATGCTGATAGAATACGCCACCGAGTGTAACATTCTTTCGAACTTAGAAAATCTTGCAGAATCTAGCATCGATTGCTTTACCATATGGCTGCATATGCACGCCTCCCGTAACTCCTTGTCGCTTTCATTCGTACCTTCTTCCAGGGTCATAGACCAGTTTGCTTCATTGTCATAGAGAAACTCGGGTCCTTGAAACCATCGGCTATCTATATTACATGAAGGACCTTTTCCCCATATGGTGGCTTCGTCTGCAACATTTTCATCAATCCGTGACATTCACATTCATCAATCCGTGACAGGCTCAATATCTCATCAACCCTGAAGGCGACGGCGATACCGACGCGTGTCTGATTTGATCCAAGAGCAAACCATCGATGAGTCACTTCAAAAGTAGGTCTTCTTTATATCCAGTGTGGGGTTCTTTACAATAGTTCGACCCAAACGAGCTCCCAGTAACGCTGCTATTAATTCCAACCGAGGGATCAAAATTGCTCGAACTGGTGCGACCTTCGTTTTGGATGAGACAAGAGTGACCCTGATCTGCCCTTGATCCAAGATGTGAAAATACGCAACCGCTGCGAAAGCCTGGGCACTTGCATCCACGAAAACATGTAGCTCAATTGATTTGAAGCTTTCCGGATCGTATCCTGGAAAATAACACCGGGAAATATACATATCATCCATTTTCTTGAGCAACGCGATCCATTCCTTCCAACGTATAGCAATCTCTGCTGGAATTTTGCTATCCCAGTCTGTATCGTTTCGCCAAACTTCTTGGATGAGAATTTTCCCTGCATGTAAGAAGGCAATCAGAAGGTTTATAGCTCGAAGCGGATCCCCTTTGGAAATAAACTCTGATAATGGTACAAATTTTGTTGGAGCGAGTCGGGAGTTGCACGATGAAATCAGCAAAATCAACTTCAAACTGAGCAGTTCCTTCACGAACGCACAAACCCAGTGGCGGTTCAACCCTCCTGCTGCTCCACACATGGGAGCTGCTTGAGAGAATGGTTCGTGCAATAAAAGCGGCACTCGGATGCGTTCCAATTGCTCGGAAACTTGATGACGAATCCTTCGCTACGGTACTGGCAGAAGCTGAAGGCATGCTCAACTCCAGGCCATTAACGTTTATCCCTTTGGAAACTGCTGAACAAGAATCGTTATGGCCTATGGCTCACTTCCTGCAGACTATGCACTTTCTCACAAAGTTGTAGCGAAAATGCAAATACATCTTCTGCCTGTATCCACGCCGTTCCCAACACTCGTTCGAATCTAGTCTCTTTAACAGGTAACATAGTTTTCGATGAATTTTGATTTGCTTCTCCTAACTTCTCTAGAACGCTCGTGTCACTTGACATCCAATTGCGGATATGGAATCCCGCTCGCTTGTGTACCCCGATTACTTCCTTTGTCACCTCGAGAGCTTCCGCCGCGGTATTAAGGTGGTTATACAACAAAGCCACAATTCGGCCATCTTGGAAACCACGTGTTTTTTCTAGTGATTTTTCAAGAGCACGAATTGAGAGAACCACAACGCCCATGGGGATAAAATATCCGTAGATCGTTTGCTTAGTTATGCTCAACAAGCGACTTTAATTTCAGCATTATACAAAAATTATTACGCTAAATTTGAAATTTTGATAATAGGAGTAGAAAACCATGTGGTGAATTTAAAATTCACCACATGGCTTGATTGTATAATCACCTTAAAGCTATCGACGTAATCATCTACGTATTGCTTCTTTTTCACTGCAGCTACACCACGTGGTAGCTCCGCTGCTTGTTCTGACGCGTTCAAGTTTCTTATGTACTGTGATTGTGTAGGTGAGCAGGCTGCTCCGAATATCGCAACATCAGATACCATAATACTCATCGGCAATTCTGGTGAATTTCTGTATGGGAACAGCAAAGCACTGCAATCCACCTCTCGGATAAAGATCTGCAAGATCATCTCTTTGACATCTGCTGACACTGCCACTTGACGCTCCCGGTACGGAAACATAACAGACAATAATGGTGTTAAGAGATCCGGACCCTTGAGCAACATAGTATTCAGTAATACTCCATCAACCTTCGCCGCCGCATCCCAGATAACTCGCACTTTTCCTGGTTTCTTCTCATTGACGACGACTCCAATCGGCAAGTACCAAGTGCGACGTAGGTCAAATCCTTTGATTTCCTCCTACTACTGGATGCTCCTATTTGCTTTGGATGTGTACTGACCTGGGAGGGAGAAACAGATTCGAAAAATGTGAATGTCAAGCCGAGCCGAAATCTAGCTGTCAGTGTGAGCCGATACAAAACTGTAGGCAAGAAAATTTTCCAAGGAAATATAACAACAATAACACACAAAACAAAATTTGGTCTTTTCAGGTGGCGCCTACGTTGATTGTCTTTCCTTGTTGAAAATTTACTTGCTGCATGACGAAAGTATTTATTTAATTTGATGTGTAGTATCGAGAGCTCCCTCCCAGGTACTGACCTTTCCCGCATGCTGCACTTGCTTCTGCTTCAAAACTACAACTTCATCCGGAAACGCTTCAGACTGTACGATCATAGAATAGAGTATAAAAAAAATCCAGTTGGAATGCCAAGCCATAGAAGAACAAGAAGGAGGATGCCCACAAGAGTGGGGCGTCATGGTCATTTTTTTTTCAAATCAATGGTTTTTCGAAACCATTCTGGTCCCAAACAACTCTGCAGAATTTGGGCCCGATTGGTTGCTTTCTCGCTTTCCGCATCGCGTTTGAAGTTTGTATCGTTCTGCTATCCAGCCTTCGAATGTGAAAATCCATGGTCAACTAGCTTGAAAACCACCACATGTTTGCCAACCTGCCCTAATCAACTTTACAAAACGAACGAATGCCATTTCGTGATTTAGAGAAAAATTCTTTGGTAAATGTTGAAATGGGTGCAATATTTATTGAATATTGCTAGATCTATTTCTTATACATTTTTAAATTTATTTATGTTTTATTCGAAAAAGAAATTGTTTGTAACTTATTATTATGCATTTGATTGCTCCATAGTTTGTGCACTTTTGAGCAATGCGGCTCCCTTGTTTGTGCCAATAAGCACACCAAAGCCTTGAGCCCTCTAGATCTTTTCACGCCACGGTTCACTCAGCTAGTCCCAGGCGATGGACCTACCCTACTCCGATAACCGATTTTCAAAGCCCTTGAGCCATTCAACTCCCAACGTAGTCGTTGAGTCATTTAGCTCCCGCCTCGGTCGTGTTCGCGAAGGACTCAGTTAGTCTCCGACGGCGGATCTATCCTACTCCGATGAAAAGTTTCCCAACAGCGGAAGCTTCACCGGTACCGGCCGTGACGTCGCGTTTTGCGGCTACGCGCATAGGCGTAACTAGAGTCTCGATCTAGGGGGGGCCATGGCACCAGCAGGTGGGATGTAATTTTCAAAGGCGATTTTAAGCACTGTGCGCATGGATTGCAATAGAAATTGTTTGACTAAGTTTATCGCTTATTCGTCCTAGAACTAACATAAAAAAATCGCGAATAATACAATTGATTTCCAATGATACTGTGATTGCTTCAAAACGCTGTGTCTGTGTCAACTTGTCTTCTACATATTACTAAATGTGGATAAGTGTGTAATCACAGATTCAAGAATCTTCTTCGAATTATCTATAAATGAAATTTGATATGAGTATATTTCTAAAAGTTTTCAAGCATTTCCATGATTACTTAATACATAAAGATCTCGATTTTTTTTTAAACTTGAAATTTTTTAAACTCTTTGGATGTGGAATAAATTCCACGAAATTTTGTCATAATCATTATAAATATTCATGCAATTCCAAAATGTATGCTATGTGCTGAAATAGTTAAGTACCGATGAACACAAATTTGGAATCCTAAAGTGTTTTTTATGAGTCATAAATTCCATGAGTCATAAAATTATGAGTCATAAATCAAATTCCAGAATAACATAGGGTTTTTGTAGTTACTAACGTTAGGAAGAGGCTTTATTATGGTTTTCTGAATAGGTGAGAGATTTCTCTGCAAAAATCAAAGAGACTTGAGAAGCAACCAAATCGATCTTAATTGTGCTGCAAAAGAAATGTTTTCTGATACGAACTGGTTTCTAAATCTATTTTTTTTTATCCTAAAGAACAAATTCTAACTAAAGCAGGCACAAAAGAGTTTTCCGATGATCCTTATGAAATCGCCAAAAAATTAAATGGAACAAGATCTTTTCAGGATTATTGCCGATTTCACCAATTTGAAGAGTTATGTGTAGATTGTGATTTGCCCGCTTCATTTTCTCACACCCACTCTCATTTCGGGTTGATCGATTTTTGTTACTGAAATTTACCCAATTATAACCCATTACTCGTTAGTCATATGTAAGCGTGTACACTAAATCGATTCCCGCCATGATTTGACGTCTATTTGTTTTCAGATTGAGTAGAAATACTAGAATAAGAGATCGGCGAAGACGCCATCTTGTTTCCAATCGAACCGTCAAAAGCGGTTCCATTTCGACTTGTTTACTTTTTGCACCCATAAGAAGCAAGCAAAAAGCTCAAGTGCTGCCAGAATCATTTTCACGATTTCATGCATTTTCATACGTTGCCATTTCGACAGTTTTTCACTCCGCCGGTCTCTGGTTATAGGGTTGCTAAGATTGAGCACTCACACACAAATATTATACACGGAAAATCAAACTTTTTTGAGTGTATTGAGTGTGAGAAAAAGATGGCTGTGAGAAAAAAAATCTCGCAGAACTCTTATAAAGTGCAAAAAGCGCAATATAAAAATATTTCTTTAATGCAATCTCTGTTGTGAGTGCAAAGGTTGCCTAAGTTTTATCCTAATACTTTCAATGGAATGCGTTGTTGATTTTTCTGTCATTGTAACAAAGATTCTTAAGTTTTATAATTTTATATCTTTCTGTACCAGAATTATATAGCGAGAGCAAAAAGCTCCATAGGAATTTGATCAACTGTTTTGTGGCATACCTTGCGATTAACTCGAAGATTTTCGAAAGAATGGTCGTTCGAAATTTCATTGACCGGATTTGTGTACATGTGCTCATTTTGATGTAGTTGCTTCAGTCTTTTTTTAAGCGGATGGTAGTTTAATAGAACAGAAATATTTATATCTTAATACGATTATGTTTTTATGTTTCTGCGACCAGGACACTAGTCAAACAAATGCAGAACAAATATATTATTTTAAGCTAGCAACTGAATTAGAAGCGGCATTGATTTTAGCTTAAAAATCGAGAAAATGGTCCCGGGGGTCCAACTCAAATATTTCGATGCTTTGCTGAACAAATGGTCATAGATGTGACAACGCAACAAAAAATATGTTTATAGAATTCATAATCAAAATTAAGAAATATGTAGGAAATATGTAAATGAAATAAAAACTGACTAAGTTGGAATTACTTTTCAGAATTTTCTGGGGGGGCCACAAGTAGGTCTGGAGGGCGTCAGGCCCCCCCGGCCCCCCTTATTAACGCCAATGGCTACGCGCTCGCCACAAGCTGACAACAGTTGCGACGTTCACGTTAAATATCGACATCTATCTTCCATGGCGATGTACAACACTAACGCTCATGGTCCGCTTTCCCCAATGACGGCCTTCTGCTGATCAGTCAGCTAGGATGGCGACTATCCTGGAAGTCACTCTTGTGACAGCACTTATCTATTCTGCGTTCTGACGCATTCTTCCGACAATGTTATCGGTGGTAGTGTTCATTCCGCATGCCTTCAACATCGCACTCCTCTCCACTTCGAGCCGAGGACATGTGAACAGGATGTGCTCAGCCTTTTTTATGTCTGATACCAGTTGAAGCATCCATGGCATGTTAAGAACTGAGTCAAGCCAATGTTTGGATCTACATGTAGCTCTCGATGGACTCTCCGTAAACGGTCATCGTTACATCATCGACAAATCTTACCCGAGCAGAACAAATCAGACAAAATAGTTGCAGAATCTTGATGGGGCTAAATCTGGTCACATATATGAGTTATTGTGGCCCTAGTGGAACATGTGTGCTGCTAGGGCAGTAGCTTGACTCCTGGCGGGAGCTTCAACCTTAACACGCCATCGTATATGAAGTTCCATTGCAGTTGACCTAGTATTGAGCCTGCGGGACACTTTCCGCAATAGGGGCGCTAGCCAAGCCTTCCTCTGCCTCGTAGTTTAGCAGTCGATTCTAAAAGTATAGCTACCCAGAATCTTGTAAATCCCTACCGGTGCTCCCAGTAGAAGCAACGATTTCGCAATATCCGTCCAGCAGGCAATGTTGAACGCATTCTGCACGTCAATAGTTATTACTGCGCCGTTCGCATTCAATGGCGACCTCAGCTGCATCAACCACCGATTTAATTGTGCCCAGATTAGGGCTTCCTTTCCGAAGCCCTAATTGCTCGCTCGACAATCCTCCCGCCTTATCCACGTACGGCGACAACCTTTTCAAGATTAAATTTTCCAAAAGCTTCCATCAGTATCTATTAGATAGACTGGTCTGTTACGCTGAGGGGTTTCCAGGAGGCTTACCCAGCATTTAGGGTTTATAATGGTTTTATGGAAGTCTTGTGGAACAAATAATAGTTTTCAAGACGTCATGTTCGGGATTACATCCGGACAAAGTGCTCGTCTACACCGTCAATTTCGCCACATCTTCGTAGTCTACTCCTATTCTAGCTGCTGGTGGCGTGGTGTAGGAATAGAACTTCAATTGTCGTCTTCAGCTTAATTGAACATCACTCGGGAGGAGCCAGTGTTTTGGCCTTCACCTCCCGTTAGGCGGCTTCTCATAGGTTCAAGTTGGCGTTCTGACACAGTCTGTCGAAGCAGGCTTCCAGCTCTCTTAAATGGCATTGTTTAGGGTCAGCATTTGACTAGCTCGATGGATTCCTCTCTCACTTCTTCCGAACGTACCCTTTGCATTCTTCTTCTAGCCTTGAGGATGGTTACTCGAAAGGCAGCAATTCTCTTGCATGCACACTTAATTTTTTTCGCCGAGATCTCAGCATTTTTTGTTTATTTTCCCGAGGTGGGCACCGCCGAGTTTCAGCAAACATGATTTTTGCCTAGATCTCAGTAAAAGTGACGTTTCAGTTGCTGAGATACGGTAAATATTATGCCGAAAATCAGTAATAAACCAAATTTTATGCCGAAGTTCAGTTCTGAAATTTACTGAGCTACAGCGGTGCCCGATTTTGCCGAGCTCGAGAAAGAAAAAGTTAGTGTGTGGCTTGCAAATCTGCGGTCGCACCTTCCACGGCATAATAGCGTCACACACTCGTGACAGAACCGCAGCCATTTCCTCATTTCGTTAAACTCAACGCTCGAAAACTTTCGAGTCCCGCCGGATTTACTAAACTACCTGTTCAACCAACCCTTCACTATCGCCGAATTGTCTTAGCCCTCTACAGGAGTAGAGGAAAATCGTCAGGCTCCGATCAAGCACTTTCTTTTGCCAAATTCTTTTTTCCTGATTAGGTCATCCAAGCTTGGTTTGACTAAATCTTTCCGAACAAGTGGCGGCTTAGTCTCGTCATCCCAATCCCAAACAATAACATTCTCTCTCAAAATAGCTAGGGCAATTTTACTGATCTTCAGCGTTCCAAGGTCGTCGAAAGGTTGATCAATGGCCGAGGTTTCTGATAACAAGCCGTCCGCCCGGGTACGGAACGAATTTGTATTTCTCCAGTTTGGCGGATGTTCTTCAGGGCGCCTTCAAGGAAGGAAGACACATTCTCCGTATGGGGTTATCCGAGCTCCATTTTGGCCTTTGTTCGAAACAATTTCATGGGATGTTCTTTTCCTCATTGGAAATCAAGCTTGACGATCTAAATCTTGAGTCATTTAATTTTGGGACGCACTGTTTATTTTATTGTAGCGCTCCTAGGGGTTAGAACTGGAACGTTTTGACAGCCAGGTCAGGTTAAAAAATCGCGAAATCGTTAAAATTGGCTAAATCGACCGTGTACCGTGTTCTCAAACATTAACGTGATTAGCATACTACCGATCGAAAGGATCACAACAAGCGTCGTAGGGGAACTAAAGATCGGAAGCTGCATTTGGAGGTATTGATAACGATTAGTGCAAAGCCAGAGCAGGCGGATCATGCTATCACAAAAAAATCAATGCCAGCCAAATTTGCCTGCCAGAAGGAATTTGATTTTCTCGAGCCAGTAAGCAACCAAACAGGACACTACAACAGAATCTAGTAGCCAAAAGACGTTCCCGGAAGTTGTACAACGAGGCTCTAACGAAGTACGGAGTATGCATTCTTATGGACGACGAAATGTACGTGAAGATGAATTTTGGACAGTTTCCCGGACAGAAGCTTTATAAAGCTACTGGACAAGGTGATGTCCCGAGAGAGATCAAATTTGTGTTTTACCGATAAATTTGTAAGAAAACAAGTTAGTGAAACAATCCATCCTCGACCGTAAAATCTTAAAACTTTTTAGTGTTTCCATTGCCTGGGGTTAAATCTTCAAGGCTATTATCGATATTCGAGTTCTGTACGATTTGAAGCTTACCTGCCTTGCCCATCGTAACATTGCCGACATTCTATCTCCAACATGCAAGCAGTACGTCAGAGCTGCTTCTGGGTTGCTATAGTCCGCGCATGCCAATGATGGTGCCTGTACCAAAGCGGGCCTCTTACTATTCCAACAGCGTGCACTTGCGGTCATCATCGGCTGCACAGCATCAACTTCCGGAGATCGCAGTATTTGCCCAATGGAAGATGAGTGGCTCGACAACTCTTGTCTAAATGTCACGGCAATGGAGCTGATGAAGGACTCTTAGTAGACCGCGATCATACTAGGAACTAAATAACTCAAGGCTACAGGAGTTCGGTTTCGAGATTTCATCGTCGGGAAACTCATCGTTTCGAACAGCAGCGGAAACGGAAGCCGATAGATTACTTGGGAAAAAAGCGCCAATCAAGAAGGAATTTCAGGAGGATTGCCCAGGGAATTTCCAAAGGAATTCTCGAAGAAATTCCCAGAGGAATTCTCGAAGGAATTCCCAGGGGAATTCTCGAAGGAATTTCCGGAGGAATTGCTGAAGCAATTTCCAGAGGAATTCCTGAAGGAATATCCAGGAGAATTCTCGAATATCCAGAAGGAATTTCCGAAGGAATTCACAAATGATTTCCCGGAGTAATTCCTTCGGGCATTCCTCTGAGAATTCCTTTAAGAATTCCACCGGGAATTTCTGTGGGAATTCTATCGGGGATCCTCCGGGAATTACTTTGGGAATTCTATCGGGAATTCCTTCTAAAAACATCCGGAAATTCCCGTGAGAATCCACCGGGAATTCCTCCAAGAATTCCTCCGTGATTTTTTTTTTCGGGAGTTCCTCCGAAACTTCGTTTGGGCATTCTTCCGAGCAGCATTCCTTTGGGAATTCCTCCGGTAATTGCATCGTGAATTCGTTCAGGAAATTCAACGAGAATTTATCCTTGAATTGCTTCGGGAATTCTTCAGGAGAAGCCCCCAAGGCCTCCGGCATTCCTACGATTATTCATCTGGGAATTTGTCCGAAAATTTGGTCGGGAATTCCTTCGGGAATTCTACCGGGAGTTTCGTTATGAAATCTTCGAGGAGTTCCTTCGGGAACTCCTTCGGAAATTCTTTCGGGAATTCCTCTTGGAATTCCTTCTCGAATTCCAACCGCAATTTCTCCAGAATTTCTTCGGGAATTTTTCCGGAAGTTTCTTCGAAAATTCTATTGAGAAATCTAACGGGAATCACTTTGGAAATTCTTTCTGATATTCGTTTGGGTTTTGTTTTTGGAATTCTTCCGAGATTTGCGTTGTGAAGTCTCTTGGGTATTCGTTCCGGAATTTCTTCGAGAGCTCCTTTTGGAATTCCTTCGGAAATTTCTTTGAGTATTCTTTCAAGATATCCTTCAGGGATTCCTCCGTTTTGGAGATTTTTTTTGGATTTGGATTTTACTTGGAGTTGCCTCCGCGAATCCCTTTGGGGCTGTCCACAAACCACGTAGACCGAAATTTCACATTTTCAAACCCCCCCTCTCCCCTTGTAGACTTTCGTAGACTTTTCCGAAACCCCTCCCCCACCCCCTTGAAGTCTACGTAGACTTTTTAAAATTTTACAAAACATCATATGTGATTGGAAAAATCACAGCAATTCAGATATTCAAATCCGTTTCCATATCCCTTGTCAACATTACAGTAAAATTCAAATTTCAAACATAACGAAATCAAACTGAACAAAATCAAACAAAACAAATATCAATCCAAAACGAAATCAAATTTAATCATCTGTCCATAGCTCTTGAAACTAAATCTCGAAGCCAATTGATTTCATTTCTGTTGAATTTGATTCCTCCTAGAGGTGTGCACCATCGTCACCGACACTTGCATCGGCGTGCCACAGCTTAAAATCTGTCACGCATCTGACCTATAATTCTTCATGCCGGTTCAAATTTGTAGAAAAACGAAGAATTTTCAGAATGTCGAAAAATTTCGAGTTGAAATTCCGAGAATGTCAAGTCTACATTCCAATAAGTTTTTTGTGGAAATTCCGTAGAATTTCCCGATTGATAACCTTTAAAGTTTCCAGGTAATACTCCAAAGAACTCTCCGTCATAATTCCGATTTTCGTGATCGAAAAATTCTCCACTGGTCCACTGGGTGTTATATGTCCGTTGTCTCATGCTAGGTGTTTGAGTGTTTCTGTCTGTACGACCTCTGCTCTGGTCGAAGACGGTGTTCATGTATTTCTCTTTAAATTTTCCGCGAAAACTTAAAATTATTTCCCGTGGAATTTCAGAATGGTTACTTACCGTTTTGGCTCAAATTCCGAATATGGCTCATATCCCGAATACTGGCCTTTTAGCGCCCTAAAACTAAAGTTTTCATTAGTTTTCCATACTGAGGATCAATATTGCAGAAGAATTCAAGCTTCTATGGAGAAAATTACATAAATAACGCCAAAATGGCTATTTAAAAGCGAGTGTTCGGGATATGAGCCAAAACGGTACGATATTTTGAAATTGCTCTTGCAAATAGGAAATTTGAAAAAAAAATCCTATGGACATTCTAAAGAGTTTTCCGAATAATTTTCTGTGCAAATTATGGAGAATGAATTGTTGAATTTTTGAATTCATTGAATTTATTGTAAAAATTTCGAATACATTTTCATGAAAATTACAAATGCTTTCTTACAAGAAATGCAATAATTTTTTTGTGGAAACTCAAATAGTTTTTGGGAGGAAACTCAAATATTTTCTCTGAAAGTTTTCAATAATTTCTTTAAAAAATGTTGAAGATTTTCCATCAATATCTCCAAAGAATCTGCATTAGAACTGCCGAAGAAATTGTAGAGAAATTTTCTAAGAATTCCCCATGGACATTTCGAAAAAAAAATCGTTTAAATGTATATCCAAAGAATTCCACATGAGAATTCCGAGAATTTCCGAAATTAAGAAAAATTTCCCGGGGACTTTCCAGAAAACCTTAAGTGGAAATTCTGAAGGGTTTCTCGAGGAAATTTCGGAGAATATCGGTTACAAGTTCCAAAGAATGTCTTTTGGAAATTCCAAAGACTTTTTTTTGTTGGATATGCCAAAATGCTTCCTTTGTAAATTCTGAAGAATTTTCCTTTGAAGTGCGACATAATTTTCCGTGGAAATTCTAAAGAATTATTTGTAGTTTCTAAAGATGTTCCTGTCGAAAATCAAAAGATATTTTAGTAGAATCTGTAATATAATCCAAGTAGTAATTTTGAAAAAAAAATCTCGAAAGTTTGTATAGATTTTTCAACACAGAAGAATTTGCTGTTGATATCATGATATTTTTAAACCGTAGTTCAAACTATTACTTCAGTGAAATCCATAAGATTTTTCTGGAGAAATTCGAGAGACTATTTCGGTAAAGTCTTGCAAAAAAACGGAAAAATCTGAAAAAAAAATTAAACTAGTGAACTTTGCACAAATATGTATATTTGTATGAATTGTATGTATGAATTGTTTTCAAAAAAATAAAAATTAAATAAAACAGTCTACGTAGACTTTTAGTTTACCCCCCGTCCCCCTTCGTAGACTAACGTAGACTTTTCCGAAACCCCTCCCTCCCCCTCAGGAGTCTACGTGGTTTATGGACAGCCCCTTTATAGCTCCTCCTGGAAGGAATTTCTGGAAGAGGATTTCTTGAAGAAATTCCCAGAGCATTCCCGGAGGATTTCCCAAAAGAATTCCCAAAGAAATTTCTGGAGGTAATACCAGAGGAAGTCTCAGAAGAATTCCCGTAGGAAGTCATGGAAGAATTCCTGGAGAAAGAACAGGAGTAATTTCCGCAGTAATTCGTGAAGGAATTTTGGAGGTAATGTTTCCACGAAGGTATTCACGAAGAAATTCTCAGAAGAATTCCCGAAAGAGTTCCTGGAGCAATTCCCGTATAAATTCCCAATGGAATTCACGGAGGAATTCCAGAAGGAATTCCCGTATGGTTTTACGAAGGAATTCCCGGAGAAATTCTCAAAGGAATTTCCCGATAGTTTCATAACGAAATTCCCAGAAGGATTCCCAAACAAATGTCCGGACGCATTCCCAGAAAAATTCCAAGTAGAACATACGTATGAATTCCGTAATGATCTCCTATGTTTTTCTTAAGAATTCCCGAATGACTTCTTCTTCTTCTTCTTCTTATTGGCATTACATCCCCACACTGGGACAGAGCCGCCTCGCAGCTTAGTGTTTATTAAGCACTTCAATTCCCGAATGAATTCTCGTTGAATTTCCCGGCGTTCCTTTGTTTCTTTTTTGGAAAAAATCCGTAATTATCTATGGAGATTTTCCAAAGTGATTTATAAAGAATTTTATAATAGATCTTCTGGATGAATTTCCTCAAAAAATTGCTGGACATACTCCCTTGGATAAATTTCCTGAAATTCAAAGAAAAATTATAAACTTTTTAGATAATAACAACAATTTTTTAGATGAATCTTCAACAGTTTCTATTAAAGGAACTCTTGGAGTGGTGTTCTCGAAACCGACAACAATTAGGAGAGTTTCCAAAAACTTAAACAAACTCGCAGATCGTAGATTTTAAACGTTGTATTGCTTTGCTCGTATGTTAAATTTTCCCTGTTGGGGATCCAATTATATTCTTAACGATAGTATGCATAGTTTAATTCAGTAGGGATTATCTCAGTTTACTCTTTACTCACGTTTAGTTTCTCCTCTGTTTGTTTTTTCTGGGAAACGGTCGCGTACGGTATCGTGTTTGCTATACCTGAATATGGCTATGTGCATGATAATATACATTAATCCATGGGTCCTATGCACTATGTATCAGATATAGTTACCTTTGATTTAGCTAAAGATAGCTATATGCTTTCCAAGGAAGTACGTAATCACCTCTCTAAAACTACAATTTGGTCCTATCTGCGGTAAGTGAGGAGAGTTCAGAAACTAGGTACAATCTATCTTATTTCAGGTCTTTTTAAATTCAATTTTACCTTCAGCAATAGTCCTATCAATCTAGAAATGATCTTCGGTAACTTTATTTCAACACAATACTTAACTAGATGTTTAAATGCTGACCAAACTCAATTTCGGATTAGATCTTCAGCTTAACTCGTTATCAATCGATTTGTTATTATCTATGGGTCGTCTTCCTACATTCCTCTTTATGCTGGTTTGTTTTGCTCCAATTTCATAAGTTCCTTATAATCGAGCTCCATCGCACACTAGTGGAGGCGAGGTTCATTGGAGCTCATTGCGTGGGGTGTATACGGGAAAATATGGGCATTTATTTCTTACTTACTAACTATGTGGGGTTTGTTAGAGGTGTGTTCGTAGTTTGCGTAACAAGTGGCTTCCAGAGGATTTTAAAAGAGGAACAGAGGAATTTCTAGAGATCCTTCGGAACTGTCCCTGCAAAAACTGCTTACAGAATATTAAGCAGAATTTCTAAAGGATCTCTATTTTCCTCGGAAAAACATGTTGAAGGTACTTTTGACGCTAAGAGTTCTGGAGAATTTGCTGAGGATAGTCCAAGAGGGATTCTTTGACGAACTCTGGGAGGAAGTCATGTTAATATTTCCGAAGGAATGCAAAGTTTGGGGGAATTCCTAAATAAATTTTAAAATCTTTGAAGGAATTTCTTGAGGATGGAAACGTTGGAGCCACTTGTGTATTACCCTATAATCCTTGCTATCTATATAATTTCTTAATACAGTCGACTTTCCACATCTCGGTGTTCTATATCTCAAAATCTCTCCATATGTCGATGATTTCCTCAGTCCCTTCAATCTACATACATTTGGGCTTTCTGCATCTCGATAACCTCCCTATCTCGATATCTCTCCATCTCTATGGGTTCTGATCATATTTTTTTCAGGATTCACTCTCCTTATGTCGATATGGCCAGATTTTTAGGCTACTAGACCATCTTTGAACAATAACAAAGACATCAACTACAGCACGGTATACAGAAAACAAGGTAGGCTCGTTAGAAAAATGACACTTCGAATGTGACGCATATTTTATCGCCACATGTTGGAGTACAACAGTAAGCATGCTGCGACCATAGAGCATCGTCTCGGTCCAGCTTGTGCGAAGATAGCAGTGACGTCACATGTTTACATACAAACTGAATGTTTATATACGTGATGAGCCTGCCTTATTTTTTGTATGCCGTGAACTACAGGAAACGACATTTGTTTTGTTGTCGTTTTTCATAGCAACGAGCTTTTTTCTTACGATAAGCAAGACGATGGCACCGCCTTCTATGAGTCGGAGCGTTACTCAACGTAGCTGAAGAGCTGAAGAGTATGACAGTCTACACCAAAATCCAATAGGGAAACAGCTCTTATCAGAGCAAAGATTAGTGTCATCAGTTCAATCATGCCTCTAAGTAGAAGAAACGTTCTGTTGCCAAAGGTCGGGCGATTTTTCCAACAAATTGCAATAAATATAACATTAGATTAAGACATTTTATATTTTGATACGCTATATTCTAAACGCTATTGGATGATCAACTATAACATCTGTTAAGCAAGATATGTAGAATAAAATTTCGTTAAAAATGAAAAAAAAAATATAACACTTTTTTTTCTTAAGAACACTCTACGCTGTCAAACATTCTTAAGGGTTCTATTATCCTGATAGCCATGATAATTTATCATTGTCTCGACATGACACCTTAAACAGGACACTCGAACAAAACCCCCTCATCACTTTCATGTTTTATGTTGGTTAACAAAATCCCAACCAGATTGGCTGTTGACCTTTTTTTTCACCATTGTGGCCCAATTCGATACAAACCGTTTCATGTAAATAAGGCTCGGTCTGCACCTCAACCAACACCGAACTGAACCACATTCGGTCAAAAGGATTCCTCATTGTTACGGTTCCTTTTCTTAGCTACATCATCGGATCAGGAGAAAACCAGCGTCCTCTTCGTCGGAGCAGTTTCTTAAAATATTTAAACATTCAACAGCCTCGACGACATACGGGACCGATGTACCGATGCGCACCTACTTGACTTGTCTGCGCACCCCAGGGTGAGTCTGTGAATAATATGACGTGATGATTGTACGAAATGATTGCGGAAAGGGATGCCGAAAGAGCAGAGTCTTGAACCCTTTTTTTCGGTCATTTCGGCACTCGTATAATTTAAATACGTTTGACAGTAAGAGTCACAAGTCATCAATTGAACTGCATGAGGTAGACAATTGATCTTTTTTTCTGCATTTCTCAAATTCCAATATGCATCTGATAATTCATGGTGGGATGTGCTTCATTTCTTAGTGTAGTTAAATTATGGAAGAAGGTGCTTCTAAGGTCTAATATGGAAAGGAAAGCATATGTAATGTAAGCATTTTGTAAAACTATAACAATCCTTTCGAATTCCCACCAGTGATTGTTCAAGTGGATCTAATCAGCCACTCATCAGTGAACGTTGTTTTACCTCTTCACAGTAATATATTCCACGAGTGGTGCACCGTTTAGCCTGGGAAGAAACCGTCCCTGGGTCCGGACCAGCGTGGCAATAAATCACTCAAAATAATTCGACATGCATCATACAGCCTTAATTCGACTAGTTTAACCCTTCCGTCTTCCTGAACGGATTCCGCGTGGCCTCAGCGTCTCTTATCTCCTCGTTGACGGTGAAATTACAGCGCGAGCGATACTTACCACGATTCTCACCGTGAGGGTTCCTTTTCCTGCCTGCAATGACTCTAATGAATTTCGTACATCCGTCATGATGGCATAAATAGGTACATGAGCATGCGTGTACCCGCTCGCGATGTAATTAATTCATTCAACCGAACGATGACTTTATAACCATGGGCAAATGGGACCACCGCCGCCGCGCATAGCAGATGGACGGATTGTCTTTGGGTCTTCGGCATCGACAATGGCGTAGTAAGGGAAGACAGCCTTGCAAACCAACTTATCGTTATAAGGTTTGTTGTGGTTTCCCCAAGCTTCTCCCAATTACAGCATTGTAAATTGGTAAACACGCGGGAGGGTGAGTCGGACGGAGGTGGCCGCAAAGCAATGTTGACTGACGAGATAATAAAGGTAATTTCAATCATTTCACTTTGAATTGAGATTTGATTGGTTTACTTTGGCTTAGATATGATGGATGGATGATTTATTTATTGATCTTTCGGTGGGGGGAATAATCGCCAATTGATGCACGACGCGGAGAACCGTCGTCTCGATCGTCGTCGACGGATCTTGTTTTCTCTTCGTGTGTAAGCAAGTGATTTATTTTTGCTTTGCTACTCCTTGGCGATGATGATGATGATAGGCGCCTGGTCAAGGGGCGGTCAGTTCCAGTTTGCAAGGGTGAAAGAAAACGGTTCGATGTAGATTAATGGCTTCTGCTGGTCCGGGGTGGTAGGTCCATTGCTCGGCTTGGTGTCCCCAGGCTTCAAAGCTGGTCCGGAGTGGCCCAGCGGGAAGCCCATATGTGTCTGAACAAATAGGTTCTGCGCGGTTGTCAATCGTGGAAAGGGACATTTCAATAGGTTTTTTTTCTCCGAACGATAGGCTATCGGTAATAGAGGCTTTTGAATCGATCGATTGGATATGTGAAACGTGATTCATCTTATTACGATTGTTGATGCGATGACGACAGTAAACGCAGGAAAAGTGCAGTGGAGATCGGTTTGATAGAGAAGGCCACACAGGAATTCGTACAAATTTCTTCTCTTAGGAATATATCTGTTTTTGGGTATTTACTGCTGCGATGTACGTAATGGAAGACCCATTAATTAAGGCATTAAATGGGTAATTAAGTTGTCTGAGAACGGATGTGGAAAGATTGTGCACGCATACCAGGAATAACAATATTATGAAACCAAGATGAACCTCCGGTCTGTTTTCATAGGGTTCTAGTACTAATCATCCCATTTCAAGAAATCATTCGATCAAATATTCTATCGGTGAAAACTTAAGAAAATTAGGTTTTAAAATTTTACAGGGGTTAGATATAAAGGTTGAGATATGAAGAAAATTGTCGAAATTCAAATCAGCATAACTTTTCGTAAAATAATTCACCTTTGATAAAAATGAAACCATTGGATGCTAAATGTTTTCTAGGTTTTACCTCAGATGAAATTTCCTATCGGTCTGAAGATTCCGGAATTCCGAGGTTGATGGAAATGCATTCATTTCACTGATGCTTTTCATTATTTGAGACGTAAGCATAAAATATTGTTTATGTCTCCTTCAGGAACTAGCACTAGTCCAATGCGGGCTATATGTCGATAATCCGCAAAGAATTCTCAGATATATTGTCGTTTCCGTGGAACTGATTAAGAGAATATGATCGAATCGATAATCGAAATCATGGAAAGTCGTTTTTCAAGACGATGATTATTGAGATTTTCAAGATCTTAATGTGGACTGACTTCCTTAGAATATGTTGGGGGAACTAACCAATTTGGGGCCCTCCTTAGCCGTGCGGTAAGACGCGCGGCTACAAAGCAAGACCATGCTGAGGGTGGCTGGGTTCGATTCCCGGTGCCGGTCTAGGCAATTTTAGGATTGGAAATTGTCTCGACTTCCCTGGGCATAAAAGTGTCATCGTGTTAGCCTCATGATATACAAATGGGTCATTCCATATGAAGTGACCGAGAAAAAATGCAAACGTGCAATCGACTTTCTTAGAATTGAATGAAATTTTGACCAATTGTTTATGTATGGGCTATACCCCAAAAACCAAAATTTCGTGGTGATTGGACCTCCCCACGATTAATTAGACCATCCCCCGTTTCGGACAAATGTTTGAAACTCATCATATTGTTTTGTACATATCTCTGGAACTGTGAGGACTATAATGAATCTAAGGTAACCATTCGAAAGATTTTCCAAGGAATTTATTAAAAAATAATTTGTTGATGTGCAGTGTTGCCAAATGAGCAATTTTTAAGTTTTCGTGTGAAAAATGCATTTTTTACCCAATGAGTATATTTTTATTCAGGAAATAACCTCACCAACGTGTTCTTTGACCATTTTTACATTGGAAACGCTTAAAACCCCGAGGTACTATGTTCCGATTTTGAGATACAGGATTTTAAAAATGAAAAGTCCTTTTTTCACTGTGAACATTGTAGATTTTTTATTGATTTCCGAACATACACACATATACGCAATGACACATACAAAACACACATTCACAGCTTATTTGTTTGCTTCCCCACTTACAGCATCGCGTTTGAAATTTATATGGAGATTAGTATGGAAAAATATATTTTTTGCATTTTTGCTCCTAGCGGCTTTATTTTATCGTTAATTCAATCATCTGACTCAATACTGAGAGATGCTGAAAGAGTTTGCTGAAGAATAAGCATTGCTGGAAATATTAGAACGCTTTGAAGATTGATTGTTGAAATCATATGCAAGAAATCAATGTTTCTGCCAGCACTATCTGGTCAACTGTGCTTACTATGTCTGAAACTCGATTATGCATATGTACAACATGTGATAGATTTAGTTCGGAAAAGGTATTGGAGGGTAACCGCCGCTTCGGTGGGCTTTGATCCCACTGTCCTTGTTAGACGGAAAAACCATTTCTCTTTCAGGAATTTTCCATTAAAAATTGATCTGAATAACCCCAATTTGTTCCTCAGCACTAAAAGATTAAAATTTTTGAAATAACACTCAGTTGAATTATTGGTACACGTAGTTTGGCAGTTCTGGTAGAATAAACAATTCTAGTCGTCGTTCCAGCAAGGCTTCTTCTTCGGCAAAGATTTTCGGCATCCTTAGGGTCAACTATTAAAAATTAAAACAATATGTCCCATGGTTTACGAAAATCTGAATTCTCTAGGAGTATAAAATGCAAAAAATATAGCGAAAGTATATTGGCCGTTAAACAGCAAATATAATTCATTTATTTTCAAAATACAGCAAATAAAATCATTATCTCAAAGAAGACCTTTTTTATTATGTTTGTTATTGGTCTACTATTTTCATACTTTGATAATATACACACACACAGTTGACAATTTTTTATTACATGGTGAGTTAGAAAGAGCTCATGGCTATCGTCAAATCACATTTACGTGCTGTGAAGTGTGGGTTTGATAAAGTAGTAGTAAGATAAAAACTTTTCGTGGATAATTCTGCTCTAGTGGACTAGTATTGACATTAAGGTCTTCTCCCTTTTATATAGCTACAAAATACGTTTAAAAATTGCATCCAACGTTTTTCGCCATTTTCAACCCTCTTACCTCCCACCTGTCACAAATCACTAACCCTCTCCTTCTGTACGTACAAATACCATTGATAGGGCAGGATCGTAGGTTCCGACGGGTTTCGGGATTCGCAAACGGCCGGGGACACACTAGTACGGCCGGACACCTTAGGGCTTCTCACTGGGCACAACTATATTTCAACTAAAAGAAATATTTTCGAGATTTTGCGGGACCTTTATTGAGTACTTCACTTTTGGCGGTTTGACTCTAACTAACTAAATTCTTTATTATTTCGTTCTATTTCTACCCTACGTTGTGTGAAATTTTTCAATTTGAATTTGCCATAAATTTGAAATAAATCAAAGGGCTGCCAGTCTTGCTGTCAGCATCATTGGTAACCTAATTTTTGACAGCAGTTCATTTGAGAACTGTCATCGCCGCCACCTGAAATTCTTGAATTTCATTGTAAATCAACACAACTACATTCTAATTCATACATTGAGTTCAAGAGAATATGTTTACAAATTATCAGTTCCTTATTTTTAGGATTCTTCAACGGGCAGCAAGCAAATCTTTGTTATTGGACGTCGTATAACTCCCCTGCTGGTTAGCAAGTCAACGACTCGAGTGAGCTCATCTGGTCCGGGGATGATATTCAGGATTCTCGCCAGCGGCCACTTCACAGGAGCAAGAAACTCGTCGACGATGACGACCATTCTACCTGGTTGGATGTCAGTGTTCGGGATGATATGTCTACTTTCCTTTTGCAGCTCCTGTAGATATTCAGCTTGCCACTGGTGCCAAAATTGTTGGACGCGATGACGTAAACTCCTATAGTGGTCTAGACGATTGATGGGAATTCTACTAACATCGTCTTCAGGAAAAGTGGACATTGCAGTGCCCAGGCTTGTCAAATGTCATCTGCATGTCATTTGACTAATTTGTTCATAACTTTATTTAGAAGCCAAATTTATTCCATAATTTTAGATGTACTCATAACGCTTGAATAGGGCTATATTTTTGTCCAAGGGTACATTGCTCTAAATATAACATCTGAGGCTGGAGAGTGAAAACTCTCCAAAATGTCACGTGTCATTTGACATAATGTCATTTGAATGACATTTTGCCTCCTACGCCCCAGATTACATATTTACAGCAATGTCTTGTTAGACAAAGTTGTAGGCACATTTAAGAGCTACAAGTTCGTCATACATCATGAATTGATAGCTACCTTCTGAAAAAAATTCTGGGAAAATTATACAAACGAATGCAAATGACATTTTACAACACTGGCAGTGCCTATTAGGAAGTGGGCTGGTGTAAGGGTGGCGAGATCATTCGGGTCCTCAGTTAGTGGTGTTAGCGGGCGAGAATTCATTGCTGCTTCAATTTCTGCAAGGGCTGTTGTTAACTCCTCGAAGGTAAGCCTTGAATCGCCGAACTGCCGGTGTAAATGCTTCTTTGCTACCTTCACCGCCGCTTCCCAAAGACCTCCAAAGTGTGGAGCCTTAGGTGGGGTCATGTGCCACTGGATGCCCTGATTGGAGCAGTAATTAGCAACCACTCCGCTCAACTCTTCCTCCTGAAATAATTGGTACAACTCGCGAAGTTCATTGCGAGCACCTTCAAAATTTTTCCCATTGTCGGAATGAATGTGTGCAGGACAACCCCGACGAGCAATAAATCTCCTAAGCGCAGTGAGGAATCCAGCCGTCGATAAGTCGCTCACCAACTCTAAATGCACGTCTTTTGTCACGAAACAAACGAAGACGCTGATGTAAGCCTTGGTTGGCGATGCTCTCTTATGGATTGCTTTTATATAAATTGGGCCGGCGTAGTCAACACCGGTTACGGAAAATGGACGGCTTGGTGTTGTTCTTTGTCCAGGCAACTGTCCAGTTTGCTGCTTGGCCGGGACAGGAGAGGCACGGGCACATCGGAAACAGTTTCTTAAAACGCTATTCACTATTCTCCGGCCTTGTACGGGCCAGTATTCTTGACGGATGGCCGCTAGGGTTACGCGGCCGCCACCATGGAACAGCTTGAGATGATAGTGCTTGACAATTGACCGTGTTAGAGGATGGGAACTAGGAAGGAGGACTGGATGTTTGGTTAGGTAAGGTTGCTCTGATAGACGCAATCTACCTCCGACTCGTAGGATTCCATCTGCGTCTACGAAGGGGCTCAAAAGACGCAAGTTCGAACGTTTAGAAACAGACTCTCCCCTCCCCAAGTACCTTATCTCCTCTGCAAAACAATCTGCTTGAACTAATCGGATCAATAGCATTCGGGCTGCTGACAATTCTACCACCGTGATTGATCTTGTTATAAACACCGACTCGGGCTGTGATGACGATACTGTTTTGCGACGACAGGCGTCAATGAAACGAAGGCAATATGCTGTCACTCGTAGCAAACGATTGTAGGAAAAAGACGTTGCGAAAATTGAATTCGTTCCGAGTTTGTTTTGAATTGCCGCCACCATCGTCCGCCGTTCTAACATCTCCTCCGGTGTTTTTCTCGAATCATCTGATATTATCCATTCTGTTTCAGGTCTCCCTAGCCATGATGGTCCCCGATGCCATAAACTACTGTTGAGAAAATCGTCAACTTTCATCCCTCTAGTGATCAGGTCTGCTGGGTTTTGTTTTCCTGCGACGTGATGCCAACGAGATCCCTGTGTTGTGTTCTGAATTTCAGAAACCCTGTTCGCAACGAAGGTGCTCCAAGTGTATGGAGGGGAACGCAACCATTCGAGGGTGACCGTGGAATCTGACCAGAAATACGAGTTAGCGATGGTCATGTCAAGTGGTTCAGTAACTTTCTTGTGCAGTCTTGCAGCACGCACAGCAGCGGACAACTCCAATCGGGGAATAGTAATTCTTTTTAGAGGAGCGACTTTTGACTTAGATGCAATCAGCTGCACTTTCGTCCTGCCTTGGGGGTCGGTTGAACGAGCATAAACGCTTGCACCGTAGGCTTGTTGGGATGCGTCTGCAAAAGTATGCAACTGGATTACGGATTTCGGTAGAAAGGCATATCGGTCGACACGGTAGGAATTAATTCTCGGAATGTCAATACGGTAGTTATCCCACTTCGCTAGGAGGACGTCAGGAATTGCTTCATCCCATCCGCAGGGTTGTAGCCAGAGCTGTTGTAGAAGCATTTTAGCGCGTACAATAACTGGTGCTGTTAGGCCAAGCGGGTCAAAGTGTTTAGAAACATCCGATAAGATTGATCGCTTGGTTGGTGGATCACTACTTAGATCGAGATTCGAGTTGAAGCAAAGATGATCGGATGCGGGCTCCCAACTAACTCCAAGTGCCTTTATCGGTTCGATGTGGTCAAACTTTAGACTTGGTTGTGTTCCAATCCGAGAGGGGTCAAGTCCTTCCAGCACATTCGAGTTGTTTGACGCCCACTTTCTCAGCTGAAAACCTCCCTTTGCCAGCAGCTCGTCGAGTTCTTTGCGTGTCTGTATTACCTCCTCCTCGGAATTGGCTCCCCCTATGTAGTCGTCAATGTAGAATCCCTTCTTCAGTGCTGGACCACCTAGTGGATAGGCATCTCCTTCATCGGCAGCGAGCTGTTGCAGGGTACGCGTCGCCAAAAAAGAAGATGGAGCAAGACCATATGTTACTGTTAACAGCTCATACGTTGCGATCGGCTCTTCCGTGCGGAATCTCCAGAGTATTCGTTGCAGTGGCGTGTCATCGGTGTGCAGTAGCACTTGACGGTACATTTTAGCAATGTCCGCGACAAGAGCTACGGGGTATTTTCTGAATCGTAGAACAAGAGTGAGTAACTCATCTTGGACAATCGGACCTACCAGAAGGCCGTCGTTAAGGGAATACCCTGTGGATGTTTTAGCCGATCCGTCAAAGACTACCCGAACTTTCGTGGTGGTACTGGCTTCTTTCATTACGGCATGATGAGGTAGGTAGTTTACCTGCGCCGGTTCCGTTTCGTTTGCCGAAACGAGTCTCATGTGACCGAGTGACAGATATTCCGACATGAAAGAATGGTATTCTTCCATCAAATGGGGCTCCCTGCTTTAACGATTTTCGAGACAATGTAAACGGCGGATAGCAGCAGATTTAGATTCCCCCACATGTGATCAAAATCTACATGTCGCGGAAGTCGCACGATATATCTTCCTTCCACTGTGCGGGAAACACCGGATACGTAGTTGGTCTCACACTCCTGCTCTTCAACAGAATAATTTCGCGGATTTTCGACTTCTTCTATGCGCCAGAAGCGCTCCAGGGATTCATTTAGTGGATCCGAAAGCGAGACATGACATGCTACAGGGAGTGAATTTACGGAAGTTTGAATCCTGCCGGTAACAATCCAATTAAAAACGCTTTTAATTAATGTGGGACTGTTAGCAT
Source organism: Armigeres subalbatus (assembly GCF_024139115.2). Lineage (NCBI taxonomy): Eukaryota > Metazoa > Arthropoda > Insecta > Diptera > Culicidae > Armigeres > Armigeres subalbatus. Next base: position 283,517,617 of record NC_085141.1, read on the forward strand.
TTTCTATCCGGCTGCTGAGATTTATGTAGGAGAAAAAATGCTCAGCACCTAGTAGCATATCGATGGATCCTGTCTTGTGGAAAGTGGGGTCAGCTAGCATCAGATTCTTTGGGACATTCCAAACTTCTCCTGGGGATGACACGACGGGCAAGTCGATGGTAATGCGGGGCATGACGAGGAAGGCAAGGTTGAGCTCAAAGTCGGAGGTTCTCGAACGGATGGAGGCACTAACAGAGTGGTTGACACTGGAAGAAGATTCACCAACGCCGTACACTGGGATATTTAACTTGCATCGCTTTAACCTCAGTAATTGGCATAGTCGTTCGCTTATTATGTTTGATTGTGAGCCACTATCCAATAGGGCTCGAGCGGGGTGCTCTTGTCCGTTGCAGTCGACAACCATCAACACGACCGTCGAAAGCAAAACATTCGCACTCGATGTTTGTGATGAGTTGATTGTTTGGGCAGTCACAGCATTCATGGATGTGGGCGATCGTTTGTTGTTTATAGCTGTGTCATGTTTGATGACGGGCTTCGGTGTGTATGTAGCGGATGGTACGGTGCGCGATGTAGTGGGTGATTGATCAGCATCGTGAAGGTGATAGCCTGGATGGATCAATGAATGGTGTCGCCTTTTGCAGTGACGGCAGGAGAATTTCGATTGGCAGTTTCGAGCGAGATGGTCTTGGCGAAAACAAGTGTGGCAGAGATGCTGATCATTGACAACTTTCAGTCGATCGGAGACGGACATCTTTTCGAACCGTGTGCATTGAAAAAGTGGGTGATGTTGATCGCAGCAGTGACATTTGCGAAATGTAGTTTCTGCTACAGCATGAGAAACGGTTTTGTGGAAAGGGGGACGTCGAAACATAATTGATTGTTGATTGGAAGATGGCTGTGCTTGGTGATTAACGGACATAGATTCCAATACACGGATGCGACGTTGCAGGAATTCAATGAGACAAGAGTAGTCAAGGTTTTCAACGGTCGTAGCGAAATCTTCCCAAGCTTTCAGTGTGGCTTCATCCAAACGCAGACAAAGTAGATGTTCCAACATGGTACTCCATGTCTCGATTGGTTCTCCTAATTGGCGGAGTGTTTTCGTGTGGCGTTCGTACTCATCGACAACTGAGTGTAGAGCTGCGGCGGATTCCTTTTTCATGCGGGGACAGTCGAGGAGAGCTTGCAAGTGGCGTTTTTTGAGGAGGTAGTCGTTAGCGTAGCGAGAGACTAAAGTTTGCCAGGCGATGTTGTAGTTGGCGGAACTAATTCCAATCGATTCGACGAACTGCGCTGCTTCTCCTTTCAAAGCAGCACGCAGATAGTGGAATTTTTGAATATCGTGGACCTCGGTGCTGGAATGTATAAGCGCAACGAATGTGTCGTGGAAGGGAAGCCATTGGTTATAATCTCCGTCGAACTCCGGTAAAGAAATTGTTGGTAGTTTGATTCCGGAGAGCCCAGAGAGTGGTGCTTGGGGAATTGTGCTTGTCGAAGGTACATTGGGGAGGTAGGATTGTAGAGTGGCTTTTGTGCGAAAATAACGGGTTTCATAGTGGGAGCGGAAAGACAGGTTCTGAGCCATACCTTCTTTGGTCAGCTCAAGTCTTCGAGTTGAGTCTGCACATCATCTAGTCCCATCCACACGGTATCGAGATTCTCTAGACGTAACTTCACCTGGCCTTGATCCCGTTCCGCCTCATACTTTTCGATGAATTGTTCCGCTCTCCCTAGAGCTGCAGTGAGCGTGGTTCGGCGATTGATGAGCTGTTGTCTCGTACGTTCATCCGTCATGGCGGATCCGGAGAGTCGATGTGTGCACTAGATAGACGATACAGAGAAAGACCCGGTAGAGCCGGACAAACGGAGTAGTGAAGTTGGAGCGTTACTAACCTTCTCAAGGCTAGGTTTAAGCCTTGTATTTTATTTCGAAGAAACTGTAACGGCTTTCTAGGCACAACTAGTGGCTGATCGGTTGATAAGCCGGAAACGGAAGGAGATTGTTTCGTCTAGAGCTGACTATTGCTGAATGGCGAACAGAATGGTACTCGTCGTGCACGGAGTCGGATGGAAAGGACCGGAAAAATCGGAAAAAAAATCTCAAAGCACCCGCGGTATACTCTGCGCACTTCGGAATGATACGTACCGAGTGCCTAATAGTATTAGGCCTTGTATTTAATTAAATAAGCAGGAACTCTGGAACAATTTTACGATGGCGCGGAATCACATTGGGATTTAGGAAGATGGCGATCTTATGACTACTTCTTGGGCATACAATAGTTCGGAATGATGGCGTCAGATAGCGTCGGCGTCCGTAATGCGATGGCGGATATTCTGGGAGGAAACCTGATCCTGGTCACGGCACCAAGATGATAGGGCAGGATCGTAGGTTCCGACGGGTTTCGGGATTCGCAAACGGCCGGGGACACACTTGTACGGCCGGACACCTTAGGGCTTCTCACTGGGCACAACTATATTTCAACTAAAAGAAATCTTTTCGAGATTTTGCGGGACCTTTATTGAGTACTTCACTTTTGGCGGTTTGACTCTAACTAACTAAATTCTTTATTATTTCGTTCTATTTCTACCCTACGTTGTGTGAAATTTTTCAATTTGAATTTGCCATAAATTTGAAATAAATCAAAGGGCTGCCAGTCTTGCTGTCAGCATCATTGGTAACCTAATTTTTGACAGCAGTTCATTTGAGAACTGTCAACCATTTACATAATGATTTGCCTTTTCATACATTATTTTTCCACAATAACATAGTGAAAGTCTACTTCCTTATGAGCTAATTTATTTTTACCTTTTTCGTACACTAAGTGTACCGAAATGCTTTATGAAGGGGGAGGTCCAAATAGTTTGTTCGAATAGCTCACCAAGTAGAAACAGTGGGATTTCCTGCCCCCAGCATCGATCGTAGCCCTTGTTAATCGCCGTCAGTGGAACCAGCTTGCCTTGCCTTATATGTCTTCAAAAGGAGATCTTTCCAGGAATATATTGATCCAAGTATTTCGGTGATGATCCAATAACACAGCACACGCGACGGTCAAGTTATACAACACACATTTATTTTAAAAAACATGCAATTTAACATGCAATTGATTTATTGTACGTAACTATGTATTTAACTTAAACTCTAACGAAATTGAACCGTCGGGCCGAGGGTTGTTTAACCGTGTGTCTCGATGACTAGGTAATTGTGGACTGACTCCCAATCCGATTCTGTCCGTTCGCCAGTCCTCGGGAAGGTCGATGCGATGTTTTGCACAAGTTGATGAGCGTTGGTGGTTTGGAATTCTCGCCTCTCTTGGTATCCAATTTCCAGCCTTCCTTATCACTCGCTTGTCCATCCAAGGTTGTGATGATGAAAATGACATCGATGACGATTCGCTCGCGTTGGCTTGATGTAGATATCGTAGATGGTGGAGATCGCGCTGAGCGTGTTAAATGCTGCTATGGGCTGTTCTCATCGTTCGGCTCGTGTAGGAATCTGCGTGTGTGTCGAACCCAAATATGCTATTTCGCTATCTCCGCGTCGAACGATACTGGGATGGCTTCATATGCAGCACAACGGTGGCTCTTTCTATTTGGTGCTGCCTTAGTTGCTGCCGTGGATTATCAGGGTTGTAGTTAAGGGCTCGTTACACTTCGCAACATCCTCACCCACCCTGAAATTCGCCGGATTTCTGAAAAGAAAATAGATCCTCTTCGACAGGATGGGAAGGTGGAATGGAAGGTTGTGCTATTACGTGGGAGTGGCGGATTCATTGAAGGGCGTGTTATCATGACCTTCTGGAAGCGGCAGGATACAAAGCTTTTCTACCGGTCGCTTGATAATACCTGCGGCGGTTTTTAGGGTCACAACTCTTACAATTTCGTCACTACCAGGGTGAACATTGATTATGCGCCCCATTCTCCATTTCATAGGAGGTTGGTTCTCGTCCTTAATGACAACAAGCTTTCCGACTTCGACCCTTACTGCTGACTGCCATCTTTTGTTCCTAGCCTGAAGTTGACAGAGGTATTCTCTGCGCCATCTCTTCCAGAAATCCTGCAGCCTCCTTTGGGTGAGTTGCAGAACATTGAGGCGGTTAATTGGAAGTCCACTTAAGTCGGGTTCCGGTATCGACTGGAGGGATGAGCCGATCAGAAAATGGGCGGGTGTCAATGGTTCGAGGTCATTGGGGTCGTTAGACAGAGGCGTTAGGGGGCGAGAGTTGAGGCACGCTTCGACCTGGGCAAGTAGTGTAGTAAAATCCTCCGGAGATACAGGCGAATCACCTACAACTCGTAGCAAATGGTGTTTTGTTGATCGGACTGCTGCTTCCCATAACCCTCCGAAATGAGGGGCACTAGGCGGAATGAAATGCCACTGAATTCCATCTTTGCTACATTCTCTGGCTACGACTTCGTTATGGTGGTTGTTTTTCAGCAATTTCAGCAAATCTTGCATTTGGTTGCGGGCGCCGACGAAGTTGGTACCATTATCGGAGTAAATATTATTGCAGCGACCTCTCCTTGCCACAAATCTGCGAAGCGCTTGTAGGAACCTGTCGGTGGATAAATCTGACACCAGTTCCAGATGAACCGCTTTAGTACAAAGACAAACGAAAACAGCTACGTAGGCCTTAACTGTAGCACGCCGAGGAACAGGTCGAAGATAAATTGGTCCAAAGTAATCGACTCCTGTTTCGGAAAATGGACGGGATATAGTCACTCTTGCGGCTGGCAAATCTCCCATGAATTGTTGCACGGAAGTTGGCTTGCAACGGAAGCATTTTTGACATCTGTGAACGATATTCCGGATTACACTTCTACCCCCTAGTGGCCAAAATCGGAGTCTTAGTATGCTGAGCATGAGCTGTGGTCCCGCATGAAGTAGCTGTTTATGATAATATTGAAGCAACAGTCGTGTGAATGGATGCCGAGCTGGAAGAACAACGGGGTGCTTCGCTTCTTCTGACTCCAGCGAGTGCTTCAGTCGTCCTCCCAGTTTGATCAGCTGCTCATCGGATAGGAATGGATTGAACCAGCGTAGCTGAGACCTATTTGAAACCTGTCTCCCCGCAGAGATTTCCTTCAGTTCTTCGGCGAATACTTCCTTCTGCACCAAACGAATCAACGTATCTTCTGCCTCCTTCAATTCAGCTGTGGTGAGGAATCCCGCATCGTTTCGTCTAGTTGCCGTTGTTCGAAGTAACTTCATCAGACGCAACCAATATGCAGTTCGGCGAATCATGTCGGTATACGAAGAAAACTTGCTAAAATACTCGTGGTTGAACTCGCTTACTGTAGAAGCAGCTACTGCGATAACTGTCCGCCGTTTCTCTGCCTCTTCCTCACCAGATATTGGGGTTTCTAGTGGTGTTGGCCAATTATTCGGGCTTTCCTCTAACCAGGTGGGGCCTCGCCACCAGAATTGGTTTTCGATGATGTCTTGAGGAGCGATTCCTCGGGAAATTAAGTCTGCCGGATTTTGGATTCCGGGAACGTGACTCCACCGACAGCCTTCCGTGATTGATTGAATTTTCGCCGAACGATTGGCGACAAATGTAGTCCATGTCGTTGGGGGTGCCCCAACCCAACGTAGAACGCAAGTGGAATCTGTCCAAAAATAGCCGCTTACTGTTGTTTTGATAGACGTTCGGACCTTTTCGTAGAGCTGGGCAGCCAATACCGCACCGCAGAGTTCCAGCCTGGGAATGGTCTGACATTTTAACGGAGCAACCTTTGATTTGGAAGAACCCTCCCGTCTGCATCAGTGCTCCGGACGTACAGACAAGCACCGTAAGCCTTCTCCGAGGCATCAGAGAAACAATGCAGCTCGATTACAACCGCTTCCGGAATGATAACGCATCTTTCGACCTTGGCTTGATTGAGAAGATGTAGTTTTTCGTGAAACCTTCTCCAGGCCTCACCCACCGTTGGAGGTAGTGATTGATCCCATCCTAGAGATTGTTGATTTTCATCGCGTATGGTCCATAAAAGCTGCATAAAAATCTTCGCCGTAGTGATAACCGCTCCCAAAAGTCCTAGCGGATCGAATAAAGTTGCAATCACAGATAACACGCTACGTTTTGTAAGAACCGTGTCACTGTTCAGCGAAGGAATGATGAACTGGAACCTTAGAATGTCCGAAGATGGAATCCAAGTCAATCCTAGGGTTTTTACTGCTGGATCTGGGTCCAAGGTAATCCCATCCGAAGTTCGAATCGCCAAATTTTCTTCGGGAATGCCTGCTAGGGCTGCTGGACAGTTGGATGCCCATTTGCGAAGTTGAAAACCTCCTCTTGACAGCATCGCATTCAGTTGAATCTGCATCTGCGTTGCTGTTTCAACATCGTTCGCGCCCGTAATGACGTCATCCATATAGGTGTCTTCCATGGTTGCACGTGCTGCAAGAGGGAAACGTCCTTCCTCATCCACAGCGAGTTGTTGTAGCGCCCTGGTAGCCAAAAACGGCGCAGGCTTTGTGCCGTACGTAACCGTATTCAGCTCATACGTACGGACATTTTCCGATGGCGAATTTCGCCAGAGAATGCATTGTAGAGGGCGGTCTTCGGGACGAACGATGACTTGGCGGAACATTTTTTCCACATCTGACACCAGCATGATCTGTTTTGTCCGACATCGCAGGATTATGGAGCGGAGATCTTCCTGTACTATTGGTCCCACCAGTAGTACATCATTGAGCGAGACTCCTGAAGACGTTTTACAGGAGGCATCGAAAACAACGCGAACCTTGGTTGTGGTTGAAGCTTCCTTCACCACAGGGTGATGCGGTAAATAGCACCTTCGAATCGAACCTTGGGAATCCTCATCCAGCATCTCCATATGTCCGAGATTGAGATATTCTTCCATAAAAACGACGTACTGTTCTCGAAGTGATGAGTCCCTTGCCAACCTTCTCTCGGTTCCTTGCAGGCGTCGAAATGCTATGTCTCTCGATTCACCCAACCTTGACACGGCGCCTTCCATCATTGGTAGAGCAACGGTATATCGACCATTCGTATTCCGCTGCACAGTACTAGAGAACCACTCCTCACATCGCTTCTCCTCAGGCGAATGAGCCTTGCCTGACTCTACCTCCTCACAGGACCAAAACCGGGCGATTAAGGTATCCAAGCCATCCAACGCGGACACATTGCAGCTTATGAGAAGAGAGGAAGTTGATACCGAAATACCACCGCTGATAACCCAGCCAAATACTGATTCGTTGAGGGTAGGAAGTTGTTCCCCCAAGGATATCCTTTTCCCAGTTTCAAAAAAGTCGAAGAAGCACTCGATGCCAAGTACGATATCCACTCCGTTTGGCTCGAAGAATGTAGGATCCGCTAACTGAATTCCACCCGGCAGCGTCCAAGCATCCGTGTTGATAATAGTTGTTGGGAGATCTACCGTGACCCTTGGAAGAACCAGGAATGCTAGTTCACGAGAATAGTTTGAAACTCGTGAACTGAGTACCGCTTGAATCCTTTGTCGAACCTTGGTCGCCGCCTGACCAATTCCTGCCACCGAAATAGCCACTCGATCTCGGTGAACTTGTAACCGTTGACTCAACCGCTCTGTAATGAAATTACTTTCGGATCCGGAGTCCAGTAGAGCACGAGCAGGGAATCGATTGCCGATGTCATCCTCAATCATCACAACTGCTGTTGCCAAAAGAACCCGCGTTGGATGTTGGTAAGCTGCAGCGGACACTACAGCCTTCGTGGCTCCCACGTTAGCCACTTGGATATTGGATGAATCTCTTTGATTCTTGGGTTCCGGTGGCTGGTTACCCCCAGCAACTACCACCGCCTTGGATTCTTTCTCCTTCCCCTGCTTGAAACATACTAGGGTATGGTGCCGACCCTTGCAGTTCTTACAGGAGTATTTTGATTGGCATTCCTTGGCATGATGCCCCGCCCTGAAGCAATTCCGACAAAGTCCATGAGATTTCAGTAGACTGTCCCTGTCCATGTTTATGTTTAGTCTATGTTTATTTTATTTCGTCAACCAACGTAGACTAGTACATATACATATACATGTTTGTTTTTGTAATGCTATAGTATAATTAAATAATAGGTTTTTTTAGTAAAGTGATATATAATTTTGATTTTGAATTTATATTGCTGAGTTTGTAATGTTTGTTCTTTGGAAATACTGTCTAATGTTATGCCGAGACATTGTTAAGTCAATAGTTTCGCAGTGTTGATTGTAAACGGCCATCATTCGGTTGAGAGGCCCAAATTTGGCGTAATTTGTTCGGCAGTGGTTGGTTAAAAATAATGTTCTATGTCGAAGTAGCCGAGAAGGTATGTAAAAGTTAAATTTCGATAAAATTTCAGTTGAATCAACACGTTGAGAAACTATATCGTTAACAAATGAAACCGTTGCACATTCTCGACGTTCTTTCAAAGTTTGTATATTTATAAGCATGCAACGTGCTTCATAAGATGGAAGAGGAAATGACGTCCAACCTAATTTACGAAGAGCGTATAATAGAAATTGTTTTTGTACTGACTCTATTCTTTCTTCATGTGTGGTTGTATAAGGCGACCATACAATGCTACAATATTCCAGTATAGATCGTACATATGAAATATATAGTGTTTTGATTGTGTAGGGATCCTGAAAGTTGAAGCAAAAACGCTTGATAAAGCCTAGCATATTATTAGCTTTGTGGATGATTGTGTTATAGTGATCAACAAGAGTTAGTTTCGAATCTAAAATCACTCCTAAATCCCTAACTCTTTCGTGTCTTTCTACAGTATTGTTCCCTAATACAATTTGTGTATTTGGTGTTATTCTTTTTCTGCTGAATGATATTATGTTGCATTTCTTAACATTCAGTTGCAATAGGCTTTTCTGCACCATGTATAGAACATGTGTATTTCTTTCTGGATTAATATTATGTCGTCTTCATTTTTTATTTTCATAAATAGCTTTATGTCATCGGCATAAATTAAAATCTTTATATTTTTGAGAATGAAGGTAATGTCATTTACATATAATATAAATAAAAGAGGGCCAAGATGAGAGCCTTGTGGAACTCCTGAAGTGACTTGAATGGGATTGGATTTCTTTCCGTTAAATTTTATTATTTGTTGCCGGTCTGTGAGATAAGATTCAAGCCATCTAAGGAGTCCTGGCTCAATTCCATTTTATTGCAATTTGCAGAGTAACATTGGAATGTCAATACGATCAAACGCCTTGCTAAAGTCAGTGTATAGAGCTTCCACGTAGTTACCATTATCCATTGCATTAAGAGAATAGTCAATGAATTCTATTAAATTTGTAGCGGTAGAGCGACCTTTGAAAAATCCATGCTGCTTATTCGTAATTCTGTTTTTAAGTTGTGAAAATAATTTTTCATTGATAATGGATTAAAAAGTTTGGGAATGCAAGAGATAATGGCTATTCCACGGTAATTACGAATGTCAGATTTTTTGCCTGATTTGAAGATAGGCACAAGATAGGAGCTTTTCCATACCCTGGGAAAATTTCCGGATTCCAATGACAATCTGAAGAGCCAAAACAAAGGTGCAGTCAGCTCTTTAGCCAGACTCTTCATGAATATCGGTGGAATACCATCAGGACCAGGGCCTTTAGATGCATCTAAGTTTTTTAAAGCGTTTAGAATATCGTTCACCATGATCTGATTAACACCGATATCCCTAGCGAATTCTGGGATAGGCGCAAAAAAACATAGGTCGCGATCTTGTTCCGAAAAGGTGGTGTATATTTCTTGGAAGAAATCTCCAAAAGATTACAGATATCTTCCGAGCAATTACCGACGCGTTCGTCTAAATACATGGTTGACGGAAAATTGTCTGATTTTAATTTAGATTTTACGTAATTGAAGAAGTTCTTTGGACATGACTTTATTTCGTTTTCTGTTTTCGTGTTGTGTTCTTCAAATGCTACATCAATTGCTAATTTTAATTGATCGCAGATGTTCAAATATTTTTCCAAATTTTCATTCGTCTTGTCTAGCTTGTAAGTTTTATGTAATTTTTGTTTGCGATTCTTTAAATTTTTTATTTGCCTATTGTACCAAATTGGATATTTTGAATTGACTCTCCGTCGTTTTCTTCTTTTTGGGACCTCGTCAATAATAATATCAAAATAATGTTATAAAAGACATCAACGGAAGATTCAATATTACCTTCATTCTCTAAAATTTGCTTCCAGTTAAATCTACTTAGCTTATGTCTTATGTTGTCATAGTTTGCTTTGTTGTATTCAAGGACTTCTTCAAAGTCACAGTCGCTGGGTTTTTATATTCATGAACGAACACAGAGTATTCGATTGCCGTGTGGAATGTTTCGTTTTTCCATAAGGGATTCAATGATTTAGTCACACAGAAATCTTCTTGAATATTGGTTAGTAGGAGATCAAGGTAACAGTTCTGTTGATTTTTAATGTGATTGATTTGGTTAAGTCCTAGGCTAGCAGTTCTGTCAAATATAAACATAAGTGTTTCATTTTCCCCAGCGACTGGAAGTAGAATTTGTTCGTTCTCTGAATCCGGAATAAAGTCAACGGTGCGTTGGTTAAAGTCTCCGTAAATATGTACTTTGACTTCAGGTGGAAGTTCCGATAAAATTTCTTCTGCTGTTTTTAAAAGCTTTCATAAGATGCTGTTTGCGCAAGTTTCGGTGGAAAATACACGGAGGAAAAAACATGGATTTCTCCTGCAATGTTAGATTTCACCCAAACATGCTCAAAGTTCTTATATTTTTTGTAGTTATTATTTCTGAATCAAAATTGCTAGAGATTGCGATTAGAACTCCACCGCCAGACTTTTTTTGGATTCTAAGAGATCGCGATCGTCCCTGAATACGTTAAAGCTGCTTCCAAAAAGTTCTTCACTATTCACGCTTTCATCCCAGCTGGTTTCAGTTGCCAAAATAACCGAGAAGGACGAGCTTAAGATGTTAATATGAATTTCCTTCATTTTAGCTGGGCTTTTCATGCGATTGAAATTTTGACAGTAAATCAAAACTTCAGTGGCATTCTGTTTTGATGAAGAACTTGTTGGAAGCACGTTGGTTGTTAAAATATTTACCCCGTTGGTCGATAAGATAGTGCTATTTTCTTCAGCCGAAGAAGGCGTCCTTACTTGCGAAAATTTCCGGGGGAAGGAAAGTGGTACCTCGTTGTGCTCTCCCGTAGTTGCTGCAGTCGGCAGTCCTTCAGATGCAAGGAGCATCCTGATGCTCGTTGGAGTCAATCCCTCGACGCATACATTAGCAGACTGGTCCTTCATGTATGCCAAAAACAACCGGACAACCTTCATAATCCTCGGGTCACGTAGTCTGGCTTTAAGGAAACGGCCGTCTCCTTCGGTGGATTGCTGAGTCAGACGGACGATGGGTGGTCTCATCGGATCTAACTCAAATTGGCTGTCAGGATTCGGTAGTTGTGTTTCCTGTTGTTGTTGTTGTTGCTGATATATTTGGTGTTGTTGATGATTTTGTTCTTGTTGTTGTCGTAGATGCTGTTGTTGTTGTTGCTGGTGCTGTTGCTGAAGGCTTTGCAGATTTCCGACATTTGGTTCACTCTGTTGGTTGTGGATTGGTGGAGGTGTGGATTTTGTTTTTTGGCCGGGTTTATCGTTTCACCTTTTTGAAATTGATGAACGATTTTGCAGCAGGAGCAGAGAGAGCTGCAATTGGGTGGTCTGTAGATGCTGGGGGTCCGGAAAATTGATGCTTTGCCATTACGAGCAGCTGTTTGTCTGTAGATTTGTTGTTATTGTTGTTGTTTTTGCTGGTGTAGGAAGTTGTAACGTTGTTTTTGCTTCTTATTGGTGGAACTTTTGTTTATGATGTCTTTTACTGTTAGTCGCCTTTTCAGTCAATGGATTATTGGTGAGGGTGTTTCTGGAGATTTCATGCTGCCGGTATTCTTCCAGTTTTTTCCAGTCTGGGCTCCAGCTGCATTTTTTCCTGGCAGAAAGCATTTCCAACCAGCTTTATTAAGGTGTCTAACACAACTTCCCTTTACTTGCGCCATTTTTGCGCGTCGCTCAGCGAAAAGCTCTGCAATGGCATCACGCGAAATTTTCTGCCGGGCAGGAGATGGGTTTGGTTGGTGCTGTTTTACTTTGGTGTTGAGTGGAGATTGTGGATTGTGAGCCCCAGCAACTAAATTATTTTCAGTGGAGTTTTTGTCTTGGGATTCCTCTGCTAGTTCATCCGCCAAAGTCTTGTTTGCGAGCGTTGAGATTTTGTCAGTACTGCAGTCAATATTGGAAATAGCAGCAGAAACTAACCTGACCTCCTCTAAAAGCTGCTCACTCAAAGAAATTAAGTGAGGGAAGTATCCAGTTGTGCTTCGTTTTGCTACTGCTGATGTAATTTCAGTTATTGCCGCAGTCACAGCTGACTTGGTTAAAGTTACCAAGTCGCTCTTGACTGCATTCATGAGGTCCGGCAGCAAGTCTGTTGAGTGTTCTGCTTCCGTTGTTGTTGTTGTTGCTGTTGTTGTTGCAGCTGCTGCCGAATTGGCGGTCTTTTCCACAGTCGTACAGGTGAATGCTGAAGGTGTGTCAAGTAGGGCTGATAATTTATTTTTTATTTCCGTAGCACTATTTTTGCTGCTGTTGGCGACGTTAGAAATGTTTTGCTTAATAGTACCAAACATTTTTTCTACGCGTTCAAGCGTTTCGTCGTGAGTGGCAGCTAAGCTTTCGTAGTTAGAAAGCAGTTTATGGTTTGCAGACAAAGTGCGCTCAATGTCTTCTGTAATATTACAGAAGGATTCTGATAAATGTTGCAGGTTTTGTTCAAAGGTGAACTTTTACTTCCTCGTGATTGCGCTGTACTCCTACACATGCTGCTTCAAATGTACGTCTGCAAGTGCCGTGACATCGCCAAGAAAAACGATTATCGTTTTGTGCACAGTTCACCATTCCACACTTCATTGTCACACGCGGGTACTTACTTACGAGAGAAAAAAAAACGAACGCGGAGGTCGCGCGCGGTCAGTTAATAATATTTATAAAAAAAGTCAAAATAATAAAATTATATACACGAGCGCTAAAAAAGCGCGTCCGAACTCAAAGGTGGTTCAGAATGCAGTCCGATACCGTCATTCGATGAAACTCGTTGCACTGGTACAGAAAATGATCTGATGAACAGACAACGCAGCGTCCCCTAGACGCCTGGGTAGAAGTACAGCTGGTTTTCACAGTTGATTGCCTCGCCTTCGAGTACTGCTGAACTTGACCGGCACCCCTAGTGTCGGTAGATTTTGCCGGAAGGCTGTCCAAAACCTGGATTCGACGCCGCAGAAACTCGAATAAATCCTCCAAGGTATCCTGTTGCTTCGCCGATGAGACCTCTTCCCACCCCCTACGCGTGACTGGATCCAATCGTGCTGTGAGGATGTTCACAAACAGAAGATCCTTGTACTCGTCCGGCTGGACGACCTGGTCGAGCGTGTGCACGATTCGTTCGAAGCCTTCAACCAGGGTGTGAAGGTCTACTCCTGATTCCTTCGAGAGTGTGGGCAACTTGAAGAGAGCTTGTACCTGCCGCTTCCTTAGCTGCTTGCTGTTGTTATAGCGCTTCAACAGCAAATCCCACGCCACTTGATAATTGGCCTTTGTGATTGGAAGTGGGTCAATAAGAGCCTTGGGTTCTCCTTGAAGGCAGCCCTTCAAGTAATGAAGTTTTTCCACTTCCGGTAGATCCACCTTCCAGTGGATGAGCGACGTGAATAGGTCGCGGAAACTCAGCCACTCGTCGATGTCCCCGTTGAACGTCTGCAGCTGGATCTGCGGCAAACGTACGTGATCGACAATTGCTGGGGCCCCATCTCCACCTCGGTTCGGCTGCTCCAGAATCTGGGGTTTCTTGAACGATTTGATCTTGTCCATTAGGAAGGACTTGATCTCATAATAACGATCGCTGAATTCCGCACGTTCCTTCTCAAGCGACGTTTTTTCCTCGTTGTATTCCTCATGAGCGAAGATCTCCACCATGGTAGTACTGTAGCTCTCCCACAGCTCGTCCAGTTTTGCAATACGTACTTCCACCTCGGTAGCAGTATTGGCATCAGAAAATGCCTCGGTGAACCGCTGAATGTCGTTGAAGGACAGTTGAGCTGCTTTCAGCCTCGCTGTCAATGCCCTCATCGACGGCGCCTTGGAAGTTGATGCTCCAGCGGGTGGTGCCATGTTGCCGTCGTCACAATGGTGATGATTAGGAAGAGAGAGGTACGGTGTAGTATACTGCGAAAGGCCTAGCTTCGCCAGGCATATACTATTCTAATTTACCCGGAGAAACGAGTAATTTCGCTCCAAATCCAAATCTACAACCGCAACCAGGTGACGTCACACTGTTGGCTCCGAAAATGGCAACTCAGGAACTCTCCGGAACAACGAGGAATATTGAAGAGGAAATTTGATTGTGTAGTAGACAGAGTGCAGGCCTAGCTTCGCAAGGCATATACTGCATAAATTTACCCGACAAAACAGGAAATGATGCTCCAAGTTCAGTCAATCAATCAGTCATACAAACAGCCTTGCGCCCAGATCCACATAAAATGGCACATCAAATCATCATAACTCGAACAGAACCAGATATGGATGAAGAGGAGAGAAATTGGTGTAATATCCAAAGAGATGGCTTCGGCCAGGCATATACTGTGGCAACTCACCACAGGAAACAATTACTGCACCAAACAGTCCGCCAAATGTCTACCGAAATCACCCAGAACACGATCGAATCCAACTTATAGCAATCCAAACTCAAAGATGGAGGAGCCCATAAGGGCAAACAGGGCTCAGCGGTCAGAGAGGTAAAACGAAGAGGTTTGTCCAAATTAAAATGGTGTAATATCATTGACCTTGCTTCGGCAGTACACTTAATTCTTAGTTTACCTGGACAAATGTGATGCGATGCTTCCTCTCTGCGCTGAAATCCTTCCAGGGGTTTTCGGTTGGCTCGATTTCGTTGGTTTAGGTTACCAATCGATGTCTTCGATGTTCAATTTTGGTTTATCGTCTTCAAAGCAGGATAGCCGGTCGTGGACTCGTTCACCGTTGACCACCCGTTAGATAGATGTAGTTGATGTATCCATTAATTACACGTCTAAGGTTCTGCCCGAATTCCGTCACCAGATATGATAATCGAATACGATCACCACGAAATGTCCACTTTCAGTCGTATCCACTCCAAACCGTTGGTTTGGTCCACGTCGAAGTCACCGAGTCACGCAAAATAACAGATGTTAGTGGGTTGTAAGATACCTAGCTTGGCTGGACATATATGCGCAGCAATGGGTTTACTAACCTGCACAAAACTCTGTTCCGATGAAGTCCAAACCAAGCCGAAATGATTAGCTGTGATAGCGGTCCAAAATCCAAAAAGTCACCCTTTTGGACCACTGTACAATAGTAGAAAGATCCAATTGTTTCCAGGTGTGATGGCGTTCACTGTATGGTGTGATGGCGTTCACGGTATGGTGTGATGGCGTTCACGGTGATGGCGTTCCCGTACGGTGTTATGGCGTTCCTATGGTCTTTTCCCGCCTCGACCAAGTGGCAAGGGCTTCCTCAGTTCCTGATTCCGGTAGTCCTCATCCGGTTCGAAGGACCAAAATGAAGGGGGAGGTCCAAATAGTTTGTTCGAATAGCTCACCAAGTAGAAACAGTGGGATTTCCTGCCCCCAGCATCGATCGTAGCCCTTGTTAATTGCCGTCAGTGGAACCAGCTTGCCTTGCCTTATATGTCTTCAAAAGGAGATCTTTCCAGGAATATATTGATCCAAGTATTTCGGTGATGATCCAATAACACAGCACACGCGACGGTCAAGTTATACAACACACATTTATTTTAAAAAACATGCAATTTAACATGCAATTGATTTATTGTACGTAACTATGTATTTAACTTAAACTCTAACGAAATTGAACACGTCGGGCCGAGGGTTGTTTAACCGTGTGTCTCGATGACTAGGTAATTGTGGACTCCCAATCCGATTCTGTCCGTTCGCCAGTCCTCGGGAAGGTCGATGCGATGTTTTGCACAAGTTGATGAGCGTTGGTGGTTTGGAATTCTCGCCTCTCTTGGTATCCAATTTCCAGCCTTCCTTATCACTCGCTTGTCCATCCAAGGTTGTGATGATGAAAATGACATCGATGACGATTCGCTCGCGTTGGCTTGATGTAGATATCGTAGATGGTGGAGATCGCGCTGAGCGTGTTAAATGCTGCTATGGGCTGTTCTCATCGTTCGGCTCGTGTAGGAATCTGCGTGTGTGTCGAACCCAAATATGCTATTTCGCTATCTCCGCGTCGAACGATACTGGGATGGCTTCATATGCAGCACAACGGTGGCTCTTTCTATTTGGTGCTGCCTTAGTTGCTGCCGTGGATTATCAGGGTTGTAGTTAAGAGCTCGTTACACTTCGCAACACTTTATGTTCGCTCCAAAAACAATCTTTTTATAGAAGGCTGGAGACCCATAGTGTTGTATACCAATCGACTCAGCTCAACGAATTGAGGTGATGTCTGTGGGTGTATGTGTATGTATGTGTGTGTGAGTAAAAAAGTCTCATCCACTATTTAGGGGTTTGCCCTTAACCGATTTGTTCGCACCATGTTGCATTTTACAGGAAATCCTGGCCTGGTAATAGTTTAATAGTACGCTCTGCAACAATACAGAAAAGCTATTCCTTCCAAAGTGACTACGTTGCCAAGTACATTATTTTCTATTCATAGGCTCAAGTTACATGTTTTACAATTTATTTGAAGAAAACAATATCTTCGAATTCTTGGCAATTCCATAAAAAGTAAAGGTTCAGTATGCATAACAAAATCTTATGTGATTGATAAGTTCCATATGAATCATATAATATTCAGAACTCCATAACTCGAGAACGACTCATAGTACCTTGGGGTTTCGAACGTTTCTTAAACAAAATTTTCTGGAGAACACGATGCTGGTGTTATTTTTTAAATAAAAATATACTCATTGGCAGAAAAATACGATTTTATACTTAAAACGCAAAAAACAATAGAGTTGGCAACACTTCTACTCAAAATCGATATTTTTCTCAAAAAGTTTGAAGAATTCTCTTCAAAATGCATAAAAAGAAGTTATTTGTAGCTTAAAAACTGTCCGAGATATGAGTTGTTCAAAAATATGGTTTTTACAAATCGTCAAAAACGGGGGGTGCTCCCATTTGCCGAGGGGTTGTCCAATCATCAAATAAATTTGGATTTTTACATATAATCGATAGATAAACAAATCCACGAAATTTGATTAAAATCGGTGAAAGTCGATTACAAGTGGTTCGGTCACTTGGTATGGAATGACCCAAATGCAAAAATGATAACCTGGCTTAGAAACCTCGCAGTTAATAACTGTGGAAGTGCTTAATGAACACTAAGCTGCGAGGCGGCTCTGTACCAGTGTGGGGATGTAATGTCAATAAGAAGAAGAAGAAGAAGAACCAATTTGAAATCAATCGGAACCATGCAAATATGGATTGGGTATCGTATTTTTTATTTTGTTTAAGGGGCAAGCCAGAGTAAACGCGATGAGCGATGCGACACGACAGTGCAATTTGACAAGCTCATGGATAATGTTTGTTATTATTTTATGTGAATCGCGTCGCATCGCATTTACTTTGGCTTGCCCCTACGACGATGAGACTACGACTAGACTACGTAGAGACTTTCTAGATCGTGAGATGCGATAGCCACTCTGTAACAGGTTTTTGGTACTCCGGAATTATGACAATTGGTTGGAATATGACCAAATTGCTAACAAACGAAATTATGTTAATATGGGTATCAAACTTTATAGCTTTGCGAATCGATGATTTTCAAGATAATAATTATATCTGACTATCCATTAGTTGATTCCAGATTCGACAAGAATGCAATTTTATGTTTTTTGAACACATAATATATATTATGACCGTTGTTGCTTATATTTGTTTCATTTGGTAAGCAAATTTGGCAATTACTGATTTCACATTTCTATGTCTTACAGTCCTGAAAATCTAATCAAAACCAGAGCAAGAGATAACAACATACATACATATATCATAACTTGATATTAATAAATGATACTCGTCATAGATAAGCTACAATGACTGTGACACGATTCAATTAATTTACACCCAGGTTTTTTCACGCGGTTGGAATTCATTAATTTCTCGGTTAACCTGAACTTTTACAGCTTTTCAAATACCCCCTGAATTTTCTTTGATTTTTTGTGATTTTTTTGGTGGGGTTAACTCATTGCTTCTTTGACGCTGAAGGTCTTAAACGATCAAAACCAAACCGTGCAGAAAAAAAAATCTGGGTATATATTAAAGTTGTAGTGACCAAATCGGTCTGAATTGTGTTGTTCGGATCTGAGACGAAAGGATGATAAATACCTCAACCATGTTGTTATTGTTTACTATAATGCCCAGTGGTGCAATTTATCAACAATGCCTGCTGAGTGTGATTCTTTTGTTTTGTATTTTTCTCTGCTCCTCTTTGCCTATGACGGTGCCTTTCAGTCAGAACGGTCAGAACGACAAAGCAGGAGTAGCTTAGCAAACTCGGTTTGCCAACAGTGGGCTGAAGCTGATGATCATTCGGCACAAATTTCCTGTCATTGTCTTTCAAGTGATAGTATTCACCCATGCATTTATATAGAGCCGTCGCATTCACACAGCAGCGAGTGAACTGAATAGACTGTCAGTGCGGGCTGCGTGTGCAATGAGAAGAGAAGTCTTTGATTGTTGCTGCTAACCATTTTCAGTTTTCACTGCTAGGAAGTGAGTGTGAAGAGGGAATGGTACTAATATTCAACAAATTTCAGTCACTGAGATTAAGAATTCGCGCCACTGATGCCGACCTTCTAAGTGCCACGGAACTGTCTCCTATACGAAAGCGTTGCACTATGAAGCTGTTTAGGGTGGTTGAAAAGGAGTGTCAACTCCTTGCTTCATGCAGCGAAAACTCATCCGTAATCGGCCGTGCCCCAATACTATCACTGTGTTCTGCTGTGCCAAAGGCTTGCCGTCTGAGCACACGCGACCGCTTACGTAAGGCAATCAAACTCATCAAATGCTTTAGCCAAGCAAGCCTTTGGCACAGCAGAGTGCGATTGATTCGCATTCTATACCAGCTCGCCCAGCCTGTTGTTGGGAGGCATGGAGTGCGATCCTCTCGTTTAATAAACAATATGCACTCGCTTGACTGTGGATATACAACAGTAAAGCACATGTGGAGATTGGACAAATCAAGCATCCGAAAGATATTCAATTTGCAAAAAAGAGAGCTAACCGCGGTGGAGGTTGGTACTCGGATTCTGATGGCTTTTCCGCAAACGTGACATTTAAGTGCTCTTGTTGTGTAGGGGTTATCACGCCTATCTAGAGAGTAGGAGGTTGAGGGTTCGAGTCCCTCCAAGACACGTGGATTCTTTTTCGCAAATTTCATATCAATTTGTCCATTTCGAAACATGTGCTGTGCATATGCACAGTCAAGATATTTATTTTTTTTTGCCAGAATACGCATTTTTGGATTCAGAATATATAAAAATGTCATTTTGGCCAAAAATGTCACATATGCAGTTTCTTAAACAAACGATTCAAATAGTCATATGGACAGAGGGCGGAGGTTTTATTCTATTAATCATAGGCTGTTCTTACTAGTCATACGCTATATTGAAAACAGACGATATTCTTTAAAGTTTACTTAGCTACTTGACTTCATTAAATGAAACAATTATAAGGGGCGTTTACAAATTACATAACGCAGATTTGGGCAATTTCAGACCCTTTCCTGTTTTACGGGGAGGGTAATTTGTCGGAATTCGGAAACCCATTCGACGAAAAACCATTTGGTCGAATGCCACCAGGCCGAACAAACCATTAGGCCGAAACTCATCTGGTCGAAAGACATTCGGCCGAACGAGTCATCTGGTCGAATAGGTCATTTAGCCGAATAAAATATTTGGCAGAAGAGGACATTTGGCTGAATAGCACATTTGGCCGATTTGGACATTTGACCGAATGGGTTATTTAGCCGAACAGATCATTTGGCTGCATAGGTCATTAGACCGAACATGTCATTTTATTTTCAATTTCTCACTGTGAAAAGTGAGTAGTGCGAAGTGAGAAAATAGACGTCTCACTAATCACTTCTAATCTCGCTCTTCTCACAGTGGGAGTGAGAAGTGAGACACCTTAATTCTCACTCTTCATTTCTCACTGTAAAAGCGCGAAGTGAGTTGTGCGACATCTCACCACCCACTTCGCACTGCTCACTTTTCACAGTGAGAAGTGAGCGGTAGTGTAGAAGTCTCACTACTCACTTCACATTTCTCACTTTTTCAAGTAAAGTAGAGACTTCTCACTTCTCATTCCTCATTTCTCACTTCTTACTGTGAAAATGAGAAGTGAGTAGTGAGACGTCTCACTTATCATTTCGCATTACTAACATTTCACAGTGAGAAGTGGGAAAATGATATTCGGCCAAATAACTTTCGGTCTAGAGGCCTTCGGCCAAATGGTATTCGGCCAAACGGTATTCGGCCAAACGGTATTCGGCCAAACGGTATTCGGTCAAATGGCCCTTCCCCTGAAAAACTAAATCAGCTCTCATTAAAATGTATTGCCTTTTGAGTACATAGAAATAAAATTATAACAACTAGAAGGTGATATCACTTACAAACAAACTTAACAGCTAGACCAATTTCCATCGCCCAGTTACTTTATCACCATCTCGAGTGCATATTGCACGAAATGTTGTTTAGTACAACAATGTCAACAGACGGCGTGAGATGTCAAATCAAAAGGTAAGTGATACGCGCGCCTCTAGGTGTGAAACGAGTGAACAGTGTAACTTAAAACGACCGTTCACAGCATGGGAACTTCATTAGTATTACGTCTGTTTGTCTGTGATGGTATGTTAAGCCAAACATGGTATATTTGAAACGATCATTTAATATGAGACCCGAAAAATAGCCCATGATTAAATGAAGGAAAATTTCTTGAATGAACTAATATCAGGTGAAACACCAATAAATATGAACGTGCAAAAGAATGGTTTATTAACACTCGAGGTTTTGCCCCATTTTTTTCAATTTCGATATTTTACCTCTTGACCCTTCGGCTTTTTGAACCATCGACTTTTTGACCATTTGACCTTCGACCTTTTATCCTAGAACCCTGTTGACCTTCTATCTTTTGACACAGATTTGTAGGACGCTGGCCAAAAAGTCAGAGGCCGAGTCGGGGTTAGTAAGGATGGGATATGGGATTTCAGGTGGTTAATTTTAGGATTAGTAACTTGGGACGAACATTCAATCACGTTCGATTTGTGCTCGAACGCCCCTTTACTAATAGCAACCAAGCAACCACACCAACTACTGATATCACCGAAACTAGCAACCCTATACACAGATATCTGCGAAGTGAAAACTGCAAACTCTGATTTCTAGGTGAACCTAATCCGTACATACTGACAGGTTAGTGAATACTTGAAGCTGCATTGTCGTGCGCACTCATCTTTTTTTTCAATACTGTACCGCTCATAAAAAAAATCTACTCATCTGCTTAGTTTTATTCGTAACAAAAAATGAGCGCCAGATAGTCGCCTAAGAAAGACATACCACCAGAAAAAAAAATCGAAAAAAAATCGATATTTTTGAAAATTTGGTCGCCAAGTAGTAGATTGTAGCAATGAATGCTTTGATAGCACGTGCTTTTTACACTGCGGAGAAATTTTTCACGGGGGAGGGTCGTTTGGCCGAAAGCCATTTGGCCGAAAGATTCATTTGACCGAAATGGTCATTTGGCCGAAAGGCTCGTTTGGCCGAAAGGGTCATTAGGCCGAAAGGGCCACTGCTCGCTGTAAAATACGTCTCACTACTCACTTCGCGCTCCTCATTTTTTTTACAGTGAGAAGTGAGAAATGAGGAATGAGAATTGAGACGTCTTCCTTCTTACTCCTAGTTTCTCACTTTTCCAATTTTCTATTCGGCCAAATGATCCTTTCGGCCTTATGACCCTTTCGGCCAAATGACCATTTCGGTCAAACGACCCTTTCGGCCAGATGACTCTTTCGACCTAACAAACATTTCAATGACATAGTCAGACGACTACTCCACTCACTCATTCAATCGACTGTAATTGAGTGTGCTGTGCAGAAAAAACATAATTAGCATTGTTTATGTTGATGTTTACCGTAGAAAGTGCCTCGCGGATGGAAATAGGATTCAGTTCTATGTGATAAATTACTTGGCTTATTTGAAACGTGTTCAGATTTCAGATAATTTATCAATTTGTAAAATGTGCATAAATATTCAATGACTAATATTCAACCAAATATTGACAGTCCAGTGCCGACTATGAATGTGTCTGAAAGTGAGCTGACAAGTGAAACAAGGTAGACTTCACCAACAAATTTCGATTATTTTACACTCTGCTCGCATCACATTACGAGACCAGTCAAAACTGACGGCGGCTAAGTTTCGGAAATTTATTTGCAATGGTGTGGTGACGCGTCATCGTTAGGTTCTGCAGCATGACGTCACGAATGAATTCGGTCCATATCAAATAAACTTTTTATGCAGTTCTATAGTACTTTCCACTGATTCCGACGAGGACTCCGACAAGGGTCGAGTTTGTGATTGATTGGCTGCCCCTGAGCCCAACAAGAAGTACTAGTAATCTGGCAGTCACTCGCCCACTGCGAGCCGAGAACACTTCTGCACTCGTCACGAGTTCCTGCGAAATTTTATTGGAATCTGGGGGTTAGGTTTAATGGCAGAGGTTCGTCTTGGTTAACGGGTTGCCAATGTGATAGTAATGAAAGGGTGGTGTATATTCTAATTAGAGCCGAAACGAGCTTTTTTGCTCATTTCGAATTCTAACAGTTACCTGCTAGAACTAATTAAGTTGTAGGTATAGAAATAGAAGATGGACACGGTATGAAAGCCCATTTCTACTTCTAGCGATTGCTAGAACATGAGAAATATATGAAAAGATACAACGTAGGAGGAATCGAATGGGCCTGGGATTGAACCTACGTCCACATGCGTATGAGACAGAAGTCCATCAAGCCCGTTAATTATTGTTTGAACTGAGGATTATATCCAAATTATTGTTCGAACTGAGGATTATATCCAAACCCGCAAGTTGCTGAAGTCTGTGCTTGCGAGACATGTTCCGGATTGGCTGGTGTACCTACATGGAGATTTATGTGAAATATTTCATTATTATTGCATAAATAAACGAAGTTTCACGCCAGGCACATAGATTAAGGACATAAGAATTGTCCCACAATGAGATAACGTTGAAATGTTTAATTTTAGTGCATTTTACGGCAAGCGTTCTGAATTTAGACAAAGTTTGGCAGAATAAATCCGATTAGTAGTGAGCAGAGATGCATTTGAACATGAGCTACTCGTGTTCTGTTCAAAATTTTTGAACACGAGCACAGTGTTCATGTTCAAAATTATGAGATTGTTTGATCACAGTAAACTATTCAACGCGAAGCAGTTCTCTATGTCATCCGTTGCATTTGGAAAGCCAGTTTTCTCTGTTATGTGTTAATGAAAGGTAAAATTTATCAATATTCAGCTAGTTGTGTTGTACAAACTTGAATTAATTCGCAGTTGGATAATCATAGAAATACTACAATAAGAGATCGGCGAAGACGCCATCTTGTTTCCAATTGAACCTTCAAAAGCGGTTCCAATTCGACTTGTTTACATTTTGCATCCGTAAGAAGCAAGCAAAAAGTTCAAGTGCTGCCAGTCTTATTTTCACGATATCATGCATTTTCATACGTTGCCATTTCGACAGTTTTTCACTCCGCCGGTCTCTGGTTATAGGGTTGCTAGATAATCATACGGAAATGTCTGGCAACAAAAAAAAGATGAGATGCGAAGAGTCTTCAGCAATCATAAACGCTCAATACGAACATCTCCAGGATTCAACCACTAGATGTAAGCACTGTCGAAAACTGCTATCATGTGCCAAGAAAAGTAACATGAAGCGTCACTTGATACTCGTGCATACGGCCTTCGCGAAGGAATTGGATCTGTGTGAAGAATCTGGTACCTCAACCATGCCGAAGATCTTAATTGAAATGGACAGGAATTTTTTCGAAACCGCATGTGACAAGATGGTAACCGCCGGCGGGCTCACTTTCAACGTTTTGAAAAACTTGGTATTGAAGATATCTTTCGCCAAGTGGAGAACGGATTGAAAATTGAGCATATCAATCGGAACAATATTATTAAGAAGCTGGATTGCATAGAAGAACAGTTCAGGCATAAAATGTCCGATGAATTTGTTGGGAGGTTTTTGTCGCTCAAGGCTGATTCGGCAACTCACAGAGGCAGGAGTGTATTGGGCCTAAACTGCCAATATATTGATGAAAAATCAATGATTATCAGAACTTTGGGAATGATAGAAGTAAATGAAGCACAATCTGCAGAAACGATCAAAGAAGAAATTTTGAAAAAATTGCATAAATTTGGAATCAGCATCGATCAGATCTATTCTATCACAACCGATAACGGCGCGAATTTCGTGAAAGCAGCGGAATTGCTGAGAAAAGCACAAGAGGTTTGTTCTTTGTTCAAGCTTTACTTTAGCAGACTTGGTTCTATGATTTCTAGCCCTTCTATTTTTCTTCTAACATTTGTTAATTAGGATTCTAATGATGATGTGGAAAATCTATCGTACGATGATGATATGGAGGAGAGTGATGACGATCACGAATCAAACAATGTTGATAATGACGAAAGCTCTGTGGGTAATGCTTGTACAGATAATGAAGATGATGAATTCGATCTGCTAGACGATGATCCCGTAACTGGTGTGTTGGGTGGCGTTCGATGCGCCGCCCATACCTTACAACTGGCTGTATATGATTGCTTGAAACATCTGAAATTGAAAAGGAAATTAGAAGAGGTCCGCCGAGTTTCAAAACTGCTTCGGACAAGAAAATTCCGAAGAATCCTCAAGATGCATGATAAACCAATACCGACTATGGACTGTGAAAAAGATGGAACTATTCTTTTAGATGATCAAATACTTTATTGATAATGAATTGTTCCTAAAAGAATATGTCTTGAAGTACGCGAAGGATATGAAATTTACATCAAACATGTGGTTATTTATGAAGGATTTCCATGATACCTTCAAACCAGTATATGATGCTACTATTAAGTTACAAACGGTTAATTTCACCATGGGAGATTTTTATCTCACATGGCTTACATGCAAAATGGAAATTGACGAAATTCCAACGTATATGGCCAAATCGATGATTAATGCAATGAACCGAAGACAAGTGTTGCTGTTCGAAAATGTTGTTTTTCTCGCTGGAATATACATGGATCCGAGAATTAATTACAATGGCAGTCAGCTTATATCGGATAATGATCGACAAAAAGCTGTGGTAACATATTTTATTGAAAAATAAATAGTAGAAATGTATATGTATTTTTTTTAAACGTTTCCAGAAACACATTTTGAGTTTTTGTGGTAAAATGAAAAGTAAGTCTACGGCTGCTGAAGAATATAAGAACTCTCAAACTGCTTCAACTTCGTACTCAAAAATTGAGTCGTTTCTGCAAGCTCACCAGGGAACATTGGATCCTGATGCTCAATCAATCGAGAAAAAGTTGAAACAATTGAGCTTAAATTCAAGATTCTCAGCCGATTCTAACGTACTCGATTATTGGGAAAGTTTGAAATTCACCGAAAAGGAGATGTATCAACTGGCGCAAATAACACTAGCTGCACCATGTACTCAAGTTACAGTTGAACGCGCTTTCAACATTCTTGGTTTGATCCTAGGTAACCGGAGAATGAAATTAACTCAAGAAAATTTGGCAAAGGTTTTATTCGTTAAGCTCAATTGCGAGTTATTTAATAGTACTTCGATATGCTTTTCTTAATGATGAACTATTATAGCCCATATAAAATAATTATTTTCTGTTGCTTTAGTGAAGTAAGTCAATAAAACCTCCATAAACATAAAATTGAGCTTTCATTTCTGACACCAATGTTAATGAATATTTTAATGCAATCTCATGTTGTTTTTTTGTTATTTATATCAGATTACGATTATTGTAAATCTGTAATCGATCGTCTATAAAGATTTATCATTAAAATAATTAACTATGATCAATTCAATCATATTTTACAAACAATAAACGATCAGGTTATTTACACAGCTATTATGTTTAACATAATTTAATAGAAAAAAAGTTTCAAAAGTTTCAATACATGCTTTCTCAAGCAGTGATTACTCATTCATGATGACAAAAGTTTCGTCAAGAAACGCGTACTCAAATCATTTCCAAATTGAACACCATCCAAACTGAACAAAAACGACCATGTTCGAGCTTGTGTTATGTCTACGAAGATATCAAAAGCTTCGATAGAATCGCGTTCCATCTGGGAGCTCACTATTTCTACACTTCTATAATACCAATCAAACTATGTATTTCAAATGTTCCAAATTTCAGCAATAATTTCCAACGGGAACTTGGCCTAATTTTCAACTTTGCTTCAGAGGTGAACCAGCCAAGAGCTGAAAACCTCTTTAATAAAAAAGAAAAACAAAATTCAACTTAGCATTCTATTAGCATTAGCATTAGAGAACATCCATAAAATTACGTAACGCTTGTAGGGGGAGGGAGTTGCCTGAAGTGTGACTATTCATACACAATTTTAGATGATTCATACAAAAGTGTGACATAGGGGAGGGGTTGAAAATTGCCTTTTTTAGCGTTACGTAATTAATGGATCTTCCCTTAATTAAAAGCTTAATCATGTGTGGCAAGTACAATGGATTCACTATGCCCAGGGTGTCTAGAATTTTCCCACCCAAAATCATCCTAGACCGGACCGATAATCGAACTCGCCATCTTTAGATTGACAATCCCACGCCTTATTTGTACGCAAGGATAACTTGTGGCCCTTTTGATGAAAGTTCGATGAAGCTTAGAAGATGCAGAATTTGATGTAACTCCTATACACACCATTTACGGGAAAGGATTAAATATGAACACCTATAATAAAATATAATAAAATATTCAGACCAGTGTGCCGATGAGCCAGAGCATTTTCTCGTGTAGTTGCGTTCGTCGCTTTCATGTGAAGCATCATCAGTGCTAGTAATATTTAACTGACTGATACATAGCGTAACTCATTTTAATCGGCTGTAGTCATCGTAGATGCTTTTCGCTTAACACGATTCGCTCACCGGTTGACTTATAGTGGTATATAGTATCAGACCAGTGATAGGTAACAAACTCGATTCTGCTC
The DNA here is from genome assembly GCF_024139115.2 of Armigeres subalbatus. Classification (NCBI taxonomy): domain Eukaryota; kingdom Metazoa; phylum Arthropoda; class Insecta; order Diptera; family Culicidae; genus Armigeres; species Armigeres subalbatus. Next base: position 283,544,917 of record NC_085141.1, read on the forward strand.
CAAAAAGTTTAATTGAAAATTAATGACGAAACATGATTTCAAGGATGGACACCATTTTGGTGAACACGCATTTGTGAGCTAATCTAGTCATCACCGTTTTGTTCAAAATACTGAACACGAACACAAGTGCAATCGAAGCACACTTTTAGAACGCTCACAGAACATGTGCTGTTCAAAATGCATCTCTGGTAGTGAGTGTTACAATCAATAAAACATGATTATCAAGCGCTTATATGAAAGTTCTATTCTTGCGCTACCCGATGAAAACAATTAATCTACAAAAACATTTTAAATAATGTGCCATAAAGACCCTCGTAGTGAAAACTGTGCTTAAGTGTTCGGAATATGAATCAAAACGGTATTAACGTTTAAAGTCTATTATCTCTTCATGACGGTCTTCTAGATAACACAGGCGTCAAAAAAGTTCAACACGAGTTCATAGTTCAACTCGACTCCACGGAGAGCCCAACGCACTGCTTCTTGGCCGTCCTTGCTTCTCGGAAACGGAACAATCGAAGTGCAACTGGTTATGCATTTTTTCGACTGATGAGCGTTGTCATGGATAAAGTTCTTGAAATACTGACCTACATCATTATGATTTCATGAACTGACAAAATTTATTATTTTATGATTTTATGTTCATGATTATAGGAATGGATTTGTTCCGGTGAACAGATCACATGAAGGCATATCAGGCTGCGCATGCTCTCGAGCTTATTTATATGTACTGCAATTCACATTAGGGGCGTGGTTGCTGAAACTGAGTGTGCTGTTGATCAACTGTACGACTTGCTTCCGCAATCTAGATTCGCTAATCGACGCCTTCTGCACCGATTTGCGATCGTGAACTACGATCATCTCCGTTCTATGAGGCGCTAATTCCAGTCATATTGATGAGGAAATTATTTAGAAGTTTTAGTGGAATGTCTCTACTTGTCATGTCATACATTGATAAGGAAATTATTTAGAAGTTTTAGTGGAATGTCTTTACTTGTCATGTCATAAAACGAGTTAATACTATCCATTATATTCCACCACTTTCGGTGTCCCCTACTTGACTTAGATGGCACTAATTAATCCAAGTTCCTAACATCGGACACATAATCCAACCCTCGTTATTTATTTTCCAAATGAACTCATCCAGAAGAATTTGATTTGATGTGTACAAAAAATATACTAAGAATTAAGAGCATGTTGGAAACTAGTTCTTCGCTGCATCGCGCATGATTCTTACGGCCTCTTTCAACACTCATTCTTTGTTGCAAACAGGGATTGAACTTATCATTTAGTATTCAGCCAATAACTCATTCCAAAGGCAGAATTCCGGAAAGTGTTGTATGGCGGACTTCTAGTGCTATTTCTCCTCGACAACTTTGTCTAAGGGTACGTTGCTCTACATCTAATATTTACAGCATGAAACGCTAGTATTACTTAATAAACTAAATGATAATAAGTGTTATTATCATTTAGTATGTTAAATGATACTAGCGTTTCACGCTATAAATATTAGACATAGAGCAATGTACCCTTAGACAAAGCTGTAGAGGGGAAATAGAGCTAGAAGTCCGCCATACAACACTTTTCGGAATTCCGCCTCTGGAATGGGTTATTGGCTGAAAACTAAATGATAATGAAATGATAAGTTCAATCCCTGGTTGCAAATAATGATGCTTTGCGCACAATAATTTGAAATGATCTCACACGCCCACACTATGCCAAATAAATTCCTGATTTCCTCAATTTGTTCAAGTTGTCAATCTCATCTCGTGAGCGCACTTGAATTAAATGTAACCCATTGATCGACCAGGAAACCCGCGTGTATCAAATCCGAGGCGTCGAAGTGAAGGTGAATGACGCGACATTGCATATTGCGTCGTCGCCGATTTGATTAAAATCAACCTGTCTGCTGCAACAAAATCAACTCCGCCGATCTCGTACGATTCGAGGTCGACGACCACCCAGGGCGCGAATATGTACCGCTTGGGTAGCTGCATTTCATCCGAGATATCGATCGACTAATTGATTTCTGATTTGTTCGTTGTTTTTAGCACTTGGCGTCGTCGTTATCGTTTTACGCTTCGCGAAATTCGAAACTGGATCTTTGCGATCGGGATCATAACTTTGGAAGGTTTATGGGGTGGGTGTTCCTGATATTTGCGTCTCGAACTGCAAGGCGAATCGAATGGCTATGTGTCATCAAACGAAACATAATTTGGATGCAGGGTGGAGGCGTCATGGAATAACAATATGGAACTATATTCGTCTCAAAACAATATACACACAAGTAAAGTAAGGCTCTGTCACCCCCAGGAGGATTCATCTTCATTTCAACTGTCCTTGCGAAGGTGTACACACAAAAAAGTCGCAATCTAATTTGTGGTAATTGCTGTCCCGATAACACTTACAATGCCAGGCGGCGAACGATTCCGTGGAATTGCTGTGAAATATGTATTGAAATTGACTTCATCGCCGGAACCGTTGCACAGTGGTGCGTTTGGCTAAAATCGTGAACTTTTTATTTTACCACTTCAGGGTGTTATTTTTCGACATTGGTGTCTTTGGGAATAAATTTTAGAAAAATATTGCGCATTGAATGACGAAAAGTTGTAGTTCCAATTTTTGCCACAGGTGGCGCTGCAAAATGTAACTTCTTTAATAAACGATTTTTAAATATGGTGTCTTTGGCAAAGTTGTAGTGTAATTTATTATGAATTTTATTGCTGAAGACACCGAGTGTCCATCTATCATCGTTTTTTGAAATACGGGCGTTTTTATGGACAGACCCTAAAAAACAGTATTTAAAGATATTTACGAAACTTTCAGTTTCAGGACAATACAATGTTCTACAAAATGTATATATAATCAAAATAGACCACTTTCTGGAAGAAACCAGGGATGTTTTTGCAAACATGACTTGTTATCGGCGATTTAGGGTCGAAAATAGTGATATTTGAAGACTTCATATGCAACAGAGGGGCAAATTGGGGCAAGGAAATCCCCACAGGATTTAAAATATCCAGTCTGTAGTTTCATATGCATATAATTATGTCTGTCGCCACGTGTATCCAAACAAGTATTTCTAAATTTCATAAATCGACATTTTCAATTGATATTTATATAATAATTGAGATTTCACCACACTGCATACCACGCTGTTGAATGTTAATGTAAAAAGAAGTGCAGCGTGAAGCTGGTTTTTGTTCTCTTCATCCAATCATTTCACAAAATGCAAATCTGACGTCATACGCTCCTAGAGATGTCGTAAAATCCCGAATAATCGATTAGTAACTAATCGATTACTCTTTATTCTTGTCGATTATTGAATCGATCCATCGTTGGGTAGTAATCGATTTAAAATTAATCGATTATCACAACGATGAATCGATTAATCGATTAATTTGCGACTTCTTAGAGATGTCGTTAATTCCCGATTAATCTATTAGTAACTCATCAATTATTCTCGATTCTTGTCGATTATTGAATCGATTAACTGTTGGTAAGTAATCGATTCAAAATAATTCGATTATCTCAACGATTAATCGATTAATTGAAATGTATGTATATGATAGCACCTGAATGCTGGCAATTGGTGGGTAGAAAACCAGCTACTGCTTGGGATTCATGGTTAAGTGTATAATGTTAAGGTGTCAACTCATTCATTCTCTCGCTTAGCGTTATAGAGATGTCGCAAATTATTCGATTACTTCGATTGATCGATTCATCTTTGTGATAATCGATTAATTTTAAATCGATTATTACCCAGCGATGAATCGATTCAATAAGAATAAAGAGTAATCGATTAGTTACTTATCGATTATTCGGGATTTTACGACATCCCTAGTAGCGTATGACGTCAGAATTGCATTGTGTGAAATGATTGGATGAAGAGAACAAAAACCAGCTTCACGCTGCACTTCTTTTGACATTAACATTCAACAGCGTGGTATGCAGTGTGGTGAAATCTCAATTATTATATAAATATCAGTTGAAAATGTCGATTTATGAAATTTAGAAATACTTGTTTGGATACACGTGGCGACAGACATAATTATATGCATATGAAACTACAGACCAGATATTTCAAATCCTGTGGGAATTTCCTTGCCCCAATTTGCCCCTCTGTTGCATATGAAGTCTTCAAATATCAATATTTTCGACCCTAAATCGCCGATAACAAGTCATGTTTGCAAAAACATCCCTGGTTTCTTCCAGAAAGTGGTCTATTTTGATTATATATACATTTTGTATTGACCTGAAACTGTTAGTTTCGAAAATATCTTCAAATACTGTTTTTTTTAGGGTCTGTCCATAAAAAACGCCCGTATTTCAAAAACGATGATAGATGGACACTCGGTGTCTTCAGCAATAAAATTCATAATAAATTACACTACAATTTTGCCAAAGACACCATATTTAAAAATCGTTTATTAAAGAAGTTACATTTTGCAGCGCCACCTGTGGCAAAAATTGGAACTACAACTTTTCGTCATTCGATGCGCCATATTTTTCTAAAATTTATTCCCAAAGACACCGATGCCAAAAAATAACACCCTGAAGTGGTAAAATAAAAAGTTCACGATTTTAGCCAAACGCACCACTGTGCGTTGGTAAAGGGGGATTGGAAGTGGTACCCGGGACAGACATGGACGGGGGAAAATCGATGAAAGACGTCGTCTTTCTTTCTCTTCGTACCGTATTGAGCCGGGGAATCAGCGCGACGATGGTGTGTAGCGGAGTAGCTTAATCAGAATTTATGGGTGCTTTTTAAGATGAAAAATGGCACATATTTCAAGACCGAACAAATTCGAGCCGCCCACACGAGTCCCCTCGTTGAACGTAGAATAGGGAACAAGAGAAAAGACTGAATTTTTTTGGTGATCCAAAAACGAAGACGTTATTAATGAGAATTAATTTTAATTTTTCCCATGTGGAGATGCAGAACAGCGGGGACAGTTGTCTGGACATTTTTGAGCTGAAAGTAGATCAGATTCCTTGATTGTCTGTAGCTATATCGTATTATAAAATAAATTCTAATCGATAAATTTCTTCCTCTTCGATTATACTCTTAGAATGGAAAGAAATTAGAACACTAAATATTACTCAACGATTCCACAAAGACGTTTGAAAAACTGGTTTCATTAATGACCAAGTAAAGCATAGTGGACTTTTCTATTGATGGCACATGCTCTAATACCACAATGGTGCCACTGGGTAGTACGTGAGATCGAGATTTGGATTCACAATAATGGGTGTTTGGCTCAATGTAATTAACAAGATCCTCGCCATTAGTCACTCACGGTCTTCAGTGGATTACATCACAGGAATCAGCCGTGGATTACAAAACATGCCTCAACACATCACAATGTGTACCGTTTTGACTCAAATCCCGAACATGACTCATGGTCACACACGTTTTTAAGGCCATTTCAACTTATTTCGTGTAAATTTTTCCGTAGGATCGTAGGAATTTATTTACAATATTGGCAAAAATGTAATTTGTTCGAAAGACGGCCGAAGACGTCGTTTGGACGAAAAGGACATATGGCCGAAAATGTCATTTGGCCGAACAATAGTTAAAGTGAGAAGTGTGAAGTGATTTATGGTAATTAAGAAGAAACATATTTTAAGCTCTTTTTAGTGGAATGTATTCAACCGTCTAAGACCTAAGACGAGTCTAAGACCAATTATTTTGATATCTTTGCAGATACGTATTTCGACCACAACTGTGTGGTCGTTTTCAGTGTCTCGTACTTCGAGACTAGTCGAGTCAAGTCGATCTCATATTCCCGAAGTGGGAGAGAAGTTTGACCGTAGAATATGCTGAAATCCATGTATTTCACTGCATTGACTTTGACATATTTCAACCCTGGAAATGTGAGAAATCAGAAGTGAGCTGCACCTCCCACACCTCATTTAGGACTTCTAAATGTAAAGAGTAAAATTTTTTGGACGATTAAGAAGTGAGGAAGTGAGAAGTGAGGAAGTGAGAAGTGAGGAAGTGAGAAGTGAGTGAAGTAATAAGTGATAAATAAGAAGTTGAAGGGGGAACATCTCAAATTTCGGTTCAATCAAAGTTAATTGCCTATTTCCGGGGATTAAACCACCCGACTTGGACGTTAATTTACAAAGTGATGAAACTCATATGTGAATATGTATATTATGTGGAAGATATTGATTTGGAAAATGTATTGGAGGTAACCACTTTCCCTTCGATGGGACTCGAACCCATGACCCTACAGTACGCTAGACTGGTGCTTTAACCAACTAAGCTATGAAGGACCTCCGTCGGCCTTCGCAACTGAACGAGCTCGAGATTCCCACATTGGACGCATAGTCAAATCACTCGCAATCCATTTCTCAAGCCAATACTTCCACATGTGTATAGTACACGTCCACATCTCAAATTTATTTTCTTACTTCACAATGTTCTAAAAACTCAGATTGTTGCTTTGAACCATTTTCAGTTTTCACTGCTAGGAAATGAGTGTGAACAGGCAATCGTATCAATATCCTACAAATCTCAGTCACTGAAACTGAGAATTTTCACCACTGACTGACGGTCGAGGGTTCGAGTCCCATCGAAGGGAAAGTGGTGGAGGCCACGAAGGACTGAATATACGCAACGAACTTGCGTGAAAAATCACTTCGACTGGGTTTTTGGCAACCACTTAAGCAGGCAGGCTGTGCAAGAGTTTTTCCTTTTGCCCAATAAAGTAGTTTTCTAAATGGACAATATTTGCAGCACTCGTTGTCAAAATACAGCTCCCATTATAATGAGGCAGCACATTATAATTGCCTACCTTAAGGATTTTACAAACGATTTATATTGAATAACGCATCACCCTTTCATGGGCTGAAAATGCTTCCACCATCAGAGCTACAATTTGCTGAACATCCAGTCCATTTCACTAGAGGCTTTTGATGGCAAATAAGAAATTGTGCACAATTATTATAGTTGTTGTTAACTACTTGTAATAATCAAAAGTAAGAAAAGCCGTCTGGTGGCATAATTTTGGTTATGAGAATTAGAAAGATAAATGTGCTCAAATCTACTTGTGGTTTATAATCGCATGAGCTTGTCTTAGGTTAAAGCGTTTCGCTAAACTAAATGATAAATTTGTTACATGTTTTGAGTTGTCGCTTAGATTCCTTGAATTTTATTTCGTAAATCATACATGAAAAATTAACAATAGGTCATTCCGTTCGAATAATTGATGGATAATGATGCATTGAATTTATGAAATTTACAGATGGGAAGTATGTTTCAAATAGGAAACAAATATTTGTTAGTTCATGCATGATCGAGGTCTTATTACTGTGATTCAATAAGTTTGTTTAAAAATGCAAAGAAAACTATTTTCAGTAACGAACCTACAAGTGAAAAATTGTTATTATCAAGAGTTAGTCATAACATAAATGGAAATGATCTTGATAATGTTTGGGCGGCAGATTAAGATGGTGTATAATCTGATGGAAATTTAAGATTCTTCGTTGTAAAACTTGGAGACGGCTCTTCACGAGCCTCAGCAAACCCATAATTGAAATTTACAATAATCGAATCAACTTCATCTATCGAAATTACCTTTCGCCAAAGTTTAACAACTTTGGGTGTCACCCCCTATAAAATATCGTGAACAGGATCTAATGTTGTTATTAGTAGCGATATTGAAATACTTCAGCAAGCAAGCGTATCTCCAGCTACATGTACGCGAAATAAAATCCTCTCCATTACTTAGATTTATTTAATTCATGAGTCTGACTCTAACAGGCGGGGATCATCTAATGAAGGACTGAAGCTTCTAATGAAGCTTTCGGTTGGGACGGATAATATTAGAAGTATGCCACTCAGGTCAACTTTTATAATGGAATCAAATTTTCCCAACTTTAAACTGAATACACCCGATTCTGTTTTTACACGGATTTTTTTTACACGGCCGTGTAAAAAAATCCCACACAAAATTTTTGCAAAGTTGTTCCATTTTGCATGATTTGTCGAGAAATCATAAAACTTTTTTTACACGGATTTTCAAATTTTGAACCGAAAGCCGAAAACGGAACGTATCCTCCGTGTAAAAAAAGAATCGGGTGTACTGTCGTTTTTTATCCCATCGCTGGAGCTCAAACATACTGATTATTAAATATGATGTTGGAGCTTATTAGTAATACGTTACTTTCTAATTTCCGAATTGTTTTCCGGTCGACTGCAGTTCCAATTTGTTTCATTTTTTTGTCAAAAAATCACGAAAACTTGAATTTTTGACGTAAACTACGTCTAAGGGGAAGACTCTGATACAGGGTGTAAAACGGAAATTTCCAAATTCGAGACCGTCACGAAATTAGGATAGATTTCAAACGCTAATAGCTCCTTTATCTTCCAATGGATTTTCGAGATTTTATTATCAATCGAATCGGTAACTCTCCAGCAATTTTTCAAGCCCATTGGAACTATTGATTATCAACGTAAAAACATTAAAAATTCCAAATCTTTAAAAACCCAGTAAAATTTCACAGTTTCGTTACGACCGCCGTCTGCAGATGGTTCTTGCGCTCTACTGTTGTGCGGTGATTCGCACAAAAAGTACAACAATAGAACCAGAGCAATGACCGCGGTCGGAGCAAAAAAGTAATGTTTATGAAAAAGTGCTACACAGAGTGAATGTAAATAAGAGTGGCGACACTGTCAGAATCGGAACAGAATTCATCTGCCATTCCCATACAAAATCGTGTTCCAAACGAGCAGGAGACCTGTCAAATGCGGCACATGTCGCCACTCTTAATTACATACACTCTGGTGCTACAGATGCTGGACATGTTCATGTAAGCAAGAGGTGAATATTAAAATTGATTATCAACTTTAAACAAGGTTACACTCTAACTTTTTTGACGGATATTGAGTAAAATTTCTGTGGGATAGAAAGAGAGAGCAATGCAATTTTACTCAGTTACTGAGTAGGTGAAAGTTAGCGTGTATCCTACTAGGCAGTATCCCTTTAAAATAGCACTTCAAAAACATTTAATCGCCATTTAATCCAGTATTTTGCGCTCGGTAATGGCGGCTAGGTGAGTGCCTTTCTGACGTTCAAGAGGTAGAAAATATTTACATATTGTAATCAATGTAGGCTTCGATTATATGAAAAATATTGGCACTCATCATGTCTGCCTTGAATCAATAATTTTGTTTATGATAAGTCAAAAATTTCCTTTTGTTCGTTCTTTTTACATTCGCTGCAATTCTATTCTGTTTTTAAATATGCATTTTGTTTTTTCAGCTGGAGAACCCGATAACAATAATAAGCACTATTTAGTGCTTCGTTTTTATCTGTCTTCCTTGTCTGTTGCAGAGGATCGCCGTAACTGATACCAGCAAAAACCGTGAAGTCGATAGGGGAGAACGGTCCAAAATGCACCCCTGGGGCAAAATGGCGTCCCTCATAAAATCACTCATATAATCTGTTGTAGTACATTTATGAACGAATATTACCATTACAATTCATAATTAGTTATCCATCATTGAGCTCTATTGGAAAAATCTAGCAAAATCCCTTCATATTCACTCAAATTTACCGATTTGCTATTCTTCAACCACATCCGTAAGATTGTAGTTCAATCCATTAAGAAAACACAAACAACCATGCGTTCACCATCATTTTACATGCAATTGAGTCATTTTAGACCACCATTCGGGCGTTTTGCCCCAGGCCTATTTTTAAAATATTTTTTAAATGCGTTAGAAAATCATGAAAACCTTATTGTTTTTAATAGGAGATCATTGTGAAATGTAAATTGGTTTGTAAATTTGCACCTATACGTTGATATGGGTCGGTATTTTTGTTTATATGGGCGAAAACATCGAAAAAGCTTAAGGGGTGCATTTTGGACCGTTCTCCCCTACTTGGAATCTGGGACTTTGGAATGTGTGTTCCTGAGACAAGAACTGTACAGAAAGTTTTCGCACTTCTGCAAGTTCTGTTTTAATTACAAAGAGTTGTAAATCATGCTTAAAAATACGCAGAATTTATGATCAATTTATAGTCGAGAATTAAACATGAATCGTATCTGTAGGTACTGTTACTGGGTGATGGAATTCACTTTAGCTTTGCATGATTTACATATGTACGTATACTCAGACGGCCTGAATGGTCTTAACGGACGGTCCGGACCTCGACAAACATTAGATAAATATATATTTGGTTTCCGTTCAACAGACTTGACTTGAGCGAAAAAAATTGAAAAAAATATTCTCTTTCTTTCTCTATATATATAAAAACCAATCTATGTATGTATGTTCGCTAACTACTTCTGAACCACTTGGCCGATTTCAACCAAATTTGGTACAGACATTCTCTATCCTCAGAGGAAGTTAACAAAGGGGTGGGATGGTCATGTAGAAAAGGGGAGGGTGGTGGGAGGGTTTTGTTCAGAAAACGAACAATTCTGTGTATCTTTCAACTCCCAGGACCGATTTCAACCAAATTTGGTACAGACATTCTCTATCCTCAGAGGAAGTTAACAAAGGGGTGGGATGGTCATGTAGAAAAGGGGAGGGGTGGTGGGAGGGTTTTGTTCAGAAAACGAACAATTCTGTGTAACTTTCAACTCCCAGGACCGATTTCAACCAAATTTTGTACACATATTCACTACGAGGAGGTAATCATATGGGAGGGATTTGGGAAAGGGGAGGGTCTGGAGGAGGGGTTTTGTTTAGAAAACGGGCAATTCAAAGTAAATCATGAACCCCTGTACCGATTTCAACCAAATTTGGTACACACATTCTACATCATAAGGAAAAGATAACAAAGGGATGGGATGGTCATTGGAAAAAGGGAGGGTATAGGGGAGGTGTTGTCTTTGGAAAACGAGCAACTCAGTGTAACTCCCAACCCCAGGACCGATTTCAATCAAATTTTGTACACATATTCACTATGAGGAGCCGATCGTACGGGAGGGAAATTTGGATAAGGGGGTAGGGGTCTGAAGGGAGGGTATTGTTCAGAAAACGGGCAATTTAGTGTAACTTCTGAACCCCTGTACCGATTTCAACCAAATTTGGTACACACATTTTCTATCCCTAGGAGAAGATAACAAAGGGGTGAAATGGCCGTTGAGAAAAGAGGAAGGGTAAAGGGAAAGCGGTTGTCTTTAGAAAACGGGCAATTCAGTGTAACTCCTGACCCCCAGGACCAATTCTAAGCAGATTAAATGATTAAATCATTCAACTCTATGATTAAAGATTATGATTAATGAATTATAATTTTTTTGAAAATGATGACTGATAATGATTAATGATTAAATTCATTTTTGACAATAATTAACGATTATGAATAATAGATGAAAAAAACCGTTGGATTATGATTAACGATTACCGATCGTGATTAAATGTTGACACACTATGTGTATGGTTAATAATTAACGATCGATATGATTAATGATTGATGATTATGAATGATCAAATTGCATAGTGATCCATAATCGAGTAACCTTTATTCCAAATTTTAAAAGGTATGATAATTATATGATAATGATTCAAGATTAATAAATAAAAGCAAGGTATGCAATGATCCAATGTTCCAGCATAACTTCTGTACCCCTTGCCCGATTTCAACCAAATTTGGAACAAACATTCTTTTTCTTAAGAAGGCGAAGATGACAGGGATCGATCAACTCAACACTTCATCGAAATCATGGTTTGCCCAGAGAAAAGCAATGATTAAAGTGTTTCCTTCTGGACGGTAAATGTGATCATTTCTTTAAAAATAGACGTTTTTCCGGAATAAGGCATCGGTGTATGTTTTTCCTTCTTTAGAAATAGACGTTTGCCCGGAATAAAGCGATTTTGGGTTTGATCCCATTTTCAAAATCAGTCAATGTTTTCAAATGTAATCTACCTTCTTTTAATCAAATGATGAAATATCAATAAGAAAACACAATTATCCTTTTGACCTATTCCAATTCCGATGGTGAAAAAAACTGCGAATTAAACTGGCAACTCCGAGCAAGGCCGGGTACATAAAGCTAGTTCTCTATAAAAACCAAGCAGAATCAATCCTATATACTTTTATGCAAATGTAACCATTTTGCGTGGCTCTTGAGTTCGTCGCTCCATTCGATAATAAATGCCCGTAAGGTCTGTTGGCTATTGGTAGTTAAGGGAAGTTTGTCGGAATCCATAAACTAGCCTGTATCTGCGTTATTTGTGTCCGTCAAGAAATCCCAGTGGATCTGAGCCACCGGTCATTTGAGAAGCAAAAGGGGTTCAATTCCATATTAATACTTGTGCTAATCGAATTCTATATTAAGATATTAAAAATCATGATAGAAACAAATATATCAAGGAAGTTTTTTGACGTTTAAAGTGCAAAATCGGTGGTTCCACGCAGAGCAGGTGAGTGCCAATATTTTTATTGAATCAAAGCCTACATTGATCGAAATAGGTAAATATTTTCTACCTCTTGAATGTCAAAAAGGCACTCACTTGGCCGCCATTGCCGAGCCCAAACTACTGGATAGGCAATTAATTATGAGATGCATTGATCACTCATAGTCGAAGTAGTCGAATAACAATCGGAGAAAGGCATCATCATCACTGCGGAATAATAAATTTGTAAATTTTTCGGAAAACCGTTTTGCAAAGTTGGTCATTAATAAATAAAAATATATGAGTACGTTGGCAACATAGGAAACTTAGCAAGTAAATAAATCGTCTTTATTGCAAAACAATTCGCTGCTTGCAAGAAAAATTATTAAGGAAATACTAAATCGTGGGAAATTCAATTGAGCACGTAAAAGAATGACATATCAATAATGAGCATTTTTATTTTCTTTATAACTTTAATAACCAAAATCCGATCGGTTTGCAACAACAATCGTCTTACAGATTTAGAAATATTCTACGAAGTCTTCGGGTTGATTATATTTAGGGGGAGATCCTCCAGTGCCGGACACATAAGCCATTTAACAAAAAAAACTTTAACTATCCGGATTATGTTTCCTTTTATACTATACTAGCAGAACGTAACCTGCGTTGCTCGGGTTTTTACGTAACGTTCGAAATGTCATTTTCTGCGTTGATTGCGACGCTGCACTCTAGATCATTTTTCGAGCGATTCATACAAACTTTGAATTTGATCATTTGAACACGTTTTTCGACGATGAATTTTGGTGAAAAATTTTACGATTTAGAAAAATGTCTTCTAGTACCGGACGCTATTGCATCATGTTCAAAAGAGACTAAGTTCCTGTTATATAAATAAAGACATCATTCAGGGGCCCTCCTTAGCCGTGCGGTAAGACGCGCGGCCACAAAGCAAGACCATGCTGAGAGTGGCTGGGTTCGATTCCCGGTGCCAGTCTAGGCAATTTTCGGATTGGAAATTGTCTCGACTTCCCTGGGCATAAAAGTATCATCGTGTTAGCCTCATGATATACGAATGCAAAAATGGTAACTTGGCTTAGAAACCTCGCAGTTAATAACTGTGGAAGTGCTTAATGAACACTAAGCTGCGAGGCGGCTCTGTCCCAGGGTGGGGATGTAATGCCAATAAGAAGAAGAAGAAGAAGATCATTCAGAATAGTAATATTATTCACGTGCTTTAAGTTGTAAATATTAAAAATTGTTAGTGGAGCTTATTTGACTCTTCAGCCTAATTGTTTAAATCCTAATCTGAATTTCCACCTTTTTCAAAATCCTCTTCAATTTTTGTTTCTGCTAATTTCTGTAGCTTTCTCAGCAAGAAGAAACAATTGAATTGAAGTAAATGTAACAAAACAGGTGTGAAGAATTTTTATTCAACTTCAAATTTTGTACAAAGTTTAACACATGAAGATCTGATTTTCCTTGCCGGGGCCTCGGAGCACCTTGGAGGGACCTTTGCATCTAGTGTCGTTTTAAGAAGTGTCCGGTATTGGGAGGTGTCTGGCGCTGAGAGATCTCCCCCTAAATAGTTACTGATCCGCCTCACGAAACGATCTCTCACATACGGGGCGATTTCTATAGTAATTTCCATACAAACTTCAAACTGCTTGTACTCAGTTAAATTATAACCAATTCAGTTGAAAATTTAGGAGGTTCACCAAAACAGCAAATGTTATCGTTCAAGCATAAGGGAGCGCAAAAGTCAAAATTTCAATCACTCTAGGCTCTAACCAAAATAATTATCTTATGATCTGTTTTACGTAGTTTACGTCGGGCGGTCGTATCTTGTATATAACCCTTCTGATTTTTTCGGCCTTACCTTTCCTTACTGTCAATCGTTTAGTTGATGGCAGCACCGCGCTCTAGATCGATTTAGGTTTAAGCTTAATGATTTTCTTCAAAACTCACTCCAAAACCAATCGATTAGTAAGGGAATCTTGCAAATTGGTCCATCCGTTCGAGAGTTATATTGCCTCGAAGGGAATGAAAACTAATTTTTATATATAGACATATCTCTGTCAGAGAAGGTTAGTTTGCAAAAACAAGACACAAACGGTGTGTTCCACAAATTTTAGTGATTGTTCTGTATTTACGAAGGTATTTGTGAATGTGAACAATATTTATTCTCCCAGGAAAAAAGTTTTTTTCTGGTAAAGATTCAAAAATCTGTCAACAATATCTATCTTGAGAAATCGCAAACATAAGAGCTAAATAATGCCCCACAATGCTCCAAGGAATTCCAAAGCTTTTTTTGTATCTTTATTAAGAAGACTTTCAGCTATAGGCTGGCTCGTCTCCGATAAATTCCAAAGCTCTTTGTTCTATTTATCACGGTAGATATTCATTATTTCAAAATAAAATTGGAATTTTTAGCTAATATACGAGCAGAGTATGAGCACAAACTAAAATTTTCCAAATGTTCATAATCACATAAATCTAATGGGCCGCCTAATAACGAGGCGTTTGAAATTAATCCTACCGATATTTTATTGATGAAGCTTCCGTTTCTATTATTCAAATCGGTTGAGTAACGACCATGATATATAAAACTTTTCGGAAGCCTGTTGGTTGACGCTTAAAGTTTATGGGTAAAACACGCTTTACGTATTTTAAACCGTTTGCTCCCGTTTGTCTAGCATCTCGTTGGATCATGTGAAGACAGAAGGTGTTTCAGACCACGATAAACCACATGATGAAGAGTGGTTTTGATGCTGTGGTTAATCGAAGAAAAAGTTGAGTGTGATAGATCTCTCTCAGCAATTACATTCCAATGTTACTCTATGAGACATTCTCATAGAAATGCTTATAATTACTTATAATATGTAAGGACCTAATTGGAAGCTATAAATATCCGCTTAACAACTATATTTTGGTTACAAATAGAATAGCTCTCGGTAGCATAATATATGTTACACGATATGATTATGGTTATTAGCTTGAAGCAAGGACGCAAATAAAATCATAGCTTCGATCGGCACCAATCGCCGCATGTTCTGCCACGGTGACGCAAATCGCGATAAATATGCTAATTAATGGTCGCGCGTAGCGCATGATCGCGTTACTTCGTTCAATTTGTACGCCACCGTTGGACACAAACCATACGTGGGGAGCGTCTACTCCAAACACAAATCGCGAATAGTCTGCTGTGGTCGGTAACGAAACAATCACCACGAGTGCCTCGAAGTCTGGTGGATGTGTGATGATTATCTTGCAGCTAGCTTAGACCCGCCAACGTTAATCGCCGAGGAAATTCCCATGGATGTGTCATGCTCTGGTGCTGAGTTAACTGGAACGGCATTTCCTCAATATTTTTTCGTTGCTTTGGTACTTATCTGTTGCGTGCCGTATTGGATCGGATGCCTATATTGAGTGAAGCGTTTGGATTGGAGAATGACTGTTGATCAGTCCTGGGGAACTTTTGTGTGGTTCAGCAGATACGTGTGCGCTTTCTAGTGCACGACGAGTTTGAAAACATTTGTTGGCATGAAGGACATTTTGAATAATTACACTTTAAAAATTTATTGACTACAAAATATGTATTGTGATATTACGAGAAACGCAAATTCTCTCCAATTCCTTCGGCATGGCTTGCATAGTAGATACATCTATTTATGAAATATTCATCAGATTTCGCACTCAAATATTCATATCTTGGCCGTAAAACTAAGTCCCCTACATAAAACCGCCCGTTACCCGTCGGACGTGGGTGGTCGACGCTGCACAAGGCCCCAGTCATTAGCACCACTAACTTTCCGTTGATTATCCTGTCGCGCAGGTATCACACGCATGTAACATGACACTCTCATCCGATATAAGACGGTGTGGTCATTATCAGCGTTCATCAAAATTAAAAAGGAATAAACCGGGCGGGCGAACTGCACCGGGCATAAGCATTCGATGTCGGCGGAACGTTTCGAAGAGCAGCGTGACTCCTCGTGCATTTTTCCAGGGACACACCAAAAGGGGTAATAAAACAGCTCAAAATCGTGCAAACAGGTCCGCGCGATGCCCTGGGACCACTTTGCGTAAAATTCACATTCAGAGTAATTTAAAAGCAATTTGCTGATTTTATGTTCATAATTAATTTAAATTTCTCTCCGACAGCATGCTCAAAACTGGAGTAAATTTTATGAGTTCTTTCTTGTTTTCGGTTGTAAACGAAATGGAGCCCGCTTTGGTTCGGATACCACGCGATGCGAGTGGTACAAACAGGTTTCGCTTTGCAATTCGACAGAAATCAATCCATCCTGCCAAAAAACCGCGCACAAGTTCGTAATGACCGCATCTCATGTTTGAGGTGTAGTTTTTTTTTTCTGGTTTTTGTAATTCATCACCCAACAAAAAAGAACCGAACAATTTTTCGTCGCTCCACTTTGGGAGTATCAGGGTGAAACTTCCGGCAGTCCAACAGCAGTCGGCGGTCGATAGTAGACTGATCCTAGAATTATAACTTATTGTTCTGCAGAAGCATTATCAGAGAGGTTGAAAGAAATCGCTTTTTGTCTGAAGAGTGTCTTACTGGATCATAAGAGAACGACTTGTAATTCGAAGATAAAGCCAAGGTTGTGAAAATGTTTCCCAATTGTGTATTTCATATCATGCGAAACTGGATTAGTGTTTCACTGATCGATAAACGATGACTATTTTAATCTTGAATCAGTCTAATCAACACTAATCGGCAATTTCTCCTGCCGCTACGACTCGGAATGTAACTTGTCGATCTCAATTCGAGAAGTTACAACGCTGGCAGCATAGACATGACGCTGTCCAGGTACGCCGCCGGAGAGGTGGCCGAGGTGCGGCCCCATTAATCACCTCCCGGTGGTTTGGTGCATCTTTCGAACAGGATCTACCCATTTTGGGCTGGTGGCTGGACCTGGTGACCAGTTGCGTCGTCCATGAGGACTTCATCGAAACAATTATGCGACGTCGTTTTTCATCCAAATACTCTATAAATCAGGCTTATAATTAAATGCAACTCGAGTGCCTTGCTGCTGACGTTGTGCGCTGGTAGGAACGGCATCTGGAAATAATCCCTTTGCCCAAAATATCACTTAATCAGATTTTACACTACAAAGTACTTCAAGATGTTTCGGGGCGGGTATTAGCGACGAGCGCGCGTGAATAAATTCACGCTGCAGCTCTCATTATCCATTGTGTGCTGCCAGCGAGCAAATCTGCATACTTGTTCGAGAGTCCTCCGAAAGACTTTTTAAGCCCAAAAAAACACCCGAGGGCAAAAACCGGGAGATGCCAGTTGAATGCGCTTTGTGTGCAGACAGTTTCCTGTTCTGCTTTTGTTTCGCCCCACACTTCAGCACCGAGATCCAGGATCGCTGAGCCCCGGTTTTGTAACATTTTTGATGTGTCATCCAGTTCGATCATTAGTCAAAGTCGAACTCGTTTGTAATGAATAATAAGAGCTGTCCGATTCCTTACTTTTTTTCTGCCTGTGTGAATTATACACACACAAGAGCTGATCCGAGTTCCTTTTGGTGCCAAACTCTCGTCATCTTCGTTCGTCATCGAATGGGAGATTGAGGGGAACCGTTTTGGGTTGATGCGATTTGTTCGCCTTTTGAAGTTCGGTGCCGAACAAAGGAGCGTGAAGGAATCTGTCCTGGATAAGCAACCCCGGCGAGACTGGAATTTTACGCCTTGCGAAACAGATCCAGGTGACAGACAGAAGTGAACCCATTAATCATCGTATTAAGCAAAGGATGGTAGGGTGTGGAAATTGCGTTAAAAACCTATTTGGAAGATAATGTTTTGATATGACAAAGCAGTTGCAACAAAATGAAGCGATTCTTTTCGAGAGAGCTTTATGATGATAACTGCCCAAAAAGGAATTACGCTAGGTGATATAATATTGCTTCATCGTTATGTCTCTATAACTAATATTTATAAACAATTCTAATGAGGTTTTTTAGTACTGGACTGGTTGACTTCAGAAAAAGGAAGTAAATATGGATTTTGAATTCCATAAGTCACAAATGATCTTCCGTCTATTTAACCCTAATTAATCCACCTAGCAGTGATGATTCCTTTCTGGTTCGTTCAAAAGCATTAAGAGGCATATACAAGAAATGTAAACCTGAACCATTGCCAATAACAACAACATCATCAACAACAGACATAAAAATAGCTATTGTCCTTACCCTATGCAGATCGGGACAAAGACATGATTGCTTTTTTTTACTTAGGATGAGCACAAGTGCCAAAAAATCACTTTTCCTGTATAGGTTTTGATTTTAGTACAGTAAAACCTCCATATAACGCAATTTTTACCTCGATATAACGTAACTTTTTTTGTCCCTATTTTTTAACAGTTTACATTATAAACGCGATTCATTGAATTTAAAAATATATTTTTCAATTTTAGTCGACTATAGGACCATCACCAACAGACGTAGAGTGGAGGGAGAATCTAAGATTTTGAGACGCCACATTCCAAATGTTTACGTCCCGACATATCCTCTCTATGAGGTTGGCTGGGGTCATTAACTTTTATCTATTTAGCTTACATCTAAACAGATACCACTGAATCAACAATTTGACGGCCGCATCTCTCCATCCTCCATCCGCGGGCAGCAGGGACTATGTCCAAGGGCTTGACGATCCCTCCCCAGGCCATCTGCGAGTTGTGGGGCTTGCCTAGGATGTGGTGGGGTTTGACAGTGGGCCCTGTTAAACCTCTATAAAAAGCTGCATGTATCCGCAAGTAGGCTCCACCAAAGCGACCGTGTGCCGCTCAAAGCGCACAAGCCTAAGTCCTGGTGTTAGGTGGGACGCTAAACAGCCCTGACACGACGGCCCTCCGACGAGACAGGAGGTTTGCGCAGGCCCAATAAGCCGCCTAGAAAACCAATCATTACGAACAATATAAGAGATAATGCGACTCGATATAATCGGCAAAGACCTAGGCGACGAATACAGGATCACGATTGGAAGCTTGGAACATGGAATTGCAAGTCGCTAGGTTTCGCAGGTTGCGACAGGATGATCTACGATGAATTACATCCCCGCAACTTCGATGTCGTGGCGCTGCAGGAGATTTGCTGGACAGGACAGAAAGTGTGGAAAAGCGGACATCGAGCGGCTACCTTCTACCAAAGCTGTGGCACCACCAACGAGCTGGGAACCGGCTTCATAGTGCTGGGTAAGATGCGCCAACGCGTGATTGGGTGGCAGCCAATCAACGCAAGGATGTGCAAGCTGAGGATTAAAGGCCGTTTCTTCAACTATAGCATCATCAACGTGCACTGCCCACACGAAGGGAGACCCGACGACTAGAAAGAAGCGTTCTACGCACAGCTGGAGCAGTCATACGATGGATGCCCACTGCGGGACGTTAAAATCGTCATCGGTGACATGAACGCACAGGTAGGAAGGGAGGAAATGTATAGACCGGTCATCGGACCGGATAGTCTGCACACCGTATCGAATGACAACGGCCAACGATGCATAAACTTCGCAGCCTCCCGCGGAATGGTAGTCCGAAGCACCTTCTTCCCCAGCAAAAATATCCACAAGGCCACATGGTGATCACCTAACCAAGAAACGGAAAACCAAATCGACCACGTTCTAATCGACGGTAAATTCTTCTCCGACATCACGAACGTCCGCACTTACCGCAGTGCGAATATTGAATCCGACCACTACCTCGTTGCAGTATGCCTGCGCTCAAAACTCTCGACGGTGTACAACACTCGTCGAAGTCGGACGTCGCGGCTTAACATTGGGCGGCTACAAGACGGTAGACTAGCCCAAGAATACGCGCAGCAGCTGGAAGTGGCACTTCCAACGGAAGAGCAGCTAGGCGCAGCATCTCTTGAAGATGGCTGGAGAGATATTCGATCCGCCATTGGTAGCACCGCAACCGCTGCACTTGGCACGGTGCCCCCGGATCAGAGAAACGACTGGTATGACGGCGAATGTGAGCAGTTAGTGGAAGAGAAGAATGCAGCATGGGCGAGATTGCTGCAACACCGCACGAGGGCGAACGAGGCACGATATAAACAGGCGCGGAACAGACAAAACTCGATTTTCCGGAGGAAAAAACGCCAGCAGGAAGATCGAGACCGTGAAGAAACGGAGCAACTGTACCGCGCTAATAACACACGAAAGTTCTATGAGAAGTTAAACCGTTCACGTAAGGGCCACGTGCCACAGCCCGATATGTGTAAGGACATAAACGGGAACCTTCTTACGAACGAACGTGAGGTGCTCCAAAGGTGGCGGCAGCACTACGAAGAACACCTGAATGGCGATGTGGCAGACGAAGATGGCGGTATGGTGATGGACCTGGGAGAACGCGCGCAGGACATAATTCTACCGGCTCCGGATCTCCAGGAAATCCAGGAGGAGATTGGCCGGCTCAAGAACAACAAAGCCCCTGGGGTTGACCAACTACCAGGAGAGCTATTTAAACACGGTGGTGAGGCACTGGCTAGAGCGCTGCACTGGGTAATTACCAAGATTTGGGAGGAGGAAGTTTTGCCGCAGGAGTGGATGGAAGGCGTCGTATATGTCCCATCTACAAAAAGGGCGATAAGCTGGATTGTAGCAACTACCGCGCAATCACATTGCTGAACGCCGCCTACAAGGTACTCTCCCAAATTTTATGCCGTCGACTAGCACCAACTGCAAGGGAGTTCGTGGGGCAGTACCAGGCGGGATTTATGGGCGAACGCTCCACCACGGACCAGGTGTTCGCCATTCGCCAAGTACTGCAGAAATGCCGCGAATACAACGTGCCCACACATCATCTATTCATCGACTTCAAAGCCGCATATGATACAATCGATCGGGACCAGCTATGGCAGCTAATGCACGAACACGGTTTTCCGGATAAACTGATACGGTTGATCAAGGCGACGATGGATCGGGTGATGTGCGTAGTTCGAGTTTCAGGGGCATTCTCGAGTCCCTTCGAAACCCGCAGAGGGTTACGGCAAGGTGATGGTCTTTCGTGTTTGCTATTCAACATCGCTTTGGAAGGGGTAATACGAAGAGCAGGTATTAACACGAGTGGTACAATTTTCAATAAGTCCGTCCAGCTATTTGGTTTCGCCGACGACATAGATATTATGGCACGTAACTTTGAGAAGATGGAGGAAGCCTACATCAGACTGAAGAGGGAAGCCAAGCGGATCGGACTAATCATCAACACGTCGAAGACGAAGTACATGATAGGAAAAGGTTCAAGAGAAGACAATGTGAGCCACCCACCGCGAGTTTGCATCGGTGGTGACGAAATCGAGGTGGTAGAAGAATTTGTGTACTTGGGCTCACTGGTGACTGCCGAAAATGACACCAGTAGAGAAATTCGGAGACGCATAGTGGCTGGAAATCGTACGTACTTTGGACTCCGCAAGACGCTCCGATCGAATAGAGTTCGCCGCCGTACCAAACTGACAATCTACAAAACGCTCATTAGACCGGTAGTCCTCTACGGACACGAGACCTGGACGATGCTCGTGGAGGACCAACGCGCACTTGGAGTTTTCGAAAGGAAAGTGCTGCGTACCATCTATGGTGGGGTGCAGATGGCGGACGGTACGTGGAGGAGGCGAATGAACCACGAGTTGCATCAGCTGTTGGGAGAACCATCCATCGTTCACACCGCGAAAATCGGACGACTGCGATGGGCCGGGCACGTAGCCAGAATGTCGGACAGTAACCCGGTGAAAATGGTTCTCGACAACGATCCGACGGGCACAAGAAGGCGAGGTGCGCAGCCGGCAAGGTGGATCGATCAGGTGGAAGATGACTTGCGGACCCTCCGTAGACTGCGTGGTTGGCGACGTGTAGCCATGGACCGAGCCGAATGGAGAAGACTCTTATATACCGCACAGGCCACTTCGGCCTTAGTCTGAATAAATAATAAATAATAATAATCTCTCCATCCTCGAATCCGCCCCACGCTCGCTAAGTCGTTCTGTACTTGGCCAGCCCAACCTCGCCCGCTGCCCTCCACGCCGTCTTATACCTGCCGGATTGAAAGCGAACACCATCTTTGCGGGATTGCTGTCCGGCATTCTTGCAACATGTCCTGCCCATTGTACCCTTGTGGCTTTAACCCTAGTAGCAGAGTTCAGATCAATTTGGTTGCAGCAACTCAAATGTGACTGGATGTGGTTGCATATGAGTCACAGTGACTGATATGTAACAAGTGTGCTACTTGAGAACTACCTTCTGGATGGACGTCGGTTCCGAACATTGTTGTTGACGGATTCAAATGTATTTTATTCAATTTTTCATTCAAATGTATTTTATGTTGTTTCAAATTCAAACGTATTTTAAATTGGAACCGCGTTTGGCAATCGATTGGAGATGGCGCAAGAATCATTGTTATTCAATCAAATGCCGCTGTCAAATGCATTGGCTGCGTTCGACGGTTGTTATTCAGCTGCGTCCGTGTGTACTGCCGCAATCAGTTGAGTAGATGGCAGTAGTTGGCCAACGTATATCAATTCAAAGGTTTACACAGGATTTTCAATAAAATTTATTCTATCCTAAATATCTGTTATCTGTGGTTTAACCCAACACCAGATAGTGGTCAGAGTCGATGTTAGCGCCACGATATGTCCTGACGTCGATAATGACGAAGAAGTGCCGTCCATCAATCAGAACGTGGTCGATTTGCGATTTTGTCTGCAGTCGTGATCGCCAGGTGTACCATCATGGAAGGCTGTGTTGGAAGTAGGTGCTGCTAATGGCCATATTCTTGGAGGCGATGAAATCAATTAGTCGTAAACTCCTCCTCTTGGTCAACCTGAGAGTTCAAATCTCTTAAGATGATTTTGAAGTCTTGGCTTGGGCAGTTGTAGTACTGACGTTCCACTTGCGCGTAGAATTCGTGCTTATCATCATCGGTGCTTCCGGAGTATGGGCTATGGACGTTGATTATGCTAAAGTTGGAGAACCGGCCTGCACATTCTCTCATAAATCGGCTACCACCCGATCACGCGCCTTTCTATATCGCCCATTACTATAAAAGCTGTTCCCAGATCGTGTGTGTTGCCGCAACAAACCTCCTACAGCGCTACGATTTCGAATCCATGGTCCTTGACCACATCGCCGAGTATGCGTGTGCTTCCGATAAAGTTGAGAAAGTTTTCAGTTTCACGAACCGAGTTTCCAATCGCTAGTCCCTTTTCGTCGTTGTGGCTTTTGCTGATTGTTCCGGTCCATATTCTTCCGCTGATTACTCGTTGATGTTTTTTTAAGCTGGCTTGCAGGGCCTGAAATCCAACCCCCCAAATTTCCGAAGGATTATTCCGCTTAAATTTTCGGTCTACCATGGTGCACAATTTAGTTTAGAGTCCTTCGCTGGCACTTGGACGATGATCAGCGCCTCCCCTGACATAAGGAACAGACGTTGTTGAGAGCCTCTTTTAAAATGAAGAACAGACGCTCGATCAGATGTGCACCCCCGGAGAGGAGCATACCCCCGTTCCCTGTCAGTATTGTCAGTATACGACCATAGTTCGCACCGGGTAACCAACGCGATCTCCCCTAAGGTTGTTCGTATCCCGGCGTAGCCGAAGCACTTGTAGCAGAACAGAAGCGGTTGGTGTATGATCACCTAACATCAATCCTACCTTCAACTTGGTCTTATCCAGCAACTTCTTGGCTGCCACCAGACGTACCTGGCGGGCACACAGGTAGTCTCATCACCAGCGTGCCCGCAAAGCTCTTTCGTAAACGAATAGCTGTGTTCAGGATCTCAACTCCACACTGATCCTTCAGGTCACCGGCTTCAGTCATTTCATCCAAACCCTTACATTGGATGAATCCCATCAACCAGACCCTATACAGTCAAGTTTTTGTTCGCAGAGCTCTTCTGAGCAGGATCCCGAAAATCATCTCGCCCTTCTGCATCCTATGGATGCAGTTGACATCTTCAATTTGGCCCGAGAGTATATGCTCTCCTCCCATGGCCTTTGGGTCATCCGCGTAGCTACGTCATAATAGCCTACTTCCTCAGGCACCCCTTTCTTTGCCGCAGCTACCTCCTCTGTCGCCTGTTTCACGTAGGTTTCACGGCTCTCTTTGATTTTCTTTTTGCCTTTTTAGGGATGACAATTTCCGACCAGGGACGGTTGTCCTCACGATGAACTTCAGTCGGTGGGACTGCTACACTCAACGTTTTTGGGGCGGCATCCTGGACAACCTCACTCACACCACCAACTTCTTCTAATCAATAAGGAGGTGTGTCGTACGTTCCGCCTTCTTACTAGACATTAGCCGAGAATTCCACTGCTGCCTAGCCACTGCAACTAGGTCGCAGAGATCTTATCTTGAGATTCTTGCAGAAGGTTTGTCGGCCTCGCATAAACGACATGATCATGTCCGTAATTTCCGTACCGTCAACTTTTGGATGCTCCCCCTCTCTGCATGGTTGATCAGCACGTTTTTATGTGTTGGTTTGTGAATTTTTATGAACTTGAGTTCTACTTTCATGAATAAAGAATGGTAATATGGAATGAGCTGATACTAAATTTAGGTTTATTTTTTATTTATAAATCATTTAAAGAATACTGATTAAAGTTATATTCTAGCTTAGCTTAGCTTTGACTGACTACGCATATCTATGGTTGCTACTCCGTGACTGACCAGAATCAGTGAAATTGCACAAAGAATCAACTGAATGATTGACTGGAATTGTTCAAGCATTCTCAGTGTGCAAGTTTCAGTGACTCTAATATACAAATGATTAATAACGACGCCGGCCACGTCCTTGTAGTCAGTTAGGAAAAGGGAAGGAATATTAGCAGGTGGTTTTTGCTATTTGAAGACCGTGTTTACCTCTGCGTCTCCATAAAAACCACAGGAAGAATTATCAGTTAGTTGGTAGGCATCGATGGATCTGGATTCACTCTGATAAGCGATACGACCGTGCCATTCTTTATACACACTGATTTTACCTAACCATGACTCGGCCGCACAAAGCAGAACAAACTTACTACCTGCAGGAACACGATCAAACACACGATCAAACACATATTTATTGATTTACTTCCCGACCGCACAACTACAACGAAACCAGATCGTTCGACGTGTCTATGAACCGAGCATGGACAGCATGCGTTTATTTGGAAGGCTCATTTTCCATTTGGCGTTACGGAGCCGGATGTATAACAATCAAGGCATTGTCCTACCTATGATTATGGTAAGAACATATGATCTAGATAATTGTTTTAGTTGCAATACTGTCTGATAAGTCTGATTTCTAGGTCCATGCACAAAAATATTATCAATTATTATGCAGCATAACGTGTGTAGTTTTGTACGAAGTCATTGTTTGGCTAGATATGTGTGTTACCAAAGGGGATATCGAAGTTAATTAAAGTAAGTTACAGTAATAATAAAGCTTTCTGGCATCCCGAAGAAACATTTCAAAATTCACAAAAATGTTTGAATTATAGCATTTATTTGAATTATAGTACGTATGATTGAATCAAGGATGTTATCGATCATTTAGTAATCTACCTTCGATCATTTAGTAGTTTGTCAATAACTCATTCCAGAGGCTAAATTTCAAAATGTGTTGTATGGTGGACTTCTAGTGCAAAGATTTATCTACAACTCTGCCCAACAGTTCGTTGTTTGAATTTCACTAATAACGGAGCTATAGCAGTAACTTAGACTAAATGATTGCATATTTTGTTATCATTTAGTATAAGTATAGCAACTAGCACCATAACTCCTTCAATAGTGGAATTCGAACATCGACCTGTAACGGATAGTTGTAGAAAAACATTCGCACTAAAAGTCCACCATACAACACATTTTGAAATAAGGCCTCTGGAATGAGTTATTGACAAACTACTAAATGATCGAAGGCAGATTACTAAACGATCGATAACATCCTTTAATTGAATTATCAGGAGCATACAGGAAAAAGTTTTGTAGAAACAGGAAAGTGTTTATGGAAATTTAAGGAAACACCTACATCTCTAAGCCGGCATAAAATCTAGTTTTCAAGGAGTTCTGAACTCCACCAAAAATTCTTTAATGATCACATGATTTCAAGGTAGATTGCTGCGGTCTAAAAAATTCTAAAGCCAATCAAACGTTCAAGAAGTTAAATCATTTCTTGATACCATTACAGATTTGGAGAAATTTTACGAAATCAAGAGCTTTTCAGGATGGGCTGTGGGACAAAAAAATCGACGGACAAAAAGTCGAAGACAAGATGCCGAATGAATAGAAGGTAGAAGGGAGAATAGTTTCAATGAACAGAATTTAAAAGTCTTTAATTTCATGTTCATGATTATTAAGAAAATATTTTTAATAATAATTTTGGAAAGAAGCTTCTACAGCAAAATCTAGCTCATTACATTTTTCAGAGATTTCTCCTTCTTTATTCATTTTATTGTCAGTTTTTCAATCAATTGAGTGAGTGTGCAACAGCCACCGGTCAAACAATGTGTCTGTTTTTCTTCTCTAGTTGCGAGACAGTAAAGGTGAATAATTAGTGTTTGATGGTTCGGGGACTTTTAGTGTGCATCGTTTCTGTCGAAATAAGTGCGACTCTTCACAAGCTACTGGAGTGCGTGGCGTTCATAATGAAGTTTGCAATCTTTTATCGTGCGAAACACATTAAATGCGCCAAATGATCCTTTCAGTCTAATGTACATTTTGGCCAAATGATCTTTCCGGCTTTCACGAGAAATTCTCCCGAATTTCAATTGTTCAAAATGTAGATTTCAATGAAAAATTGCTCAGATTTTTAAAGGAATTTCTTTGCATTTCTACGATAAATTCTTGGTACAGTAGACGTTCGATAACTGCAAGTAATTTGACTGCAATTCGATTACACTTCTATTGCATCTGACGACCGTTTGACGTCTAGAATGCGTTCTAGTTATCGAGCGGTATTCGCTAACTGAAACGTAAACATGTGGCAGTTATCGAACGAATAGTGTATTGTCCATACGACATTCTTGGGAGATTCCATTGACTAAAAGCAAAATACGGCCAAACTTATAATTTGGCCGAAAAAGTCGTTTTCCCTAAGGTCGTTGGGCCGAATATGTCATCAGCCCGAAAATCCCATTTGGTCGAAATGGTCGTTTGACAGA
This sequence comes from Armigeres subalbatus, assembly GCF_024139115.2. NCBI lineage: Eukaryota > Metazoa > Arthropoda > Insecta > Diptera > Culicidae > Armigeres > Armigeres subalbatus. The sequence goes on from NC_085141.1 coordinate 283,572,421, forward strand.
ATGGTCCATTTGGACGAAAATGTTGCTTGGCCCAACAGGTCATACGGCCAAATGTCAATTACAAAACAAATAATAAAAATATCCACACATTTGAACAAATGACATTTGCGGTGACATAACCTTTTTTTTTTCAAATGACCATTGAACGAAATTTTGAAACCTCTCTACTTTTTAAGTCGATACTGTTGAAGGCCAAAAAAAAAGTCATCCAACCAAATTCTATTGGCCGAATTGAACGCACATCCGAAACTGTTCTCATGTCGAAAATGTAATTTGGCCAAGAGCGGCATATAGCCGAAAGGGACATTCTGCCGAACTAGTAATTTGGCCGTTAAAAATCGTTAGAACGAATAAATCATTTGATCGAAAATGCCGTTTGGTAGGAATGGCCATTTGACAGAATGAACCATTTGGCCCTAAAATGTCCTTTCTGCAAAATAACCCTTTTGGTCAAACGGAATTTTTTGCCACATTCCCTAATCGGCAAAACGAGGAGTATGTCATGGTTGAAAGTGGAAGTGACTTTTTTTTCGATGCGTCATTTTCCTTGATTTCTAGATTTCCAATATTTCAAGTTTTCCTAGTTTTCATTAAAGAGAAAATGATACCAAAAGATTATACAGTATGACAGTGAAGTGCCTAGATACTTGAATAATATATCCCCTTGAAAATTTTCACGCTAGCTTTCCTCACGAAGCGTCGTGCAGTAGTCGTCTCAATTAATCTGGCAATAGTTCGACTGTAACTCGAGCTTCTCCGCAAAATGGACAAGCCCCAGCAACATCAGCAGTACGTTCGGATCTAGCCATTCCACCAGCAGCAATGCAGCAGATAGCATCTCGGAAAGGGCGTTAACAGCACTGGAAATTAATCTGGTAGCAGTTCCAAGTCCTCCATCGACTAGTTTACCGGTTGGGGACAAAAACGCACCAGCAACTGGATCTTATCACGCAAAAATTGCAGCAAACCAAGTCGGACATATCACCTAAGTATCACTTTATTTTACTTAATTAATTTAGAATATCCAATTAGTTCGTTTTCTGGGCGTGTATGATTTTATCCTTACTTAATCTATAATATAATACAATTGTTTTGCTCTTACCACATTTATGCATCATATAATTTCCAAAAACTTACAATATTTTCAAATTGGATGGGTAAAATCAGAGTACACAAAAATCTAGTGTTATAATTTTTGATACTGCTTTTATTCTTCTTATCTCATCAATTCAGGATTCAAGAACTCTATTCTAAATTTACAATCCAAAACGAAACATATTTCCTGAATTCAACAAGGATATTCCTCGACGCATAATTGGCTTTTCCATCCTTGAAGACAATTACTTATATAAAGCATGCTGATATTGAAGAGACGGTCTCGCCGATTCAGGACAAACATGTGGAAATTCGGTGAGAGAATTCCATTATATATTCAATTGTATATATAACATCGAAACTATATGATTATATAAAATTACCATCAGGGCACGCCAACTTCCTATTGTTAACATCTCGTGCAAAAAGGGCGGGCTCTTCTCCCCATCTATTGGGTCAATCTGGGAAACGATGGCTAGATTATATTATAGTTTGTACGAACTTTCTTCTGGAAGGAGATTCTCTATTCATCCCGTGGATTCGCATATGTGTCTCTGCTTATGGAACCACCCCACCTATTTTTGGCCCTTCATACAGCAGTTTGATGAAATATAAACAATAATATAATCATGATCAAATCGTTTGTCAGATATGGCCAGTGCTATCGGCAGGTGCCTTGCCTACAATAGATGGTAGTATCATCATCATCATCATCATCACATTCCCTAATCGGCAAAACGACTCTTTGGTCAAATGATCAATTCTTCGACTTTTTCAGCCGAACGGGATTTTTAGTCAAATGACCTGTTGGGGCAATAACTGTTTTCGGTCGAATTACCAGTTCGGGCGAATGTTCCTTTTGGCTGAACTGTCGCTTTCGGCCAAATTACATTTTCGCCCGAACCATTGTCGACCTTATAACAGTTTCAGATGAATTATGGAGGACTTTCGAAGAATATTTGCCTGTAAAATAAACTTTCCTGTGGAAATTTGGAACAACTTACCGTGAAAATTCTGCAGAGATTCTCATATAAAATCAGAAGAAATTTCCGTTGAAATTCAAAACAATTTTCCTTAGGAAATGCAAAGAGCTTCTCTTGATAATTTCAAAGAATTCTCAAAACTTCAAAGTAGTTCCCGTAGAAAATGTGAAAATAATTTTCAATGCAAAAACCTAAAAAAAAATTCTGAGGAAGTTGATCTGATTTTTCCGGCGAAATTCAAAATATTCTTCCGTTAATGTCTTGAAAATAACCAAAATAGACTGCAACAGAGTGACACTTTTGACCGAATGTCATTTCGGCCAAAGGGCAAATTCGGCCAATTGAGCTATTCGTGCAACCGATTTTTTCAGCCAAATGAACTGTTCGACCAAATGACAAAAGCCAAATAACTTTAAGATGGATAGTATTTTACCAAGTCTATTCGGTCAAGCGACATATTCGACCAAACAGCTATCAGCTTTGTAGTCTTCGGCCAAATGGCTTTCTGCGGAACGATCCTTTACGTACAAAAATTCAACGAAAAATTCTTTGGATTTCAACGGGAAATCCTTCGCATTTTCCGCACGAGTTTATTCTTAGTTTTTAAGGAGAGTTTTTCAAAATTTCTTCAAGAAATTGTATGGAATGCTGAAGAAAATCATTGGTATCTTCACGAGAAATTCTCGGGCGTTTCAACGAGATATTGTAGAGATCAATCAGAGAATTCTACGGAAATTCAACTGAATCTCCGGAATTTCCAATAAAAAATTCGCGGAGTTCTTCAAATTTGAATAGGCGTGGAAAACTATAGATCAGCGGCGTGACAAATTTTAAACGGTGGCACGCCGATGCAAAAATGTCGGCGACGGCGTGCCAAAAACTGTCGGCGACGGCGTGCCAAAAACTGTCGGCGGCGGCGGCGTGGCGCGGCAGCGCACACCTCTATTTCGGGCTAATGGTTTGTTCGGCCTAGTGGCACTCTGCCAGGATGTGATGACAATGGGCTCTCCTGACCTTCCATAAAAAGCTGCAATACCGAAAAACAACAATCAACCACGAAAAATGTAATCGAAAATAAGGGATTGGACAATCGGCAAAGGGCACGGCACTGTTTAACGGAAACTGATTGGAAACTCCGCACTGGGAAGGAAGCATCCAGTTGGAACCTGCACGAGTTGCCCTTCTTGCTGGAGAGCTGCAAAAGGTGAAGGTGGAGGTTGCAGCACAACAGAAAGTCCGATGGCGAGGAACAGGATGACGAGAGTTTTGTGCAGTTGATCCGATTGCGGGTACTTCATTCAAGTATCGCATCTACTACAGAGGCGGCAAGAAGGCGGAACATGGTGTTGGTTTCGTAGTGCTTGGTAAGCAGCAGCGTGAAATTCATCATCGGTGACGCAAACACACAGGTCAGAAGAAAAGCGTTCTTTCGTCGAGTCACTGCAAATGAGAACCTCCATGCAACTACCATTGACAACGGCCTGAGGCTAGTCAATTTTTCCTGAGGAATGGCTATCTGTAGCACCTATTTTGCACGCAATAATATTCGAAAGCACACCTGGAGACACTTAAATGGCGATACGTGTTCTCAAACCGATTATGTTATGGTAGACGGTCGACATTTCTCAGATGTCATTGATGCAACATTTGACAGCGAGAATGGCAAGGCTTAATCATCACTTGCCGATACATTTTTGTTATATGAACTTAACTTAACGTATGAATGCTACAAAGTATTGTCGAAATCCAAGTAGAATGCTGAACAAATCAATATGGATGTAGCTACCTACTTGAAGAACACTGTTGAGATTTTTTTTCGTGGGATTCCTATTGCTTTGAAGAAAGCTGAGTTGAAAAATACCCAAAATATAGCCAAAAGTCCAAAATACATTCTGATGTCCAAAATACACGATTTATCCTATCCCGTGGCGATTGTCAAAAAAACACCTGGGGAAAATTCGCGTAAAAAAACATGTGAAAAGCGACCCCAGTGCATTTACGTAAACACATTATAGAAACATCAAGGTCATTTATTGTTGCATCTAAGTATAGCTTTAAACTTCTTAGTTTGAAAATAGTCGTTGATATGTAGAGTATACTCGAACAAAAGTTAAATTTATGTTATTTGTCAATGTCGAAAAGATGTTTACATATTGTTAAAATCGATTGAAATAAAAATTATTGCTTTCTTGTAGCCCTTGAACAAAAATTTTATTGCATGTATAATAATTGGTAATTCATACGTTGAAGGATGCCTTTCAAACAGGTAGGATGCTACACGCAGATAAAATTATCTATTATTTTCTTTGTTTGTTAATATTGCACATCCGCTGAAGGTTGGATTTAGAAGGATTGATAAGTGAGAAATGATACGTCAAATGACTTATTCGGCAAAACGACTTGTTCGGAAAAATGACTTGTTCGGCCAAATGACCTTTACGGTCAAATGACCTATTCGGCCAAATAACCTATTCGGCCAAATGTCCCATCCGATCAAATGACATTTTCGGCCAAATGACGTTTTCGATCAAATGTCCTTTTTAGGCAAATGACTTTTTCGACCAAAGACCTTTTCGGGCAAATGACCTATTCGGCCAAATGACCTTCTCGGCCAAATGACCTATTCGGCCAAACGACCTATTCGGACAAATAGCTTTCGTGCTGTTGGTGTGTTCGGCTAAATGGTATATTCGGCCAAATAACTTTCAGCCTAGTGGACTTTGGTGGACGATGAGTAGTCCCGCTTTTAACGGAAATTGAGTAAAATTTCCGTCGGCAAAAAGTGCGGCAATGTAATTTTACTCAGTCACTGAGTAGATGAAAGGTAGAGTGAAGATTCTGACAGTGTTCGTGTTCCGATTCGGTGTGCTCTTTGCTGCTCGCAGTCAGCTTTCGCGTTCCGGTTGGTCACTCGGTTGACTATCTACGGAAGATCCAGTATTAATCAAAGTCAAAAAGTCAAAATAAACTGATAGCACCTCTCGTTTCCGGAGACATCAATCTCAACAATTCAATGGGCAGCCTTAACATATTTGAATTTTTGGCTTTGTTGCGTCGCAGCAAGCGTTAATTCAAAACATGAGCCACGTTGATTGTGGTACCTCCAAACACGCGAGATAGAACTGGAAGCAGCCATGTTTGAATTTTGAAAATTTCTCCTGAAAACAATGATCTTTTAAATCAGAAATTCTCTAATACAAAATTGTATCATTTATAACTTTGAGATGGTTAGAAGTCTACTGTTCAATACTTGTAATAGTGCCATCTTCAAGAATGCCGTCACCGCTAAACAGATCGGTTAAATGATATTCGTATTCAATTTATAACTATTTAGCCACAATGTAATAGAATACGTGATAACTTGTTAGCAATCATATTTCATTAGCCAAACACTTTATCAATCTATCCCACCAATTAAAAACACCTTTCGCAAGCGTTTCAAACGCTTCTCACGAATCGACCGGCTACCAATGCAGCTTGATCCCATTAAACACTCATTTCTCATTGGTCGAATCCAATTTTTCCGCATCAGCGCGTTCAGCCAATAAATCCACACGGCTACGGTATCCAAGCGGGAGTGTGTCTCTTTCGTTCGAGTTTTCCACGCTTGAAAGCATCCACACCCAGCCGCCCGCCCGAAGCGTAAACACAACAAGTGGATGAATATCTATGCAGCAGCAACAGAGAAACAGATTGAGTGCTAATTCGTGAGGCGGAGTTTTCTCAGCAAGCGCCTAGGCGTGAACGATATCAGCGGCGATGCGTGTCGGATACGTATCACTGGTAGCCGAAGCCGGAGCAAGCAGCACTTGCCTCCGTGGGGGATTTCAATGTAGTCTAAGCCACCGAGCGACCGAAGGGAAGCGACTTGACGCGCTTAAGGTGATTCACGCGCGCGGTTCATGATGTTGAATAATACGATTTTAATTCTCACGAATCTCGGCCGCGATGCGATGCCCATAGTGCGAAAAGTGGCACTTGTCGGGGGGCTCCCATTAAATTGCAATTTACGGGCCAAGACTGTTGGTACATTGTTGATGATCCGGCGAGGCGCTCGTAATGGGGCACGTTGTTTTCCGATATGTGGAGCTTAACCTAAATATTTTAATTCAATATTGAGCAGAAGGTTCTCGGGGTTGTTGTTGGGACAGGCACTCGCGTGCGCCCGCGCGTAAATTGAAAGTCCTTCAGGTGCATTTGAAAGCAATTTTATGGCCGCGCTAAAAATGACACATTCTTTTAGTTCTACGGTGTGAATATTTTATAACCGTTGTCGTTGCTGGACGCTGGATCACCGGAGCAGTCATAAATTCCGAGTGCAGTGACATACGACGCGGAGAGTCAAGCTCGACAATAAACGCCACTGGCGGAATCCTCGAGGGAGGACCTACCATTGCTGGGACATATGATGTGTCTTGGTGTTTGTTCCATTTATATCAGAGGGTGCAAGGTATCTGGAGGAAGAGAGGATTGGTTCCGAACTATTATAATAAAATAATATTGAAGTAGATTGTTCAACTAGGTACTTTAATAGGACAGCGGTGATTCTTCCAATCGATTGATGTCCCACCAGTTGTGTGCCGTAAACAAAGTAAGGCATGTAGACGTGGAAATGAAGGTATGAATACTTGCGTGATTCATATCTGTGGAATGTATCTGCGGATCAATTTTATAACAATGAACCTGAGTGTTTTGTGAGGAATATATGTGTCGAATCGATTATTACTGTGGTAGTAGCAGATTGTATTAAAATGATAGTTGAAGTTACTGAATAAAAATATAAATTATTTGAATGAAATTTGAACTGCTAATCAAAGCAATCGGCTTCCAAATAGTAGGCGTTCATCATTACCATAAATATGAGCTTGATTGACAGAACGAAACGAAGAAAAAGTGACGATACTAATCCGAACTTTTGGTGCTTCGCTCATGTATCACTAGAGCTAATTGTTCTGTTGGAACATACTTGTGAGTACTTCGCCTATGACGCTTCAGATATTCAACGGATGCCAAAGGCATTCGCTCGGCCACGATTATTACGTGAATTTCAGAGACATATAGCACTAGCATTTTCGACAGCTAGTCCCCGCGGTTCTATCGTTGTGTAGTTGCAGGCTGCAACTACACAACGATAGAATCGCGGCGACTAGCTGTCGAAAATGCTAGTGATGTATGTCTCTGCCAGTACTAATAGTTTTCGTGACTGTCATGTGAAAGCGAAAACAGTTGCATTTTCATTTTCAAGAGGACAAATGAAAATGTAGCCGTCTCCCGGTCACCTGTCACATTACAAGCAGTCATGATGAAAATGTTGCATTGTTTTGAATTCTAAATTTCTATATAATTTTAATAGATCTGTGCAAATAACGATGACTAGTCGATAAAATGATTGTATTGTTTTCGATTTTCGTGTTAGAAGTAACATTATTGAAGAAGAAACAGCTTGTTTACAATAGTTTGATGCGCTTTCATGAAATAAAAATCCGTGAAAATATGGCAGAATTCCTTTCATTGTTTATGTTTTCTATGAAAGCGGGAGAGAATAAAATGTAAATATCGCGTGACCTCTCTCAATGAAAATGAAAATCTCAGTACTGGTTGCAGGCAATGTTCCATTTACGCTTCCATACCAAAGGCGACAGATTCGTAGTTGTCAAGCGGTGGCATCGCTTCGCATGTGTTTTGGGGAACCTTTTAGAATTAGTGTCATTGTGCTCACTGGTGACCATCCAAAACGGCACCAGGAGCGACATTTGGGATGGTGTGAACATGGAAGACGGTAGGGAAGGACAGTCCAAAATGTACCCATTAAACATTTTCGATGTTTTTACCAACTAAAACAAGAATATCAAACCATTTCAACAAATGCAAAATTGACGAAACTAGCTACATTTCGCAATGATCCTCTATTCAAAACAACAAGGTTTTTGTGGCATTCAATCGCATTTGAAAAATGTTTCAAAAATGGGCTTGGGGCAAAACGCCCGTATGCATGGTGGAGCAAAATGACTCAATTGCATGTAAAGTAATGGTGAACGCATGGTTGTTTGTTTTGTCTTAACGGATTGAACGGAAAACTTCTGGGTGAAGTGAAAGAATCACAAATCGTTAAATTTAAGTCAAAATTTAGGGGTTTTCCTTATTTTTTCATTACAGCACGATAATGAATAACTAACATTGAATTGTATACAATTTCCCTTTGAACTATTGTAGGATCTAAGCAACACTTGACTTATGTAGCTAATTAAGAGCTGGGAGGGAGAAACAGATTCGAAAAATGTGAATGTCAAGCCGAGCCGAAATCTAGCTGTCAGTGTGAGCCGAAAACAAAACTGTCGGCAAGAAAATTTTCCAAGGAAATATAACAACAATAACACGCAAAACAAAATTTGGTCTTTTCAGGTGGCGCCTACGTTGATTGTCTTTCCTTGTTGAAAATTTACTTGTTGCATGACGAAAGTATTTATTTAATTTGATGTGTAGTATCGAGAGCTCCCTCCCAGATTAAGAGTAGGTCAATAAAATGATTCATTGAATGCTTTAGCTCAGACCCGAGTAGACGTCTCTACATTTTGGCGACAAGGATAAAAGTAGAAAAGGAGCGCTTACATCAACTCGGACGCTTCCTGGAAAATTCTATTTCGATTCATGAAGATGGCGTGGCCTACGGTCAACCAACTGATCCCGTCGTTTCTCGAGGAAGCTTAGGGACCCGTCTCTGCACGTTGAGAAAAATGGCGTGAATAATTTGAAGCTTATCTGGCATGGAAAGATGGGGACGATCAAGAAGCGAAGTTCAAAACCCTCATGATGTTCGGTGGACCCGATATCCGGAATGTAGTGAAACAAGTTGAAGTCGATGAAAAACACGCTGTGGACAATCGGTATCACGTTGCGATGTCAATCCTGGATGACTATTTCATACCAAAGCTATCAAAAACGTATGAGCGCCAGAAATATCGTGAAATGAAACCAACAACCGGTGAAAAGTTTGACACGTTCGTCAAGCGTCTGAAGCGAAAAGCAGCCTACTGCGACTATGGAGACCAACCTAAAGAGCATGGTGGTGGATCAAATAATAACCACCACGGCGGACACGGATCTTAAGCGGAAATGTCTGGAGAAGGACTACAAACTCGAGGAGATTCTCAAAATTGGTCGCATCCACGAGTCAGTTCAAATGCAGATGAGTGAATTGGATAAACGGAATGGAGCTGGTACTCTACAAGCAATCAGTATTACTGAGCCAGAAAAGAATGAAGATATGGTGTTGAAGTTAGGCTATCGACCCGGTGGACCTCGGCGTTTCAGGTGTTTTCGATGCAACGGAAGACACGATCCGAAAAGTTCATCGTGCTGTGGGCAACGAGGACATTTCTTGCTGCTTCTTGAAACGAAGAAAGCCAGTCAAACAACAAGCACAACCAGCCCATGTCGAAGCTCATCAGAAATCCAAACGATTCGTACGAGAAGTATCTAGTGGCAGCGGAGACATACAACAAAATGCGGTGGATCTTTTTCACCTCGGCACTAAAAGGAACCTAATATCAGTATCAGTCGGAGGAGTCTGGGTTCAATTTGTGATCGACATTGGAGCAGGAGGATGTCCTGAGCGAAACGGACTGGATCAAGATAAAACAAACTAGATTTGAAGCATACTCTATTCGGCGAGGAAGCACAAAAGTATTCAAAGCATATGGATCGAACACACCGTTGAAGATCCTAGGCAAAGTTGACTCGACAGTTGCGGTTGGCGGGAAAACCATCGATACTACGTTATACGTAATCCAGAGCGGCAAATGTTCACTTCTCTCGGGTGATACAGCAATCAAACTTGGACTGATCAAATTTTTGCGGACAGTTGACAAAAAAAACATTTCTACATGTTACTGGCATTGTTGCAAATATAAAAGTTGACAAAAAGTTCCTCCAGTCCGCCAAAGCTTACGTCGCATACTATTTCCGCTTGAAGAAATTACTTTGACAAAACTTAAAAGCTTAGAAAAGTTAGACATTATTGAGCGCGTTAGTGAAGCATCAGAATTGGGTTGGTTAAGCGGAAAAGCTCTGGTGATATTCGAATCATCGTTGACCTCCGGGAGGCCAATAAAGTCATAATAAGAGAAGTTCATCCGCCCCCAACACTAGAACAAATCACGAAAAAGATAGGTGGTAATCAATTCTTTACTAAACTTGATGTTCGGCAAGCTTTCCATCAAGTTCTCCTTAGAGAAGATTGCCGCTACATCACCACATTTATTTCTCCCTTGGGTCTTTATCGTTATAAAAGGCTCATGTTCGGACTTTCTGCCGCCCCGGAACTATTCCAAAAAGTCATGGAAACTATTTTCGCTGATCTTCCTTGGCTTATAGTATTCATTGATGACATATTAATACCAGCCGAAACCGAATCTGAGCTACACGAACGGACGTCGATTGTATACAACCGATTAAAACAACACAATATCCTTTTGAACGCCGACAAAATTGTCTCTTGTGTATCACAAATTGATTTCTTGGGATATCACGTCTCCGCAGAAGCAATCTCCATTTCACGTAATAAACTAGAAGCAATAGAACAAAATACAGCCCCCCTAAACTGCAGAGATGGTTCGAAGCTTTCTTAGTTTGGCAAACTTCGTTCACCGACACGATCCAAATTTGGCAACCATTGCCTATCCTTTGAACCAACTCACATGGAAAGGGGTTATCTTCTATTGGAAACCTGTCCATAAACAAGCTCTTAATCAAATTAAAATATTACTCATGAATAAGAACACCCTCGCCTATTAAGACGTTAACGATGAAACGTTTGTTATATGGCACTGCACGGACTACTTTGTCTCTTTCTCGCTGCAAAGAAATTAGAAAACAACAAGGCCAGTAAAAATTGATTAGGAACGAAAGAGAAGGAGATGTTTCTGTGCAGTGCCCTATTGCCGACGGGAGCCCCGTGGGGCTCGGCGCTGTATTAGTTCAAAAGGGAAAAGACAACGAAAATCGTATTATATGTTACGCATCAAAAAACTATAACACCAATATAACAAAAATATGCTCAAACTGAGCGTGAAGCATTAGCGCTAGTTTGAGCTTGTGAAAAGTTTCACTATTATATTTACGGGAAATTCTTCCATTTAGTCACTGATCACAAGCCACTTACGGTGATTTTTGGAGACCGACTTAAACCATCCCCAAGAATTGAACGATGGAAGTTACGCTTGATGTCCTATGATTTCGAAGTTTTATACCGCCCTGGTAAAAACAATATTGCTGATCTTCTATCACGATTATGCCAGTCAGTACCAAATATTGACCCGAGCTTTGACGAAGAATCTGAATGTGTGCTAATGATGTATGTCCAATAGCAATAACACTCGATGAAATATTGACTGCCACCGGTTCAGATGAAGAACTAAAGGAACTCATAAAATGGCTACCATACCCCAACATACCAACACTTTAATAAAGGAAAAAAAAAAAAAAAAAAAAAAAAAAGCTACCATACCCCGTTCGACGGTGGTCTAAAACCTTATCATGTAGAATATCGTAGCAAACTAGCAAATTGTTAGACTACTGATGGAAATGTTTTGATGAAAGATCAGCGCATACCTAGTAATCCCTCGAATTCTCCAGAACCGAATTTTGCAACTGGCTCACGGACCTCATCTTGGAATTTCGGCAAACGTCGATTACGATCAAAGGTTTGATGGACAAGAATGGACTCTATGGTGGAAAATTTCGTACAATCCTGTACAGGATGTGCACTTGTATCAATACCTGACACACATCCAATAATAAGGACTGAGATGCCTGACAAGCCGTGGGAAAAGATAGCAGCAGATTTCATGGAAATTCCAGGCGGTTATCATTTGCTCGTTATCACAGATTACTTTTCACGCTCTGTCGAAGTTACTATTCAAACATGTAGGACAGCAAAATTAACAATTACCAAGATGAGAGAAATTTTCGCAAGATTTGGATATCCAACTGAAATTGTTTGCGACAATGGTCAACCGTTTTCCACAGCTGAATTTTCTCATTTTTGTACAACAAACGCAATCAATATTAAACACACTGTACCATATGCCGCTTTTCAAAATGGATTAGTCGAAAGACAAAATCGAACGCTATTGAAAACTCTCAAGATAAGTTGTAACTGGCGTAACGATTTACAAGATTTCCTCCACTCTTATCGAGTACCTCCTTATAGTATCACAAGACACTCGCCGTCGGTATTGCTTTTTGGATGGAACATTCGAAACAAATTACCAGGAAACTCTAAATCAATCGACATCTCTGAAGCAAGGCATAATAATGAAATATTCAAAGAAAAGGGTGGAGTGTATGCAAACTTGAAACGTAATGCGAAACCGAATAATATCGATGTTGGAGATTATGTGATTGTGAATTTTTTTTATAAAAAAGAATAACTTAACAAAAACGTACAATCCAGATCAATACCTCGTGATACAACGTGAAGGTACACGTCTTCAACTAAAAAAATAATAAAAGCGGAGTAATTTGTAATCGTCATGTCAATCATACCAAGCAGATTCTAAATGCAAACCCTATGTTAGCTATTGGAAATGATCCGGGCAGGAAATAAATTTATTGTGTAAAGATAAGTTTCGTTTCAGGATTATTTTCAGAAAAGAATTTTACGATCCCCAGAGGTACGAAAGAAATCGATTCTACAAACCAGGCAAACCCTTCTTTATAACAATTGCAACCAAACGCAGCAGGCTTCACCAAACCAACCATCAACGACGGCCGGACGAACCGTACCAATCAAGGACGGCAAGCGCTCTGGAGGACCTCTTCGAGCTACCAGCTACCAGCTATCAGAATACAAACTTTAACATTATAAAATTTATTTCCATAAAACCTAAGGAGAGAATGTAGGATCTAAGCAAGACTTGACTTATGTAACTAATTAAGAGTAGGTCAATAAATGATTCATTGAATGCTTTACCTCAGACCCGAGTAGACGTCTCTACAACTATCGAAAAGCTCTCCGTAAAAATTAAGCAAAACTTTCCGGAAGATTTCCCAAATTTTGAACAAAAAAGAATCGTTTGGCAGAAAGCCATTTGGCCGAAGACCTCAAGGCTGGAAGTTTTTTGACTGAACATGTCGTTTGACCATAGATATAATTATCAAGATGTTTGGGTCAGAGCAAGTTAGTACTCTTTTTATTGTTCTAATGTACTAAAATTTCGGTACCCAGTAAAACAAAGCAACGTTTCAAAATACATTTGAATTGTTATAATTATCCACAGTTGGCATGGTTATCATACTAACTGTTTATTTATCATTTTCCTGTGGTTTCTCACGAATAAAAAGTGGTGCTACTTCCGCTACCTCACGTTTGAATTCGAGCATTTAAATTCTCATCTGTGTGAATAGTGAGGCGTACACTAGTCAATATACAGGTCAATGTGGTATCTGAGATATAGGACATCATGTCCGTCTAGATCACGAATGAATGGTAGAATTTCCTTTTTTTAATAAGAATGGTAGCAACGCATTTTTTACAACTAGTATTTTATTTCTTATTGATTCTATGATTGGTGAGATTCTCGCGGTGTAAGGATGATTTTGAAGTAGAACACAGCGACGTTATACCTCGATAATTGGAAATGTCACGTTTTTTGTCTTTTGTCTAAGATTAACGTCTTTCGGGAAGATAGGGAAATCATTCTGCAGATTCAAATTTGAGACCGTCACGAAAAGTGGTCAGGAAGCACCCGATTTAAAAATCGAACTTCGGTACGCACTGTCCAAAATCAGTGGACCAACCAATGCCTTACGTACATCGCAAGCACAGACATCAAAATGGTGTAACTGATGGGCTGGACTCTAATCCTCAGTTCAACCAAGACATCAAGGAAAGTGGAGACGAGAGCCGCACAGCAGCTGACGCAATATGACGCCGGTAGCTGCGGTCCCAGCCGAGAAAGTGATTTATTCGTCGATTGACTGTTGCCAACAGCAACAACACTCAAGAGAAAATTCTACGCAATGATTGTTGCTGTTAGTGATTAGGAAGGCGCATTGTGGGTAGAAAATCGATTCTTCTCAGGACAAAATAGCGTTGCTTGCCGTTCCCTTGCCTCTGTAGCGGTACTGAAAATGTATTCTAAATGGTGGCATCTTAGAGGAAAATCATCGAGTGACTGTCGGACAGCAGCAGCAGGTCAAGTGAAATTTTTACGCAAGGTTCGAACTGACGTTTGGTTGCCTGAGTTATTAGCAAAGCACATTGTCGATTGAAAACAGTTCTATTCAAAATCTCCGTTTTACACAAGAAAAGGTTGAGCCGAGACAAATTTTCATCAAAGTACGAATTATAATCGCTTAACGACGGTAGAGAATCTTCGTCGGTAGCAGCGCTCGGCGGTGGGAGACGCTCCAAAAAGTTATTCGCAGGGATAACGTTCTAAATCATCGAGTAACTGACATCCGCAATACGCTCGAAGATGTCGTTTATGAACCTGTTCATTATGGACATCGCTTTTGAAGTTGTTCGGTGCTTCATTCTGTTCGTTCTACCGATCGATCGTAAAACCGGACCTCGGCTTGTCAGTATCCGTATCAATTGAGACCAAGGTCTTGCCCCTGTGTCGGCTCGTTGGCTCCGCCTTTCGTTTGTTCGATGCCAGTACACCCGTGCAAAACCAGGGTGAAGGCATTCTCTTCAAAGCACAAATCATAATTGCTTGGCGTAGGTAGCAGCGCATGTGCTCGTCGAAGTGAGACGCTGTGAAAATTTACTTGAATGGGTGGAGGCTATCGCGTTACTGCGGCAAATCATCAAGTGGTTGACATTGGTATCAGTAGCAATGAAAAGAATTTTCTTCTAGGTTTTGATTTTGGTTTTGATACTGCTTGTATTATTGAAAACAAATCGGTTCTTTTCAGAACCATCATTTTGCACAAGAGAAGAATGAGCTTAGACAAATATTTTTCAAAGAGCATAACATAATCGCTTGGCATATCACAATCGTCGGTAGCACCATCGTCGGGTGATGCTGCAAAATGGCGTCCATTTCGTTTGAAATTGGTGAAATTTTGTCCCAAGATTCAGATTTTGGTTTTGTTGCTGATAGTGATTGAAAATGAATCGGTTTTTACGATTCTAACATTTTATACAATAGAAAGTAGATTTTAGAAGAATTATCCTTACCATCAGTTTTAGTAAACATATTGAATTTTTATAAATTAAATGCACTGCATTTTACGTAATCCTACGTCCAATTGGGTTCCTGAGAAAATCGTCGGCCTCATCGAGGCACAGTACGGGACCTTCTCTCGTAGAGTGCTGCAGAATGGGGTCTTGTCCGACCCTATCCGGATCGTAGCTGGTGTGACGCAAGGATGTATTCTATCACCGTTACTGTCCCTCATCGTAATCGACGAGATTCTGGTAGGTACGATTGACCGTGAACCAAACCACGGGCTGCTATGACAGCCTTAACAATGGAGCACCTAAACGACTTCGAATTGGCTGAGGACGATGCACTCCTCGCTCAACGACGCTCTGATATGCAAAGTAAACTCAACGACCTTGCCGAGCGCTCCTCTTCGGTAGATTTAGTCATCAACGTCAACAAAACCAAATCGTTGGATGTAAACACGATGACCCCTTCCAGTTTCACAGTTGCCGGGCAATCAGTGGAGAATGTTGAAAGCTTCCAATATCTTGGTAGCCAAATGGCGTCAGACGGTGGTAGCAAGATCGACATAAGCGCACTGATCAAGATAGCAAGGGCTGCCTTTGCGAGTTTAATAAATATCTGGAAAAACAGGCAGATAAATGAACGCACCAAAATGCACCAGGATAGAGATCTTTCAAATCGGCCCTTTGCACCACCGGAGGGGTACTGGACCCATAAGGAAAAGTAAGGAAGGTTATTCCGCCGAAATGATTCGGTAAAACGACTTTTCCGTCCAAACATCAATCTCAGCCAAATGACCTGTTTGACAGGACTTTTTCGAAAAAGTTACCAGTTAGGCCGAACGTCCGAATAGCCTTGAACCGAGATGTATGAAACGTTTTTTCTGTACCGCAGCGATCACTCCCGCCCTAATTTTTTAGGCAGATTTTGGGTAGTGCACGCCGACGCAATAATGTCAGCGGCGCTGAACTGCTTGAAGCTTTCGGCAGTGGTGCACTCTTCTAGTCCTTAGCGTGTTGTTCGAATTACTCGCTGTTTATAGCTAGGTGTAAAGTATTCAGTCTGTGCGACATTTGGTGATTCGGCTTGGTAGGAGTGAAATTCGATTAGGCAGTTTGTTTTTTTAAATTCGATTTAATTGAAGAATAATCCAAATTCAACCAAATAAAGCTTTACATACTTTAGATCTTCATACTTTACCATCAAGTCGACCTCTGTCTAGTCCGGAAGAACACAAGAAACTTTCTTTGCCATCTAAAGCATTTATTCACGATGACCATCTCCAGATCGGCTGCACGGCCTCATTGTCTAGTCCCATGCAAAAAGATGAAGGTGTCCGATGGAATATATTTGCTACCCTACATAGCGACAAAGCCCAGCCAGCCCTACACCAAACGAACAAGGAACCCTTAGAAGCGACGAACCGCGCGACCACTTTGGTCTTTGACCACAAACTTCAATTAACACAATGGCAATTATCGGCGGTGCGGTCAAAACAGAGGGCGGAAGAAAAGCGCGAACATTATTGCCGCCAACATAGATACACATATATGCTGCGCATCCGTACCCTGCCCTGCGACAGGGAGGACCGTGCGGTTTGCTGTTGCCGGTACCAAAGATGCGCAAAGCGCGGGCACAATTAGTTCCATTGAATTTGCGCACTCGGAGATGCACTCTCGGGAGACAAATAGACGAACGCAGCAAGTGCGACCGCGACGACGACGGCGACGGCGAGAAGTACGCATCCCACAATATAAATATGCACAAATTGCAGTTCATTCTTTTGTCCCGTTGCTGCAGTTGCACCGATGCACTGATCCGGAGACAACAGATTACGACCTAGCAGGTTTGATGCTCCTCTGTGTGTATCATAGGGTGGGACAATCATACTGAGCATGTTCGCTTCTATGTGAAGCAAAACGTGTTCACTTTAACTGGCTCATTACAGATAAATAGCAAATAAACGATTCTAATAAAATTAATTATGGGGAAAGACGATCAAAGCAATTTGAAGATTTCTTAATAGTCATGCGTGGAAGCCATTCGGCACTGAAAATTAAAATCTTCCCCGCCCTATTACCTATATATGCGAGCCTGCACAAACATTGAAGTCTTTTATTGCGCTGGACTTGGCCGGCGGTGGCGGCAATTCAGCAGAAGCGTAGGTACGCAACTCACACCTTTCGCGCACTCTGCAAGTGCATTTACGATTCCATTGGACCATAAATTATTATGTAATTTCCCTATTGCACAACGACGCGCGGTGCACTTTGCACAGCGACCGCGCCGAGTTCATATGTCGGTGGCTGCTTGCGGTTTTGCAAACTGTACAAAGACCACGACGGGGGACATCTTCACGGATAGCAACCATCTTAGGGTTGTTTTTATTTTTCGGAAGTATCGTTCTGAATTGAAACTATGATGTTGAATGTTTCTTCTTTACAAACGTAATTACATTCTGCAAACGCAAGACTCACGTCAATAATGGAATCTAACTCGAAATTATTTCATGTAATTAAATCTACTTGTTATGCAAAAAGGGCAGTTATACAGATTTGAGTTAACATGTTTTGATCAAAACAGACGAAACGAGTCAGTGAAGCGAATTGGGTAACATTCGTTCATGAGTTTGGTTATTGTGTCACGAATTTGAAAAAAACAATGAAACTTTCTGACCGCATTCCATTTAGGGGCTGTCCACAAACCACGTAGACCGAAATTTCACTTTTTCAAACCCCCCCGTCCCCCCTAGTAGACTTTCGTAGACTTTTCCAAAACCCCTCCCTCCCCCCATGATGTCTACGTAGACTTTACCAAATTTTACAAAACATCATATGTAATTGGAAAAATATGGAAATCAACCACGTTTTAAGCAATTCAGCTATTCAATTCCATTTCCATGTAAACATTACAACAAAATTCGAATTTCAAACTTAACAAAATCACACTAAACAAAATCCAACAAAACAAAAATCAAATTGAAACGAAATCAAATTTAGTCCTCTGTTTATAACTCCTGAAATCAAATCTCAAAGCCAATTAATTTAATTACTGTTGAATTCAATTCCTCCTAGAGGTGTGCACCACCATCGCCGTCATTTCTGCATCGGCGCGCCCCTGATAAAATCTGTCACGCATCTGACCTACAATCACAGAGAACAGACATGGAGGCTCGAACAAAATTTCTTGCAAAACATGTGTAAACAAACACACCGAACCTCAACGCCATCGACGTCGACATTGCAACTCACATTCTCATTTTGACAACACGATGGCGCTGGTATGCTCTTGCGTGCATAACGACAGTAGCGCACTGTGGCATTTTTTGATGACGCTAGCACTGATTATGCACGGGATAACGGCGACATTCCAAAGTTATTCAAAATGAACAGTAAAAAGTTATCACAACATGGCGAGTACAGCTTCAACGTCTGTTCTCTGTGGTATGACATAATTTCCATAGTTTGCAAAGAAGTTCCTGCTGAAAATCAAACGAAATTCTAGTAGAATCTGCAGTAGACCTGTGCGCCGAAGTATTTGTGAACGGCGGCGGCGTAAGACCATTTTTACACCGGCGGCGGCGGCGTCGGCGGCGTCACGCCGTAAGCAATGTTCGGCGGCGGCGGCGGCGGCGGCGTGAATCGGCGTGAAGAATTTTGAGCTGAGAAATAAAATCACGCAGCAAGGCATTTCATGCTTTTTATGAATTTTAGGGTTTTTTGTACAATTGCTAGCCTCAGTCAGACTGCTGGGGGGAACAGTCTAATAGCTATAGCTTCACTTGTCATAGGATGAGTTTGTACAATCCCATTGAATTCCACCACTCAATTGTATCTTGACAGATACGTATTTCGACCTCAACAGTAAGGCCGTCTTCAGTGTCTCGTACTTGACTCGACTTTGTACAAACTCGTCTTATGACAAGTGAAGACATCCCACTAAAAAGCTCAAAATAATTTTCTTAACAGCTATAGCTTGTATCTGCACAGCAAAAGTTTACATTACATCCTTCACTAGGACATTTTCGCATCACAGCACATGAGTTCATTGGAAAGTACTTCGGATATAAATCCAGAAATTCCTCAAGATATTCCTCAGAAAATTCGAGAAAGGAATTCTAAGAATTAATTTAAAATTTCCCTAATGAATTCCTTCAGAACTTCCACCAAGAATTCCCTTAAAAATTTATTAGGGTATTTCTCCGGAACTTCTTTCCGATATTTCTTCAAAGGTTCCATCAGGAATTTCCTTCTACTTCAGGGATTTCTTCGGAAATTCCTTTACGGAGTCTTTTGGGAAATCTTCAGTAATTCATTCGAAACTATTTTTAGGGATTCCTTTGAAAATTCCCTTAAGGTGATTATAGAATGAAGCCCGTGGTGAATTTCAAATTCACCACACGTTTATCTACATACATTTTTCAAAGCCCCAAATCTGGCGTAATAGTTTTCGTACAGTGCCGAAACTTAAATTATGATTGTTCAGCATAACTAAGCAAACGATCTATCATTATTTCAGCCCCATACGCGTTATGGTTCTTTTATCTTGTGCTCTTGAAAAAAATTTGGAAAAGCACGTGGTTTACAAAATGGCCGATTTCTGGCTTCATTCTATAATCACCTCGAGAATTAGATACCAATGGAAAATTCTTCAAGAAGTTCTATGAGAATACCTACGGACACTGTTTTAGGAATACATTCGAAAATCTATTTGGGAGAAATCCTCCACAAATTTCTAATAGAAAATCTTTCAGTAATTCATCAAAACATTTCGGAAACTCTAGGAAGTTATTTTTGGTATTCTTTCGAAATTTCCCTCTGGAATTTATTTGAAAAAAATTCTTCAGGACTTCTTTTCAAATTTCTTATGGAAATCCCTTCGGATATTCCTTTAGCAACTCTTCCAGAAATTGGTCCATAAAAAAATGCGAAAATATCAAAATTATAGTTATGTAGTTACATAGTTGAGAGACTATGTTACATAGTAACATTTTTTTTCATTAATACATTCACTAGATATAAATGTTTTTTTTTTCATGATACGTTTGCTTACACACATATATATGAATAGTAGAAATAACCCTTTAATGTACAAACACATAAGTTGAAAAATATTTTCGCATTTTTTTATGGGCCATACTGTAGACCTTCGAAAATTTTCTTTTAAATTACTTTAAGAATTATTTCGGGAATCTCTTCAGAATTTCTATTGGGAATTCTTTGGAAATTTTGTTTGTAAATTCCTTCTTTTTTTAAAACGTTTCAAGAGTTTTTTTTATTTGAAAATAAGTTTAACCTTTGTTAATACCTAAGTTAACACCTTTTGAAATTCTTTCCGGAACTATTCCTGCAGTAATTTTGTATGGTTTACTGAAGTAATTTTCTAAAGACTTCCTGGAGGAAGTTCCAAAAGAATTTCTGAAAATATTACAAATGCCTGCCAGGGGTTTCTGAAGGAATCCCTGGATAAATGTCCAAATTAATTCTTGGTGGCTTTTCTAAAGAGATTTTCGAAGAAATTCCTGAAGAAATTTCCGACTCAATTGTTGAAGGAATAACCGAAAAAGAACCTGAAAAGATTTTCGAACAGAATTTTAAAATGAGTTTCTGAAGGAATATTCGAAGGAATTCTGAAAGTAATTTACGAAGGAATTTTAAATGGATTTTCCAAACAGCTATTGGAATTTACATAGAAATTCCTATATTTCTCCTGGAATTTCTTCAAAAACCCGGACAGTAGTAAAACAAATTCAGTTTTGACTCTAGAATCAAAATTACATGCCAAGAAAAACTCCCAAAATATCGAGATTGCAGGGCTGGTAGCGACCAATGTCGTTCAAAATAGTGACTTTAGTGACCAATGCTGACGAAAAAAGGGACCAAATAGAATTCCATTTCACTAAACATGTATTCATCTCATCGCAAAACAAACAAATACAGCACAATCTTCATTGTATCTTTTCACAAACATGTATGCTCACTGTTTAAAGATCAAAGAATCATTTCAAAATCTTTTTTTTTGTTAATGACATGTCTGAACAAGCAGTTTGTTCGGTATATCATACGGTGTGTGTCAAATTCAAAATCATTACATTTTTTAAACATTCACGATTTTTAATATTTGAGTACCCAAAATTTATGCATTTTCAGTTTCAAAAGTATATCATCTGAATATATTTTTAAATATTCACAAGTATTGATACGTAATCAATTAACCGCCTCAAATCCCATTACCTTATTAAACACAGATGCAGATTTTAATATTTCGATTCATTTTATGTTACAAAATTGTTATATTTATTTCACAGACAAACAGACATAACACTCGTCAAATTTCCATCGTTCCCTGATTTACTGGTCAATTCAAATAATCATTAGTTGGCCAATCGATCACTTGTGGCGCGCGCATCGTTTTTGCTCGAGTTTGACGTTTGCTCACTACCGCCACCTGGTTCGTGATTTGCCCAACTAACTGAAATCAACAGATGTCGTTAGTGTTTGAACGACGATGAATTTGATGGGTAAATGTTCAATGTGTTATGTCTGTTTGTCTGTGTTTATTTGTTACAAAAAATGGAAAGCATGCATGTTTGCTTAAAGAATGCATTAATGACCTTTCGACCAACCCCTTGCTCACTTTCGGTTTCCTCGAAACACTGGAAAGTATATCTAAAATTGAAAATATCAATCTGAACGTAAACAGTTCAATTGATACGAAATGAAATTTAATAGTTTTTGAAAAAACTTATAAAAACAACAAAAAGGGGGTTCCCGTTGCATAGTAGGCTACACGTTCGCCTTACAAGCGGATGGTTTGATTCCTAGCCCCTCCACCAAACCCCGTCAGTCGTCGGATCTGCAGCCCATACGGAGGCGTTTTGGGGTATGCTCCTTACCGTCACGATTGCCTGATGACGACTGACAACTTGTTCTGCTCGGAGGCATTTCTCCAATAACAATACAACGATCTAATGGATACACGACATGGACAAACGGACACAATGGACTCACGATGAGATGGACTGGCACCGACAACAATAATGGTAATGAAAATCTAAAAATAGATTCTGTGTGGATTCTGTACAGCACAGTAGCGGTTAAATAACACAGAGTGCCTAACAAATAAAGAAAGGAATAAAAAAACAACAAATCCCTGTGCGCATTCTGTTTGCATCACTTATAGTTTATAAACTATGACATGAAACTCTTTCAATGAGTTATTGTCGAAAATCCCATAAGAACACCAAGTTGGCCAAGTTTCAAAGCGAATATTAAGTCCCGAAGGAGTTAGAGCAACTTTCGGACCAAAAAGCACTCTGCGGTCATTTTTCCGATCCGTCATTCAATTTCCGCCATGAACTCTAGGAATTGGCCAAAATTAAAATTAGCCAAAAGTTTCAATATAGTTGAAAGTAGTGACTTTAGTGATTTGAGCTCGAAAAAAATAGATTATAGTGACTTACCAAAAAAAAGTGACCAAGTCACTAAAAAGTGACCCGCTACCACGCCTGAGATTGCGGATATTCGAATATTCTCAAGAATTCCTTGGGAATTTACAGCAGGAGCTCCTTCGAAAATTTCTACATATTTTTTTTCGTAAATACCTTTTACAATTCTTTAGGAAATCTATTCGGTAAGTCATCTAGAAACTCATTCTAGTATTCAATAATTCCGTCAGGAATTCGATTGAAAATTTCTCCAGGAATTCCTTAAAAAAAACCTCCACAAATGAAACCAATTTTTCTGGAGATTCTTTAAAAACTCTCCTGCGACAAACTCCTCCTCCTGACAATTAGCAATTTTCAAAGGAACTTCTAAAGGAATTACCGACATGCTTAAATTTCCTAAAGGAGTTCTTTGGACATTCCTCCAAGAATTCCTTCGGAATTTTTTCCAGGGATTCCTTCAGAAAATCTTCCAGACGGAGATAAATTCCGAAATTCCTCAAAACTCTAAGAATTTTCTTCAGGTACTCCTTTAGAACTTCCTCCAGGACTTCCTTTAGAAATTATTTCAGGAAAACCAGGAAATTTCTTTGGGAATTGTTCATCAAAATAAATCGAAACCGTTATTTTTAGAGCAATTCTGGCTATTTAAGTACAAGGAGAGTGAAGGAAATGTCCAATTTGGTGGGTTACGTGCCCCATCGTGTTCCAGCTTCAGAAGCCAAGTTACCATTATTGCTTTCTTTACACAGCAAATAATTTTGAAAATTCAACGACGTGTAAATATGCACCTCAAACGAATTAACATTCGATATTCAATTAAATTTGATTGAATTTTACAAGGAAGCACCGTTTAAATTTATTTCGATTTAAAAGAGTAGTGAGATCGATTGAATGTTACGTTTATTTGCATGCTCCAAATATGTGCATGAAATTACATTTAAAATCACAACATATTTTTATCTGTGTAGCCAATAAGATCTTGGATGATCTAACATTTAACACGCCAATGCGGATAAATGTGACAGAGATAGAAGCAAACAAATCTGCTAAAGGTATAACAGCTATTTAATTAATGCCTGATAGGTTGTCTTGGTCCGGCAGATGCAAACGATCTGCATACTGTGATTTTTGTGTTGGCCAATCATCGGCGTGAAATACGAAATTCGGCGGCGTCGAGCCAACCGGCGTATGGCGCGCCGCCGACACCTTGACCGGCGTCGGCGTACGTCAATAAGTGTCGGCGGCGGCGGCGTGGCGCGGCGGCGCACAGGTCTAATCTGCAGTAAAATCCAAGTGAAGATTTTGAAAAAATCTCGAAGGGTTTTATAGAATACTTTGGATAATTTTCCTGCTCAACACTGAGGAATTTCCTGGCGAAATCCATGATAGTTTTAAGCTTATAGTTAAGAGAAATTCATTAAATTTTTCAGGAGAAATGCAAGAGGTTATTTCGGTAAAGTCTTGCAAAAAAAAACCGGAACATCCTAAAAAAATCAAACAAGTGCGAAACGAAGCTGCTGTATAAATCGCTTTTAAAAAACATTAAATTAAAAAGTCTACGTAGACTTTTGGTATACCCCCCCGTCCCCCTTCGTAGACTATCGTACACTTTTTCGAAACCCCTCCCCCTCCCTCAAGAGTCTACGTGGTTTATGGACAGCCCCTTACTGAATCCTTGAAATCATTTTCTTGTCACTTTATATCAACGTACGAATACCGCAGGTCTGTCCGTTATATTACTCAAATTTGGGCATTTTCTACCGGTGCCAGCGAAAGTGGTAGATACATGTCACATTGAGTAAATTGTTAGGATTTTTTTTCAGAAATTTCAAGCACATTTGAGTAAAATGTACTTGTGGCAAGAAAAAGTAACAGAAACCAAAACTATTACCAGTACACAATGGAAGTAGGTGATTTTGAAATTCAAATAAGCACCCATTTCATCGAGCTTTCTTCACTGCCGTAATCTGAAAAAGTTACGTATACGCCATTTTGCAATATTAGTGTTAACGGAATCTACTCGTCACACTCTTTAACAGAAAGTGGAAAACCTATATGTTGGCGCAAACGTCACTACGGCTATTCATTTGTCATAAAACGATTTAGTACTATCCCACTTAATTCCTCCACTTGATAGAAACTTTATAGGTACGTTTTTCGCAAGCAAAGCCCTCTTCAGTATCTCATAGGGTAAAATTCCCAACAATGGACCCCCTGGTAGCGGAGTTTTGCTCTTCATGTCATAAGGAGTAGAAAGTTTCAACATATCAATTCTGCTTGATATCTAATCAAAAGTTCTGCCTCTTCTCTTCCCGATACATACAGTAAATACTAAAATACACGACGTTATTCGTTGAAATTAACATTTTAAAGTCTGACCGAATTCGTCCTATAGAAGACCCCATGGGGGTCCATAATAAGAAATTGCTTCCCTATAGTCGACACTTCATTTGATTTTTATGTTCTGTTTTGGGACGTTATTCTTCCCTATTGTGCACCCCCAAAATATTCATATAATGGACACTCTTGTGTTTATTTTTTATAGAATTGTAAAAAATCATCTAATTTTACTTTCCATTGCATTTCCAATGTATGTAATCAAACCTTAGGACTGGTAGGTTCTCCCGGTGGAATTTCATAACAAAATGTTGACATTGTGCTGCAATAATGCAAAACCGGCTGTAGGGTCCACTATTGGTTGGGGGTCCACTATTAGGTACTTTACCTTACGTGACTGGACTTAGTCAAGTTAAGTAATGAAATTAAATGGGATAGACGTTCCAGCCCTAAAACACCACCAATCAGATCAGAGCTTAGGAACAGGAGCTTTTTTTTCAGGTTCGTTTATTTGGTAGGCTCAGGCGTGTGTTCACTTTACGAAGCCATGGTTTTTTGTGATATATACAATGAATATCATTTAATTTTTCAGTTAATAAGAGGGGGGTAGAAGCCAGCGTACTCGTGGTGACTCGAGTTTATTTTAGGAACAGGAGCTTAACATATCTTAATTGATACAACCTATATTTCACAAATCCAGTAGACCAGCAGGATTTTTATTTTTTCGGAAGGAGAGGATTGGGGCCCATTTGGAGAGCGGGCTTGGTAGTCATATGGCTACTGCTTCTGCCTCATACGCAGGAGGTCGTGGGTTCAATCCCAGGTCCGTTCCATTCTCCTACTTTGTATCTTTCTCTATATTTCTCATGTTCTAGCAATCGCTAAAACTGGAAATGGACTTCCATACCGTTTCCATTACTATTCCTGTACTTTCAACTTGAGTATTCTAACAGTAATCTGCTAGCATTGGAAATGAAATATAGAGCTCGTTTCCTACATCCACTTAGAAATTCTATCAATTACCTTCTCCTATTTATCACATTGGCAGCTCGTTAACCAAGACGGACCTCTGCCTCTCGAACCTAACCCAAAAATTCCAACAAATTCCGCATGATCTCGTGGCAAGTGCAGAGGTATATTCGGCTTGCAGTGGGCGAGTGATTGCATCATCATTTCCTCCCCCTTCCCTACATTGACTTGCATTCTGACGTGGCAGGCGCCAGTATGACCTAACAAATGAGATCACCAGTACTTGTACATTGAAGATGTGTGCTAGTCCCAAGCAAACATCTGTTGGTTCCCTGTGCAAGAACAGCTGATCTGGTCATAATGGA
This sequence comes from Armigeres subalbatus, assembly GCF_024139115.2. Taxonomy (NCBI): domain Eukaryota; kingdom Metazoa; phylum Arthropoda; class Insecta; order Diptera; family Culicidae; genus Armigeres; species Armigeres subalbatus. The sequence continues at coordinate 283,598,795 of NC_085141.1, forward strand.
GTAGCAACTACGAGCAGTCAATCAAGCTCAAGCTCAAGCTCAAGCAATGGAAGCTGCGGCTTTTTCCAGCTGCTAGCAAAGCCATCAATTGCTTCCTCAAAACCATGCTCGAGTTTCAAAGAGCTGTATCTTGCGTACACTTTTTTGAAATCATTCAGAATCTGCTGATTGAAATATTAATTAGAAAATTGTTAATGTTTAAGCAGAGTAATGCCGTAATCCGAACGATCGGGATTCTAGATTCTATGCAATTTGTTGATGCCTCATCTGTACTTGGTTCACCCATAAATTTACTCAACATGGCGCTTCTCGAGCAACTTTAAAATCGTATTAACAATTCCGAACTAGATGTGTAGTGACGGAGATAAGCAAAGGTTCATTTTGTTTCTTTATTAAAGTGTTTTTATAAGTTCAAAAATTGAATATTTCTTCGTCGTAACCGAAAACCCAAAAGAATATGCACAAAGCTTGTATTTTTTTTCTTTTTCTTGTGCATTTCTCCTGATGTTTTCCTTGGTTCTCGAGATCTCATTCTATATGCCGAGCTCACTCGCAGCTTTTCTTTACCGCCATCTTTGGAGTCATTACCAGTCCGATGATCCTTTTTCGGGGAAATCTCAGAATATGATAAAGCTCCGTCAATTTAATTGTTACAGCATCTGATGAAGAACAACTACACTACTTTAAACAAATATTTAAGCTGTTGGTTTTTTTTCATCAATTTTTTCTATACTCCAATCTTTACTTCTGATGCTCGAATACATTTGTGAATACAATAAAAAAATATAAACTTTAATCTGAATGGCATTCAACAAAGAATCTGCAGCCTGCACGTGAATTCATGAATGGTTCTGAACGAGAGGTAGCATTCTTGAAGATAGACGGCTTCAAGCCATACAAAAAACATACCTAAGTCAGTTTGGTGAGTGTATTGAGTTGTAAAAATTTATGATTGTAATAAAGGCAACAAATGCAAACTGGTTGAAAACAACTTGGACCACTTTTTGGACGGCTTTGAAGGTATTTTGGGGATATTCTTCTTCTTCTTATTGGCATTACATCCCCACACTGGGACAGAGCCGCCTCGCAGCTTAGTGTTCATTAAGCACTTCCACAGTTATTAACTGCGAGGTTTCTTAGTCAAGTTACCATTTTTGTATTCGTATATCATGAGCCTAACACGATGATACTTTTATGCCCAGGGAAGTCGAGACAATTTCCAATCCGAAAATTGCCTAGACCGGCACCGGGAATCGAACCCAGCCACCCTCAGCATGGTCTTGCTTTTTAGCTGCGCGTCTTACCACACGGCTAAGGAGGGCCCATTTTGGGGATATTATTGAATTGAAATATAGATTCTTATGAAATTTCTTAATTAAAAGCTTCAAATCAAGATTTCTTGAGATTCCTCCTAGGGATTTTTTTAAAAATTGGACCAGAGGTGCAGAATTACCCTAGGAATCGAGACCTGTACTTGGTTTTGATGGACATATTTATTTAATAACTAGCAGACCCGACGAACTACGTTTCGCCTAAAATTGATTTATGATCAGAGACAGTTATGCAAAAAAATGTGTTCCATTTGTGTGGGAGCCCCTCCTTCTAGAGCGGGGAGGGGTCTCGAACCATCTTAAGAACCTTCCCCGGGCCCAAAAACCCCACCATACAAATTTTCACGCCGATCGGTTCAGTAGTTTCCGAGTCTATAAGGTTCAGACAGACAGAAATTCATTTTTATGTATATAGAAGAAGAAGAAGAAGAATATAACGGTCTACCGGGGCACCGTGCAATGTATTATCGCTGAATTATTGATTAATTCTCGTGATGAGCCAACGTTACACCCTAGGCTAACATTACCTCCCGCTACCCTAAAACATCGAGATGTATATGGTCATCTCTAGTAACACACCAACCTGGGCGGAAATAGTGCATACGCTTTGTTTATTCAGATTTTCGTGTACAGCTTTGCAGAAGAAACTTTATAACACTTCAAACCAAACGATGTTTACCATATGTTTTGCTTCAGAGAATTTTTGAATAGTGTCAAAACATGTTTTATGTAGCGTAATAAAATAGATTGAAACCATTAACTAAGATAATGATTTAATACTATTTTTTCTGTTTTCAGGTAATACTGATTTTGCAAATTCCATTCCCACATCTTAGTAAGTATTCCATTTTAATTATAATTATTAACTCTTTTGTTCTGTCAATTTTGTTTCAATCATTTGCTGGGTGCTTAATGACTCAATTATGCAACATAGCATAGCGTTGTCACGGTTTAATTCGAAGATTGGACCCAAATGATGAATACGTAATGACTTATTTGAAACTCTCTACCCAGAAAAAGTTTCTTGTTGTCTGACACCCCCGAATACCTTTTTGCCTTTCTCGTACACTAAGTGTACGTAAAGGCTATAATACTGCTTCAAAAACAAAATTTTGATAGGAGGCCGATACCGATCGACTCAGCTCGACGAATTGAGGTGATGTCTGTATGTGTGGATGTATGTGTGTGTGTGTATGTGTGTATGTGTGTATGTGTACAAATTTTGTAGACACATTTTTTTGAACTTCCCATTGTCCGATTTGCTCGCTACAAGTTGCAGTCGACGCGGAATTCAGTCCCATTGTTTGCTATTGAAAATTAGATCAATAGCTCATCGCAATCTGGAGTTATGGCCAAAAAACTGTTTTTGCGTATAAAAAAATAGCAAAATATTCTACACTTTCCTAGATTCGAACCGCTGACCTTTGGGGTGAAAGGCGCTTGCTCTACCACAAAACCATCGGGTCACACATGGTATGAGTAAATATAAGTTGTAGAGTATTCATCAAATTGGTATCCGTTCATTTCTTTTCAAAACCACAGAGTTCACTCTGCTAGGGTAACGGTACCAATATTGGAAGTATTATTGAATCAATGAAAGAAAATATATTTGATAAAATCAATAGTGGTTCTAAATTGATAGTTTTAATGCATTAACTGATAAACAAACTTTGAATTTGCTAGAAATAAAATTGGATTCATTTCGTCTTGCTAATCAATCTAATTTTCTAGGAGGTAAAATGAGCTCCACTATACTGCCGTCGCAAGCATAATCGTCCAATATTGATTTTGCATGGAAGAAAATATGGAACAGTTACGCTTGCGGCGGCAGTATATAGGTAGGAAAGCCAATTTGTTGGGGAAATTATTGTTTTCAATTAGTATTCATAATGGCATAACTACAACGTGTCACTTCAAGTAAAGCAAACGTTAAGAAATGCAATGATGAACAATATTATTAAGAACCCATTGTCTTCACTGAAGGCATGATCGCCCTATAAGTATTTATTTGGGTAACCTCTAACGAAGAGAAAACTGTTCAATAATTAATAACGTTTCTCTTTACTAAACGTAATCAGGCCCATTTTTTCTATTATTTTGCTATCATGCGCTCGCATACCCTATATACGAGTGAACTTCTCACGTGGCAGCTATTTTTGTGGCGTTCAATCAGCGTATGGGAGCGCAGCTGGTGTACGTGAGGACGCTATGCAAGCACATTTCGGCGGGAGCGAACGGCACTGCATTCGCTTCAGTCGCTTGCCGTCGGATGAATATCGCAGAAGGAAGCATCACCAACACACTTTGGCCCTGACGGAAGCGAGTAAACAAAATGGGGGCCGGGTGATGCTTTTCTATTTCACCCGGTAAGGGATATAAGGTGCAATTTTAAAATAATTGTTAAAACGTTAAAACACAATTTAGCCGAAAATAGTTAGATTTTTCGGGTTCGAAATTTAGTTTACTTTTAGATTGGCAACATGAAAGTCTAATTATTTCGATTAAAAACATGTGTAAATATGTAGCCTAGCATATACTGGTGTTGGACTGCGTGAGAGTGCTCTCGGCTCTCAGATTTGACAAATCGATGTTTTAATCTTTAACGCAGAGAAGTCGTTTTAAAAAATTGGTATTGAGTTATAGAAAATAAAAATTGTTTATAAATATGTTTTCGAAAAAAAAAGTGGACCGAACGAGTGTCGAACATAGGCTCTCTGAGTGAGAGGCTAGAACGATACCCCTCAGCGATCTTTACTTCTTTAATGAGTGGTGATCGAAGTATAACAGGTTATACGCAATTTGCACTGATCATCGGCTGCTTGTGCATTCGTGCGGCAACGCACCGGATGCTGTGTTTAGGTTCCGTGGCATATTTAAATCATCTGCCGTTGAAAAACATATACGATTGAGTCTACGTCATGTGCTTTTGTGTCAATTCATTCAGATATGTCACCTAATATTCATAGTGTTTTGATGTGCAGGGAAGCAACATCAATTTCAACGTTTAATTTGAATCCTCTGTAATGCATTCTTCCTGGCGTTACAGCAAATAATCTTTATTGGCACAGTATATGTAGAACATGGCTTTTCTAACAATTAGTTAGTAAATAAACCAATTTATTTTAGTAAATGGTTTTGATTTTCTACAAATATTAACTTACTATATTCGTACCTTTTCGCTTGCATATCTTCTGTGTGGTTTTGATAGTTAATTAATTCATGCTATACATAAGTCCTAAATCTTGGACTTCGCAAGACCAATTAATTGGAACCCCATTCATAGTGATAACATATATGTTTGAAGTTTTCAAATATCACTCGGATTATGTGGGAGAAGCTGAGTTTCGGAAGGATTCGGAGAAAATGTTCCATTCTTGCAAGTCAACGAAAATGTATCCAAACTTTTCTACAATCCAAGCATGTTTTGGATCATGTAGTAATCTCAGTTCGATCATTTAGTTTGTCGATGATTCATCCCGGAGGTTAAATTTCAAAACGTGTTTTATGGTGGACTTCTGGTGCGACAATTTTTCGACAGCTCTGCCCTACAGTTTGTTGTTTTAATTTAACTAATAATCGATTTAAAGCACTAGTTTGTAATAACTTATACTGAATGATAACAAAAAAATTTTTTTTTATTAGTTATTATTAGTCAGTATAAGTTACTGCAACTAGCGCTTTCATTTTGTTATTAGTGCAAAAGAAACAACAATAAGGCAGAGTTGTATAAATCTTCGCACTAGAAATGGTGGGTGATGTTTGAAATTCAACCTTTGGAATGAGTTATTGACAAACTACTAAATGTATAGGTTTGATAATTAATAAATTAATTAAGTATAATATTAGGTATGCAATCAGTATGATATAAAGTATTACACATTATTGGCCCAAGTATGCTGATTTAGGTAACACCAGCTCTGTCACGACTCACGAGTAATCTATCAGATTGTGTACATGGATAGTTTACCTGTATGGAGTGAACTGATAAATAATTTTGGATCTTTTGGATTTTGGATACAAAACCAAATTAAAATTAATTAGTTCTAATTCAACCTTCGTACCATCACTATGAAATGCTCTCCATATGAAAAAAAAAGCAACCATAGTAGAATTATCTTCAGATTTTATAAGGTCGGATCTAATTCGTTAATTTTAGTTGAAAAGTGGTTGAATGGTCAATGACAAAAACGAAGCTGCTATCAGCAAAAAATGAATTCTTACCAATATGAAGAATCATACTATTCAAAACAATAATTTTAAAAAGGCTAGCTTATTGATTGGGTGACAGAAGCCTAAGCTGGATTCTGACTTCAAACTGAGAAGCACTCGAATGTTTGCCAACTGGAAACATTTTTTGTTCTATATCCCGGGATTTTTTGTAATACTAAAATTAATGCTAATACTAAAATAAAACGTCACTGCATTCGCTTCAGTCGCTTGCCATTGGATGAATATTGCAGAAGGAAGCATCACCAACACGCCCCATTGGCCCATCACCCCGGCAAGGGTGAAGGGTGTCAATTTTAAAATGATTGTTAAAATGTTAAAACACATTTTAGCCGAATATAGTTAGATTTTTCGGGTTTGAAATTTATTTTTCTTTTAGATTGGCAACATGAAAGTCTAATTATTTCGATTAAAAGACATGTGTAGATATGTAGTCTAACATATATATGTTATACTTCGGCTACCTGTTGGTGGTGTTGGATTGCGTGGGAGTGCTCTCGCCTCTCAGATTTGACGAATCGATGTTTTAATCTTTGTTTACAAACGCAGAGAAGTCGTTTTAAAAATGTGGTATTGAGTTATAGAAAATAAAAATTGTTTATAAATATGTTTTTGAAAAAAATGAGAACCAAACGAGCGTCGAACACAGATTCTCTGAGTGAGAGGCTAGAACGTTACCCCTCAGCTACCTTTACTTCTTGGATGAGGGGTGATCGAAGTATAACAGGTTATATGCAATTTGCACTTATCATCGGCTGCTTGTGCATTAGTGCGGCAACGCACATGGTGCTGTGTTTTTAGGTACCGTGGCATATTTAAATCATCTGACGTTGAAAAACATATACGATTGAGTTTACGTCATGTGCTTTTGTGTCAATTCATTCAAATATGTCACCTAATATTCATAATGTTTTGGTGTGCAGGGCAGCAACTTCAGAATCAATTTCAACATTTATTTTGAATCCTCTTTAATGCATTCTTCCTGGCGTTTCAGCAAATGATTCATATTGGCACAGTATATGTAAAACATGGCTGGTCTAACAATTAGTTTGTAAATACAACAATTTATTTTAGTAAATGGTTTTGATTTTCTATAACTACTTACTATATTCGTACCTTTTCGCTTGCATACCTTCGGTGTGGTTTTTGATAGTTAATTAATTCATGCTATACATAAGTCCTAAATCTTGGACTTCGCTAGACCAATTGGAACCCCATTCATAGTGACAACACATCTGTTTGAAGATTTCAAATAGCACTCGGATTATGTGGGAGAAGCTGAGATTCGGTAGGATTTGAAGAAAAAAATTCTTTTTGGCAAGTCAATGGAAAATGTATCCAAACTTTTCTACAATCCAAGCATGTTTTGGATCATGTAGTAATCTAAGTTCGATCATTTAGTTTGTCGATTACGTGTTACGTGTTTAAACGTGTTTTATGGTGGACTTCTGGTGCGAATATTTTTCGACATTTATCCTCTGGAATGAGTTATTGGCAAACTACTAAATTATCCATAACAAATTACTCTAAGGCAATCAACGATTTTTGATTTCCTGATAGAATAATATCAGGTATGCAATCAGTATAATATAAAGTATTACACATTATTGGCCCAAGTATGCTGATTTCGGTAACACCAACTCTGTCACGAGTAATCTATCAGATTTTGTACAGTGATAGTTTACCTGTACAGAGTGATCTGATAAATAATTTTAGATCAGTTCATTATAATATATACAAAAACAAATTAATATGAATCAATTTTAATAAAACCTTCGGTTAATCACTCCGAAACAGCGCTCGACATTTGTTCGCAATTTACTCACTTACGCAGATGACACGAACCAACTCTCTCCTTTATCCGTCATCATCACAGTTCTCAGAGGAGCCCACGGCCGCTGCGCTGGGTTGGCTGATGGCACGGTGACTGATGGGGTGTCGTTATTTCGTGTTCTCCTTTTCTCCCGCTGTTTCATGATTCAGAAATTTCCCTTCGCGGACTCGGAACCAGCGACGTCTCCTCCGGTCCGGCCCCGATGGAATGAGTAAGATAATTTACTTACGTAAGGACGTGCACTCATTTGTACACCGGTGTTGACTGCCGCTGCTGCGGTGAGGTTGAAGGTTTCGAATTTCTTGAAGTATACGATCTGCCACTTATGCGACAGTGTGGAGACGACAACTATGCGGAGTAGACAATGACAGTTCAAATTGTCACCTCGCAGCAGAAGAAATTCGGGGAAGTGCGTGAAAATATTTATCTGCTCAGCTTTTGAAGGCCTACGAGAGCAGCCAGCGCTACTTGAGGTGACGGTCCCCGTTGTTGGAGATGAGCGACCGGTGTGTGTCAACAGCAAACATGACCACCGAAATCGGTAAAATTTATTCAAATTGTATGCCGAGCGTGGGCGTAAACTACTTCGGGTGCTGGAAAACGTGCTTGGAGCAACGAGATCTTTGGCGTTCGGCAGAAGGTGCCGCCGCTTGTCGTAAGACGAGATAATTTTGATCGAGAGCATCGTAAATTAGCGCGCGGGCAACGGTTTTCTGCTTTTCGGTGGTAGGGTGAACGTCTTCGTCGGTCGGACGTCACATACGCGCGAACGAACCAACCAACGGCAACCAGTTCAGCATGGCCTGCGGCACCGTCGACGCTGAATTAGTGGCAAACGACTTCATTTTTATCTTGATTGCTGCGTGGTGCTGCTGACGACGGGGCGTTGATACTGTTAGTTGTTTTCCGCTCAGGATTAAGCCTGGGGTGTTGAAGGGAAGTTACTCGTTGACTATTCATATGGCCAAATATGGTACAGCGCACGTGCTGCTGCTGCATAGATTATGGTGCGCGTTGCATGTGGCATAGTAAATACCAAAACGGTACTTGTTCTCCGTTGCAATGAATTTGTTGCTAGTGGTATGTTGTCCTTATTTTCGAAAATTCGGTGGTTTCTCCTTTCATAAGACGAGTTAGTGAAGGAGACTGGGGAGACTTGATTCCCTTTTCTTATTTCCGATGTATCACAGCCAAAATAAATAAACTTACGCGGTTTTGCATAGATTCTATCAGAAATATTCAATTTTACTTTACTGATGTGTGACAGTCTGTAAATTGTTCACCTGTCATAAGACGAGTTTATACCATCCCATTGAATTCCACCACTTAATTGTATTTTGACAGATACGTATTTCGACCTCAAAGGTAAGGCCGTCTTCAGTGTCTCGTACTTGACTCGACCAAGTCGAGTCAAGTACGAGACACTGAAGACGGCCTTACCTTTGAGGTCGAAATACGTATCTGTCAAGATACAATTAAGTGGTGGAATTCATAGGATGGTATAAACTCGTCTTATGACAGGTGAAAACATTCCACTAAAAAGCTCAAAATAATTTTCTTATGATATGGAAATGCTAATATCATCTTCCAAACTTGGACGTACATGTTCATGATAGCATTAGAGGCGAAAGTATAGAATTGATAGTTCCGTTAGGATACGGCAGGCATGAAGAATGTTTCATAGAAGTCGATTTGAAAGCGAGCGGAGGGCAATATTTGTGATGGCACATATCACGACCTTCCTTCTGCCAAGCTCCCGTATGAAGGGGAGGGAAGAATATCAGTGTGGAAGCTGATATATCTCCACTGGCAAAAGGAAGGTGGTTTGACTGCTCATATGCCATCGCGTGCGGAAGGATTTGCTATCGACGAGTACTGTCTCCAAATTTCTAATATGACATCAGCATTTAGTCGAATAGGATTTTTATTGCACAGTTCTGTTTTCTCATTGCGTCCGTCTCGTCGCAACCAACTTGGCTGCCTCGGAGAGAACAAAGCAGAGAAAGGCACTGCTGCTGTACCGTCGACCAATAACAGCTGAATTGATGGATGCCCCCACCAAGGGTAGTACACTAAATTAATGATTTCGTGTGTGATACTTCTACGTGAAGTTAAACGATTTACAATGATATGGAAATGCTAATATCATCTTCCAAACTTGGACGTACATGTTCATGATAGCATTAGAGGCGAAAGTATAGAATTGATAGTTCCGTTAGGATACGGCAGGCATGAAGAATGTTTTTATAGAAGTCGATTTGAAAGCGAGCGGAGGGCAATATTTGTGATGGCACATATCACGACCTTCCTTCTGCCAAGCTCCCCTATGAAGGGGGAGGGAAGAATATCAGTGTGGAAGCTGATATATCTCCACTGGCAACAGGAAGGTGGTTTGACTTGCTCATATGCCATCGCGTGCGGAAGGATTTGCTATCGACGAGTACTGTCTAAAATTTCTAATATGACATCAGCATTTAGTCGAATAGGATTTTTATTGCACAGTTCTGTTTTCTCATTGCGTCCGTCTCGTCGCAACCAACTTGGCTGCCTCGGAGAGAACAAAGCAGAGAAAGGCACTGCTGCTGTACCGTCGACCAATAACAGCTGAATTGATGGATGCCCCCACCAAGGGTAGTACACTAAATTAATGATTTCGTGTGTGATACTTCTACGTGAAGTTAAACGATTTACAATGATATGACAGACAGTACTCGTCGATAGCAAATCCTTCCGCACGCGATGGCATATGAGCAAGTCAAACCACCTTCCTTTTGCCAGTGGAGATATATCAGCTTCCACACTGATATTCTTCCCTCCCCTTCATACGGGAGCTTGGCAGAAGGAAGGTCGTGATATGTGCCATCACAAATATTGCCCTCCGCTCGCTTTCAAATCGACTTCTATAAAACATTCTTCATGCCTGCCGTATCCTAACGGAACTATCAATTCTATACTTTCGCCTCTAATGCTATCATGAACATGTACGTCCAAGTTTGGAAGATGATATTAGCATTTCCATATCATTGTAAATCGTTTAACTTCACGTAGAAGTATAACACACGAAATCAATAATTTAGAGTACTACCCTTGGTGGGGCATCCATCAATTCAGCTGTTATTGGTCGACGGTACAGCAGCAGTGCCTTTCTCTGCTTTGTTCTCTCCGAGGCAGCCAAGTTGGTTGCGACGAGACGGACGCAATGAGAAAACAGAACTGTGCAATAAAAATCCTATTCGACTAAATGCTGATGTCATATTAGAAATTTGGAGACAGTACTCGTCGATAGCAAATCCTTCCGCACGCGATGGCATATGAGCAAGTCAAACCACCTTCCTTTTGCCAGTGGAGATATATCAGCTTCCACACTGATATTCTTCCTCCCCTTCATACAGGAGCTTGGCAGAAGGAAGGTCGTGTGATATGTGCCATCACAAATATTGCCCTCCGCTCGCTTTCAAATCGACTTCTATAAAAACATTCTTCATGCCTGCCGTATCCTAACGGAACTATCAATTCTATACTTTCGCCTCTAATGCTATCATGAACATGTACGTCCAAGTTTGGAAGATGATATTAGCATTTCCATATCATTGTAAATCGTTTAACTTCACGTAGAAGTATCACACACGAAATCATTAATTTAGTGTACTACCCTTGGTGGGGGCATCCATCAATTCAGCTGTTATTGGTCGACGGTACAGCAGCAGTGCCTTTCTCTGCTTTGTTCTCTCCGAGGCAGCCAAGTTGGTTGCGACGAGACGGACGCAATGAGAAAACAGAACAGTGCGAATCCTATTCGACTAAATGCTGATGTCATATTAGAAATTTGGAGACAGTACTCGTCGATAGCAAATCCTTCCGCACGCGATGGCATATGAGCAAGTCAAACCACCTTCCTTTTGCCAGTGGAGATATATCAGCTTCCACACTGATATTCTTCCCTCCCCCTTCATACGGGAGCTTGGCAGAAGGAAGGTCGTGTGATATGTGCCATCACAAATATTGCCCTCCGCTCGCTTTCAAATCGACTTCTATAAAAACATTCTTCATGCCTGCCGTATCCTAACGGAACTATCAATTCTATACTTTCGCCTCTAATGCTATCATGAACATGTACGTCCAAGTTTGGAAAATGATATTAGCATTTCCATATCATTGTAAATCGTTTAACTTCACGTAGAAGTAACACACACGAAATCATTAATTTAGTAATTTTCTTATGTAAATTGTTGTTTTTATTGATACACATTGGAGTGCTGTCAAAAATCGAATTAAAAAAATCGAGGGGAGTTGATCCCTCTCCTCCAGGAACTTGCTTTGATAAAAATAGAATGGTGCTCTCTGATTTTTAAATATTTTTCCTCCTAAATTCAGATTTGCAATACTTTGTGAATCGTGAATCCGAAAAGGTTGGGTGCCACTGGTCTAGAAAGCAAAGGTTAGGAACAACTGATCTATGTATTAAACAAGATAGAACAAAACTACTTTGGTTCACGGTAAAACAGGCAATTATAAGAAATTATAATGCAACATCTAAAAGATCATTTTTGCATTCACCCGAATGCTCTTCATTGGCATTACATCCCCCACTGGGACATTGCCGCCTCGCAGCTTAGTGTTCATTAAGCACTTCCACAGTTATTAACTGCGAGGTTTCTAAGCCAAGTTACCATTTCTGCATTCGTATATCATGAGGCTAACACGATGATACTTTTATGCCCAGGGAAGTCGAGACAATTTCCAATCCGAAAATTGTCTAGACCGGCACCGGGAATCGAACCCAGCCACCCTCAGCATGGTCTTGCTTTGTAGTCGTGCATCTTACCGCACGGCTAAGGAGGGCCCCAAAGTCACCCGAATGCACTCCAAATTATTCGTAGAAGGGTTTTGGGTTGATGTTATTTTAGTCAACATAAGATCATGTTGTAGCTATGCTGAACAAGCGTTGTTGTATTATCGCATTTGTGGGCAAATAATCGACTGAATCCGAAATATTTAATTCTGACATTTCGAAGAGAATACTTCTGGGATTTCGAAGCAAATAGTTTTTATATTCCTACGTTAACCCTACTAGGTCTTCTTTCCAGCTCCGAAAGAATCCTTCTGGAAATCCGCCGATGAACTTTCTGGGATTCTAAAGTTAATCGAGTCGAGATTTCGATGAAAATACTTCAGGAATTCCAATGATAATAAACCTGAGATATCGAGATTTCTGTTCTGTTATTTTGAGATTCCGAGAGATTCCTTTCCGAGGTTCTGTACTGGTGGAATTACATTCTTAATCCCATTTGATTACGTTTTAGATTCCGGTCAAAATATAGGAAGGATTTCGATAGTAATCGTAGATCACTTCTTTCATCATTCTAGACCAATATTTGAAAAGGGCGTAACAGCCAAAATTTATTTCTTCTGATTCTACGTTTACATATAAAGCTATATATGTGGACGAAGAATCAGAAGGAATAAATTTTGGCTGTTACGCTCTTTTCAAATGTTGATCTAGCATTAATCGCAAAAGATATTACTTACTAACAAAAATTAGTTTTTGCGTAGAATTAGATGAATTTCAGAATGAAAAGGGTTAAAATGTGGCCAATAATGCTTCAAATCGAGTGGTTTTAATAAGCATTACCTTTGAGAATCATGAACAACAAGGTTTTTTTTACGCGGTTGGAATTAATTCATTTCTCGGTTAACCCGAACTTTCACAGCTTTTTAAATACCACCTGATTTTTTTTTTGATTTTTTGTAATTTTTTTCATGGAGTCATTGACGCTGAAGGTCTTAAACGACTTAAACCAAACCGTGTAAAAAAAACCTGGGTGTATATGATTTATATATGATTTCTAGTCCAGCATAATTTAATTTTACACAAAAATCCGATAAAAAACTATTGCATATTTTTATGAATATCAATTTTATGCACCAGCAACACGACCTAGTTAACAGGAAATCGAAATAACGATTCTCTTTGGAATCCTGGAATAATTAGGAAGGATTTGCTTCGGGATGGCAAGATTCCGAGGGAGGATTCCCGGCGGTATTCGGGAAGGATTCCCGTCGAAATCACGCGAGGATGTTTCCTTTCAAGATGCTAGGAATCTCGGTAGGATTGCCTTTGGAATCTTAGAAGCTTCGGGATGTGAGAAGAGTTGCCATCGGAATTTCGGAATACTGGAAGTATTGATTTTCGGAATCCTGGAAGCACTGGTTTCAGAATGCGGAAAGATTCCCGACGAAATGCGAAGAGAATCTCTTTAGGAATCCCGGAAGGGTTCCCTTTGGATTTCTGAAAGGATTCGTTTCGGAATCCCAGATAGATTTTTCTCGGAACTCAGAGGATTCCGAGAAAGTAATCCCGTTGGTATTCGGGAAGGATGCCCGTCGAAATGCGGGAAGAATTCCCATCGGATTGCGCGGAGACACGAGAAAGTTTCTTTTCGGAATCCCGGTAGGATTCGCTTCGGAATGCGGGAAGGATCTACGTCCCTTCGGAATTCCAGAAGGATTATTATTCGAATCCTGAAAGAATTGGTTTCAGAATCCCGGAAGGATTCTCTTCGGAATTTTGGAATGTATCGTTTCGAAATCCCGAGGGAGGATTCCCGTTGGGATGCGGGAATAAGTTCCGTCGGAATGCGAGAAGGATTCTCATTGGAATGTGGGAAGGAATCACGACGGAATGCGGGAAGAATTCACATTTAAAACTTTGACAAGGAATAACATTGAAAACTTACTTCAAACAAAGAACAAACATCATCGTCTTGAATAGGGTCGTTGCTATCTGGATCGAACAATTAAAATCAAACAGGTCAAAGACTGCGTTAAAAGTATTGCGAGAAGTTGACAGCGTTCATTGTAAGGTTGCAAATTGGATGGGTCGTTGCACGGAAAACTGCTAAGGGTATACCGAACGAATTTCTTATATATTGCTCCAATCCTGGTGATATAATTAGCGTGAAAAGGACATCAGGCTACTACACTTGACTCCATAATGGATCTTAACAGCGAGCAGTACAGTGACCGCAGGCCGAATTAAAGAAGGCTACTCTAAAGAGATTACAAAGAGTTACATTTTCCTTGCATTGAGCTGGTATTCATACTTTTAAAATGCATTACACTGGCAGTCTAAAATTGCTTTGGATTACTTCAAATATTTTTCTGTGTACAAACTATGTATCATTTGTAGTGGAAACCATCGCCGGGAGTGACAATGGGTCAAATGGGGGTGAGAATTGGTCACTGTTTCAACTACTTAGAATGCTTGTAGAATATATTGAATGCATCTGAGGGTAAGAAGACTAAAATATAAAACAATTTGCTCTTTGACCCCCAGACTGCCGGTGAGATCCATTGTCACCCCCGATGGAGGAACGATTGTAACGCCAGTATTTGTTACTAGCTTGCGCAAATATTCGCTTCAAAACCGGACAACAGTAACGGCAATAGCTTAGCAATAGCAAAGCTTGTAATATTCTACGTTTCAGCTGTCTCAAACGGGCATTAGACCATGTAGGCTTCGGAGCAGGTCAACAAAGAGGACCCATCTGGCAATAGCTTGATTTACCTTTTCGTTCAAATAATCTACCGCAACATCCTCACCGGCAGCTGTCGCAAGCGGGCCCCATTGAATATTGGATATCACCTCGCATAGTGACGTGTAATATGCGCGACAGAAGTCTAAATTTTGCGTGTCAACGACGTTCCCGAATTCAATTGGTACTGGACGCTTACTCTGATAGCTGGATGATGTAAGTCTATATCGATCATTGAAGTATTTCTTTTAAAATCCGGAAGAATGGTGCAGTTATACCTCGGATGGACTAGTTTAGCATGGCGAGATACCCGCAAATTTTATGCCGCCGACTAACACCAATTGCAAGAGAGTTCGTGTCCCGTTACGCTGGGATATGGATACTCTAAAGTAGTGCGTAACGGTGTAAATCCAGTCATATCGCCAGGCTCGGTTAAACACTGAAACTGACAATATGACGTCCCTAACCCCAAATCCCAAGGTGTCAGGCGACCCGTGCCGAGGGGATGAATGGCCTGGGGGGTGAAACAATTAGCCAGGCAGTTAACGGAGCCTGTAATGCTTTTCGTGGTGCATTACGGAGAAAGATCTTCCACACTGTGCTCTAGTTCTTACTATTCTTGTTAATACTTATGAGTGATGGTCGGAAGAGTATGGAACGGCTATAATCTGCTTTTAGATGACCCACCTTTTGCCACTTTTGGATGGAGTCAATGGAGTAAATTATAAAAACGTAACTCAATCTTAGGCTGGTTTTAAAGCCGATGACATGAATCTCAAAGCTCCAGAGCGCTGATTAATTAGGAAAGAAACGGATACGAATTTGGTGGATCTGCTGAACCCTCTGACTGATTAGAGCTCTGTGTAAAGGTGAGATTCAGAAATGCCAAACGCAATGAAATCAGATCTCTGTACAAAAACGAATCCGAAACTCATAAGAAATATAAATATGTTTGAACTGCAGTACCGATGCATGGTCAAAATCAGTATTATCCCACTTATTGTTGAGCCGAAACTGATTGAGGGGCGCGCCTTTGAGAGTTGGTATAAGCCGTTTCTGGAAGGGTATAAATAGCGGTACCTTAATCTAAAGAGGCCTTACATTAAGCTTGAGAAAATATCTGAATAAAAAACGACTACTTCATTTCTTCTCAATAGAAATGGAGCAGAAAGACATGCACTAAACAAATGACACGGGTATACTACAAAAGTTCAATGAAATGGACGCAGTGGTTCATCCCGAACAAAAAAAAAAGAGAGAGTTTGTGGGGCAGTACCAGGCGAGATTTATAGGTGAACGCTCTACCACAGACCAGGTGTTCGCCGTACGTCAGGTATTGCAGAAATGCCGCGAATACGGCGTCATCTATTTATCGACTTCAAAGCCGCATATGATACACACCAAAAAATTATGAATCCTACATGTGACGTAATCCTCAGCACACTTAAATATTCAGGTACGTAATCATAAAGATATCACAAATTTACGTCCCATTCAATGCACGAAAGGAATGTAATTCTCAAAATGAAATAAAACTATTGTTACGTCCTGTAACATGTAAATTTGCACCGTATGTTTTAAATGTTTAGCTATTCTCTTGCTTCAGTCATCGGTATATACCTACCTATAGGTACCTATAGGTAGCCGACAACGTCAGTGCAAAACAAACGTATAGTATTTTTTCTTGGCATAAATTGTGATGTGCGAGTTCAAATAATAAACTATTTTATGTAAGTTTCTGAATAATTTCATCGGTTATCTCGTTGTGGTGTAAAAAATACTCCTCCCGTCGGTCACCGCGTTCGCCGCCGTCATCACCATAATCAGAAAGTTGAAAATAAAGTGCGTTTTTGTGAATTTAGTGATAAGTGGTTAGATATGATTTAACGCTGCTTATGTTGGATGAGAAATTCGTCGCTTATAACTGATCTACACTGTTAGCGAAATTCTTGGCATTCAAATTATTATCTGGGATTTTTGAGGTAGAAAATCTAACAGGTGAGTTAGTCGCTGATCAGAAAACACTTTGGTATTGCGTGCGGTGTGAATTTATGTTTTCATTACTAACTAGAACTATTATCAGTGATTTGAATTTATTATATATGACAAATTTTCCTGTGATCATTCTAGTGTGAAAAACAATCGTAAACGTAAAAAGCGGCCGAGTTATTACGTAGCAACAAAACCAAAAAAAACGCACGCCATGACGTGAGAGCTATGCGATCCTAGTAGCTGGCTTTTACGTCATGGCGTGTATTTTTTTTTGGATTTTGATTCACATGTAATTTTACAATCAGACATAATTTTATGACAAATAGGCCGCTCCTTTTATGTGCATGTTATTCAACATAAAATTACAAGGTATTTTTTAAGTGTGTACAATCGATTGGGACCAGCTATGGCAGCTAAGCTAATGCACGAAAACGGATTTCCGGATAAACTGATACGGTTGATCAAGGCGACGATGGATTTTCACGATTAGTCACGAGGTTAGCCCAGTTAATTTTCACGAAGTTAGTGCAGTTATTTGGTTTCGCCGACGACATTGATATCATGGCACGTAACTTTGGCTGAAAAGCGAAGCTATACGGATTGGACTAGTCATCAACACGTCGAAGACGAAGTACAAGAGAGGTCAATGTAAGCCACCCACCACGAGTTTCTATCGGTGGTGACGAAATCGAGGTGGTTGACGAATTCGTGTACTTGGGCTCACTGGTGACCGCCGATAACGATACCACCAGAGAAATTCGGAGACGCATCATGGCATGTGCTCATGCACTTCTTCTAAAATTACGGCCCCTAGCTTAGGCTAGTTCGCCGACTGGCTTGCTGAGATCCACTGCTACGTTGTCTCGATCCCTCGGCGGTCGTGCCACAAACTTCCTCACTCGAATCCTCCTGACTTCCCCCGGCATCGAGGGTGGTCCACCAGTTCCGGTGAAGGAAACATCCGCACTGATGGTGCCCCGACTACCGGCGGCTATCGCAGGGGACGCCTTCAATCATTGCGCCGACTTCGTGTTCGGGTTGCAGAGGTGGTCCGAAAGTTCCGGTGGTGGATGACGTCCGCACTGGCCGTGCCCTACATACCCGAAGCACTTCCTTCTTTTTTCTTCAGCAGGTTTGCGGTTTGAGTGCCGAAGTCGGTCCGATGATTCCTGTTGGCAGAAGACGTGATCGTTGAAAACGCACTGACCATTTTAGCCGCCTTTTGTACACAGTAAAAAATAAAAAGTAATATTACATCAGATTTGATGCACATCATCGCCGTCGTAAATATGATGTTTTATTACATCTGAATGACGTAACAAAAAGTTGACGTACTTGATATTTCGTCTTCGAATTAAAGCAATGTAATTCATTTTCGACGTAATATAGCCGATGTAACTGAAAAAACGATGTAAAACGGTCAGGAAAAAACCCGCTTTCGGCAGCGGGGTTAGGGGGATTCGGATGTTTTCTTTCATGATCGAAAATACATTTTTAGATCATTTTATTTATTTTGGAAGCATTTAAATTTAAACATCTTATTTTTTATTTTATTTTTGAATTTATAATTTTTAATTTTTAGGAATTTTTACTTCAATTTACACGAACATATTTCTTCACAATTTTCCAAATATTTCTTCAAAAACTATCCTGAATGTATTCTTATGTTTATAGCTGTGCGCCGATTCATCTGCGGCAGTGTAATAGATCGTTTTCAATCAGCGGTGACGGTGCGGCGATGTCTCGCCGTGGGTGGCGGCGACGGCGTAGGCGAAGTTTCTCCAGGAATTCCTTCGAAAGTTCTTCCAGGAATTCCTAAAGAAACACCTTCGGCAGTTCTTCAGGAATTTCTTTGGAGGTTTCTCCAGCAATTTCTTCGGAAGCTTCTCCAGGAATTACTTCGGAAGCTTTTCCAGGAGTTCGGAAGTTTTTCCAAGAATTCCTTCAGAAGCTCCTCCAGGAATCTTTTCGGAAGTACCTCCAGGGATTCATTCGGAAGTTCTTCCAAGTATTCCTCGAAAGTTTTTCCAGGAATTGTTTCGAAAGTACCTCCAGCAATTTCTTCGGAAGTTCCTCCAAGTATCCCTTTGGAAGTTCTTCTAGTTGTTCCTTCGGAAGATCCTTCAAGTATTCCTTCGGAAGATCCTTCAAGTATTCCTTCGGAAAATCCTCCAAGAATTCCTTCAAAAGTTTCTCCAGGAATCTCTTCGGAAGTTCCTCCAGACATTCCATCGGAAGTTCCTCCAAGTATTCCTTCGGAAGTTCTCCAGGATGTTTCTCCAGGAAATCCTTCGAAAGTTCCCTCAGGAATTAATTCGGAAGTTCCTCCAGGAATTTCTTCGGAAGTTTTAGGAGGAATTCCTTCGAAAGTACCTCCAGCAATTCTTTCGGAACTTCCTCCAAGCATTCCTTTGGAAGTTACTCAAGGAACTCTTTCGGAAGCTTTTTTAGGAATTTCTTCGGAACCTTCTCCTAGAGTTCCTTCAAAAGTTCTTTCAGGAATTCCTTCGGAAGTTCCTCCAGGAGTTCCTGTGGAAGCTTCTCCAGGAATTCCTTGGAAAGCACCTCCAACAATTCCTCCGAAAGTACCTCCAGCAATCCCTTCGTAAACTCCTCCAACAGTTCCTTCGGAAGTTTCTCCAAGTATTCCTCCGGAAGTTCCTTCAGGAATTCCTTCGAAAATTCTTCCAGGAATCTCTTCTGAAATTTCTCCAGGAATTCTTTCGGAAGTTCCTCCAGGAATTCCTTCGGAAGTTCCTGCAGGAAGTTTCTTCAGGAAGTCCTTCGGAAGTTCCTCCTAGAATCCATATGAGAACATCCGGTTGAATTCCTGGAGAATTTTAGTGGAAGGAATAACCAGAAGAATTCCTGGAGGCACTTCCGGAGAAATTACTGGAGGAACTCCTAGAGAAGCTTTCGCATAAATTTTTCGAAGAATTTCCGAACGAATGCATTAAGGAAGCTCCGGAGGAACTCTCAAACGAATTTCAAGAGATTCCTAGAGCAACTTCCGAACGAATTCCTGAAGGAGCTTAAAAAAGAACTCCTGGAGAAACTTTTAGAGAAGCCTCTGGACAAAGTGAGGAAGGAAGTTCCGAAAAAAATCCTAGATGAACTTCCGGATGTACTCTTGATGGAACTTCTGGAGTAACTCCCAGAGGAATTCCTGGAGAAAATTCCGGAGGAATTTCTGGAAGAACTTCCGGAGGTATTCCTAAAGGAACTTCCGGAGGAATTCCTGTAGGACCTTCAGGAGGAATTCTTCCGGAAGTTCCTCCAGGAATGCCTCCCGAAGTTCCTCCAGGAATTCCTCCGGAAGTTCCTCCAGGGATTCCTCCGGAAGTTCCTACAGAAATTTGTCCGGAAGTTCCTCCAGGAATTCCTCCGGAAGTTCCTCCAGGAATTCCTCTGGAAGTTCCTCCAGGAATTCCTCCAGGAAGTTCCTCCAGGAAATCCTCCGGAAGTTCCTCCAGGAATTCCTCCAGGAAGTTCCTCCAGGAATTCCTCCGAAAGTTCCTCCAGGAATTCCTCCTGAAGTTCCTCCAGGAATTCCACTGGAAGTTCATCCACGAATTCCACTAGAAAGTCCTTCAAGAATTCCACTGGAAATTCCTCCGGAAGTTCCTCCAGGAATTCTTCCGGAAGTTCCTCCAGGAATTCTTCCGGAAGTTCCTCCAGGAATTCCTCCGGAAGTTCCTCAAATAATTCTTTCGGATGTTTCTCCAGTCCTTTAGTTCTTTCCTTGGAACTTCGTTCAAGAATTCCTCCCAAGTTCTTCCAGGATTTCCTCCGGAAGTTCCTTCGAAAATTCTTCCGGATGGTTCTTCAAGAATTTCGACTGTAGGTTCTACAGGAATTCCTCCTGAAGGTCCTACAGGAATTCCTACGGAAGCTCCTTCAGGAATACCTCCGGAAGCTCTTCCAGAAATTCATCCGGAAGTTTCTCCAGGAATTCCTCTGGGAGTTACTCCAGAAGTTCCATCAGGAGTACATCCGGAAGTTCATCTAGGAATTCCTTCGGAACTTCCTCCGTCACGTTGTCCAGAGGCTTCTCTAAAAGTTTCTTCAGGAGTTCTTCTTTATGCTCCTCCAGAAATTCGTTCGGAAGTTGCTCCAGGAATCTCTTGAAATTCGTTTGAGTCTTCCTCCGGAGGTTCCTTAAGGCGTTCGTTCGGAAATTCTTCGAAAAAAATATGCGAAAGCTTCTCTAGGAGTTCCTCCAGTAATTTCTCCGGAAGTGCCTCCAGGAATTCTTCTGGTTATTCCTTCCACTAAAATTCTCCAGGAATTCAACCGGATGTTCTCATATGGATTCTAGGAGGAACTTCCGAAAGACTTCCTGGAGAAACTTCCTGCAGGAACTTCCGAAGGAATTCCTGGAGGAACTTCCGAAAGAATTCCTGGAGAAATTTCAGAAGAGACTGAAGGAACTTCCGGAGGAATTCTTGGAGGAACTTCCGGAGGAATTCCTGGAGGAACTTCCGGAGGAATTCCTGGAGGAACTTTCGGAGGAATTCCTGGAGGAACTTCCGGAGGAATTCCTGGAGGAACTTCCGGAGGAATTCCTGGAGGAACTTCCGGAGGAATTCCTGGAGGAACTTCCGGAGGAATTCCTGGAGGAACTTCCGGAGGAATTCCTGGAGGAACTTCCGGAGGAATTCCTGGAGGAACTTCCGGAGGAATTCCTGGAGGAACTTCCGGAGGAATTCCTGGAGGAACTTCCGGAGGAATTCCTGGAGGACCTTCCGGAGGACTTCCTGGAGGACCTTCCGGAGGACTTCCTGGAGGAACTACCGGAGGAATTCCTGGAGGAACTTCCTGAGGAATTCCTGGAGGAACTTCGGAGGAATTCCTGGAGGAACTTCCGGATGAATTCCTGGAGGAACTTCCGGAGGAATTCCTGGAGGAACTTCGGAGGAATTCCTGGAGGAGCTTCAGGAGGAATTGCTGGGGGAAGTTCCGGCGGGATTCCTGGAGGAACTTCCGGAGGAATTCCTGGAGGAACTTCCGGAGGAATTCCTGGAGGAACTTCCGGAGGAATTCCTGGAGGAACTTCCGGAGGAATTCCTGGAGGAACTTCCGGAGGAATTCCTGGAGGAACTTCCGGAGGAATTCCTGGAGGAACTTCCGGAGGAATTCCTGGAGGAACTCTCGGACGAATTCCGGGAGGAACTTCCGGAGGAATTCCTGGAGGAACTTCCTGAGGAATTCCTGGAGGAACTTCCGGAGGAATTCCTGGAGGAACTTCCGGAGGAATTCCTGGAGGAACTTCCGGAGGAATTCCTGGAGGAACTTCCGGAGGAATTCCTGGAGGAACTTTCGGAGGAATTCCTGGATGCGGAGGAATTCATGGGGGAACTTCCGGAGGAATTCCTGGAGGAACTTCCGGAGGAATTCCTGGAGGAACTTCCGGAGGAATTCCTGGAGGAACTTCCGGAGGAATTCCTGGAGGAACTTCCGGAGGAATTCCTGGAGGAACTTCCGGAGGAATTCCTGGAGGAACTTCCGGAGGAATTCCTGGAGGAACTTCCGGAGGAATTCCTGGATAAATATCTTGAGGATCTTCCGAAGGAATTCTTAAAGGAACTTCCGGTGGAATTCCTGGACGAGCCACCTAAGGAATTTCTTGAGGAACTTCCGTAGGAATTCCTGGAGGAACTTCCTGATGAAAATTCCGAAGGAATTCCTGGAGGAACTTCCGAAAAAAATCTTGGAGGAACTTCCAGTGGAATTCCTGGAGGAACTTCCGGTGGAATTCCTGGAGGAACTTCCGGTAGATTTCCTGGAGGATCTTCCGGGGGAACTTCCAGAGGGTCTTCTGTAAGATCTTCCGTCGAAATTCCTCGAGGACCATCAGAAGGAGTTTTGGAGAAACTTTCGAAGGAATTGCTTGAGGAAGTCCCGAAGGATGTTCTGGATTAACTTTTGGAGAAATCTCCAGATAAATTCTTGAAGAAATTTCCGTAGGAACTTCCGAAGGAATTCCTGAAGGAACGCTTGGAAAAACTTCCGTAGGAATTCCTGGAAGAACTTCCGGAGAAACTTCCTAAAGAACTCCTGGAGGACTTTGGAGGAACTTCTGAAAAAATTTCAAATTTATTTCTGAGGAGCTTAAGAGAAATTTCGGAAAATGGTGAATGAAATGAAATAAGTTCACGCCGACCCACGCTGCCGCCGATAAAATTCCAATCGTCGCACAGGTCTAATGGATTCCATGATGGATTTTTTGTGGGAATATTCAAAGAAGTTCCTAAAAGATTTCATAAAATAGTTGCATTGATGTTCCTCCAAGTATTCCTTCGGGAAATCCTCCAGAAAGTTTCTCCAGGAATTCCCTCGGAGGCTCCTCCAGGAATTAATTCGGAAGTTCCTCCAGGAATTTCTTCAGAAGTTTCTGGAGGAATTCCTTCAAAAGTACCTCCAGCAATTCTTTCAGAACTTCTTCCAAGTATTCCTGCGGAAGATGCTCAAGGAACTCTTTCGGAAGCTTCTTCAGGAATTTCTTCGAACCTTCTCCTAGAGTTCCTTCAAAGTTCTTTCAGGAATTCCTTCGGAAGTTCCTCCAGGAGTTCCTGTGGAAGCTTCTCCAGGAATTCCTTGAAAGCACCTCCAACAATTCCTCCGAAAGTACCTCCAGCAATCCTTCGTAAACTCCTCCAACAGTTCCTTCGGAAGTTTCTCCAAGTATTCCTCCGGAAGTTCCTTCAGGAATTCCTTCGAAAATTCTTCCAGGAATCTCTTCTGAAATTTCTCCAGGAATTCTTTCGGAAGTTCCTCCAGGAATTCCTTCGGAAGTTCCTGCAGGAAGTTTCTTCAGGAAGTCCTTCGGAAGTTCCTCCTAGAATCCATATGAGAACATCCGGTTGAATTCCTGGAGAATTTTAGTGGAAGGAATAACCAGAAGAATTCCTGGAGGCACTTCCGGAGAAATTACTGGAGGAACTCCTAGAGAAGCTTTCGCATAAATTTTTCGAAGAATTTCCGAACGAATGCCTTAAGGAAGCTCCGGAGGAACTCTCAAACGAATTTCAAGAGATTCCTAGAGCAACTTCCGAACGAATTCCTGAAGGAGCTTAAAAAAGAACTCCTGGAGAAACTTTTAGAGAAGCCTCTGGACAAAGTGAGGAAGGAAGTTCCGAAAAAAAATCCTAGATGAACTTCCGGATGTACTCTTGATGGAACTTCTGGAGTAACTCCCAGAGGAATTCCTGGAGAAAATTCCGGAGGAATTTCTGGAAGAACTTCCGGAGGTATTCCTAAAGGAACTTCCGGAGGAATTCCTGTAGGACCTTCAGGAGGAATTCTTCCGGAAGTTCCTCCAGGAATGCCTCCCGAAGTTCCTCCAGGAATTCCTCCGGAAGTTCCTCCAGGGATTCCTCCGGAAGTTCCTACAGAAATTCCTCCGGAAGTTCCTCCAGGAATTCCTCCGGAAGTTCCTCCAGGAATTCATCCGGAAGTTCCTCCAGGAAGTTTCTCCAGGAAGTTCCTCCAGGAATTCCTCCGGAAGTTCCTCCAGGAAGTTCCTCCAGGAAGTTCCTCCAAGAATTCCTGCGGAAGTTCCTCCAGGAATTCCTCCTGAAGATCCTCCAGGAATTCCACTGGAAGTTCATCCACGATTTCCACTAGAAAGTCCTTCAAGAATTCCACTGGAAATTCCTCCGGAAGTTCCTCCAGGAATTCTTCCGGAAGTTCCTCCAGGAATTCTTCCGGAAGTTCCTCCAGGAATTCCTCCGGAAGTTCCTCAAATAATTCTTTCGGATGTTTCTCCAGTCCTTTAGTTCTTTCCTTGGAACTTCGTTCAAGAATTCCTCCCCAAGTTCTTCCAGGATTTCCTCCGGAAGTTCCTTCGAAAATTCTTCCGGATGGTTCTTCAAGAATTTCGACTGTAGGTTCTACAGGAATTCCTCCTGAAGGTCCTACAGGAATTCCTACGGAAGCTCCTTCAGGAATACCTCCGGAAGCTCTTCCAGAAATTCATCCGGAAGTTCCTCCAGGAATTCCTCTGGGAGTTACTCCAGAAGTTCCATCAGGAGTACATCCGGAAGTTCATCTAGGAATTTCTTCGGAACTTCCTCCGTCACTTTGTCCAGAGGCTTCTCTAAAAGTTTCTCCAGGAGTTCTTCTTTAAGCTCCTTCAGGAATTCGTTCGGAAGTTGCTCTAGAAATCTCTTGAAATTCGTTTGAGAGTTCCTCCGGAGCTTCCTTAAGGCATTCGTTCGGAAATTCTTCGAAAAAATTATGCGAAAGCTTCTCTAGGAGTTCCTCCAGTGATTTCTCCGGAAGTGCCTCCAGGAATTCTTCTGGTTATTCCTTCCACTAAAATTCTCCAGGAATTCAACCGGATGTTCTCATATGGATTCTAGGAGGAACTTCCGAAAGACTTCCTGGAGAAACTTCCTGCAGGAACTTCCGAAGGAATTCCTGGAGGAACTTCCGAAAGAATTCCTGGAGAAATTTCAGAAGAGACTGAAGGAACTTCCGGAGGAATTCCTGAAGGAACTTCCGGAGGAATTCCTGGAGGAACTTCCGGAGGAATTCCTGGAGGAACTTCCGGAGGAATTCCTGGAGGTCGGAGGAATTCCTGGGGGAACTTCCGGAGGAATTCCTGGGGGAACTTCCGGAGCAATTCCTGGGGGAACTTCCGGAGGAATTCCTGGAGGAACTTCCGGAGGAATTCCTGGAGGAACTTCCGGAGGAATTCCTGGAGGAACTTCCGGAGGAATTCCTGGAGGAACTTCCGGAGGAATTCCTGGAGGAACTTCCGGAGGAATTCCTGGAGGAACTTCCGGAGGAATTCCTGGAGGAACTTCCGGAGGAATTCCTGGAGGAACTTCCGGAGGAATTCCTGGAGGAACTTCCGGAGGAATTCCTGGAGGAACTTCCGGAGGAATTCCTGGAGGAACTTCCGTGGGACTTCCTGGAGGAACTTCCGGAGGAATTCCTGGAGGAACTTCCTGAGGAATTCCTGGAGGAACTTCCGGAGGAATTCCTGGAGGAACTTCCGAAGGAATTCCTGGAGGAACTTCCGGAGGAATTCCTGGAGGAACTTCCGGAGGAATTCCTGGAGGAACTTCCGGAGGAATTCCTGGAGGAACTTCCGGAGGAATTCCTGGAGGAACTTCCGGAGGAATTCCTGGAGGAACTTCCGGAGGAATTCCTGGAGGAACTTCCGGAGGAATTCCTGGAGGAACTTCCGGAGGAATTCCTGGAGGAACTTCCGGAGGAATTCCTGGAGGAACTTCCGGAGGAATTCCTGGAGGAACTTCCGGAGGAATTCCTGGAGGAACTTCGGAGGAATTCCTGGAGGAACTTCCGGAGGAATTCCTGGAGGAACTTCCGGAGGAATTCCTGGAGGAACTTCCGGAGGAATTCCTGGAGGAACTTCCGGAGGAATTCCTGGAGGAACTTCCGGAGGAATTCCTGGAGGAACTTCCGGAGGAATTCCTGGAGGAACTTCCGGAGGAATTCCTGGAGGAACTTCCGGAGGAATTCCTGGAGGAACTTTCGGAGGAATTCCTGGAGGAACTTCCGGAGGAATTCCTGGAGGAACTTCCGGAGGAATTCCTGGAGGAACTTCCGGAGGAATTCCTGGAGGAACTACGCAGGAATTCCTGGAGGAACTTCCGGAGGAATTCCTGGAGGAACTTCGGAGGAATTCCTGGATAAATATCTTGAGGATCTTCCGAAGGAATTCTTAAAGGAACTTCCGGTGGAATTCCTGGACGAGCCACCTAAGGAATTTCTTGAGGAACTTCCGTAGGAATTCCTGGAGGAACTTCCTGATGAAAATTCCGAAGGAATTCCTGGAGGAACTTCCGAAAAATCTTGGAGGAACTTCCAGTGGAATTCCTGGAGGAACTTCCAGTGGAATTCCTGGAGGAACTTCCGGTAGATTTCCTGGAGGATCTTCCGGGGAACTTCCAGAGGGTCTTCTGTAAGATCTTCCGTCGAAATTCCTCGAGGACCATCAGAAGGAGTTTTGGAGAAACTTTCGAAGGAATTGCTTGAGGAAGTCCCGAAGGATGTTCTGGATTAACTTTTGGAGAAATCTCAGATAAATTCTTGAAGAAATTTCCGTAGGAACTTCCGAAGGAATTCCTGAAGGAACGCTTGGAAAAACTTCCGTAGGAATTCCTGGGAGAACTTCCGGAGAAACTTCCTAAAGAACTCCTGGAGGACTTTGGAGGAACTTCTGAAAAAATTTCAAATTTATTTCTGAGGAGCTTAAGAGAAATTTCGGAAAATGGTGAATGAAATGAAATAAGTTCACGCCGACCCACGCTGCCGCCGATAAAATTCCAATCGTCGCACAGGTCTAATGGATTCCATGATGGATTTTTTGTGGGAATATTCGAAGAAGTTCCTAAAAGATTTCATAAAATAATTCCTGGTGGTATTCTTATAGTTTTCCTGAAGAACTTCACGAAGGAATTTCTGGTTCAAACCTCCAAAGTATTTTTCTGATAAATTTATGTGAGAATTTGAGATGAAATTTCGGAGCCATTTCCTATAGTGGAGTTTCTAGAGAAATTCTTCATAAAATTTCAAAGGGCTGTTGAAGAAATTCTTGGTTCGAATCCTTAAGAAATATTCGGATGAATCTTTGAAATAATTTTGGATGGATTTCGTGGAACTAGTAATTTCAAATAAAGCTCATACCTGATGTCGACTTGTCTCTGCGGGCCCGTGGCATGCTGCACAATATTATTCTGGGCAAAACGCTGAATGGATGTTTCAGATTATTTCCATCTAAGAAGCCACCTTACCTGTTAGATTCCCGAATTGATGCCCGTTATAATTGACAAGCGCCTTCTCTGTGCGCCTGCCCGGTTCCGTTTTACCGAATTATCTTTTTCACCCGCTAAATCGTTTTTTCTGAGGGCCATCATTGCTCCATCATCACAAATAGATACTGCTTCAGGTTCCCGGTAATGTGCGATGAACGGAAAATGCTGGTACGATTCCACAGGATTATTTGATCTTCAACAAAGAAAACATGGTTTACGAGCAACTGTTTGAAAATAACAGATAGGAGATTTGGTTCAGCTTTCATGCATCCGAGAATATCTTACCTGAATTCCTTGCTTCCAAATAAGAGTTTCCGCTTTTCGTACAGAGTCCGTGAGGTGTTATTTTGATGGTCTTCCACAAGATTTTTGCTGACGCAAATTGTTTTTCTCCGCGGCCGACAAAGTGAAAACTGATAGCTCGACTGAGTTGACAGTTGTGATTTGGTTCCGGTAATATTACGTTGATTACACGCAATATAACGCTTTTTCATGTAATATTATGCTTGTTTTCATACTTACATAATGTGCATCTTTTCTGATGTAGTAAATTACAATAATTTAAAGGTAATATTGTGATTCTTTTACGCAGTGATGGAAACATCTTCACCAACACAGCAAAAAAAATATTAATATGCCGTGACGTAGCTCTTCGGAATGTACTCAATAAATCTATGTAAAAACAGATTTTACGTATTTTCACACCGCATTGATGCTTATGTACATGGCTCAACGTAAAATATGATTGGTGAAAACGTTTTTATGATTGCGTAAAATAACCACAAAATCACATTTGATTTATTGCAATATATTACATAAGAAAAGCTGCACACTCCGATTGTTTGAAAACAAATATAATATTACATAAAAAAGCGAGTTTTTGCGCGTAATCCATGTAATATTACCGGAACCGAATCACAACTGTCACCGCAGTCAAGCTATAAGTTGCCATTTTGTCGTCCGGGAGAAAATCAGTCTGCGGCAGCAAAAAAATCTCGCAGAAGACGGAACTCAAACGGACTTCCGATCTTTCAACGGCATCTGACGGACAAACGGATCCGGATCAAAGAAATTCTACAGGTAAGATTTTCACAGATACACGAGGCTGAACAATTCTTAAAACTATTCTTTTCACCATTGTTTGTTGTAGATCAAATAATCATGGTTGGCGCTGAGCGAAGGCGCTCGCCAATTTCAACCAGCACCAATTCAGGAATTTAGCAGGTAAGGTAACATCTTTCACTCATCTGAAATAAATTTCCAATTTATTTTTCTTGTTATTGTTACAGCTGATCGAATGTCCATGCAGCTTTTTGGCCAGATCAAAATTTTATACCTATATATGATTCGCCGAAAACGTAGGAGGGGAAATCATTAAATGTGCTGGTACAGCCAGTGCAGCAGTCCACCGGAGACACAGGAACAAAGCGACATCGACTTAACGACGGAACAAGTATGTATGAAAAAACGGATAAGCGTAACAACATTGTGATCATTACCGTATAAAAAAATTGAAAAAAAAAAACAAATAGAAATTCAAAATATACCATTAACAAATAAATATAAAAATTAAAAAATAAGCCCGTATAAACTGTTAAATCTCAAAAATTGGAATTAAAAATTTTATATTTACCTACATTACAATCAAAGAATAAAAATCCAAAATAGAAAAAAAATTATTTAAATTTTAAATTTTAAATATCAAATTTAAAATTTTGAATCTTTATTTCTTAATTTTATATTTAATAAAATGAAAATTGGAAATTTGAAGAAGAACTTTGGGAAGAATTTCCGAAAGAATTTTGGGAGATCTTTCTTGGGAAATTCCCTAGGGATTCCTGAGGGAATTTTCGCAAGTATTTTGGTGGAATTTTCGGAGAATTTCCGAAGGGGTATTAATACTAGGATTTATTCGCTAAAAAAAACTTACGCGGATACATTCGTGCAGAAAATCGTTGTAACTAAATTTTCAAATGGCTATATCTCAATGGCTTTTCAACCGATTTTCACAGTTTTTTCACCAACCTCTTCTAGTTTCTGGACATGACAAAATATTTTATCTAGGGGTGTTCAATTTTTCACTTGAGCTGTGGGAGTAAAGCAACGGATTTAGAAAAATGCGATTTTGAACATATACTCTTATTTCATTACCAAAAATGATATGCGTTCATAAAGTGATGAAGGAAATATTGAAGTAACACATAAAAGACATCATCTGGAACATAAGAACAAATTTTGAGCATCCCTACTTTCCTTTTCCCATCCCTACTAAAATTCGGTCTTTATTTTACAGGATGTATTATGCTTCAGAAAATGTTTTCAAGCATGTTGTCTTCTGTGAACTTGTTAAAATAAATGTAAATTATACACGAAACATGTGTGATAATAAATTATGGTGTTCTAGGATCTCCGAACTGTCCTGGAATTTGTTATATTCTCAAAGTATTTATTTTCCACTTGCGTCGCAAATCCAGGCATTTTAGATGTTGTATGATCTCCAAATTGTTCTGGAGTTTGAATCGTATCCTCCGAGTATTTGTCTTTCACTTGCGTTTCAAATCCAGGTATACAAGAAGTTGTAAGTTCTCCAAATTTTCCTGGAATTTGAATCAAATGGTCTACCGAATCAACCAAGGCTTTCATGATGTCCCCTGCCGCGGTGTCAACCCAGTTGTGTCCTCCGAGTATTTGTCTTTCAATTGCGTCTCAAATCCAGGCAAATGAGATGTTGTAGGATCTCCAAATTGTCCTAGAGTTTGTATTAAATGGTCTACCTAATAAAATAAGACTTCCATGATGTCCCTAGCCTCGGTACCAACCCAATTATTTCTTCCGAGTATTTGTCTTGCGTATCAAATCCAGACATTTCAGATGTTGTAAGATTTCCAAATTGTTGTGAAGTTTAAGTAAAATGGTCTATCGAATCAACCAAGGCTTCCATGATGTCCCCTGCCGCGGTATCAACCCAGTTATATCCTCCAAGTATTTGTCTTACTCTTGCGTAACAAATCCAGACATTTCAGATGTTGTAGAATTTCTAAATTGTCCTGGAGTTTGGGTAAAATGGTCTATCGAATCACCCAAGGCTTCCATGATGTCCCCTGCAGCGGTGTCAACCCAGTTGTGTTTTCCGAGTATTTGTATTTCAATTGCATCTCAAATACAGGCAAATGAGATGTTGTAAGATCTCCAAATTGTCCTGGAAATTATTATTAGTATTACTATTAAATGGTCTACCTAATCAACCAAGGCTTCCATGATGTCCCCAGCCTCGGTACCTACCCAATTATTTCCTCCGAGTATTTGTCTTTCACTTGCGTCTCAAATCCAGGGAAACGAGGTGTTGTGAAATCTCCAAATTGTCCTGGAGTTTGAATCAAATGGTCTGCCGAATCAACCAAGACTTCTATAATGTCCACTGCCTCGATACCAACCAAATTATTTTCTCAGAGTATTTGCCTTTCACTTGCGTATCAAATCCAAAAATATAAGATGTTGTAAATTCTCCTAATTGTCCTGGAGTTTGGGTAAAATGGTCTATCGAATCAACCAAGGCTCCCATGATGTATTTATCTTTCTCTTGCATCTCAAATCCAGACATTGTCTGACAACCCACGTTGGTCCACGTTCTGTAGATGGGCAACATCGAGCCCGAAACCGGTCGACAAAAAAGTAAATTTAAAAAATCATTTGTCGTTTGTAAGAACCATAAGTGTTGTGTCCAGTCTCGCGTCGCGTTTTGTGTATGAGATGGCTAAGAGGTTGGTGAAAAGACTGAGAAAATCTGTTGAAAAAAATCTGAGATATAGCCATTTGAAAATTTAGTTACAACGATTTTCTGAACGGATGAATCCTAGTGTTGACTGAGTAGTTCATGGAGGAACATAGAGAGGATTTCTTCGGCGATTCTTAGGAATTTCTGGAATATCTTCCGAAAGATTTCCTGGAGAAACTTTCCGAAGAATTACTGGAGAAACTTTTGAAGAATTTCCTGAAGGAACTTTAGAAAGAATTCCTCGAGGAACTTCTGAAGAAATTCCTGCAGGAACTTCCAAAGAAATTCCTGGAGGAACTTCCGGAAGAATTCCTGGAGGAACTCCAAAGGATTTTTTTTAGGAACTTCGGAAGAAATACATGAAGGAAGAAAACGTGGAGTAACTTCCGAAGGAATTCCTGAAGGAATTTCCGAAGAAATTCCTGGAGGAACTTCCGGAAGAATTTCTGTAGGAAATCCGAAGAAACACGTGGAGGAATTTCCAAAGGAATACCTGGAGGAACTTCTGAAGGAATTTCTGGAGGAACATCGGAAGGAATAACTGGAGGAACTTCGGAAGGAATAACTGGAGGAACTTTTGAAGACATTCCAGAAGTAACTTCCGAACAATTTCCTGGAGGAACTTCCGAAATTCCTGAAAGAACTCCGAAGGCAGGAGGAACTTTGGAAGAAATACGTGAATGAACTTCCAAAGGAATACGTGGAGGAACTTCCGAAGTAATTCCTGGAGGAACTTCCGAAGGAGTTCCTGGAGGAATTTCCAAAGGAATAACTGGAGGAACTTCCGAAGTAATAACTGGAGGAACTCCTAAGGAATTCCTTGAGGAACTTCGGAAGGAATACGTGAAGGAACTTCCGAAGAAATTCCTGGTGAAACTTCCGAAAAAATTCCTACAGGAAATTCGGAAGGAATAACTGACGGAACTTCCGAAGGAGTTCCTGTAGGAATTTCCGAAGCAGTTCCTGAAGAAATTTCCGAAGGATTTGCTGAAGGAATTTACGAAGGAGTTCCTGAATGAATTTACAAAGTAATATCTGGAGGAACTTCCGAAGGAATTCCTGGAGGAACTTTCGAGAGAATTCCTGGAGGAACTTTCGAGAGAATTCCTGGAGGAACTTCCGAAGGAATAACTGAAAGAACTTCTGATGGAATTTCTGGAGGAACTTTCAAAAAAAATTCTGAAGAAACTTTTGAAGAATTTCCTGAAGGAACTTTAGAAGGAACTACTGGAGTAACTATCATAGAAATTACTGGAGTAACTTCCAAAGAAATTCCTTCTTTCGGAAGAATTTCTGGAGGAACTCCGAGCGAATTGCTTGAGGATCTTCGGAAAGAATACGTGAAGGAAATTCAGAAGGAATACGTGGAGGACATTCCGCAGGAATTTCTGGAGGAACTTTCGAAGGAATTCCTGAAAGAACTTCCGAAGGAGTTCCTGGATAAGCATCCGAAGGAATTCGTGGAGGACCTTCCGAAGGAATTCCTGAAAGAACTTTCAAAGCAATTCCTGAAGTAACTTGCCGATGAATTCTTGGGCGATTCTGTCGTGAATATCCGGAGGAAGTCCTTAGGGAATTTCCGAATGAATTCCTGGGGTATTTTATGAACGAATTCTTGGAAGAATTTGTGGAGGAAATCTTGGGCAATTCTCCGGAGGAATTCTCGAAGAAATATCCTTGGGAACCACTATAGAATTTTTCAGAGGAATTTCTAGGAGTATTTTCAAAGGATTTCTTGAGGAATTGCCTGATAAACTTCTGAACAAATTTCCGAAGGAACTTCTGAGGAAATTTCCAGAGGCATTTAAAACGAAGGGATTTATGGGGATATTTTCGGAGAAATTCATGGAGCAATTTCGGAAAAGTTTCGGCGGATCTCCTGAGGATTCCTACGGGAATTATCAGGGGAAGTTTTGTGAGTAGCTTCTAAGAGAATTTTAATTTTGAAAGCATGAAATACGGAAACCCGAGTTATCTAAAATAATATGTTTATAGATGGTTCTTATGTTAACGTGTGATAGATGAAAAATCAATAAATTATTATTATATTATTATTATATTATTATTATATTATATTATATTATATTATATTATTATTATATTATTATATTATTGTACAACAAATTTGTGAATAAAATAATGTGTTGCATTTCTACGAAGGCATTTTAAAATCATGAAAGAAAATTCCCGAACACCCCTAACCCAGCTGCCAAAAGCACGAGGTTTCTGCTGGCTGGTTTTTACGTCGCTTACATCCTTTAATTCTGAGAAGAAAGTGCCAAGTACGTCACTTTTTGTCACATAAAACTGATGTAATATCACACTTGATTTACGACGGCGATGATGTGCATCGAATCCGGTGTGATATTACAATTTTTTTTTTACTGTGAATCATGTTTTCCATCGATCCATGTATATAAGCATCAATCTGGTGTAAAAATACGTTAAATCTATGTTTACGTAGAATTATTGAGTACGTTCCGAAGAGTTACGTCGCGGCATATTAATATTTTTTTTGCTGTGTATAGTCCACATGGGTGTTGAAATTCAACCGGTCGTCAATCATCACTCCTAGATGCCTCAAAGCTCGCACGGACGGTATGTTGTGCCCTCCTACGGCAATCTGCATCCTCTGGACGACTTCTGTTTTGTGGTGAGCAAGCTGCAGCTTGACACCATTCATTCAGTTTTCAACTGCGTCGGTCGTTTCCGCCACCAGCATTTCTACTTCTATTACTACTACTACATTTCTTCGACATCGTCCGCGAATCCGAAGATCTTCACGCCTTTGGGCAACTTCAGTTTTAGAACTCCGTTGTACATATTGTTCCACAGCGTTGGGCCTAGTATGGAACCTTGCGGAACACCTGCCGTAACCCTAATCGATTTCTGCCCCGAATTCGTTTCGTAAACCAGGATCCAGTTCTGGAAGTAACTTTCAAGGATTCTACACAAGTAGTCAGGAACCCGCATACCATTCAGCGCTGCGGCGATGGCCTCCCAGCTGGCACTGTTGAAAGCATTTTTGACATCAATCGTTACTACAGCGCAGAATCGATTGCCGCGCCTCTTCTTTTTGGCCGCTCTCTCTTAAACTT
This sequence comes from Armigeres subalbatus, assembly GCF_024139115.2. Taxonomy (NCBI): domain Eukaryota; kingdom Metazoa; phylum Arthropoda; class Insecta; order Diptera; family Culicidae; genus Armigeres; species Armigeres subalbatus. The sequence goes on from NC_085141.1 coordinate 283,633,374, forward strand.
CAATGACCGTCCTGATTGCATCCACTGTCGATCTGACTTTTCGGCATCCGAACTGCTTTTCCGATAAGCCGGTCTCGCCCTCAGTGAACTGCGTCACTATCCTGAACAAATCTGGAAACGCCAGTATCGCAGTTTTTAGAGCCACGTTTGGAATTTCATCGGGACCCGGAGCTTTATTCATCTTCAGACCTTTCGCCACTGATGACAGCTCGTCGTTGGAGACTTGCATACCTGCAATGGTTACTCCGTCTTCATCTGCGTACGGTGTATCGGCCACATCATAGAATCATGCTGCGGGAAGAGACCCTCAACGATGATCTTCAGCTTGTCAGGACACATTTCCGCTGGCTTCGTTGGACCCCTGATCCCGATAAGCGTTGCCCCAAGGATCAGTGTCAGCTTCCTGGCACAACTCCTTGAAGAAGTTGGATTGGCTGACTTTAATGTCCCGTTTTAAGGCCGATCTAGCTTCACGGAAGATTATTTTACGCTCCTCTCTAACTGTTCCAGACTTTGCTCTCTGAAAGCGTCTTCTGGCTCTGAGACACGCAGCACGAAGACTAGCAAGAGTTTCGTTCCACCAGTAATTTAGCGGCTGGCTTTTCCAGTCCCTTGGCATCGTCGCATCGCATGCCCTCGCAAGAGTTTCTGTCAGCTCATCTATCTCGAGACTTGTAGCACCACTATCTGCTCGAAGTGCTTCGATAATAAGATCCTTGACGAAGTCCTTCGCCTTTCATTCTCTCGCCGTACCGTCGGCATTCGTGTTCCAACACTATACCGGATCGCCTGGTGATCACTATGTGTATAGTCCTCACTAACTCTCCAGTTCATGTTCCTCACCAAAGACGGACTGCATAACGTGACGTCGGTGATAGACTCCCTGCCATCTTTGCGAAATGTACTAACGGTACCTTCGTTACACAGCCTGACGTACAGCTTTGCCAATGACTCCAGCAAACTGTAACTTCTGGGGTTAGTCAGCATGCTTCCCCACTCCAGTGCCCAAGCGTTGAAGTCGCCTCCGATGATCACCGGTTTTCGGCCGTTCAGCTTCTTCGTGAGTGAGTCCAGCTTGCTTCTGTTGTCGACTGCCACAACAGTTGCTGTGCGGTGTCGCAATGATTGAGATTTAACTGGATGATCTCCATTAATCCCGGCCCGCTATCGCCTTCTTGTATGCAGGGTATTGGAAGCCACCCGTCGTATGGTCGTTTCTGTCCTCCGGTTTGCAGAGCAGGCATCTTGGTTGCTCCGTGCAGTCCCTAGCAACGTGTCCTTCTTCACCACATTTCCTACATAGACCGGATCTATTCGGGCCTTTGCAGTTTCGGGCCTGGTGGCCAAACGCCATGCATTTAAAACATCGCTCCATCTGCTTGGTGACTCGTCGGGCGAATTTCAACGGGCACACCGACCATCCTACTTTCACCTTGCCCGCCTCCATTTTGTTGGCAGCCTCTGCTGGTAGTCGTATTGCTGCTACTTGTGTGCCACCGTACGCTCTCCTCAGTCGAATCGTCATTTGCACTTCCCCCAGCTTGCATTGTGAGACCAGTGCATCCCTCAGTTCATCTTCCGTCGTGATCTCGTCCAGGTCTCTGCACTCGACCACTGCTTCCTGCGCTAGAGCTCTTACGTTACCGTCACTGCCCAATGAATTGGCAATAAGCTCCCGGAAGGCCGAGCTCTTGATCTTGATCGTGGAATCCTTCTTCAGCTCGAACAGCAACTCCCTCTTCTGGGTACGCCTAGTTCTCACCACTTTCTCACCCAAGCCTTTTAGCTCCGGGTCCTCTCTCACCTTCTTCAGGATCGTTGCGTACGACGTTTTATCGCTCGCTTCTACGATCAGGGCATCACCTTTAACTCTCTCCCGAGGAGAACGACGTTCCTCTTTTTTCTTCTGTTCCTTCCTCTTTTTCACATTCTCCCTCTGCTTCTTCCTCTTCTCCCGCTGACTTTCCACGGTCTGCCACTCACCATCCTTGACGCGTTCCTTCAGCACGCTGGCAAAGTCTTGCACGTTCCGTTGCTTTTTCGTGACTTCCTGCTCTCCAGGCGAATCCCTTCCTCGCTTTTCCGTGCGAGTGATTCGGGGACTTTTAGGTGCCTGCTGTGTCTCAACTGCTGTATGCCCCGCCGCATCTGTCAGCACCTTTTCAGGTGCGTCGGCTCTCTTTTTCAGCGCGATATGTTCGTGTTCGGCTGCTTTTACGGCGTACTTGATGCTCGTCACTAGAAGCTTGATCTTCGTGTGAACATTGTGCTTGTCCTTTACGAATTCATAAAGCTCGTTGACTCGCTTCCGCACCTCCACCAGGTTAGACCTCCCAAGTTGTAGCTCCTCCTGAGTAGCACTACTTTCCGATTTTAGGGTTGACACCCTATTCCCGGATCCTGTTGGCCTGCCTGGTTCACAGCAGTCTTGGCCGTACTACTGGTACTTGCTACTGTTGCCTGCGACATCACTGGAGATCGCTGCAGGCTCCCACTCTTTGCGAAAACATTCGCCCCGCCTGCTCCTTCGTTGTTTGTAGAATTTGTTTCCATGTTAAAAGGGTCCCCCTCCGGGCCGTTATCTCTACTTGTTGTAGATAGTCGCCTCTCGTGATCCCATGGGTGCCTTTGTAAACAGTGAGGTCCATGCAAGGGTTGACTCCGGTCGATTATAACACCGTGTTCAAAGCCAGACGAACCATTACCCTGCTTCCCATTTCAAAAAGATATCACTCTTTTTTACTCAGGAAACAGAATTGCTCTACTGTTAGCCCCTATAGGCCTAGTCCTATTCATAAACCGAGAATCGTCCAATGTCGTTTGCCGTGACCAGTATACCATAATCAGGGTCTTACTGGTGTGAATCCTGATGTGCCGGTTGACACTTCTCTCGGGCTGTTGACACTTCTCAACAGAGCC